>NC_139771.1:6184807-6784807 GCF_965231275.1 Zosterops lateralis | reverse complement strand
AAGGGAGCACATGCTTGTGTGCTGCTGCAATCCCAAATCCCTGACTGTTAATTGTCTTTCCTTTAATTACTAATAAACATACCAGCAAATAAACCCACCCTCTTTGCCTGTCAGATTTCTTTTTCCATTCTGAACTTCATGGCAAAGAAGCCAAGGTGGAATTCAGGTACCTGAATGTGAAGCTGCAAATCCCAAGGGAAGAAACACATCTCACCCAGATGGGGAAAGGTGCCCAGGCCCCAGAATAAATTTAAATTCTGGGAAGAATTCCTCAATTCTGAGCCATGATTGTAGAAATAATTCCATGGTCCCAACTGCAACAATCAAACCTCTCCCCAAATCCAAATCTCAATTCACCAAGACACTGAAGTCAGGTTTGTGCTGCCATAATATCAGAAATATTGTTCCTAATGACTAGTGTAGCCACCACTCAAACATGCACCTTTTTATCTTTTTATATTTTGGGTTGGGACACAGCTTTAATTTTTTCCCTTTCATCTGTTCCGTTACGTTTTACAGTAAAACATCTCCAGTAAACATGATACATCTCGTTTTAAAACAGCATTTATACCCACCAAGTGAACATGTTGGTAGAAAATGTTCTGAGGCAACAGTTCATCAGCAGATCAGGTAAAAAAACAACAAGGAATAGTTTTTAAAAAGTGAGGTTTTCTTGTGGAGTCAGTTAAAATTCATCCTGCTCACTGCGCTCACGGGAGGAAACCCAACGAGTCACAATCAGCTCCTGAAATAAAAACAGTTGAAATAAAACAATTATTATGGGGAAAAAAACCCCCAAGGCTACAGAAAATCAGTGAGGGATGGGGACTAGGCCTGTAAAATTGATGTGTATTATGTGACCACTGAGATATGGTAGTAGATGACTGTGTTAGTTCCTGAAGTGAGCTGAACTCACTTTTCCCCTCCTATTTCTGACCTTCTCTTAGCCCTGCCATCTCCACAGGGTTTTTAGAAATTCCTATTTCCCCATGCAAATGTTTACATGCACAGCATCAGCAACATCCACGTTCAGATTAGGAGATTTTAAGTTTATAGAGATTCTGCAATGCACTTCTCATGATTAGGGCATGAAGTAATTTAATTTTACTGCAACCACGTGTGCAAAACCCAAATGAAGCCAAAGAACAAGGCACAATTCTCCCCAGGATCTGCAAAAAGGCAGGAACCCCTCACCTGAACCTTGATTCTCTTCATGCACTCTGGGGTTGCCATCTCCTCTGCAGTCATGTCAGAAGGTCTGATCAGATAGCACAGCATGAGCTCCTGTGGGCAGCCGGCAAACAGGAATTTCACTGGATTGTGGAAGCACCGTGAAGCTCACACAGAAAATCTCAGAGAGATTTCAGTCTCACTGCTCAAAAGAAAATCCTGGGAGGTGGAAAGGGCTTTAAAACCAGAAGTGGCAATCAGGAAACAAGCATCTCTTGGGTCTTTTTGCTGTTCCTCACACGACTTTTAACATTTCTACAGGTGGCAGAACTTTAATGATTATTATTTAATAATAATTCTTCCAGGATTCACCTGCATATTGACAAAGGAAACTTCTCTCCCTGCTGGCAGATGAACATATTGTTCAGCAGGATTCTTTTCCCAGCCTCACTCCAAGCCCTTGCCCTTTGGAGCCAAACTTTATCACCCCAAAGCTGTTTTTCCCTAGCACTTTTACCTTAGAAGCATTTGCAGTTGTCCTGTTCAGCCCAGACAGGGACATCCAGCTCAGGGGTCTGCGAAGGGAACCTTCAAAATTATCATCCACCAGCTCAGCAATGACAGAGTAACTGCAAAACACAGCAGGCAGGACCAGTCACAGAGAGCAAAGTGGCATCTTCTGAAGACAACTCAAGCTAGAGGCTAAAAACTGGCATTAAACAATCTGCCAGCTTGCAGGCTGTGAAATTGAGTCTTTTTTCTATAAGGAGGAGAAATACTGAAGTTGTGGATGTGCCCAATGGAGCCTTCCCTCCCCACGCTCCTGATGTTTGCAGCGTTCTCTTTGTTGATGCCAAGCTGACATTTATAACCAATTTATTGTCTAGGAGTTCAACCTGACTACTCAACAAATAAAGACAATTAGCACTCCTTTGAAAGTTCTCCCAAATTACATAAATTACACAGACCATGTATTTTTCTAAGTCAGTATTACAAAATCCAATTATTTTCCTGAGTGCACCATCAGATGAGTACTGAATCCACTGCAGCTTGTCATTTTTAATGCCTTTTATTTATATTCAAAGAAATGGTGTCATTTAGCACCTCTACTAAAAGGATTTTCACATTTCAGGTGTGAACACAGCTGGCAATGTATTCTGAGTGATGAATATGTGCTGAACCAGTGAAGATGCTAAATGGGTGTGAGTGAAATTTAATTTGAAGCAAAGGAATGAGCCAGAAACAGGAGTGTCAAACCTGGCATGGTAGAAGGGGGGCCCTTTTCGATACAGCACTGAAATGAAAGAGAAACACCTCAGTTACACCAGAGTTCCATGAGCTAAATTCAGTGAGTTTAACACCAGGGCCCGTCAATATTGTCAAATGTTCTGTAAATTTTAATTACACAAGACAAAACTTCAGCTCTTCTGAATTCTGCTCAGAATTTGGTTGTCCCAGCAAGTGGAGAGAGGAAAGAGCAGCAGAGTGACTCAGGCCAGGTCAAAGGTAAGGCAGGAGAACCAGAGGAATTAGCAATTGTTGTAGGAAAGAGTTTAGGATGGAATTTTTTGCAGAGATGATGAATTCAGCCAGAGCTACACACTGACCTAAAGGACTTACTCAGCACAACCCCTAAACTGTGTGTCACCACTTCAGCAGCATTAAAACACCTGCTGGGCCGCTCACATCCCAAAATATCTCCCTTTAATTAACATTCTCCTGCAGTAACAGGCATTACTGCACTGCTTATGTTGACATGAGCTAAGTGGAGTTCTTGAATTCCTTAGCAAGGACATCACTAATTACTTCTGTAATATTAAACCCCCAAGCAATAATAAAAAAAGCCAAGTCCATTCTCTATCTCCCCCCAAACCCCACAGAATGGAAGTCTTAGCAGTAAGTTCAGCTTCTCTTATATCGATAAGCGAGGTGCATGAACTTTAATGTGAGTTGGGATCTGGATTCAAACCTGTTATTCCAGAGACTGTCATATTAACACTGCAGGAGACGTGTTTAGAAGGGGACAGAGAGAGTTGGGAAGGGAATTTCAGGACAATCCTGTAGGAATTATCAACCTCATGAAGCAAACCAGACCTTCCAAGCTGTCTCCTCACCTACTGCATATGGGATGTTCCTTTCCACTCAAACCCAAATTCACTGCTGACCCCAAATGTCCTCTGCCAAAGGCCACTGCAGTCCTGCAGCTCCTCAGTGAACTCCTCTGTGCCTGGAGTCGTGCCCTGCCCGGAGGAGGGTGAGCAGGAAAGGATCCCATTTTGGGGAGTACTCACAGAGATCCGTGCCGTACTTCAGCCCCACCTTGGGCACCCAGCCCTTGCCCCTGAAGTAGTGGTAGGCCATGTAGGTGGTTCTGAAATCAGGCTTCACCTCACTGAACACCTCCCACAGCTTCACGATGCTCAGGGGCTCCTGCAAACCACACAGCAAAGGCATTGTCCTGACACAAACCAGCCAGGCCTGCTACAGCCAAATGTCAAATACCACAGCAACCAAATGTCACACCAGCCAAATTTCCAATACCACACAAGCCAAATTCCAAATGTCACAACAGCCAAATTCCCAATGCCACACCAGCCAAATTCCTAATACCACACCAGCCAAATTCCTAATGCCACACTAGCCAAATTCCCAATGCCACACCAGCCAAATTCCCAATGCCACACCAGCCAAATGCCACACCAGCCAAATTCCCAATGCCACACCAGCCAAATGCCACACCAGCCAAATTCCCAATGCCACACCAGCCAAAGGCCAAATAAATCTGACAGGCTGCTGCACAGAGCATGGACTGCAGACAGTAAAATACAAAATCCCCAAATTCAAGTGGTGCCCCACTTAGTGGGTTTTTTAGTGAGTGTTAAAGGAAAGGGTGATAAATCTTAAACTAAAAGCACAGGTTTGAATTATTGATCATTATCAATATTATTTATCATTATCAATATCATACTATTATTATTATCATTACATGAATAATAGCTTGATAGAATTAATATTGAAAACTCCCAAGGGATTTTGCCATCTCAGGTGTGTGATTATTCACCATACTATTTCTCCTCCATTTCCTGCCTAGAGTTACAACAAAAATCCTTTCTCTGCAGACAGACTGTATTTGTCTTGGTAAACTTAAAGCTTTCAGACCTGTATTTCCTAAACAGAAATACCATTGCTTGTAAGAAAATCTTCCCAATTCCTGTGTTTGGGAGTTATTTCCCAATTCCTCCTCGAGAATTACACAGCACAAGTCACTGCCATACAGGTAAAGATTCACACCAAACCATATCCAAAGGAAAAGCATCCCCAGTAATCCAAAATAAATCCAATCTCTTACCTCCCCATAATAAATACTTAAACATCCCAGAGCATACACCAAGAAAAAAGCCTGAAAAAACAAACAGAGTCAGTTTAACTGCTAAACCACCTCCTGTAGTTCATACACAAAGCTTTGCAAGAACAAAGGCTTCACTGATTAATTTCCTACACTGTCATCCCTGCTGAAGGCATGGTGTTAGAACTAACACAGAAATATATTTAAAAGCAGCAGAACTGAATCAGGATTCAGATAAATGATGTGTTCCTGCTATTTCTATATTTAAGTGCTGTCACTGGTCTCTGTGTCAGTGGGATTACTCACCTAAAGCAAACAGGATTGATTGGACTCTTTTTTTTAACCATCTCATGTAATTATCACACCTTATTAAAGCTAAGTTTAAGGACTAAGACAATCCAGGTACTTAGGAGACACAGGAGGACTCTGTCTTTCAGAAACATGTTTTAAATGGTTTACTTTTTCAGATGAAAAGCAAACCAACTTGCACTGTGCTTGACACGTACCTCTTCCAAGCTGAGTTGTAAGTACTCAAAAATCCTAAATGGGTTTTTTCTGCAGACTAGTACTTCCTTTTTGACAAGCTGCAAGAAAAATTGACTATTGTTAGAAATGGAAAAAACACTGAATTCTGAAAGTAGCTTTTCCTAAAAGATTAAGACCCTTTTTCTTACATTCTCTTGTGCATGAGTGGAGTCATCTTCAGGACAGGAGCTTCCTTCTTCTTCCTCTTGCACCAACACATATTCTGGAGCACATTCCCTTGAGTTCAATCCCTCCCAAGGCCTCTGCTCAGGGCTCTGCTTCACCTCACAGCCACAGAGGTCCCTGTGGCAGCACCCTTCAGCCATTTCCCTGGAATTCTCCTGTTCCTGGTGCCTGGAGCCACCTCCAGCATCCAGGGCAGCCTCTCCTCCCTCCTGGGAGCCCCCGTTCTGTCCCTCAGCACTTTGGGCTCCTTCAGTGCCAGCAGGTTTCCTGCTCACTTCTGCATTTCCTGGCTTTGGGCCCCCTCTGGGGCAGCTGTCCCCAGTTTGAGGACAGTCCCCAGCCTCATCCCCTCTGGAGAAGGGCAGCCCCAGGGGTTTGGTGTAATTCTCCAGGACTTTGGTGATGGAGCAGTCATCAAGGCCCTGCTCCTGCAGGACACTTTTAGCCCACTGCACTCGGCGCTGGTACCTGGGGGACACAAAAAAGGAGAAATTCTGGGGATTCCATCCTTTATTTCACACTTTTAAACCCCAGAGGGTTCAGCACAGTTCACAAACACCCCCCAGCAGCTGCTGGGCACAAATGTGATTTTTTAGGGAGCTTCATGAACATCAGGAACTGCTGCCTCCTCTGCCTTTGTCTGGCCTTTTGAGTTTCTCTGGCAGCAAACACTTTTGCTGAGCCCTGCACCAGCTGCAGCTTCCAGGAGCAGCAACTTCACCAGGCACAAAGTTCCTTCTCTCATGGAAGCCTCAAGCTTGAATTCCCTCCAAAAACCCATGCTGGAATTGCAGGATTCAAACATGGAACAAGAGCCCTCCCATTCAGCTTTTACACAGCCAAGGGCTGAGAGCAGGAGCTGCAGAGCTCTGCTTTAACTGCCTTGGAAACACCAGTGGGAACATCTCCAGCAGGAACCACCTTTTTGAACCAAACCCCTCAGTTACATCCCTGAGAAATGACAATAATCCCATCACTGAGGTATTTACAGCTTTTAGCTACTGTTTCTAATATTTTTCAATCATGACTGAGTTTTTTAGTGCCTTTTCAGTCCCTTCTATTGGAAAATAACATTAATATCCAGTTCAAACGTGACTCTTCACTCTGTGAAAGTGCAAATTTCATACAGTATTTTTTATTTTCCTGAACAAAATCCTCAGGCAGCAATTTCAGCCCAGGTAACAAAGACAATTAAATGCAAATTCCATGTGTCAACACAAATACAAATTCCCCTGCAGGCTCCTGATAAAGCTGGACAATTCAGTGCTGTGCTCTTTGTGATATAAAAGACACTCCTCTTTGTCCTATTATTTAATTTCCATTTAATTTGCACTTGCAGGTCTCTACTGAGGCAGAGCATTTTGTGCTCATCGCTTTTATTGATGCTCAACATCTGCAGGCAATAGTAACTGTAGTGGCATTAGTAATAAAATGACTCATTTTTTTCTTACCTGAAAATGAGGGTTGCAGGAGCACAATTTTCAAATTTAAGTGAATTTTTTAACTTACCATAAGATTCAAAGAGCCAACTGAGTGACTCACCTGCACAAGCTTAATAGTTTATACACTATTTAAGCAGAAAAAAAAAAAAAAAAAAGTGGTCCAACATTCTGTTTTGCTAAGTGTACAAATGACCAGTGTTAACTGATACTTAAAAAAAAATGATATTAACGTATTGTAGAAGTTCAAGAGCTGCTTCAGCTACACCATAAAAATCCCATATGGAAATGGAAAAGATATTTTAAATAGTCTGCCCCAGAAACTTCATTTCCTGCTCCTCACCTGAAGAATGTTTATGATGCTTGTAATAATTAACTGTTATTAATTAATATTTAATTGTTATTAATTAATTACCCATTCTTTGCATACACTCAGCCTTAGCTTCTATTCAGCAATCAACACCTACAAGCTTAAATGGAAAACTACCCAGAATATATCATCCCCTCCCCTATTTCTATTTCTTTTTCTTCTAAACTGATTTATAAATGAAATAATGAGAACAAACAGAAGCAAGACACCCTCATTATTTATACAGCCTACAACCTGAACCCCAGGAAGAGAAATATAAACCAGAACAATCTGTTTCCTAAAAACACCAAGAAAAAGGCAAATTCACTTACTTTTGAGATGTAATAATGGGCATGTTTGTGTCAATACCTGTGTAAAGAAAAAATCATACATTGTTTCAGCAGTATAAAGATGGTTTGGTGTGATTTTTGATCACAGGGGTGGATCTGCAGCCTAAGAATTGTCCTTATTTTCAGTCCTCAAAGCCATTTTGGTCCCACTTTTACAGCAGGGACATGGCAGAACCAGGAAAGGCACAAATATAACAGCCTGCACATAGAACTAAATTCACTTTTTTTCTTCAGATAGTTATGGAAGGACAGGATAAAATCCAGGGATGACCACTGGGACTTCACTGTTGTGGGAGAGGTGAGTAAAGACTGAGTTTTTATATAAACAGCCAAGAGCAGACTGGGTGTGACTGCTACAAGCAGACTGAAAACTTCACCAATCCTTCCCTCACCATTGCAGAGACACCAAAACCTGCAGATTAAACCCCAGGAAAATTAGGGAAAGAAAAGCCTCAGGATGATCATTTTAATTCTCAAGCAGCAACTCAATGAAGGTTTGGGAGAATGCACTGAGGAATTGTCCACCTGGATTTCATACTGTTGGATTTTTCCTAAGCACAAGAGAGGGGAGAGAGATTCCTCCACCTGATCCAATCCAACAGATTATTCCTCTGTATATAATTTATAAAAATGTACCTTCAATGAGTGAGGAAAGAGCTCCCAGAGCAGTGCTGAGGTACAAAGAGCCCCCCTTTACCTCTCCACTTGGCCACCAGCAGAGGATCTGAGATGCTGAACACTGGCCTGCTCCTGGAAAGGATCCCTTTTCCAAAATAGCCCTGCAAAGGACAGGAAAAACCCAAATTAGGGCACAAAAATTAACTCCTTTATGTTATAAAATGTGGGATGGTGACATCAGCTGGAACAAACTCCTGCAGCATCTCAGCTTTGCCTAAAGCTTGTTTAGCTGCTGGTGACTGGTTCAGTATGAAAACCCTGATTTAACCAAGTGTTTAAATCCCATTTAGCCTGGAGAGGGTTGGGTCTTTTCCCTGAATTCTAAATATTTGTCAGTCAACACCTCCCAGTAAATGTTTGAAAACAACACCTGAAACCAAGGAGAAACCACTGCATTAGATCACTGCTGAAACGAGCAGCATTTCAGACACAAAAAACATAACACAGCTTGCTTTGCACAGGAATAAATCACTCTGAATGAAAAGAATCATACAAGCATTTCTAAAACATTAATATTTCAACCTCCTGAGCTTTAAAAACAAGAAAATGCTTTGAAAAGTTGCATGAAATGTTGAAAGGGAGACATAAACATGAAGGCTCTGCAGCTGTTTCTGAGCTCACAATGTCACTTCATTCCAAACTTGCTTGGATAAGAAAGATTTTTCACATTTGATACAGAATATATTTTTTTTTTGGTACTGATTTCAGGAGAGAAGGGAAATACAGAGAATCACAGGAGGCTGAAGGGGCAGAAAAGCCTAAAGGCAGCACATTTGAACCAGTATTAAGTTTTACCTGCATTTAAAACACTACAGATATAGTGCAAACAGGGTGCAGCACCTTGTTGTAAAGCTGTTCAATGTCCTCGGGGTTCCTCACAATCACGTTGTTGTTAATGATCTCAGCCTGGCACAGCCTGAAATCCTTCCCTCCAACATCCACAGGAAAGGGAGCCTCGTAGGACTCAAAAACTCTTCTTTTCCTTCTTGGGGGGTGAAAAACTGCTTCTGCCATTTCTTAATTTATCCTCCTAAAAAGTGGAAAAAAAAATATTTAACCCTCCGGAATTATGGCTTACCCATTTTTCTGTGTTTCAGCAAAACCCCTTCTACTACAACAGGAAATTCTCCCTGGATCCTGCAGGGCAACCCAGGTCAATTCTGTAACTTTTACACCAAATAAACACGGGCAGAGATGTGCTGGAGATCTCTGACCTGGCTCTGGGGCATCCCCTGCACAGCAGACAGAGATGCTCCTCAGCCCGGGGTTTATAAGGGAAACTCCAGTAATAAAGGAATAAAACACATTCAGGAATAAAGCAGAGGAATGAGCTCAAAAGCAGAAACCATACAAGTGCCTAAATAGGAGCCATTCTGAAGTGTGAGCTCCAGGAGCACAGGGGGCACTGGGGAGTGTGTGCAGGGCCGGGGTCACCCCGCGGGTCCTTCCGGCGGGGACATTCTCTGATCCTCTGTTTATCAGGAACACATTCCGTGTCTCTGACATCAGGTAGCACTTTCCGCAGGAATCCCCGGGCCCGGCAGGATTCCCTGAACCCGGGGAGCAGCTCTGGGGAGGGACGGCGGGCCCGGGATCCCTCAGGGCGGCACCGGCAGCCCCGCCAGGATGGGCTGCAACAGCCGGTCCAGGAGTGTCCCGGTGCTTTCGGGGGCACTGTCCGGTCCCGGGGTGTCCCGGTGGGTCTGAGGGGCAGTGCCCGGTCCCGGGGTGTCCCGGTGGGTCTGAGGGGCAGTGCCCGGTCCCGGGGTGTCCCGGTGGGTCTGAGGGGGCAGTGCCCGGTCCCGGGGTGTCCCGGTGGGTCTGAGGGGCAGTGCCCGGTCCCGGGGTGTCCCGGTGGGTCTGAGGGGCAGTGCCCGGTCCCGGGGTGTCCCGGTGGGTCTGAGGGGCAGTGCCCGGTCCCGGGGTGTCCCGGTGGGTCTGAGGGGCAGTGCCCGGTCCCGGGGTGTCCCGGTGGGTCTGAGGGGCAGTGCCCGGTCCCGGGGTGTCCCGGTGGGTCTGAGGGGGCAGTGTCCGGTCCCGCTGGGCCCGGGGACACCGAGCCGGGGCCGTTCCCGCCACCCGCGCGCGCCACGCACCGTCACTGTCACCGTCACCGCCGCGCCGCCACCGCGCCTGCGCACTGAGCCCGCCCGGGAACGGCCCCGCCCCGGCCCCGCCCGGGGGTCCCGCCCCGTTCTGGTCCCGCCCCGCTCCGGCCCGGCCCCGCGCCATCCGCGGTCCCGCTGCGTTCCGGCCCCGCTCCGTTCCTGGTGCCGCTCCATCCCCGGCCGCAGCCCAGCCCCGCCCGGGGGTCCCGCTCCGCTCCATCCCTGGTCCCGCTCCGTTCTCGCCTAGGGGTTCGGTCCCGCTTCCTCCCAGCCCAGAGGGAGCTCCGGTCCCTCCTGAGGGGTTCTGGTCCTGCTTCACCTGGGGCTGCGGGGCTGTCCCCCCGGGATGCGGTGATGTCCCCCCGGGATGCGGGGCTGTTCCCCCGGGATGCGGTGATGTCCCCCCGGGATGCGGGGCTGTCCCCCCCGGGATGGGGTGATGTCCCCCCGGGATGCGGGGCTGTTCCCCCGGGATGTGGTGATGTCCCCCCGGGATGCGGTGATGTCCCCCGGGGTGCGGGGCTGTCCCCCCGGGATGCGGTGATGTCCCCCCCGGGATGCGGTGATGTCCCCCCGGGGTGCGGTGATGTCCCCCCGGGATGCGGTGATGTCCCCCCGGGATGCGGTGATGTCCCCCCGGGGACAAATGACCCGGCTGTGGCAGCTCCGGCGTGCCCAGATGGGAGAGGCTTTTGGATGAGCCGTCAGCTCCAGGGGGGGCAGCAGACAGAGATGGTATTTTAGCGGTGTGGGGACACAGGACAGGGCTCCGCTCCTTTGGCTCGGTGTCCCCGGGACAAGGCAGGGCTGTCCCAGCGGGTGAGGCCGATCCTGCAGCTCACAATCGGGGCGTGCTCCTTTAACTATGAAATAAAAGCACCTGACTAAAACACAAAGCATTTTCACCATTTAGGACCCGGCATACCTTTTTCTGCAGCTTGAGCCTCGCTCACTAAACCCACAGGCACCTTCACCCCCGGCACACCTGCTCTGCTTCGGGGTTACCCTGGCAGTGCCACGGTCACACAGAGAGCATCAGAACCGTTTGGCTCCAGGGACACAGGCTGCCAGCAGGGAATTCTGATTCCCAGCAGAGACCAGTGAATTCCCTGATGAAAAGTTGTAATAATATGTCCTTCTCAGGAGGTATTTTATCTCTCATTCCTGTTTTTTTATGGTGAGCCAAAGGGCAGGCAATAGTGGTTACAAGGCCAGACAGGAATTATTGCACAATAAATGAGAATACTCAGCTTGTGTTCTTGCATTTATTGCCTATAGAGATTCACTTGATACACCAGCTCTGGACTTTTAATTTGCTTTGATGTTGATTCACATAAAAAGTGCTGAAGCCAAACCTCAGAGGGGCCTGATGTATTCCTGTCCCCAAAGTACAGAGATGCTCTGGTAGCTTCAGCTTCATTCTCAGAGCTCTGCCCTTAAAACACCCAAATTAAAATATCCCAGGCAACAAAATGAAAGTGAAAAGAATCACTCTGATTCAAAATTCCTTTTAAACTGGTCAAATCAAGTCTCACTTGAATGAAAGGAGGGTTTATCTCTGCTTGCTGTATCTGTATTTTCGCTTTATGCAGACACATTTACTATGAGACGTTCACTGCAGGAAGGAGCAGACAAAACACGAGGAGCTACAGGCCACTCACATTTCCTTATCTGTGTGCAGCCTTGAGAGGAGCCCACAGCCAGACTCTCAATTAACTCACTCACACTCCAATTTCTTCAACCTGATATCTGCTCCTGTTCCTGATAAGCCCAGATCGTGCTGCAGCCAGAACTGGCTGTCTGAAGGACAAGTTTTAGATGAGTCACGTTTCTTTCTTATCTGCCAATTTATTCTATCAATAATTGTCCAGACACTCTCATAAATGTCTGCAGGCTCCCGTTCTGTGAGGAGCAGGCAGCACCCCAGTGACAGCTCTGCACTGCAGCCCTCAGGGTCACACTGGGTCCAGGGGGGTCAGAAATGTCTCACTGCTGTCAGGGGCCAAGGGGGAGAGGGACAAGGCTGAAATAACCCTGTCTGAAATGGTAAAATGCACAAAACAGACCTGCATTGGCCTGCAGGGCCACTGGAGTATGGGAGGAGCAAAATGTGTTGCAAAATCACATTGTACCTGTGAATGAGGACAAGGCTGAGGATTGTACTGTGTCCATCACTGGGGAACAAACACCTTTCAGGAGCAATGCAAATAAAACTAATCCCGCCTCGAGACACGGGGCTGCACTAAAAGCACCGGAGATCCCTTTCCTGGGAGTTTCCAGGGTTTATTTCCCCTCCCGGAGCGTTGGTGCAGTGCCTGCGGTGCGGCAGGGGATGGAGCTCTGCCCTGCCCTGCCCTGCCCGGAGCTGGTGCCGAGCCATCCCTCCCCTCATCCCCCCTGTGCCCCGGCCCCTGGGAACACACAATTCCCCGTTCTCCCTGCCTGATTCACTGCTCTAACGCAGGCCATTCAATTGCCTACTATTTCTTGATACTGAGCTGATTTATTGCGTTATTAAATTAAGGTCCAAGCTGATAGACTCTTCCCCAAATCACTGTGGCTGTAACCTTTCAACCCTGGCACAGTTTCCTTTGCTCTCTGGTTTTCAGCTGGGCTGCCTGGCTCTGTGTCCCACTGCTGGCACTGGCAGCCCCAGGAATTCCAGACTATATGGGATAGAAATATGGATGTGTTATGGCATCCCTGTCAGATCAGCACGTCCATAGGAACCCCTCTGAACTCCCAGTATCTTTCCATACAGGGGAGATGCTCCTCTCTGAGCTGTCACAGGATTCCTCAGGCCCTGCTGGAGGAATAGAGCTGAAAACCAGTGGCAAGACATGATCTTCCTGCCAGGCTCACTGAGCTCCTCCTGTGACCACACAAGTGGTGATTTCCTTTAAAATCTGCACAACGTTTTTGCAAAGCCTGCCTGTGGTTGGTGTCCTTCCACAAGCCCTGCTTCATTGCAGGGACCATCTGGAACCATTTGGAAGAAATATTCCATTTATTAAAATAGGAGCTCATTTTATATGTTATGAACTAATGTTTAACAGCTAATATTAACTAGTTACTGTGCTCTGAAGTTTCCACCCCAGTAAAATGGAGTTGCCATGTGCAGGAAGGTGCAGGGGAGTTTTGTTATCCAAGGTGGGTTTTTTGAGTGTTTGGGGATTTTAGAGGCAGTTGGGAGTTAATTCTCAGTCCTACCTCAGCCAAAACACACAGGCCAGGTACTCCTTAAATACATATTTTACATGCTTAGGCTTATTAAAAGAAACAGAAATGTCGGCCTGTAAAACTATTTGCCCATGTAGAAAGCTACTCATAAAATCATAAAAGAATGATCTGTTCTTACAGTGTCTTTAGGTAATTTTGGAATCCATGCCAAAAAAGAAAAGGGTTTTGCATGGAGTCCCATGAAATTCAAGTCACGATTTGTCATTGTAATAATTTCTGTCTGGCTTTGACAGCACGTTCCTGTGAAATGTTGTTATCCCATCTGAGTTGTAATCCACCAAACCCCCAGGATGACACTCTCCTTTCTGAATAAAGCCCTTTTCTTTCTCACAAGGTGATGTGGACAGCAGTGGGAGGATGGGCTGCAGTTATTTACATTAGCCAGTTCCAGTTTCCCCAGACTGACAGAAATTCCCATGGAAATTCTGGTTACATTAACTTTGACAGAGATATGGGACTGTTTTTGGAAACTTAAATAAAAAAACAAACCCAACTAGGGAATACTTTTCATTTTTATTAACGTGCAGCATCTTAATTTTGTTTATTAAAGAAATAAATCAAGGTTAGTCTCTGCTTAGTTTCAGATGGTTTTCACAGGAGACAAAAAAAGAGAAGTCAATTACTGGCCAAGCATCAACCCAGTGAGGAATCCCATAATAGCAGCAATCCCGAGGTGGATGGCAGTGCAGGGAACAGCATGAGAAAAGAGGACTTGAGACATGAGTATGTCATGAGTATATTTACTGCAGACATGGACAGTGATTGTGTGTTCTTGGAGATTAAATGCACTTGGATGTGGAATTTTTGTAGGATCCATCCCATCCCATCAGGGCTCTCTGAGGGCATCACAGTCACTCCTTGCCCTCAATTTCTATTCTAGAGGGGCTGGAAAATGATGTGAACATTAATTTTCTCTGCATCCAGTCTCCTCAAAGCCACTGCTTTCCTTCTCCCCCTGGAAACAAATGCAAAAGCTCTGAGCTGGCCATTCCAGGGGGAATTAAGGGCACTTAGACACCCTGGTTTTCACCCAGCCCTGGAGCTCCAGCCCCAGATTTATTTACCTTTAGCTGAAGAACCATTTGTTTCTGCGTGGCTCATTAGTTTTTCTGCTCCATCAGTCCCCTGGGTGAGCTGTTCAATGAGGCAGAGCTTCTGTTTGGCCAAATCCTGCCTCCATCACCTTCACCTCGTGTGGCTCAGCACTGTGGGCTGGGCACAAACCTCCCGCTTCCAGCAAGAGGAGAAGGGGAAGTTCATTTTTTTGGGGTGTGCATTTCTGTTGGAAAGAGCCCAGTAAGCGTCGGGTGTCTCCACTAGGTGTCCATGTTTCAGCAATTTTCATTCCGGGCTCCACTCGGCCCCGGGGAAAATGCAGAGCGTTAATTCTGCTCCACTGCGAGATGGGAATGGGAGAGAGGATTTCACAGCAGTCCAGTGTGCACCTGGGCCCGCGTCTGAAAAGGCACAGAACACTCAAAACCACCTTTAAATCGCACATCTTAGACACTCAAACCTGTCCTATAAGGGCTGGCAGACTTTTCAGATATTGATTATCGCATCTCCTGCTTTTTCTAATGTTATTCAAATTATTACATGTTTTGTATTAACTTGTAGGAACAAACAGGAGAAGCTTTCCAGATTTTAAGTGTTGTTGGGTTTTTTTTGTTTGTTTGTTTGTTTTTATAAATCTTTTTTGTTTGACTTCCAGTTTTTCTCCTTTTTTTTTGCATTCAGGTGAGCACAGAGCCCCAAATCAGCAGCTCAAATTTTTAGAAGCACCTGCCTAATTGTTAAATAACTGCTTTGCTCATTACATTTCTCTTCAAATATTGATGCCTAATATTTACCTACTTTTCCTGGGTATCTAATGGATGCTGGAAGGCAGAGTTTTGTGCACTAGGTGGGCACATGGACTTTTTCATGCTCCCAATTTTAAATGAGCTGTAGGTAGCAGCCTTTGGGCCTGGGTGCTCATTTATTGATGTTTTTCACTGTTTGTTTTTTGTGATTTGCAGCCCCATTCATTATTAAGAGGTCAGAGAGCAGTGATTTCACTCAGATACAGGGAATTCCAAGGAGCTGAAAAGAAGGCCATGTTTAACATTACTGGATTCTGTTCTAGGAATAAGCCAGCAGATTCTTTTTTTTCTTTTTTTTTTTTTTTTTCTTTTTTTTTTTTTTTTTCCCTGTTTTTCTTCTGGTTTCCCAGGCATTTTCAGTTTGTTAAACGTAAGGCATAAAATATCTTAGAATTTTAGGGAATGCTATGTGCCAGACCATTTGGAGGCAACATCCAGGAGCACATGCAAACGAGGCTCTGGTGATTTCTAATTCCCACAGCTGTGAGTGTAACGTCTAAAACTGACTTTGGCTCCAAAACTTTTACCTCATTTACAATGCTAAGGAAGCAGAAGAGGTTGTTCTATTATAGAACAAAATGGAAATCTGGTGTCACTCCATGTAGTTTGGAGTGTGCCTGATCCAGGAATGTGCTGGAAGATTTCTGCACAGGAGCAATCCTGGGGAAACTCAGATTTTACCTGAAACGTGTCTCAGAGCTCATCCCAAATGCTCTCTAGGTTCATGTGTCACAGCTGACACAAGCACAAAAAAACCAAGCAAATCAAGAAAAACCCCTAAATCATCACATTCTAAGAACTGAAAGAAATAAACCAACTTGCTGCCAAAGGTATACATGTTTTTAAATACCAAAAAAACCACCCCAAACCAGCCAGAACATCCTCTTATGGAATATATCCCAATCTGGAATATTTACTTTCCGTTTGTTTAATAACAGGAAAAAGGCTTGTTGCTCTTTTGTTGGGTTTCACGTGTCAGCATCTTAATATTCCTCTGGTATTCTTGAAACTTTTACCAGGAAGAAAACAGTGCCATGGCCTATACTAGGAAATGTTCTGTTTATTTGAAATGCCTTTATGAGCACACAAAGGCAAACAATTACTGTCATAAACCCAGGGAGCAGCTCCTGATGGCCTGGTTGTCTCATTTGCACTTCTTTGTGCAGCTCCTTGGCTCCTTTGTCCCTGCCCTTCCCGTGTTCTGCTCCTCACCTCTCTCTGCACCTCCTGAATTCCAGGGCAGGTTAAATCCCCTTTTTCCATTTCCCCATTACCTGCTGGGCTCTGCTGCTTTGGGTATGGGAATGTTGGGGGGAAGGTTTATCACCCCTCTGCTGCTGGATCCACTTTGGGTGATCCTTATGGGCCCTTTCCAGCTCAGAATATTCTGACAATATTCTGAATATTGTCACAAACCTGGTACTGAGGGGCTGTTTTTTAATTACACAGTCCTGGGACTGAACTCCAGAAGAAATAATGACAAAGAGCTTTGAAAATTCTTCAAAATTTCTTACGGAAGTGTTTGGACTTATTTTGGCCTTGCCTATTGTATTGTGGCAAAGAGATGCCACAAAGAGATGCAGTAACTATGGCAAATTTGGGCCTAATTGTGTAAAAAAAAAAAAAAAAAAAAAAAAAAAGGCAGTTTTATTTCTGTAGGACAGACCTATAAACTGTATAAACCAGCCCAGTTCTCTTCACACAGCCCTGCTGTGCTGTGGGTTTGTTTAAACAATGACTAAACCACAAACAGCCACTGGCTGCATTCCCCAGGAGCAGAACTGTGGGCACAGGAGTGTCTCAAACCCAGGGCCAGATTAAAAAAAAAAAGGTAAATAATTCATAAAAGGAAGTGCAAACAGCAGGGAAATCTTGTTTCCATCTGTCAAGCCGTGTAAAGGACAGGTAGGCTGGAAAGCATGGGCAGTGTTATGGGGCTTTTTGTGGGGTTTGGGAGCACCTCACGTCCCTGGGTGTGAGCTGGGGAGGATCTGTGATCTCCAGCTGGTGCTTCTGCATCTCCCCCGCGCCACAGAGCAAATCTCTGGCCCAGACACTGACATTTCAGAGCTCAGAGGGCCAGGGCTTTGTTCTTGCCTTGCCCTTTTTGTGGGGCAGGGGCAGTTTTTAAATGCGGCAAAATAAAACCTTGCTCCTGCTGGAGTCCCCAGTGCTGCTGCAGTACAAATATTGTGGCAGCGATTTTTAAAAGTCACCCAGTGGAAAGTCTCACAGGACCCGAATTAGCAGGAGTTTTGTAAAGTTCCTATTACTAATCTATGGAATTCATAGCAAAGGTGTTGAAATCGCTCACGCTTCTGCTGACTCACTTCCCCCAGGGAGGGCTGCTGACCTCAGAAATGCCCTCACAGAAGTCCAGGGCACAGAGCTGCCCTCTGTGCCATGCAGAACATCCTGAACTCTCAACTCTGCTTCATCCTCAAATTCTTTCTTAACGTGTCCTGCTGCCCTGCAAGCCCCAGTCTGTTTGAAATGCCACCTTCTTTTATAATCAGCTCTGACTCAGATGCTGAGCTGGAGTGGTATTTACAAAATATCTCTATCGCCCTGGATTTATCTTGCCAAGGAAAGTTAAATGGTTACAGATTAAAAAGACTTTATAAGCACGATATGCCACAGTATACATTAGGAAAAGTTGTTCTGAAACTATTTCTGGCTTTTGTTGGGAAAAGAAATAATTATTGAAGCTTGAAGGGGAAGACTGCTTAGTAAAAGGAAGGAGAATTTACCATAGTGAGGTTTTAAAGGAACTCTATTTGCTGATTAAGTGCTTTTTCCAGAAATGCAACTAATGTTTCCTTCTTTTTTTAATTCTTAAATCAGGCCCAAGTGCCAGAAAATGTCTTTACTGTGTCTGGAGGTTTATTTTTAGTCCCAAGAAGGGTATAGACAGCAGGCTGGAAATCAAGACATTTGCAGGGCCAAATAAACTTCCCCACACTTGAACTCTGGGTGTCAGCTCATTCATCTCCCCGTGGCTCAGCTGGTTTTCTGTCAGAAAAGCCTTTGCAGTCCCATCTGCCAAGGCTCTGCAGCTCCTCACACCCCAATCTGTTCTTATCTTGCTGAAAGCATCTCCCAGTTTTGCAGCTTCAGGGTTTTACCAGGGCTGAATTTCATAGTGTGATGCTCAGAGTGAGCAGGAATTTCATTTTCTTGCCTGGTACATGTCTAGCAGCAGAACTGCCTGGCATGGGGTGCTTGTATTTATTCCCTGTGGAACAAAAATTGGGGGGTGGTGGGCACAGCCCCCACTCTGCCCTTTCAGAACTGAAATGTCACAGGAGAGAGCTCACAAGTCTGTCACCAAAAGCTTCACATCACCAGGTGACAATCTGGGAACCACGTGGGAAATTCAGGTTTTTAGGTGCCTGCTGGGCTGTTGGGGCAGTTTTTCTGAGCAGGCTGTTGCCTTATTTTAAATGGCGAGATCCAAGAGATCCAGCTTTTGGTTTCCCTCTCCCAGGGAGGGTATTTGTGCCCACCAGGGCTGTTTGCCAAAGCCCAGCTGCTGCTGAGCCACTGCTTTTCCCTCCTGTTCTCATCTTGTTGAATCAACACTGCCAATGCACAGAAATAACTCAATAACTTACTGCCACGGTGCAGGCAGTGCTGGGGTGGCCTGGAGTGTTTGTCACACCATTAAGGGACAGAACATCCTCTCTGGTGTCACCTGGCTCTCAGCAGGCCTGGAGCATGCAGTGGGTTCATGCCCAAACTCCCTGAGATCCACTCACCAGCTGTTTGGTTTAGATGAAGTGCAGCTCAGAAAATGAGGCAGCTCTCAGTGCTGCTGCTTCAGGAGAGCTCTGTCTTCTGTCCTCTGTTCATCTCAGCCCAGCAACTCGAAAAAGGGATTTTTTAAAATTATTATTTTTATTTTTTGCTTATACTGTAGAGTTAACACAACTCCAAGAGAGTGAACTGCTGGTTTCAGCTCATCCCCTGAGGCCACAGACAGAATTATTTGCTGAGTTTCAGCCAAAGACATTGTGGCAGGTGGGTCACTGAGGGTTTCTTGCCATGGGGCACAGCATGGGATGAGTTTGAGGGCCTCATCTCACCTCTGGAACCTTTTAATTTTGGGCACACGCAACGAGTATGGAAAACTCAGATCCTGTGCTCCAGAACCCGAGCTAAACTTGACAGGCTTTGGCAAGTTTCTGCAAAAAGTTTCTGCAAGGTCTGTAGTCAGTACTCCTTATACACATAAATATGTGATTATTGTCCTCCAACACCCATCAAAGTGAGGTGTCAATCACTCTAAAAACCACAGTAAATATTCTTGGATATTTATTTAAATCTCCTTATAGGAACAGAGTAAATATCCCAGAACCCTTGGCATGTGAGAGTGCTGGATCCCATCTCTGTTATCAGCAGGGTTACCCACTCATGGCAGCTTAATGGCAGAAATGGGAATTTGGGGAAAGTCTTGCAAACTCTGACCACAGCTCCTTGCAAGACTGGAGCAGGATTGCATCAATTCCTGCAATGGGTGTCCCAGCCCCCCCAGAGAGCAGTGTCTGATTAAAAAATGACTCGTGGTTGCATTCCAATACTTGGAATAAATAAACCAACAACAACTGGCTCTTGTGCAAGGTCTGTACACTTTCCTCACAGGCTTTCACAAAAGTGCCACATTTCTGACACCTTTCCAGCAGGCCTTTGGAGGCACCAGGGTCTAGGCAGATTAAAAATCTGAATTCTGGGTCCTGTTGCCCATTCTGACAGGCACTGGACAAAGAACACCTCAGTTACTCACTCCTTTATTTGCAGAAAGGAATGAAGCCACTCTCATACCACTAACTCTGATATTAAAGAAAATAGTAGCCTTATTTAAGATCTATTATTTCTTATAATTCCTTTTAAGAATCCTTTAAAAGCAACTCGTTGACAAAAAATCCATTTCAAAGTGATTATGCATTCACAGCAATAGTAGCATCTATCTAAATGCAAATTCCCTCCTTCATCCTATGAAGTATCTATAATGCACATTTAAAATCTCCATAAACTTCCCTGCTCCAGGAGGAATATTTTGCTCTCATAGGTAAGCAGCAGGAATTTGAAAAGGCTCTCTAATGCACTCCTAATCAAATCTCCCCATGGAAATCCAGATTTTTTATGGATGGCAAATTGAAGTCTCCAAATGTTCCAAAAAGAAAAAAAAAAAAAGAAAATAAAAGAGAAAAAAGAAAATAAAAGAGAAAAAAGAAAATAAAAGTTAGGAATTGCTGAACTATACCAGAGCCCAGGTAGTTCTAATCTGCAGGGTGACCTTTCCTCCTGCTTCAAAGGAAGATGTGAAAAATGAATGTCAAATGTTGCATTTCTGCAGAATCTTCTGCCTGCTGGAATGGGAGCTGTGGCTGTGGGAGAAACGAGTGAAATTTGACAAATAGACCTGAACTCTCTGGGTTTGAGCTCCTTCTCACCAAGTAACAGCCAGGTTACACAACATTTCAGAGAGAAGGATCCCTCCCCTTGATGCCAGCTCTGAGGCCATGGATGCAGCAGGAGAACTTCTCCCCTTCCAAATCTGAGATGGATTTTGGGACTGTGGTGTGACCTCCCTCCAGAGCCAGCCCTGCTGCCCCTTCCCACGAGTGATCGTTCAGAGGGGCACAGCACAGCCACACAGAGCACTGAAACCTGCCTGACACTCAGCTTAGCTCTGCCTCTCGTTTTTTAGGGAATTAGGGAAGATCTGGATCCCCTCACTGGAATTCAGCCTGCTGCAGCTTAATCTCACCACTGGCTCTTCCACATATCAGAAAGTCAAGGCAAACTTCACTGTTTAGTCTCTGTCACATTGCTGCAATGTTAAATCACATCAATGCACAGAAATAACTTAAATGTATGGAGTTTACTACTTCAGTTGTAATAACAACATCTATTTGCACTGCAGGATGTCCAAATCCAGGCTGATGAATTAGAGCTCAGGGGTGGACTGTGCATGACATTCTGTGAGGCAGCTTTTTTTTTTTTTTTTTTTAGATTCTAATTATCAATGAAGAAAGCAGGCAGTGGGTACCAAGTTATCCCCCAAGAAAAAACCAGGAGTCTGCTGGAGCTTATCTTTGCACAGCCAAAACAAAAAGGAGGTGCCAGAGCACGAGCTCTGCTCTGAGATATCCAGTGCTGATCTGTGCAGTGCCACGGGACACACAGGGACAGTAAAATGTCCTGGTGGCATTCTCAGGATGTGGAACTCTCTGTGCTTGTGATTTCCTACCTGTTTGCAGAATTTCCAGCTCACACGGGAGTAAATCCAGTCCTCAGGGAAGGAGGGAAGCCTCGGTGCATCAGCTGCTCTGAGGAATCCCAGCAAACACAGCAAATAAATGCTTTAAAACACAGGAACAGTGTTCACAGCATTAATTCTAGGAGAGGTTTGTTCAGACCAGGGTCCAGAGTGTTAATTTTGTGGAACTGGTGCTGCAATGTTTACAACCATAAAAGAGGTGAAAGGGATAAAAAGGATTTTTAGCCCACACAGAGCAGTTTTCTACTGTAAAATTGCTGTGTCTCTTTAGGTCTGTACTGATCATTAATATCAATATGTCCTCAAAATAATTTTTTCTGATGATGCTGAAGCGAATTCCTCCCTTCTGCTAAAATTGAGAAAGTCACAGAGGATTTGAAAGCAAACCTGATCTGAATCATCCCCTGCTCTGCCTTTATGAAATGTTTTTCGAGCTTCTTTCAAAGCCCAAAAACCTGCCACTGTGTATTTCTTCGATCTGAATTGCTGAACAGAATTAGAATGGTAAATCCTGGAAGAGCTCTTTGCCATAAAGAAACAGTTCCCTGTTTCTCAAGCTTTCTAGAACTTGTCCCCTCCTTCCCTTCACAGTGTGACACAGGCAGTGCCAGCCACAATCCAGCCCTTGGTCCCTTTGCCCTTCCTGGCTGAGAAACTCTGATCTGCTCTTCACATGGCTGCAGGGAGGGGGGAATGTTCTCAGGGAAGAGAAACGACTGGAGAACAGAAGAGGGAGAGAAATGTCAGGAATTCCATGCAATTCACTGCAGGACAAACCCCTTACTCCTCTTCAGGGCCTTCTCTAGTTGGGAGAAACTCTTGTAATAAGAGAAAAAAAGGCAGTTCAGGAAGATTAAATGACTTTAAAGTTTACCCGAAAAACCAGGGTGCATTTGCTTTCAAGATCCCAAGAAACACAACATTTCATGGAAATAATGTTCTCTGATTTATGGTCTTTCCTTGATTTCCCTGATTTTTTGACCACAGCTTTTTGTCTTAATTGTGTTCCAATATCTCCAGTTGCATTTGCAAACCCAGCCCCTCATGTCCTTCCCCACGGGAATGTTCTCTGACCTCTCAACATGGAAAATTTGGTCATGCAGCTTCATCCACAGGCTGGTAGAGCTGGGAATGTTCACCTGAAGAGGAGAAGCTCCAGGGAGAGCTCAGAGCCCCTGGCAGGGCCTAAAGGGGCTCCAGGAGAGCTGGGGAGGGACTGGGGACAAGGGATGGAGGGACAGGACACAGGGAATGGCTTCACACTGGGAAAGGGGAGATTGGGGTGGGATACTGGGAAGGAATTCCTGGCTGGGAGGGTGAGGAGGGGCTGGGCTGGAATTGCCAGATTTGCTGTGGCTGCCCCTGGATCCCTGGCAGTGCCCAAGGCCAGGCTGGACATTGGGGTTGGAGCAGCCTGGGACAGGGGAAGGTGTCCCTGCCATGGCAGGGTGGCACTAAATGGGCTTTAAGGTCCTCCCAACCCAAACCAGGCTGGGATTTCTGTGATTCCCATCACTCTGACGGCCTGGGAAGGCCACCAAGGGCAAGTGCACCACAGGCTGTTCTTCCCAGTCTGGAGCTGCACCAAACTCCTGCTGTTAACAGAATTAATGAGATTTTGTCTGGTCCTGAGGTGAAACTTTCACTGTCTTTTTCAAACAGCCCTATTGCAAGGCCCTGTTGCATCAACACGAGGTTTCAAAACAGAATAAAAACCAATTTGGCTTTAGATTATTTATTTATTTGGGGCTAATGTCTGAAAGAGCAGCAGCATTCCTGACAGCCAGAGGATTCCAAGCATCTGTCCTGAGCTTTCCAGTGACCTTGGGGGAAGCAACCCATAATCCACATTTTTTAATTGCCACAGGGCTTTGTGGGCTGTGCAGGGGTGGGAATGTGGGCAGGAATAGTTCTGGGTCTATAATTAATCCTATTTGTTGTAGCAGGGTGATTTATGGGCCAGGCCTGGGTGCTGGGGGAATAAAGGAGCTGCTCCACGGGGATGTGGAGGGAGGGCTGGGATTTGAAGGAAGGAGAATCCAGAGCAATTTCTCTGTTTAATAAAGCAGGACTATTGGAAAGGCTCTCACAAAGTACAGTAGCCTTCTGCCAAGAATTATCCCTCGGTTTTCTGCAGCCTGAGGATTATTCCAAGAGTGTCCCCAGAGGGTTTTTTTGGCTATGGAGTTCAAGATTCACCAAGAATTTCAATTCAGAACTGAAGCAGAAGGCAAAACTTTTGCTAAACTGAGGCTTCCAGGTCTTCCAATGGATGGAGCAGAAGCAGAGGATGCCCTGCTCACCTCTGCTCCTTCCCACAGGGAAATATTTGCCCCTTTTCCCAAAGAAGCACCAAAAGCAAGGAACCAACCATTCTGTCATGATTTATTTTCCATTTTGTCTTAAGCAGTTAAAGTATAACCTGGTTATTGTTTCATGCCACAACTTATTTTCCACTTTGGCACAAGCAGATAAAGCATAACCTGGTTATTATTTCAAGCACAGCCTCTTTTGGAACTTAATCATCTTTTAAAACAGTATTGGATAATTTAACAGTTTTCCTGTGTGAACCCTTCAGCTTCTTCCACGATGATTTTTCATTAACAAGGATTCTGTATCCCATTCCAGAACAAATCAGGGCACTAAAATCAGCCCACCAGGAGCCCTGGATGTCACAAATGTGGTGTGACCAGCACAAGAGGTCACCTGACAGTGCTGTCACTGCTGCTCCATCACTTCCTTTTTGCCACAGGGCCCCGTGCTGAGTCACCCGTGTGGTGACGGGACCCTGCAGCCTCTTGGTCAACAGGTTTCACTTCCAGAAGTGCCTGTAAAAGTTTAATTTTGCCGTCCAGCCTCAGTGCTTGACGTGGGGCAGTTGCAAAAGGCAATTCCCCTCCTCTGCTGAGTCAGGGCACAGCAATTTCTGTGCCTGTGCTGGTTGGAAGAGGAAGAAAACTTGACTTCTCTGTATTTAAAGTGCGGGGTGAAATGGAAAGAGGAGAGATTTGTCACTTGTCCCCTGAGCCAGCATCCTGCCATCCCCACCGATTGTCTCAGACTTGTGACTCTGTTCCAGTCACTAATTTGGATGCAGAGCTGTCCTTAACACAGTTGCATACAAATGGGTGTCATTAGCTAAGACAAGAAATTATTCCATTCCTTCTCCTTTGAAAGCCTCCAAATTGCTCCAGAAATTAGCAGGCCAGTGTATAATTATCTCTAATCAGCAGCAGCTCGGCTCTGGTGTTATCTGCAGCTTCTGGTACACAAAACTTCAGGGTCTAAATTCAGTGCAAATGTCTGTGGCTGCCACGGGAGCCCGAGCTGGGAAATGCAGCAGGGGCTGTGCTCATTGCAAAAAGATTTCAGAAATTGTACTGAGTTAAACTATAATAACTCCAGAACTTGGAAAATAGGCTGATGCTGGCCTTGCTTCAGGAGGCAGCTGTTATTTCTGCTTCATACAAATGCTACAAAAAAAAAGGAAATAAAAGGAAAAATCGCATGTAAAAAATTCATACAAACGTTCCTTGAAAAAAACCCCATCGTGTTGGACATGAACCAAGAGATCTTCCATAGCAGAGAAACTCCTGATTATTGCCCAGAGGATGAAATATGGGCTGTATGCATGGCTCAGCCAAATTTACAGAAAACAGAGTGGTTGTAGCCCATTCTTACAGCAAAGGAGCAGAAATTTAGTGAGCACTGTAGGCTCAGCAGGACCAGGAGGGAATGGTTACAAATTCTGGATTAACCTGGGCTCTAAAAGTGCCTTTCCAGGCTGGTGTCTGCAGAGAGGGCCTTGCTGCTGAATCCCACTGTACTGTGGATGAACAGACTTCATTCTCCAGAGTTCGGATCCACCTCATCTCTATAAAAAGAGGAAGAAACAAATGGCTTAGACACAACCTGCCCAGGATTCCATCAGTCCAGCCATTCTTCTCAAATCCACGGAGGAATATGGCAGAAGCAGCTGAAATAGGCTGCTGGCCCCACTGATTGCATTTCTTAGAGAGGGAAAATACAATAAAAATTCTTCCTATCGAGTGTCCCCAGCTCCTCTGGGTGGTTGTGAGGTAGAGCCAGGGTGTTTAATCTGGATGGGGTTGGATATCTAGAATGCCTCTGTCAAAGATGTCACCAAACAGCCCAGGAGAGCTCTGTGTACCTGCTGGGGTGGCACATGCAGAACCACATCCAGGACCAGGCTGAAAATACTCCCCACAACTCCTCTGTCACTTTGGAAAACCTGCTGGTCACACCACGGCCCCAAAGACAAATCTTTTATCTTGAGGGACCCTGTGCTCTCCACTGACTGCAGGAAAATGCCTCAGGGGCCATGTGGATGGTACAAAGGAGCTTAAAATGAGTTGTCATTTTGTTGAATTAGGGAAAGCAGCAAATATATTTCATGGAATAAACACTCCTGTTCCCATCTCCATGAGCAGAGCAGTGGCATCCAGCCATAAATCCGGTGATGCTCAGTTCTCAGTGTCTGAAAAGGCTTTTCCTGCCCAGCCATAAAACCAAGTGACACAGAGTGATCAGCCACCAGAAATTCACCAGAAATTCCTTCAAGATGAGGAAGCAGGAGGAGGAATCCAGGGATCAGAGAGGCTTAGCCCACTGAAGATGTTTAGATGTCACCCAGCTGGAGGACCAGAGTGAAAATGCACAGTCAGGAGTCAGGAGAGGGAGCTGCAGAGAGCTCTGGAAACACCAGCCCCAGCTCTTCTCTGATCAGCATTTCTCCAGCTGTTTCCCCAAATCCTGCTGAGATTTCAATAGGATGGCAGTAATTCTTCCCAGGGTGGCTTCTGTTTACAGAGCTGTCCTGCAGCACCTCGGGAGGAGTGATTTCCCTCAGTGTCCCTGAGAGCTGGCACGTCACCTCTGCTGTCCCCTCCTCTGCTGCCAGCACAGCTTCTTCTCCACTGTGAGCAGCCAGGCAAGGCCACTGCCCCATCAATCTCCCCTGACTGATGTGTGGGGGGAGCATTTGTGTCCCTTTTTATCTTCTTTTTCTGCCAGAGTCGGGATTAAATGCACCAGACTGTATTTCATGTTCAGACTCAGATGTTTATTAATTCTTATCTGTGTTACAGTCTCACAAACTGTGAGTTCTACAGCACTGCTAGTTAACAAACTAAAAATGGCCCCCATCTCTCTCTACAAGGCCTTTTAAGAACAAAGTGTCCAATTAAGAAATGACACCTGAATTATTTTTACTTTTAACCCAATAACCAACCACCTGTGGCTGCAATGTGGATTTTTCTACCCAATTACAAATTCCTACCCAGACCCATGAAGGAGAAGGTGAAAAAGAAGGACTGGCCTCTACCCTAAAACCTCATCTTGATATATATATATATATATATATATATATATATATACATATATTACTGTATTCTAAACCCTTAAACTCTGAGGTTTTCCCCCTGTGATATCACACACTTCTATGCAAACTCCACCCGCACAATCCCAGTGCTGTCACTCAATTTTGGGAGCCTTTTCCACGGCCTCAGGTCAATGCAGTGTTTGCTTGGGGGTCAGTGCCTGTCAGCACAGAGAGTCTGAAATCCTCACTGCCCAGGGCTCCAAGAGATGGGCACGAATCCCCTCTCTGCACACACAGGGAATTCTCTGAGTTTGCCTCACTCTGTGCAGAGCAGCCTCTCTCAGAACATGACTCACAAGCACTTCTGCCATCATCTGAGGATGTTCAGGCAGAACAAATAGCATGTGACCCGAGGCCAATCACAGCTGGGAATTTGGATTAAAAATAAAAGAGGAATGAGAACATTTGTCACAGAATACTCTGTCCTTCATGGAGAAGGAAATTTTCTAGCGGGGAATGAAAACAGCATTTATTTTTATTAAAAGTGCTTCTGTTTCACTCCATTTTTTTTGACCCTAAGAGCAATTCTCCCTGGTGGGTTTGGCTCAGTGAAACAACACAAAGTATGTTCTTTCTCAGCCTGGGAAGAGGGAATGTGGTGCCTGTGAGAGGCTGCCTGCACCTTGCACTTCTGAGCTGAGTGAAAGAGGAATTGGGCTGAGATTCCTTATACACGTGGGACAGAGATCCTGCTGCCAAACAGGGCCACAGCGAGGAGGAAAATTAACACTCTTGTCTGGAGTTAAAGTTTGGGGAGTGTCCAGGCTGGGTTTGGTGAGGAGATTATCTCCTGGGGTTAATTGTCAGCCAGGCAGGCAGGGATGAAAGGCTCCTGTGTGGACCCAAGGTCCAGGCAGGCTCTGCTCTGGGTGCTCCCCTTCTTTTACACAGGAGCCCTGATGAATCAGGGGGTGTGTGCCTTCAGGGTGACAGGAGTGTGACAACCTATTGGAAACCACCACCAGACTCAAGTATATTTTGAAGTTTTGGGGGTTTGTTTGAGTTTTTTGTTAATTTGCTTTTGTTTTTTGGGGGGGTTTATTTTTGGTTTTTTGCTAGTTCCTGTTTTCTGCATTGCCTCTCTCAGGACAGGAGCACGAGCTGAGCAAACCCAGAGCTGCTCATGAACACCCTGGGAGGAGCTGTGCCACTCACCTGGCTGGAGCAGAGCTTCTGCTCTTCAGTTAATCACTCACCCACTGCCAGGGCTGGGGTTTGCTGCTGCTGTGGTTACACATTCACCCACCCTGGATTCCCTCAGCACAGGCTGCAAATCACAAAGTTCCCTGCCTGGTGATTTCGTCACTACTTTATCAGCTGCCAGGGAGGCACTGCTATCAGCCTGGCAGTGGCACTCTGCTCACAGATTGCCACTCCACTATTTTGTCTATATTCCCAATCCTACACAATGCAGCCAAGGAATTTTGCTCACTCAGCTGCAGCACTGGAGGCTCTGCAGAGCTCTGTAAACACAAGCTCCTGGAGAAGAGAGCCAAGAGCACGCCGTGACAGGGAAAAATATGCTTTAAATACATTTGGTGAGAATTACTTAAACACTTCATCAGTCAAGTGACAAACAAAGAGCAAAATCTAATTTATAATCCCTCTTTTCTCTGGGTACAGTAAGAGGTGAGCGGACGACAGGAAAATAAATCCATATTTTATTTTCCCACCTGCTTGCCTGTGTTACACTGTGGCCAGAGGTGTGTTAGGCTCAGTGCATTCCAGAGCAGAGCCCAGGCAGTGTGGGAGCAATATTGAAACATCATTATATCTGCTGGGAGCAACTGCAAAACCTGAGGGGGAGGCTTGGAGGCTCCCTTCAGCTGTAGGTTATTGCACACATTTTTCAGGCAGCTGATAACGGGGAAAAGAACTGTGCTGAAAAATAGATAAACTCTGAGTTCCTTGGTTTACTTCAGCAACAGATCTCCAGGAGCACTGAATCAGAGGAATGAGAGTTATTATATCTTATAGTTCTGTTTTCTTCCTGTTGAAATCAATTATTAAATCAAAGGAAATCTGTGGTGATTATTAGGCTGAAACCCTCAGCCTCTGCTGAACTGGCCCAATGTGTATTTTCATTTTCTGTTACTTGAAGACAGAAATGATGTGGAAAACACAGTAAAACACAGGACTTGAAGCAAGGCTGAATTTACCATGGTGCCCACTGGTGCTCCAGGTGAAATGAAGAATCGAGTTGTTCTCAGCTCTGCAGGACAGGAATTCAAAGAAGCCTTGGAGAACACTTGGGATATCAGGGACAGATTGAAGAAAAGCAGGGTGAGGGGCTGGTGAGGGACCTGAATACCACATTTAGAACAGAGAATCAGGAGAAAAGTGTTAGGAGGGGATCAGAGATCTAATCCATCCTCCTGCTCCAAGGCAGGAGCTGAGAGTCTTGAGCTATTCCTGGTGGGCTGAAAGGGAAAAACAGAAGTTGGGGCAGAGAATCTGAGAGAGTGGCTGCTGGGGAAGAGCTTTCTGTGGAGTTTCCTCTTTTCCTGGGGGTTTATTTGAGGGCAGAGGCACAAAGCTTTGGACAATGGAAGGTGTAGCCTGTCCTGCTGCACCATCTCCTGCTTTTTACGAGCAGATCTGTGACCTGCCCCTTCCCACACAGTTAAACAGAAATTCGCTCTATTTGTTGTCTCAAAGGTGGGGTTTCCTTGGCAGCTCTGGGGCTGTTGGTACCAGGGAGATGGAAAAAACCCAAGATATTAAAGCTGAAGTGAGGGCACAGCCGGATTGAACCCCCTTGGCTTGCAGCTCCTGCTATCAAGGGCCACTGGGGAGGACATTTATGCAGTTACTGTTTGCTTCAGTGCTTAAACCTTTGCTAATGAGACCAGTCTGGCCAGAAATATATAGAATATATTTCTCTCTCTCTCTCTCTATATATATATTCTATAAATATATAGGATATTTATATTCTATAAATATATACCTAGAATATATATTAATATATAGAATATTTATATTCTATAAATATATACATAGAATATATATATATAATATTAATATATAGAATATTTATATTCTATAAATATATAGAATGAACACTCCTCTCTTTGAAAGTAATACAACTCCAACTCATTCACAGGAGCAGCAGCAGCTGAATGTGTGATTTCTGTTGCCCAACTCCACCTGTTAATGGCTTTCTGTATTTCCTGCTAAATTAGAATTTTCAAATTTCCCCCATTTGAATATTCCACCACTCTTGGATGAAAACTCCTGCCAAGCAGACCCTTCCCCTTCTGCTCTTGGATGCACCCAGTGAAGATTTCCAGCTCAGCCACCCAAGATTTGCAAACACTGCTGTTCCTTCCAGCCCTGATTGCGTGCTGTCCCCAGGGCAGATGCAATTGCCTAAGAGAAATAAACATTAAGAAAGCATTTTATGTATTGTTGCTTGTCCTCTGATAATAAATGCAACAGCTGGAAACAAAGAGGGGAACTGTCACCTGGAACAGGCAGTTCCAAGCACCAACATTTTGGGAGAGGGCCCAGTAACGTGCACAGTGCAATCAGAACAAGGCAAGGCTGGCTCAGGCTTTTGGAAGGCAAATTAGAACTGTTTTTTTCTTGAATATTGTGATAAATATCACCATCAGATCACACCTGTGTCACAAACTCACCCTGATCCACTTGTATGGGGTGGTTTCATACTGAGAGCCCTGAATTCAAGGCTTACAGATCTTATTTTGTCTCCTGATAATTCTGGGAGCCCTTTTGCCATCTTTTTGTTAATAAAGAGCAAGGGGATGGCAAAGATCCCCCTCCAAGGATCTCCTCGGGGTGGGACTGAACAAATCTCAGCACTTCCAGCCAGGCTCTGTCCAGGCCATAGGAAAAGCCAGTGACAAATGTCTGCAGTGACAAAAAACACTTGCAGCACCCTGAAGGCTTGGAAACAGCCTTGGCAACCCAATTCCAGCATGGGGAGAAGCAAATGCAGCCACAGCAAGTGGAGTTTTTGTATAATAGAGGAAGATTCTAGATGTTTTTCAGCCAGATTCAAAATTTCTTCTGCCTCAGGTTTGGATATTTTTTTTTTCCCCATACAAGGATATTTTACAAGTCTCATGGATATGAAGGTGAGAAGGGAAAGAAAGAGAGAAGAATGGATTAACGACATGAGCTTTGATAGGTTCCATGCATAAATGATACTATTTAGTTATAGTAGCAGACTTTTTTAAAATGTCCTACACTAAATCACATAAAGGAGCTCCTGTACATGACTGGAAAGAAGATTTGGGGTGGCATATGATTGTGGGGACTGAGATTTGTCTCATTTTTTATTCAGTCATCTAAAATTTCCATCCAGAGCCTGCAGAAGGAGCAGCACCTCCAGAGAACAAGACAAATCCCAGGCTGAAACATCAATCCCTGCAGGAGATCATTGCCAGGCTGAGCTCCCCCCATCCCAGAACAAGTTTAATTGGATGCTTGGCTTTTGGACAGACTGAAATTAAGGATTAGGAAATCAAGTCATGACATAAATGCACATTTTTGCTTTGTAAATAGTCAAAGAGTTTGAGGAGAGGATCTAGAAGGAGCCTAGAAATTCATTCAGAACCAGATGATGGCAGAAAAAAAATTAAATCTGAGTCTCCTTGGTGTAAATTAAACATCCTTTTTTCCTACATAAATGAAGCCCTGCTAATTAGCCAGGACACTTTTCCAGTGCCTTGTGCCATCCTTTTTTCTGCAGTGTTTAGATCATTAACTCCTGAAATATCACACAGAATGTTAAGAAGGAAAAAAAAAATAACAGAAATTACTTCTCTAAAAGGAAAAGAATGTTATGAAAACAAACTGCGGCTTTTTAGGACTTTTTGCAATTTCCTGAGGCTTTTTCTTGAACTGGGGAACATCAAGTCCTCCCTCTGCAGCAATTCGTGGGAACACTGGGCTGTGCAGAGCCTGGGTGGGTCCACGAGAGGCAGAGGCAGATTTGTGCCATCCCTGGGCTCCAAAAATGCCTCTGGGAGGGAGGAGCTGCAGCTCGAGCGCACAGCCTGGATTTTGGGGAGGCCCTGGCAGCAGAGATTGGAGATGGCAGAAGGAAAAGCCCAGCCTGGACATGGCAGGGGCTCCCTTCACCAGGGAGAGCAACTCTGGGTGAGAAATGAGGGGATTTACTTGGGGGTTGACCCTGTTTCACACCACAATGACACAGACTCTGAGGTTCAGAAGGCTGAAAATGACGCCTTTATCTTTGGGATGTGTCTCCCTTTTATACTATTTCACACAGACCAATTGGATTGGTGACACAAAGACAAACCTCTTCACTCCCATTGGTCAGAGCAGAGTGACAGCAAGGAGAAGTCCCTCCCAGGGAAAGAAATGAATAACAAAGTTACAGTTACAAAAACATTTCTCCTGTTCACAGAAAATTCCCTGAGAAAAACGTTTCAAAAAACCAAAACACCTCAGGCATGGAACCAAGACTACAGGGGCTTTCCCAGTTCTCCTTCCCTGACATGTCTGGGCTGCCAGTGCCACAAAATTCGAGCACAAACCATGGATGGACAGTGCTAGTGAGGGCCAGTTGTCAGCCAAGCAGAGGTTTTGGCCACCAAGGAGAAGTTTTGGCCACCAAGGGGACATTTTAGCCACCAAGGAGATGTTTTGGCCACCAAACCAGCACCTTTTTTTAGCCACAGCAGCACTGGGATCTGCTCCCTGCACATCCTCCTGTTCCACTGCCTTTAATCCATGGCTTGGGATGGCAAGTTTTGCCTCGTGGGGGTAAAACTTCGCATTTCTGGTGGCTGAGCCTTGTTGTGTGGGTTGCGGGAATTTATCCCAGCAGCTCAGGGTCAGCTTGGATTCGAAACTCAGCTCCAGAATGCTCCAGTCTCTGATGGCATTTAGAATTCCTGGGTGCACTGTGTGTTTTGTTATCCCAGTCATGAAGCAAAGGGGCACCCAGAAAACCCCTTGTGCACCCTGGCTGGGGTGAGCTCTCAGCTTGGCAGGAAACTATTCCAAAAAAACCGATTCCAAAGTAATTTAAAATCCATTTTTGCACCTGCAATAGTTTCAGCTTTCAATGCTTCCCCAGCTTGTTTTTGGGAATGTTACATTGCACAGCACATGTACTGCTTCCCCTTCACTCACAAGGTCAATTATTCTGTCAAAAAAGGAAATTAAGTTAAATTAACATGGCACGATTTCAGTCTTGACAGAAAAATCCTTGTTATGTTGCTATTGGCTGGGTATCCTCAGATGGACAGTGAAAAAAAATCAATGATTAATTAGCTATTTGAAGCGGGAATAACCTGCAATTGGTCCTTTCTTAAGAAAGGAAAAAAAAAAGAAAGAAGAAATTTTTCCTTCCTGGGTCCTCTGAGGCCTCCCTTTTCCGTGATCCATGAGCTCTTAAAGATAATCATTTAATGGTTCAGATTGTTTTAGCTATTTCCTTAAATACTCCAGGGTAAATTTCCTTGCAGCTCACTCACTTGAATGTATCTAACCCAGCTGAACATATTTAACCTCTTCTCTCCCTCCTCTCTGTACTCCAGCTTATTGCTAATTTTAATCATTCTAAGCATCTGGTGGGAGTTAACCTTGTGCTGTGAAGACTTAAGCAAAAGAAACTATTGAACAATTAATCTTTATTCTGCTGTTATTTCCTCATCTTCCCTTGGCAGTGCTGGGGTTTTTAAATCTTTTTGTTTGCTTTAAAGCACAGGATCTTTTCTCATCTCCTTGAAGGCCACTTGTGAGCTTCTCACTTTCTGCTTTAATATTGGAGCACCACTGGATATTTCCCACCATGGGCTTGCACAAACAGAAGGGAAATGTTTGATTTGAGAGCCAGGATGAAAAAAGCTGCAGTGATGTGCCCCAGCTCAGAAATTTGGGGCATGATGTTGTTTACAGGACATACCACCAGAGAGATTAATTTGAATTTACTGACTATTAACAGCTACGCTGACCTGAGGTGATTTAGGGTATCTGGATTAAGGCACCCTGGATAACACTCAGGACATAAGAAAACAACACTGAAAACCACCTGGAGGGGGAAAAAAAAGGAGGAAAAAAAATCTAAAATCCCAAAGAGTTGCTCATCTCCAAGTGAACACACAGCTGGGAAAATAGAATTTAAAAGGAAAAATTCCCAGTTTAGCTTTCTTGTTTGTAAGTTGAATTATTTCTAGTGGTGATTTATAATGGATTTTTCCTTGGAAAAAAGGAAATTTTCTGGTATCCTGGAGAAGATGCCATAAGAGGGGAATTGAGGATGAGGTTTGGTGTTCAACTTTTGGACGATCTGAGGCTGATCCCAAAGCTGCAGCCCCCTTGCTCCAGCATCCTCCAGCAGGAAAACAAACCAAGTTGGCATTGAAGAAAATTGCTGGGAGCCCAACCCTGAGCTCCTCTTCCCCTCTGGATGGGCCATTCCTGGGAATGGCCGGGCAGAACAAGGGGTTTCCTGTGCTGAAGGTGCACTTGGCAGGTTGGGATGTTCTCTGTGCAAAGCACATTTGGGAGACACGTTAAAAGGCCCAATAAAACCCACTGGCTTCTCCATCCATTGAGCAATTGCTCATTTCAAACTGTGGCAGCGGCATGAAAACACAGCTGGGGCAAGAAAGAAAACCAGGAGATAGTGACAACATCCTGCTGCCCTACAGTCCTGACAGGCAAAAGGAGCTCCTGAGCTCTGGTGGGCCTGAGCAAAGTGGGATTTTGAACAAAAAGTTCTTTACTCTGCTCCCATCACAGTGAAATTCTGCTCCTCTGCCTGTCAGGCAGGATGTACCCACTGCCTGTGATTTAAGGCTCACCAGGCATGCCAAGAATATATCAGCTTGCTCTTGGCAGCAGGAGTTGTGTTTGTGTAACAACAAGCTTTAAAACTCTGTGTAGAAATGTTGTCTGCTCTGCAGCATGGGACTCGTTCGTTGTGTTGTTGTCATTTTACTGAAAAGGAAAATAAAATAAAATAAAATAAAATGCACAGGAGACATTTCTCCAAAAATCTGGAGGGCACCTTGGAATGGCTTAAAAAAAAAATAAAAAACCCAAGCAACAAGCACCATGAGAGATTGGGTAAGAGCTCCATCTCCTCCTCCTGGAAGGCTCATTTAGAAAGTAAAGGAGATGTTTGTTGTGTCTCCTGGACACGCTGCTGTCCCTGCACTGCCTGCTTGTGTAAGTTGCACAAGCATTTCAACACCACGGCCCAACTCATTTCAGGCCCTGAAATCTGGATTTAAGTGTGTGTGCAGAGCCTTTTGCTGAGCACTTCTGGATCCCAGACCTTGGGAATGCTGGGCTGGGAGAGGCCAATCAATGAGTGAGAGCTGCAGGGTGAGGGACAGGGATTTCCAGTCCCTCCAGAGGAGCACTGGGACTTTCTGTGTCTGCTCATTTGTGCAAAGTGCAAGAGGAAATTTTTATATTATAATATTTTTATATTTTTTTTTCCCATCAGGAAAAACAATGGCAGAGACACTGCCTGCAATGACCGCGATACCTGCAATGACCACGATACCTGCTGGAGTGAGGAGATTAAATTCCAGAATTGTGGCTCGAAATAAGAGCCTGGCTGAGCTTCACAAGGGCTTTTCTTGATGTGGCCATGGAAGCTTTGAACAGTCTCAGTTTTGCCCCAGTGGAGGCCAGAGCCTCATTTTGTGGATCTCATTGGGATCTGCTTTTGCAGGAGGGTTCTCCTGTTCCCACACTCAGCAGGGAAATCTTTTTCTACAGTCTTAGTAAACCAATTCCAAGTCAAGATTAATGTAGAAAAGCAAACACAAATTCTTACACAAATTCTACATATAGAATTCCATCTATTCCATCTAAGAATTATCAACAAAGCTACAGCATTTTTGTTATAACTAAAATGTAAGTAACTTTGCAAAAAATAACATCATTAAACTTTAAGCTTTAAGGGCTTCTCTTACTAACTAATACAAGCGCTTAAAATCGTAATTTCTCAGCTCCCTCCCACCTTGAGCTGCTGGGAGAAGGTTTTGCTCCTGGAGCTGCCCAGCTGCTCCTCCCGAGGTGAGGGCAGGAGAGGCTGGGGCTGCAGAGCTCCCTGCCCTGGCACAGTGGGCTCAGGGGAAGGAAATGCTGCTCTCATTTGTATCCTCAGCCTTTGGCTGCAAACCAACGTGCCAGAACTCTGAGCAGGACAGGCACTGGCAGGACAGCAGGATGCAGGGGACAGGAACTGGGGACAATGGGAAGAATCTGGGGTGCAGCAGGAGCTGCCCCTGCCTTGCCCTGGCTCTGCTCCTCGTGCTTTTGAACTGGCAAGGCAGGCAGACACCTTGGGATGACAACATCTCCTCTCTCCCTCTTGTTTTAATGATGCCCACAACTGAATAGTAATAATAATGTTCCTGCAAGAGGAAGTTTGAGGATTCTGGCTGTACAGAAAAAAATTCCTCAGCTGCTGGAATTCAGTGGGGCTTGAGCCCAGCCCAGGATGGGAGTCAGGATTCACCCCCTGCTCATGGCAATCCCTTTTCACTGTTTTTAGTGTCTGATCTGTTCCTCAAATCACTTTTCCTCTACTGTTCTCCAGACATCCCTTCTGCACATTTGGGGTATATCAGGTATCCCCAGTGTTTCATTTAGGATCAAATCCTGCTCATGTTGGGCACCCAAGCCCCTCCTCCCTGGGAGCCATGGAACCCATCTGTGCCTCATTCCATGGAGCCAATCCTCCAAGTCCTGCCTCAAAGGCTTCTCCTGGAAACCTTCTCTGATTGGGAGTGAACAAAACCCAGACCACAACCCCCTGAGTGGTACCACAAATGGGACTTTCTCTGAACCTGAGCAGCTTCCCCCTTCTAGGCTTGATCCCAGACTGGAGGCTCTTCCCTCGCACTGGGCAGTTTCCAGTGAAACTCTGGGTTAGTTGCGTGCCAGGCTTGGTTAAGCCCAGCTTTATTGTGTACCAAAGGAAGTGCAGAGCAAACAGGGAGGAGAGATTAAATATCAAATTCATGACTGGGTGCTTTACAGCCCGCTGGTTCCTCCCTCACAACACATCCCTGCCCATGGCTGGGGAACTGGAGTTAGATCTTCCTGAAGGTCCCTTCCAACCCAACCCTTTCTGTGATAATATTTGGGTTAAATTGTATAATTTCCACTACTGACAATTCCTTGTGGTACCACTCATGTTGGAGCTGGCAGTGAACACCTCACAACCTCCTACAAGGAACAAATGAGAAGTGATGCCTTTGGGCACCCAAAAATACCTGACATCAGAAAATACCCTCTTTGTGACACAGAATTTTTACTGCTGGGTGCTAAAAGTGCCCCCAGACTCTCCAAGTAACTCCTACAGGCCACCTTTGGAACCCTGTCATGTTTTCAAAATCTATTTTTTAGCACACTTCATCCCCTGTAACTCCCTTTTGGTGTGATGCTGTTGCCTCCAAGGCCATTTTAGCATTTGAATTACACCTGCAAGCAGGTTCTGCACCCTGGATTGGCAATGGGAAATGCAAATTTCTTACTGCAGAGTCCACGCAGAAGAGAAGGTGACAAATTCCTGGTTAAATTACCATCACCTTCATTTATTTATACTTTTTTGTCAATAACGACTGCAAAACTAAAAATAAGATTTTGATACGTTTTTATTTTTAATCTTTAGAACAAGCCTGTCTCTGATAGTCATTTTCCATTGTCTTTTCCCACAGAACTCCAAGTGCAAGCTTAATAGGAGGACTCAGGGAATTTGATTCCATAAGTTGATCTTGAAAGGCAAAGCACTGTGGAAGTCTCATCTTCTTTGAATCTGGCTTTATTACCCCTGTTTATATTTTGTTGTAAAACTGCTTAGACTGAAAATATCAAATATTTTACTCAAGCTGTTCAGGCAGAGCCCAGATGCAGAGGAACCTGCACATCTCTGTGCCTTTCCTACCAGCCTAGAATTAATCACACTAATCTCCATTAAAACGTGAAAACTGAAGAGAAAAGAAATACAAAAGAAGGAATATTCAGCTGGGGAAATATTCAGCTGAAGAGCTCCTGAATCTTTTGATTAAAGCTCAGCTAAGAGACAAGTTTAACATAATCTGAATTCCAACACACAGCGACAAACCCATTCCTTTGCATTGTACACATCTTCATTTACTTCTGACTTTGGTAATTCCTTTCCTTTCATTTATTCTGCTTTGAGGCTGAGCTGGGAAGGAATTCTGTGATCTGCATCCTTTCCAAAAGGACTTCCCTGTGGAGAAGGACCCCAGCTGGAGTTGTGAACGTGGGCAGTTTGAATCTGTGTCTCTGCACAAATGCTCAGGGTGCTGCTCGTGGGTCAGTGCTCCTGGTTTGGGTTCTGTGCCACGGGCAGGGACAGAAGGAAACCCAGTAACCAGAGCTCACCAAGGGCAGCTGATCCTCACTGATCAGCCCCTGATGTGATCCTGTTATTGACAGAGACCCAAATCCCTTTTTGAAGGTCTAGGACCCAAAGCTTGCCCTGGTTACAGGAGCCACCTCCTTCACTCTGCTGAGATTTTCCATTTATTCCAGCAGGAAGGGGACACATCTCCCTTGCCAGCAAGCAGATGTTCACCAAGAAGGTTTTACTGACTGATCAATTGCAAAATCCCTCACTGCAATCCTTTAGAAAATCAGATGCCCTCTGTCCTTCCTCCCACTCCAGCTCAGTTGCCAAAACTTACATACAGAATTATTACTGTAATGTTTTATAGTCACTGGGAAAAAAAATAAATCCATTTGGTCTTACAGAATGATGTGAAATGAATCTGTGGCCTCAAAAGAAAAAAAAGGTCTATTAAAAGTAGCTCTTTTTCCTCCCTCCTCCCTCTCCCAGGCCCCTTTTACTCCCCTCCCCCAACAATAAAGGATGTTTTGGAACAGCCTTTTCAGGAAACATTTCCACAGCAAAATGCAGCATCATTTATAATATTTAAAGCTACATTTTTTTTGTTGAGATGGCTTGGCAGGCTTTGCCTGCAAATCTGGCAGGATATGGCCAGCTGAGAGTTAGCACTAACAACCCGAGGAAATGCTGACACCACAGAATGCTTTAATCATCATTGCAGCAAGCAGGACAAGATCTCCTCCTGCACTGCCAGCTCTTCCCAGTGTGAGAACCAATGGTGCTGCGTGTTCCTCCTTCCCTCCCCTGCCTCTGGAGACTCCACTTCTCCCTTGCTGTCTCCACTGGGCTAAAAAAGCCTCGTTGGGTAACAGAATATAACATCATGAGCAATGGATATTCCTCTTGGCCAATGCTGTTGTGAAAATGCTCCCCCATTTCCAGCTCAATAAGGAAGCTTAATAATTAAAAAGAAAGCCCTTAACCAGTTGGTGTCCCAACAGAAGGGCTATTTTCACCAGCAGTAAAGCTCTTTTTTGGCTTTACCCTCTTCTAAAGCAGGGCTGAGGGCCACGTTCAGTTTGTTAAAATCCTAATTAGAAACTCGTCCAGTTTGAGAGTTTGGAACTGACCTCAGCCATTTGCAAAAATCTGTGGAAGCAAATTAATGTCACATTTAAAAGAAGTCCTGAAGCATTTAACCCCCAAATCGGAGAGTTAATGCTTGCCCAGAGCAATACCTGCCCAGAGGATTCCTGCCGCAAGGTCCAGCCAAGCTACAGACTTGCAATTCTTCACTATCCACCACGTTAGGCAATAAAGAGATGCAGTGAAAGAGACTGGGAATTGAACAAACCTTTCCTGTTTTGGGAGCATATCAATTTCTAGATGCTGTTTACTGGCTTTGGCACATTAAAACTTCTTGCAAACACCAGGCCCGTGGATCACTTGGCTCTTACAAAGAAATAAAGGTAAAATTCTGCACACACACGTTTAACACTGTCAGATTGCACCCAAAGCTGCATTTATATTGCATCCAAAGACCCTGCACACACACACACATATCTAACACTGTCTGTTGCATCCAAAGCTGTGGAATCATTTCCTCCTTTCTTCCTTTGTTGGGGCAGTGGTTGCCTCCTGAGTGTTTACTTCAAGCCCCTGAAGATGTGCTGCCTAATTTCCTCTCCGTACCCTGAGCACCCAAATGAAAACCCAGAAGTTCTGAAATTGTTTTTCCTGCAGCCATCATTGGCAGGGCTGGGTAGTGCTGAGAAGAATGGGAGAACATTTCTTGTACCCGTGGAGTTGGGTACACTGCTGTACAGCTGATTTTTAACCACTGGTTTTCAGTCAAAGCATTTGGAATGGGATTTATGATGAGACCCATAATTTTTTTCCAGTGCTTGAATAAACATGAAATATTTGCCTGAAATGTTTGAGCTGCTGATCCAGGAGCTGTTTGCTGGGGTTGTTCCCCCTCAGTTTTGTTTTCCTCCTCCTATAAATCTCCAGCTGCAGCTTTGTGTTGCTCGTGTTTACAAAGCTGATGTTACATCCATTTAAGGGATATTACCTCTGATTTAAGAGGGAAAAAAGTCCCATTAAAATGTACCCAACCTCAAGGCAGAGTTTACAGGTACAAAACAAATACTGAATCCTGATCCCTCAGGGCTTATCTGTACCCACAGGGACTGGAGCCCTGGGTGTGTTGACTGAGGGGGGGGCTCAGTCACACAAGGGGGGACAGCAGCTCTTGGGAAGCCCATTGCTCATTGCCCATTTCCCATTTCCCATTTCCCATCTCCCATTGCCCATTTCCCAGTGGTTTTGGGGTGCTGAGGGCTGGCTGTGTTGGGAGAAGGTCCTGCTGGGGAGTGCTGAAGGCTGGTGGATTACCTGCACCCAGGGGACAAAAGGGGTTTTCCTCACTGTTACCATGAGGAAACTGTGACTAAAATTGTCTGGCCTGCCTTTGCCACGACAATGGGGATGCTGGAAATGTTTTTCTCTCCTCTCCATTCTCATTCCAGGCCCTCACAGCAACTCTGACTGGAGAAATGCTCACGAGTGTTCTCTGAAGAAGGTAATTTTTGATGAAGGTTGATCAGGGACCTTTGAGCTGCTACCAGGAATGCTCTGACTCCTGCCAGGGCCAGGGGAATGGGCTGGATGTGTGCAGGGACATGGAGTGACTTTCTCTGCACTCAATTTACCTCCAGCTCCTCCACAGAAAAAGCAGAGCAGTGTGAAATACGAGACAGAACAACAGCCCAGAGGTTTGAAAGCCTGTGGGAACCTCCAGGATCCCACATCATCCCTGAGGAGGTTATGATGTAGTGCACAGATGACTAAGGAACAGCACAGCACCAGCAAAAGCAAATTTTCAAAGGCATTTTCATGTACCAGCTGACTGCTTCTATTTTTGAGCTGTTAAATGTTTTTGGTAGCACTGAAGATCAAAACCCAAATTGTTCCTTTATGGTGGAGCCCGTTCTGCCCAAAACTCTGGAGAGTCTGAAAGTATTACAACCTACTGATGAACTCCCATTAGCAAGTTTTTGTTTTTAATAAATAAAGTCCCATAGAAACAGAAAGTATTTACAATTAGATCAAAATTCTGAATAGAATTCACAAGAGAAAATGCTATTTTTTGAGAAGATGTTTTCATATCCTCATAACAGTCATTTGTTCTAAATTAGTACATAGCAATTGTCCATTAAATGAACACTTTTCCCTCAAGACCTATTCTTGTAGAAAAGTATTTCAGGCAAAAACTTCTTAACCATGATGTAACCGCTTAGAATCAGAACATGTCAGTGATTAGTAACTCACAGGAAAAAATTAACACTTTGCATGGCTTGAGGAAAACAGGGTGAATAATATCAATATGTGAGAGAAGACAGGGTGTAGGGAGAACAGTATATTTTATTAGAGCAGCTGATACAGTTGATAGAAAAGTAGAGGCTTTGGGGCATTCAGTGCCTTCATCCTCATGAAGGATAACACCCATTCCTGCAAAACTCTTGTGATTGTGATTGTATTACCACCCTCAAAATGCAGGGGTTTCTGGACTGAGTGGCTCAGTGTCACTGCTGAATGGACAGTTTCAGAAATATTGCCCCTTGCAGGAGTGGGATGAAGCTCTTTGGTTAATGTGCTGCTGGCTTACCCTGATTTTTTTTTTTTTTCCGTACTTTAACAATAACAAAGTACTGAACTCAATTTCCCTGTCAGAGCACCTCTGCCACTTATTTCCAAATAATTTTGAATATTACTTCTGTAAGGACAGACAGACACGCCCTAGAATTCCTTTTTTATTTGAAACTACTTCTGGATTTCCATTTCAAGGGAAGCCAGTGGGCAATGGGGTTGTTTGAGAAGTGCAGTCTCCCATTCCTGGTTCTGGCTGGGTGTTGTTGTTCCAGGAATTCAGTGTTGGAAGGCAACACTTCAAAAGAACAGAGGAAAACGACTTAAACCAGAGAGAGAATATTTTCTTTTGCATTGTAACAGCCATGGAAGTGTGACTGTAATTCCTGCCAGTGCCAGGCTCAGCTGCAGCCACCAGAAACGTGCAGCAAAGGTGCAGTGCTGAGCAGGAGCTGCAATATCGTGCTTTGCTCCAGGGCCATCCTTTCTGAGCTACCTGGAATGACCTCAGTGCCAGCCTGGCAGGATCAAAGCTGCTCTCTGTGACTTCACCTCAGTGCAATTCCACCCGGGGGCTCTAAACCTGGAGGCTCAATGATCCAATTCCCCAAACTTCCTGGTGGGAACGGCGCTCACTGCTGACCTCAGGCCCAGAGGTTGCCTGAAATCAGCAGCAGGAAATGTTTCCAGGTGTAGAAGGCATGAGCTGAAGGATTAATTTTCATATTTACCTCTCTCAGCTTCTTTATTGCTTAATTGGCATCGGCTTAAGAGTTTCAAGGTCTGCATTAGGAGCAAAGCCAATTTCTACTCCCTGAAGGTCCAACTTACACCTACATCACCTCTTTGTCCACTCAGGGATCACCACTCCCCTTCTCTCAGCTTAAGGCACATTTTTTGCTACATAAATAGAATATAGTCATGGGGAGGAGACCAAGGATATTGGAGACCTCTCCTTATTTTGATATACAAGTTACAAATAGTGGCTTTTTTCCCCCAGTATTCCCTCTTTTGGTCCACCACTGTGGGATTGAATCAGGGGTCACATTCACAAATTCTCAAATGTGGGCAGGTGAAATGTGAATCTCTCACCTCAATACCCCAAAATGACAAATTAGGAAATTTTTCTCCTGTTAAATTTGTTGGCTCTGCTGTGCTCTGCTCCCTGTGGAACTCTTAGGTGACATTTTAAGGCAACACATGCAAGAAAACCAATGACCTCAAGAGCAGGAACACCTCCCAGCATCCTTGGATGAACATCCAGAGCTCAAGTCCAACTCAGGGTACAGGGTTTCCATCCCAGCTTTATCTTTACACAAGAATGAATCCAAACCTTGCTTTTGTTTAGGAGTTAATTTGTCACAACACTGCGAATTTTGGCCGTCGTTCAGTGGCAGTTTATCAAATAACTGGGGAAGGTCTCAGGCCAAGAGGTTTGCACCAATCTATTCCAACTCAGCTCTGGCTGCTCTGGGGTGGGAATTGGAGGAGCTGCTGCTCCACCTCTCTCAAACTTGCACAAGCAGAGCAATCAGAAGGACTTTGTTTCCTAAGAGTCCTGAGCAGTGCATATTCCTTCCTTAATTAGGTTTTGAAATGGCTTCTAATTTTTCAGTTTGCCCACCAACGAGTGGCCTGAGTTCTCCTGACACCAAGCCCCCTTTACAGAGCTCTGTCACTGTCAAATCTCACTGTGGAAGGCACGAACATTTTCAGGCCTGAAAATATTCAAATCTCACCGTGGAAGGCACGAACATTTTCAGACCTGACACTTCTCCCTTTGGCCTTTGAAACTCTCCTGGGAGGTTACACTAATCTGGGACTAAATCTTTATTTTTGCTGTTGCCTCGGGAGCACAAAAATGGAACGTTAATACTTCAAACATTTCCCTGGAAATGTTCAAGGAGAAAGGTTTTTATTTAGCTGTAAATTTTAACTGCATGCTCGAGTGAAGCATCGATCATACTTGGAACAAGCAATTTTTAAGAAATAACGTAGTTTAAAAAAATTAATTCTGAAAATACTGCCAACAATTTCATGATATAGATACTTTTAATATTAAAAGTAAATTGTAAATGTGTCTTTATAAACAATATGCATAAAATAGATCTGCTATACTAAGCTCTCTCTTCTTAAATGCTGTTTCACAGTAATTTCTTAGGTACGCAAAGTTTGTTGTTTTTTTTTTCCCTCAAAGAGATAGTGCAATCTGAAGAACATACATCATGTCAGGGGGATTAAGAACTGCTCTGCTCATTAATACAAGTCCTTGTAGATCTCTTGGAGCAGTGGGTGGAGGCTCATGTCCGTCTCCGTTTTCTTGATGATCTGCAGGAGCTGCACGTGCTCCGTGACAATCTGCCTGAGGTCCGTCATTTTCTGCAGCAGCTTTGCAAACAGCTGCGAGGACTCGGGGTGGTTCAGCTTCAGCTGCAGCTCCAGGGCTTGCAAAAGGTTGTCCTGGATGTCCTCAATGGGCTTCACGTTTAACAACCCCGGGCGGTCTGGGAGAAAAAAAATAAAAATGGGTTGTGAGTTTATCAGCATCGTAACATCGATCTGTGCATTGATTTCTTACACATTTCTTAGCAAATGAAGCCTTTACAGATGGCATTTCCTGGGAATTGTTTGATCATCAGGTAGTTTATAAGATTTCCCTGGGCTTGGCTCAGTGGGGTTGTAGGACTAGTCTTGGATAAAACTAGTTTGACTAAACTTCAAACATTTCCACTGGGCCGTCCTGGAGAAAAAAGGGGTTGTGGGTTTATCAGCACCGTTAACATCCATCTCGTGCATTGATTTCTTACACATTTCTCAACAAATGAAGCCTTTACAGGTGGCATTTCCTGGGAGCTGTCTGACCATCAGGCGGTTTGTAAGATTTCCCTGGGATTTGCTCAGAGCAGTTTTAGAACTAGTTTTATGCTCTAGAACTTGGTTTATACCCCACTACAGTAGATTTTCCACAGTAAACTGGGAGTGTGTGTGGGGAAAAAAAGAGTTGGGGGATAAACAATCTGTATCAGGTAGTTCACTTCTGGAATATCAGCATATACTCTCATGGATCTATGTGTAGCTGCTGCCAGTAGAAATGTTTCCTGCTAAGGTGGATGTGAACCCATCAAAATTAAAAAAAAAAAAAAAAAAAAGCATAAACTCAACATCTGCAGTTTATTTGATTCTGCAGAACTGAAAGCTAATGAAATATTGAATGTCTAAGCAATAAAAGCCACTTAACTTGGTTAAATCCTCACATATGACAATGACCACCATGACTTTGTTACTGCTAAAATACTTAATCCTGGATAACACATCCCGAATATCATAATTCATAGTGAAAACAGTCAATAATTTCAATACAGTTTGCTGTGTAGCTATGAAATTAATTTCATAGGTTGATCAATAAAAGCAGTGCCTATTGCAAGCCCCTAAATCACTTCCCTAAGGCAATGATTCCACTTCAGCAAGGACGAGAGGCTGATCTCTATTAAAAACATAAAAAATAAGCTGTTGTTTCCTGTGATCTTGGTAACCTTTCTGAGCACTAAGTTCTCCCAGCTCAGCTCGACTCGTGCTGTGCACTGGGAAAAAGGCTGAGAGAAAAAAAGCTCTTTATAAAATACATGGTGGCTTTACTTACTTTACATGGGGAAAAAAAACAAACCTGCAGTGCAAACTAAAAGGCAAAGGTGGCAGGAAAACCAATGAGTGCACAGCCATGAACATGAAGGGCACTGATCAGGAAAGGACACTCAGCTCTCCAAGAGGTGAGGTTTAGGCAGAATGTTTCAGAGAGGAATAAAAGTAAATTTTGAATGTGAACTTGGATATTTGTTTGTCAATGTGCTTGTCTTGCAGGCATCATTTATTTATCCCATTGAACTGATAACCCCATAAAATCTGGTTCAGAAAGTCTGGGAGTAAATATAACAAAAGGGTATATATATAAAAAAATAATATAAATTATATTCATCATATTAAAATATTATATTAGAACAGTATATCTAATATATATTATTAGAACATTATATCTAATTATATATATAATATATTATACATTATATTATATATATTATATAATATACCATATATATTATATAAAAAAATATTTTAAAGCAATTTTTAAAAAGACACCTAAAGAATTTTTGATAAATGTTAGGTATTTATTTTTTCGATTGCCTGAGTGCATTGCATGGGCTGCAGAATTGAGTTGACATCTCTCTGAAACTTGCCAAATTTCAGCCCTTCAGAGCTGGAATATCAGCATATACTCACTCTAATGGATTTGTGTGTAGCTGCTGCCACTAAAAATATTTCCTGCTAAGGTGGATGTGAATGCATAAAATAAAAAAAAAAAAAAAAAAAAAAAAAAAAATTAAAAAAAAAAAAAAAAAAAAAAAAGGCATAAACTCAATGTCTGCCATTTATTTGATTCTCCAGCACTGAAAGCTAATGAAATGTTGAATGCTTAAGCAATGAAAGCTGCTTAACTTTGTTAAATTCTTTGTTTGCTTTGGGGTTGTGATGGCTTTAAATGTTCCCTGTGAGTTGCAGCTGAACTCTGAGCTAGCTGGGCATGACTCAGTGTGCAGGGACAGAAAAAATCAGAGAGCACAAAGACGTGGCCTTGATTTCCTCTGGGATTCATCTCCCTTTGCCCCATGCTCCTCTGGGGTGGGAGTTTTTTGGGGTGGGAGTTTTTCAGGAGCCAATCCCAATTCAAACACTGTGCTCCAGAATCCAGGAGGAAACTCCTCTAGGTCTGGAATTTATCTTTTTACCCCTGAATTTGGGTTCCTGAGGTCAGTTGGAGTTCAGTGGGACTGCAGTGGCTAAAATCCTGATACCCCTTGAAAAACCCCTAATCTGGTGATTTTCTAAGGACCCAGTGGAAGCAGAGGCAGAAAAGATGAGTCTGACAAAAGCCGAGGAGATCATCGGATGTTATTTTTAAATAAGCCAATTCAAGAGGAAGGAAAATTCCCATTGAAGGCAAGAGAGATTTTTCATGAATGAGAACTCCAGGATATGGGCAGTGTTTTTTGGGTGTTGACAGTTTGCTATACTTTCTCAGTAAAATCCTCTTCCAGAGGAAAATGCTGCTTCTGTTCCAAGAAACTTATCTAAACCAGGAAAAAAAGGAAATAAGAGGCAAAAGCTTAAACATCCAGCTATTATGGTATATTTCAAGCTGTTGAAATGCTCTTAAATAGATATCTGCTCCAGACCAATTTGGTTTTGTGCCAAAAGATGAGTTTTGTGCAGAGGGATGTGCCTTGCAGGAAAAAGGAAAATGCCAGGAGAGCACCACGCTTCTCTGTTATTTATTTTGTTTCTTTATTCACATTTTCTTTATGTTTTCACTCATTGTCCTACAGCTGCTTCAACTGGTTTGAAAACTGTGCAGAAAACTTCTCAGTCAGAAAATGTTCACAGTGTCTGGGAAAGGCCAATAACCCCAAAGTTCTGAGTGCCAGCAGTACCACTGTGTGTAAATTGATATTCTATACAGTCTCAGGGGAAAATACTTCATTTCTTTATTTCCTTTCTTATTTGGGTGCCTCTTCCATGTCCCTAACAATAATTACAATCTTTTTTACCTGTTCCTCACGTATGAAGTTGCCACCTGCATGTCTTTACATTTCATTATCTTTGAATAAATGCATTTGGCATTTAAATGCACATTCTAAAATCTGAGTATCTAAAATTGCAGTAGAAACCAGGCAAAGATCTCGCTGAGGAACGTGTGCTCCTCCTTTTTCCTTCAGCTGAGGCAGATGTGACTCAGCAGTTTGAGGTTTGTCTTCTGAGGCTGTCACATGTGTTGGAGCCACCAGGACTTTGGTTCAGTGAGGAACTGCAGCTCTTGCTCTGATTACAAAGCATTTCTTTGTTCTGACAAAGTGCAGGATTTGTGTGGCAGTGAAATAGGAACTACTCCTTGGTGATAGTCAGTGATGAAACTTCAAATTTTGCTGATCTGAGAATGCAGCAAAAGGACTGAATACAGTGTTTAACACCAGGAGCAGGGACTTGTGGCTTAAAATTTGGGGTAAAAAACAACACTGAAAACAGAAAAAGTGACTTTAGAAACTTCTCTGGATTTAAATACAAGTTTGACAGACAGAGTGTGGGTCTTTACAGGGATACTCTGCCCCAAACATTCCTGCAACCAAACATTCCTGTATCCAAATATTCCTGCATCTAGATATTCCTGCATCCAAATATTCCTGCATTCAAATATTCCTGTACCCAACCAGTGCAGAAGATAATACACAACAATTCGAGCCCATCCATGCTACAAAATTCCCTTTTGAGCTTTTTCTTTGTTTGACAACAGTCTGCTCCAGTGAGTGTTCTCCGTTCCCAGATGTGAATTGTCCCAGTAAGGCTTGGAGTGTTTTCTTTCCTGCCCAACCAGAGGCATCCAACTTGTTCTGCTCAAACCTGCTCGTGGCAGAGCTCATTTTCAGCTCAGGTGAATGGGTGAATCTTTTCAAAAACATTTTTTAAAAAGATGTTTTAGCTCTTTTTCATGTATAGTAGAGCACTCACTGCTGACTGAGGAGGAGCCTTAGTGGCACAGAGGAAGAATCTCCTGAAAAAAGCTTTCCAAACCTCATTTAGCCAAAGTGTGTCCTTTAAAGTCACCACAGCTGGGAGGATGTTGTAGTGAGGGTTTGGTGCTGCTGGTGATGGCCAAAAGCATTTCTTTTGTACAAACAAGGTGAAATCCTTTGCTCACACACATTATCTCTGTCTGATCAGTATTAAAATCAGAGCACAAGACTTTGTTTGCCATTTACTTTGCTTTAGAGCACCAACAGTGAGAGCAGCTCTCCAGAAACAAGTTCAGAGGAACATTTGGAAGAGCTGAGGCAGAGAGAGGCTGCACTGAGCAGCTCAGGAACAATAAAACCAACTGTGGCAGTGGGAGTGTTTTCCATCTGTTGCTATTACAGTTAATTTGTCAGCTCCTTATGGCTGTGCTTTGGGCTTTTTGCCTTTTTTAGATAACATGCAAAAAGCAGCTGTTTGGTTATCAAAAGGCTGAAGAGTTTTATAGGATTTGTGGCAAATTCCAAACACTTCCCAAGGAGAAGCTTTCTACGTGTGATGTTCCAGCTGGAATTATCTTCCCCTTTCCCTTCTCCTCTCCTGTTAGAGCTGCACAAGAGCCAGCCCCCCTGGAGCCAGCAGAATTAGCATAATTTCACTGGGTAATAACAGATTCTCTGGCACTCAGAGCCCCTGGCTGGGATCTTTTTGGGTTTCACAAACTGGTTTTCTGTTAGAGACGTTTGTACATGGGATTTGGTGGAGGGATTTCAGCTTTGCAGGATTCCTGCAGCAACTCAAGTCCTCGAGGTGCTCTGGTTTTGAAATCCTGTTCCCAGTGAAATCATCCTGCTGTATTCAAATGGTTCTTACAGAAATCCAATTTTGCAAGGGTGCAGCTCTTACAGAAACGTCTGAGAGAGCTGAGAAATAGGACTCAGTTTTATACCACACAAGATATTTTAATCCCACAGAATGCTTCCAGTTCAACAGATATCATATCTGGCTGTAAATTCCATGATAAAAGCTTTCTTTAATTGGCCACAAAGCTTAATTGTTTTCAAAACGTAAACTCTTTTGCTATCACACTTTTTGGAAAGAAAAAAGAAGCTCTGAAAAAAGATAGGGAGATCTTTGTTACCAAGAAATTAAAGGATCTTCCTAGAAAGGACTGATTTATATTTCTCTGGATTTATTTGTCTCTACAGATTTATTTCAGTGTTTTGCTCCAGTTACTTGATTCAAATTCATTAGTTCTTTACAGGTCCCTGTTTACAAATTATTCTGGAGAAAAAGGAGACATGCTGATAAATCTGGTTCAACACAGTTAATTATTCAATTAATATTATTCTTCATATTATGATTATTATTAATATCATTATTCATGAACAATGATTCACATACAACACAGTTAATTATTGTATGTGAGTCATTGTCCTCCTGCAATCTAAAATGTGAGATTGGTCACATCATTCCTGTTTCCTCTGCTGGAAACCAAACACTGCTGAGGACAGGGCTTTGCAGAACACAAGTTCCCTTTTTGCCGTTAGGAGTGAATTTTGAGAGGCCTTTTTCTCATCTGTCACATTTCATTATACTAAAAAAACACAAAATATCGGCATGTTTGGAGCAGTCCCCTGACAGGCTTGTGCCATTTCTCTCTCACCAAAACCAACCAAAACCACATCAGCAAGGTGTTCTCCTTCCTGAGTTAATGCAGAATCAAGCTCAAGGAAATTTCTGGGAAGAATTCCTGTTGGAAGTGGAATTAATGGGATAAATTTTATTATGACCCTTTCTTTTTCCTGACTGAAACACAGTGCCAGGAGGAGCTGGAGGTGATTTTAAATGCAGTTACACCTCAGAGTGCCCTCCCAGCAGCTGGGCTGCTTTTAGAACAATAGCAGGAGGTTGTGTTTGATTGCTGAAATGTAATTTAATAACAAAATCCTCAGTGTTGCTCCGCGGAGGAGCCGAGTCCGGAGCACTCAGCACATTCCTGCCATGGATATGTGCAGCTCCACCTTGGGCCAAAATACACACAAATCAGGAGGGCAGGATTTTATTTGTGCAACATCACTGCCTTGGGAGTGCTGGCCAAAGCAGCAGAGCTTCGATGTGCCTGGAATGTAACTGAAGGTAAATAAATCCTGGTAGGCATCACTAATTCACAGAACAGAACGGTGACATCACCCCAGGAGCAGAGGACACTCTGCCTGAAAAGCTGCAGAAAAGCAGCAGAAAAGCTGGATTTCAGTGTTTGTTCAGTGAGGTGTTGGATGTGGGCAGTCTGACACCTGGGATTGCAGGTTTATGCTTTGCTCAAAGTGGGATGTATGAAGATAAAGCAGAGCAGCTGAAGAAACACACAATTCCTGTTGGGTTTTTTTTAGGAGACCGTAATTTTCCTGACAAATGCATTTCCCCTTCCTTCTAAAGGCAAACAGAACCTTGCAGAAATGAAAGAGCAATGAAAAGCACCATAACTCTGTTAGCCCAATGCCACCTGTCCCTTTGGAACTGTGCTGGAGCCAAAGCTATTTGTGTTCAATTAGCAAAGCCACACAATCTAATAGCAGGTTCAAAAAAATGTAAAAAATCTCCTGCAGAATTTTAGCTCCTGCCAGTGAAATTCCACCCTTCCTGTTTTCCAAAAGACAGCCCTGATTTTTGTTTTCTGCCTAAATGAGCTGATGACTCAGCAGGCATTTCCAGCTCCATCACTGATATCGGGGCATTCCCATTTTCAGTTTCTGTCCAAAACCCAATAAAGGGCAAACAATGAAAAGGAAACTTGAAAATTACTAGAAAAGCTCAGTGTAAATGCACTCACTCCTACCCTGCAGTGCTATTTGGGCAGGGCTTAAAAGTGCCAATTCTATCCTGTAAACCCCCATATAAATAAGAGAGCACTCACCTCCACTTAGGATAATGACAGCTATAAATATTGCCAGGTCACTGTCGTCTAATTCCAGTGCATTGAACTTCACAGCAAACTCAAACTTGGGCTCCATAAAGTCACAAAAAGGTTTCCTCAGGCTCTTCAGGAACTCCCTGGTCATGAACCCCTGTCCGTCGGATATGAGAACCCCGTCCTTGTTCATCAGGGAGGCCAGCAGGGTGTAGATGATCTCGTGCACCCCGTACTTCAGCAGAGTCACTTGGTCGTTGAGGTCGAGGCTGACGAAGCCCGGGATGTTCTTGGCGAACTCGGTGATCTCCTGCACGGCCTCCACGGAGCGGAACTGGCAGCGCTGGAAGATGCGGATGGCCACCTCCTTGTTCTCCTCCTGCAGGGGGGACACGTGCTTGCACTTGATCTGGTCCTCCCCCATCATTAAAGAGTTCATGTCGTAAATAACGAAGGGCTGGAAACAGAAGGAAATCCCGGTTATTCCCAAATGGACGTTCCGAGAGCGCCCAGCTCCTGAGAGACCCAAAGAGAGCTCAGCAGCCACCCCTCAGACATCCCTGAGGAACCCATCAAGGGCTCCCCAGAAAGGTCCTCAGGAACCTATTAAGGGTCCTTCAAATAATTAAATTGTCCTGAGGAATCCATCAAGGGTTCCCCAAAAAGGTCCTGAAGAACCTATCAAGGGTTCCCCAAATAAATTTTCCTGAGGAACCTATCAAGGTCCCTCAAATAGTTAAATTGTCCTGAGGAACCCATCAAGGGCTCCCCAAAAAGTCAAATTGTCCTGAGGAACCTATCAAGGGTCCCCCAAATAAATTTTCCTGAGGAACCCATAATGGTCCCCCAAATAGTTAAATTGTCCTGAGGAACCTGTCAAGGGTTCTCAAAATAAATTGTCCTGAGGAACGTACCAAGGGTCTCCCAAATAGTTAAATTGTCCTAAACCTATAAAAACAAATATCCTCACAATGCTAAAACGATTTACAGAAAGGCCAAGTAAGGGAGGTGGGGGGAAAGGAACACTATTTTAAAGTATCCAGAGTTTCGCCTTTTCCTTTGTTTGTTTGCTTTTCATTTTAGAAAATGTTCTGTAGTTCCAGAATTCAAAGTTTGGAATGTTTAACTAAAACAATACTACTTTTTACCTGAATTATAACAATTCTATTAAAGAGAATCTAATGAGTGTAAAAGAACCTCCTTTTTTTTGTAGAAAGACAGACCATTCCCATTTTGATTTCTGTATTTACCTTCATGTTCCTTTCATGTTCTATCCTAGGAAACACTGCAAGTAACATCAACTTTATGGTATTGGTTATCTGATAAACACAAACTTCTGCTGTTAACTCCTTTAAAAATAACAACTTTAGGATATATTTAAACCCACTCAACTTGTCTTTGGGAAATAACAAACAAATACCATTCTACAAACCACAATTCAGAACACAGGGATGAGGCTGACTGTGAAATAAACTCAACTGGAACAAATCAATTTTGAAAGCAGCTTAGAAAAAGTAGTGCCAGAATAGTTTCATTAGGATCTGGAAACAATCTGTTCCAGAATATGCAAAAGAAGCTCCTGGGTTTAAAGAAGTGGTTGAGGATTTCTCAAATTCATAGGAGGAATCTTTCCCTCAGAGGATTAATGACTGGAATAGTTCATTGCGGCACTGAACAAATCCCACTGATCTGAATAGGTTTGTTAACATACTTGATTAATTAATTAAAATAACGAGGGATTGTACTCCAACAATTAGACTAAAGAGATAAATTTTAAAATTGAAGGTAATTTATGATTGCAGATTCTACCCTGCAATTATAGGGATTCTCATGGTTTTGCATTTACAGCTCCAGACCACGACATTCCAGGAGGGACAGTGTGAGGGATTAAATTATTTTCCCACTTGCACTGAGGATTTCAGTGTGAAGCTGAAACAACAAACACACTGCACTGAGAAAAGCCAGGAGGAGAAGGAATGTTTCAGGTAATGACATTTTGGCAGCAGCAAAACCATTAAATACCTATCTGCACATATGGATGTGCACACACGTGGAACAGAGGAGTAACAAGGCTGCAGAAGATGATTTTTAAATGCATATTTTGGTTCTAGTAGGTAATTTCTTTCTAGTTGGAGCACCAAGTACAAGAAAAAGTCATTATTAGTCCATGTCCATGTGCTTTAGAAAGCCTATATTACACCACTGGCCTATTCATGATAGATGAAAATCAACAAAAAGTTCAAAATAGCCGAAGATTTTTTTTTTAAATATAAAGGTTCAGATGAACTTGAGAGTAGAATCTTATGTCCCAGGAGATGATGAATGACTCATTCTAGTTTTGATATACTCTCTGGAATATCCAAACATTTAAAATTATTTCAGATCATACAGCAACTAAAAAATAACATGAATTTAAACTGTGCCCATAGTAAACACTTTGCTACTCCAGAGCACCAAATCCATTGATAAAAACATGAAGGTTGTAACCATTAAATGCTGAGTATCACTCTTTCAGTGGTATTTTCAAAAAAGGCTTGAAAATTGGCAGCACTGAAGAGCTGGATTCTGTCTACTGGTTTGTTGCTATTTCTAATGTGCCAACATTTAAAAAATTGCAAGGAAAAAGGAGGATTAATTGATGCAATTATACATTTACTGGGGGAGAATTGCAGTGGTGGAACTTTCAGGCATGAGCAGGCTGCAGAATAAATCATCATAATACATCAGCTTCTGCAGAATAAATAAACTCAGCTAATTCAAACTTCATATATTTCATGCTGAAAATTTACTCAAATTCTAAGTGCCTATCACATCTAAAGCTTTTATGTGAGGGGCACAACCAATTTCTGGACAGCACTAAAATTATTATTTTAATTGCCCTTAAGGAAAGGACGAAACACCTTTTTGGAGCCTGAAACACCTCTGAGTTCTTCGCTGTCTTTGAAATGATTAAGGAACATAAAATACAGTCTCTGTTGTAATCCTGACAGTAAAATCTCTACCAATGATTCTAGAAAATACATCAGGCTAAGAGTTATAAGCTTTGGAAAGCTATTTTGTTCTTTAGGTATTAAAATACTATTACCAAAATGGCCAGATATTATTTATCCTCCTCTTGCTTTTTATAAATTTTTAAAACTTTTAATGCATTTTCAGATTTTTATGCATTGCAAATGAAGTTTCCAAGGCAACCCACAAGCCCCACTTATCACTGTTCCTTCCTTTTCCAAGATTTTCCTGTCCATTCTCCTAAAATCCCAACTGCACCAACACTGATGTGGCCTGGGATAACCCAGGGAAAAGCAGGAATTCATCAGAGCATCCCAAGAACGAGCATCACAGCTCAGCCTGGGATCTTTTGGCGCTTAGGAAAAGGAATATTCCTCAGGGAACAGCAATTCCTGACAGCTCGAGAGCCACCTTAACCAGATAGTGTGGGAGATAACCTCCGGGCAAGGAGAAGGAAAACGGGAAGAGAGGATCAGGGAATACAAAAAGGTCAAGGTGACCTTCAAATTCTTGTCCCGGTTTCAAGTATTTGATTAGGTGAACTTGGAGTTTTTTCAAATAATGTTTACTTATTCTATCCAAAAAACATTTCCTGTGTTTCAGGCACAGCTTGAGACGTGTAACAGCCAAGCAGGGTGGCTTTTTTAGGTTCAATGTTCTGTATTATAATTTTTTTTAACAGCGTAGTCAGCTCGGCAAATCGTTGACTGGGGGGGGAAAAAAAGGAAGGAACAAAAGAGAAGAGGGAACTGACTGATTTGTCTGTGGTCTTTCCTGTCAGGATGGCCCTCGCCTTGGCTTTGGTCAGAGGGAAGGACTTGATGTAGGAGTCGTACAGGTGCTTGGCCAGCGCCCGCAGGTCGGCGGACTCGGGGTTCAGCTGGTCGATGTCGCTGGAGATCTCGGCCAGCAGCTTCTCCTTCTCCGCCTGCGGCATCCGCCCGAACCTGATGGCTGAGGAACACCAGAGTTATAAACAAAAAACACGTTTAGGTGGCTTTTCTGCCACCTTTCTGCCCCTCATTTGGATTTTCTGTCGCTTTTTGTGCCTAAAGCTTTGTGTTGACCAAGCAGGGAAAGAGAGTTTGCTGCAGTCACTTGGGCAAAGCAGCTTTAAAGAAGTGCAAACAAACAAATCTCAAAGAGGAAATCACCTCTGTGGCCATTAGAATACCTGGCTTAGAAATGCAGAAATTTGCCAGTCAGCTGTTGGTGAAACCCCCCAGGTTCTATCTCCAATCCACACAAAACGCAAAGGATATTTAAGATATTAAGGTATAAGGATATTAAGGCATAAGATATAACGTATTAAGGTATTTAAAGTATAAGGATATTAAGGTTATGGAACTTCAGGGTGGGAACTTCAAGGAGCCTTGAATTGTTTTGGACAAATCACTGCACGAATCTGAGATTCTTCATTTGTTTAGAAACAAAACCCTCACACACCTTGCAGGAATAAATTCCTAAACAGTCCAGCAGAATTTAACGCAGCACGTGGTAGAAAATGTTAATTTAAGAGTTAAGGAATGGGGAAGAAGCAGAAATAAAAAGGTGGAAAAGGCTGAGTTGCTCATGGTACCCCTATGGATGTGCAGCATTGGAAAACCAGGAAATGGCTCTACCTCATCATATGAGCTCAAAATTGCTCAAATCTCCTCTGCACCTCCTGCTTTTCCGTCCATGGACTTCCTATCCAAGACTATTTATTCATATGGGGGCTGGCTGGAGAATGTTTCAAATGAGCCATCAAAATCAAGACTGATTTATCACATGGTGCTTCAGTAAACAGAATTTATTTTGTTTTACGAAAACAAAACAGAACAAAAGAGCATCCAAACAAAAAACGGAAGGAAGATATCAAGGTTTGCATTTTGGCCCTAGGGGGAAATAGAAATATTATGAATATTTTTTCAGTGATTGGTGTGTTCCTTGGATGAAGGAAAAGTGCTGCTAGGATCATATAGAGATGATTTTACTGGGGATGTTTATTTTGGAAACAAGCAGCCACTTTTCCAGGAGTTTGCTGCAATGTGTTGATGGGCAAACAGGACATTGTTTTTCCCAAGAATAAATTATTCTGCCAGAACACATCCCCCCATCTCCATTTTTCCTATATTGTATTTATTGATCTGTTCTCTTATTTCAGGGCTGTAGAAACAAAGTTTCTGCTTATTTCTGTTTATTTTTATGACTGAACTCCTCTTTCAGCAGCCTCATTCTATGAGTGACATGTGCTGGATATTTCAGAGTTATTTAGGTGTCCTGTATATTAAATTATCCTGGCCACCAGCAGGGAATGGTTCTGTTCTGGGGCTGCCCCTGAGAGCTGAGATTTGCAAAAGCAGGTTCAGGACCTGGAATCCCATTGGCAGGAGACTCCATCCCATCAAAAGAAAAGGTGCTCAGGGCCCAAATGTATTTTAAATAGAACATTTCATTCTGAAGTATATTTTAAATATACCAATTCATTAACAACGAGGAGTGTTGTGGATCAAGCATTCCTATCTTATAATTTCATAGATTTAGGATTTATTTTTTCATAGGCATAGGATCTATTTTTTTATAGAGTAAATTATTCTGAATTTATTTGGAATTTATTTTATTGGTGAGATGCAGCAGATTCTGTTCAATGTGTAAGCAGGCAAAATCTGGGGCAAAATCAATTTTGTGGGACAAGCCTGGCAGGTAAAAATCCTTGTCACTGTCATTTCCAGGGGGCTGAGACAAAAATCAGGGAGGGGTCAGGCAGTGAGAGATTTATGGGAGGAATTCGGAAAAGGGGATTTTGGATGAGAGGAGAAGGAGGGACTGATGATGATGATGATGATGATGCCACTTCCAAAGGTTGGTCTGGGAAAAGGAGACCCTGGGGAGGGATCATTGCGGGTGGGAAAAGCACTGGGAGAGCTCTGGGAGCCGAGAGGGGCTCAGGGGGCAGCTCCTCTCCCAGCAGTGCCAGACTGTGAGGGTTTGGGCAGGATCTTGCAGCTGGGACGTGGATTTCTCCCATTCCTTTGGCAGTTCCTCCTTCTCCTTGCATTTCCAGCATTCTCCAAACAGAAAGCAGAGACAGAAAGCCAGCAGTGAGCACAGTCAGCCCCTCGTGCTGCATCCTGTCCTTGGGCTTTCTGGGGAAGAACTGCAACATTTATCCTCACCCCAGCTTTTACTGCTTGGAGAAGTTATAGGTAAAAAAAGATGATCTTTTTATGGACTGTTCTGCAGGGCACTGCTCTTCTGATTGTCTGGATTATTCCTGAGCATAAGGAGAGCCCAAATAGCCCAGAAATACAGTTTGTCATATTAGAAAACACAGGGTAAAGGCAGGCTGGACACCTGGCTGGTTTTAGTGGAGATGTGCCCAGGTTGAGCAATCCCCTGCTCCCAGAACTGATGACAAAGACATGGCCATGTGTTCTTCTTTTTTTTCCATTCCAGTAGCTGGGATAATACCAGCAGTACTTTTAGCAGAAGAGAACAAAATAAGTGACGTTTTAATACTAAAAAGAACCTTTTTTTCTGCTCGGTGGCACTTCAGAACAAAATCTGCACAACTCAGGGTTAAGCCCAGAGCAGCACTTGTGGCCGGAGAAGGAAAGGAAAACAATATTCCAAGCATGAGAACAGCACTGTCTTTTTTAACCTTTAGCCAAGTGCTATGGAGCATTTCTACGTGAAAAAATGTGGCTGTAGCTGCTGAGTGTCTCCTTGCAGTGCCCCTTTTGTCCTGATCATTTTGCAATAATACATCTACACAAGGGCAGGCATGGGCTGGAACCCTCAGGCACAAATAACCCACATTCTGCTCCAAAGCACTTCAAATTCTGATAATTTCCCTCCCCAAGTGGCAGAAGTGTAATCTAGAGACGTAACATCAAAATGTGTCTCAATGTCATTGGTGAAATCCTCTGGTTCTACCTCCAATTTACAGAAAATGTAAAGAATATTTAGAATATTAAAGTTCTGCTGGCTTAGGGTAGGAGCCTGGGTAGGAACACCTCCAACGTTGCATTTCTTTATGCTGCTGGGTCCTCAAAGCTGACATTCAGCTCTTTTTTTATAAATTAATTTATAAGTTATGACGGAGTGAGGGTGTTTTGTGCAAGGCAACGTACCAGAGCGGGCAAAATAAAAAAGGCCAGTGTAGAAGGCAAAGTTTGAACAGAAACACCGAGTCCTTGTTGGGAGAACTCCTGGTTGGAGCAAAGGAAAATGTTCCTTGGAGCCCTGGGGGAAATGGCTTTGCCCTTTTCCTGCCTTCCCCAACTCCCAGAACCTTGTTGGTGCCACAGCTTCTGCCTGGGCAGTGGCCAAAGAGGGGAAAATGCAGGTGAAATGTGAATTTTAAAGCTGTTCTAGGTGTTGTAAGGCAGAGAGAATGGTCTGGGCCATCCCTTCCTGATGGAACTGCCCATGGACACAACTGGGAGCTGCCAGGCCAGGGCAGAATTTGGCATGCACCTTGAAAATGATAATAATAATAAAAACCCTTCCTGAATTACTATAAAAATACCCACAGTAGCATTTCAAAATTACATTTATTTTTAAGTGTTACTGTTGCATCCCAGGAATTTGAAAACCATATTTTGTATTAGCAAAACATTTCCCAGACCAATTTATATTCAGTGCATGTATTAACTTTACAAACCACAGTCCAGCTTTCCTCTTGGGGACAGCACACTCATTTTTTATATTGAAAATAATGAAAGTTCTAAAAAAACCACAGAGAAATTATTTTCCCAGTCGTGTTTGCAATTCTTTACCCTTAGAATTACATAAGTCTCTATGTTATGACATTTAATTCCTGTTTTTACTGGGCTTTGCCAAAGCAAGGCAACAAAGAATCTTCATTATGTCCCTTCTGCCCAAACATTCGTAACTATTTCCACATGAATTGCTCTGTTAATTTTAAAGTTCAGAGGGATTTTCTTCTAGAGCAGCATTGTGCTATTCTTTGTGCCTTTACTTATGGTAAAGAAGGCAACCACAGATATGGGTGTCCCAGGAAGGAGCAGGACAGAGATTTTTAAAAGCGTACAATTCATGAAAATGAGTATTTTCATTTCAAATCTGTTGTGTTTCAGGATGAGAAGAGCTAACTCAGTGATGCCAACAGCCCTTGGTAAGTGACCTGGGCAGCAAATTCAAGCTGCTGTTATTCACAAAGCTTCAGATTCTCTAATCCATATTTCACAATTAAATTTTTGGCTTCCAGGAAAGGCATCTTGAGCTCCAGTAGGCAAAAGGGTCTGGTCAGAAAATGAGAGAGTGAAGTGAAAAATAGCAGCAAACACAAGGAATTCATTCAGGAAGAAACAGCAATTACCCAAGGAATGTATTCAGGAGGAACCACCAATGAGCAGGAATGATGGAGAGTGAAACCAACTCATGTCACATTATAGAATAAAGCAAGGAAAGCCAATCTCCACCTGTCTGATTCTGGTGTTAAAGCCATCTCAAATCACTGAGAGGCTCCTATAGCCAGGGCAATCTCTGTGATGATGTGGGCATTCCAGCAGCACACTCAGCAGCTGTGTTGATGTTCCACGCTGTTTCCCAGCTGGAAACTCAAAACTCCACATGCACTCACCATTGTGTGACATCCCAACGGCCAGGCACTTCTGAAACCTGCAGTATTGACATTTATTCCTGCTTTTCTTATGGATCCGGCAGTTCAGGTCACACCTGTCGTAAATGAGCTTTAACCTGATTGTTCTTCGAAAAAAGCCCTGCAGGAGACAGAAAAAAACCCATGGGAAAGGATGCAGGGAACTGCCAGGGCCACGCTGGCCCTTCTCCACCCACCCACAACACCTGCCAGGTGGATTTCCAAAGGAACCAAACTCCTGTTACCTCCTCTCTGCTCCTGTTCTGCTCTAATCTGTTGTTGCAGTTTGATAGAGGGATAAAATTCTCCAAAAGCTGGAGAAGATTTAAGGAATCAGCGAGGTTTAAAGGACATAAGGGATGTAATTTAAGAGCACAACTCCAAAGGAAGCAAAGCTCCGTTCGTCCCACTGCTCGTGGGACAATTATTACCAACCAAACATGACATTTTCAAAATGTAAAGTTCACTACCAATGTAGAAAATTGGTTGTAAACAATGACAAACCAAAAATTCTGCCAACAACCCTTCAGTTTCTAGTAAATGAAAATGGTTCTGGGTTATTTCTCTTTTGACGGCTTGAAGATGCTTTTTTGGATCAGTCATAATTAATTTAAAAAGTTTATCTAGAGTTATCACCCTTTTGTCCTTGTAAAAATTATTTTTTCCTCATGGGGGCTAGTAACAGTAAAAGCATAATGCCAGCTTTTATTTATATAATTAACTGTAATTTAAATAATGTACTTTGTACTTATTGCTTTATGTATGTTCCTAATTAATTGCTAAGAATTTTATTTAAGCTCTGGATTGGTTCTTTCCTTTTAGTTCTTTCCCTCAGGATGCTGAAGATGGACAAGACGGGAATTTCACATTAAACACTAATGTTTCTCTTTGAACTCGATGAATTATTAATAATTTAATTCTCTGACATTTCTTCTCTCATTCTTGAGGACTGCAATTTTTTACACCATTCGTTTGTCCTTTACATGTCATAAACCCTAAATATCACTGACATTAAAAAATCTGTGGGGTTTTAAAGCAGAAAGCACATTCCTCAATGCCATCAGACTTCTCTGTGCTCACTAAAATGTGTGAAATGGGTAAAGAAACTCGAATTAATGGCAATAACAGAGCCTGAATTTTAATTTGGGCTCAAAGTTTTCGAGTTGGGCATGAATTTGCTCTGGGTGCATTCTAAAAATTCAGATTTTTTGCACATGACCTTCAAGGCAGCAGGAATGAAATCTGCTTGCATGATGGAAAAAAGGAGAAAAAATGCACAAAAAATTTGACTAGATCAATAACACCAACAAGAAAAAAGCAAGCTAGGTTTAAAAAAAAAAAAGTTGGTCAAAAAAAGCAAGCAGGTTTTACCTGTTTATTAAGCTATAAATTTTATGCAGAGAAAATCGATGTAAAAAATTGACATTTGGGGTTTTTTTTAAAAAAAAAAGCACAGAAGTGTGATTTTACCAAATGTTTACTTAGATGAACATGATGCCAAACCTTCAGGGAGATGCTGTTTTGTCAGCTCACCTTGCAGCCCTCACAGGCATGCACAAAAAATTTGAATAAATCAATAACACCAAAAAGAAAAAAAGCAAACTAGGCTCTAAAAAACTCCTGCTTTTATTGAGCCATAACTTAAACACGGGAAAATCGGCATAAAGAAATTGACATTAAAAAGTTGACTTTTTTTCCTTAAAAAATAGCTCAAAAGTGTGATTTTACCAAGTGGTTATTTAGATGAACATGATGCCAAACATTGAGGAAAGCAACAAGAAAAAAGCAAACTAGGTTTTAAAAACCTCCTTCTTATTGAGCCACAAATTATACATGGGGAAAACTGACATAAAGAAATCGACAAAAAGAAATTGTTTTTTTTTAAAAAAAAAAAAGCTCAAAAAAGTGATTTTCCCAAATGATTATTAGATGAAAATTATGTGAAATGTTGAGGAAGATGCTTTTTTGGCAGCTCACCTTGTAGCCCTTGCAGGTGTGCATCCCTCACTAAAAATTTGAATAGATCATAAGAAAAACATGAGGAAAACTGACGTAAAGAAATTGACTTAAAAAAAAAAAACAAAACCAAAAAAAGGCGTGAAAGAATGATTGTACCAAGCGAATATTTAGAGGAAAATGATGCAAAATGTTGAGGAAGATGCTGTTTTGTGAGCTCATCTTGCAGCCCTTGCCGCACTAAAAATTTGAATAGATCAATAAGAAAAATGTGGGGAAAATTGACATAAAGAAATTGACTTTTTTTTTTTTTTTTTTTAATGCTCAAAAATGTGATTTTACCAAGTGGTTATTGAGATGAAAATGGTGTGAAATGTTGAGGAGGATGCTGTTTTCTAAGCTCACCTTGCAGCCCTCACAGGCATGCACAAAAAATTTGAATATATCAATAACATCAACAAGAAAAAAAGCAAGCTAGGTTCTAAAAAACTCCTGCTTATTAAGCCATAAATTATACACAGGAAAACCAATGTAAAGAAATTGACATTTGTGCTTGTTTATTTTTTTTTAAAGTGTAAAAGTGTGATTTTACCAAGTGGTTATTTAGATGAACATGATGCCAAATGTTGAAGAAAGCAAGAAGAAAAAAGCAAGCTGGGTTTTAAAAACCTCCTGCTTATTAAGCCGTAACTTAGATGCGAGAAAATCAATGTAAAGAAGTTGACATAAAGAAATTGACTATTAAAAAAAAATAAGCTGAAAAATGTGATTTTACCAAGAAGTTATTGAGATGAAAATGGTGTGAAATGTTGAGGGGGTGCTGTTTTGGCAGCTCACCTTACACCCCTTGCAGGCGTGCACCTCGCACAGAAAATTTTAATAGATCAATAAGAAAAACATGAGGAAAACTGACATAAAGAAATTGACTTTAAAAAAAAAAACAACCAAAAAAAAAAGCCTGAAAGAATGATTGTACCAAGTGGTTATTTAGATGAAAATGATGCCAAATGTTGAGGGAGACGCTCTTTGGTGAGCTCACCTTGCAGCACTCACTGCACAAAAAAATTTGAATAGATCAATAAGAAAAAGGCAGGAAAAATTATGTAAAGAAATTAACTTTTTTTTTTTTAAATGCTCAAAAATGTGATTTTACCAAGTGGTTATTGAGATGAAAATGGTGTGAAATGTTGAGGGGATGCTGTTTCTGAGCTCACCTTGCAGCCCTCGCAGGCGTGCACGCCGTAGTGGAAGCCAGAGGCTTTGTCCCCGCAGACACGGCACTCGATGGCCATCAGTGAGTTGGTCGCCTCCTCGTGAGGTTTGTTGTACAGCTGAACCTTCTCTGAGAAGTAGGGTGGGGAGGGAGGCTCCATCTTGATGGCACCTGTGGGAAGAGTGAGGTGATAAACTCTGATTTTTCACAGTTACTCGGGTGTCCTGTATATCAAATTATCCTGAACACCAGCAGGGAATGGTTCTGTTCTGGGGCTGCTCCTGAGAGCTGAGGTTTGCAAAAGCAGCTTCAGGATCTGGAATCCCACTGGCAGGAGACTCCATCCCATCAAAAGAAAAGGTGCTCAGGGCCCAAATGTATTTTAAATAGAACATTTCATTCTAAGGTATATTTTAAATATAACATTTCATTATAAAGCAAGGAGCGTTACGAATCAAGCATTCCTGTCTTACAATTTCATAGACATAGGATTTATTCTTTTCATAGAATAAATTATTTTAGATTTATGGATTGCTGGAGGAAGCAGTGAGTAATAACCACAAGGCATCCCAGGGATGTTGGGATGTTGGGATTTGCTGCACAGCAAAGCCAGCAGCAGGCAAAGGCTGCAAAAGGAGCTGCAGCTGCATTTCAGGGGCTGGAAAAGCTGGAAGGGGCAGATCCTGATGGAGAAAGTGCAATGCAGATCCAGCTTTCAGCTCTGTGGTGTGGAATGGTTTAAATAAAGGGATATTAAAAATTAATGCATTTCAGTACATTTGTATTTATTTCAGTACATTTATATTCATGCCTTTCAGTTTCATTTGTATTAATATTGTATTAATATTTGTATGAATTCAGTTTTATTTGTGTTAATGTATTTCAGTACATGTACGGAGAACTCAGGCTTTACTCAGTGTCTACCTGGTTTACTCCTTTAAGGTGTTGAAAACTCCTACAAGAGATGGGCTGGAGTGTCTAATCTAGTTTAAAACACATTCAAGTGTCTAAAAGAGCTATATATTGAATAATATGTTATTCAATTATATATATATATATGAGATAAAATAATATTGGATATTTCAAGAAATTTAGCTCTCTCCTGGGGAAACCTGTTGAACTTCAGGTGCAGTTTAGAGATAAATTTTCTCCTCTGAAAGTTTCTAATTGAGAGAGCAATTTCTGAAATTGAACGAGCTCAAAGAAGCAAATCTGATGTCTTTAAATCAATCATCACTGGTCATCGAGAGAGCTGTGACATTTGAGTGTTGCATTACATCAAGAGTGATGTAAGAGAGCATTAAAGAAGGTGAATATTTTTATTTTTCCAGACTGGTAATACTATACAAACTAGAAAGATTTATTCCTTTATAAACTGGGAAGAAATTATCTAGAGTAAAGATGAGGAGGATTTATGGCATCTAAACTCTACTGCACTCTTTAAAACTACTTGGTATTAAAGCGTTATGAATATTTCTAATTAAAGAAAAGAAAAATAAGTGACGAGGTAGAAAAATGTCCATTCATTTATTACAGTAGTAGTGCAGAGATACTGCAAAATTAAATACCACCAATTTCCCCAGCAGGAATTCCCTGAAAGAGTCCTTGTATAGATTAATACAAATAAAAGTGAGGTCAGATCTAAGCAGAAGTGGATCCTCAAAAGAGTTCCAGGCACAGCAACCTCACATTCCTACCCTGAGCAGGAATGCGGTAACAATTTATTTAGGAACAGGTCACTTCCTTTCCTAAAAGGAGGATTTAGTGTAATTTAGTGTAATGTTTCACAGCAAGTAAATAATCCAGGAGCTGTGATGGAGTTGTAACAATTCTGTGGCTCAGGTGGAGCCAGTATTTCTACTCCATCCATTCCTGAGGCTGATGGGAATTTAAAAGCTGCACATATTAATAATTCAAATGCTCTCTATGCCGGGCATTCTTCAACATTCAGGGTGTTTATTCTGCATGGTGGGCACTGAGCTTCAAGCTACACACAGGAGACAACGGGGGGCTTCCTGTGTCTAATAAAATGTAATTTTGGATACTTTAGGATTCCTTTCCTAAGCTCCAGCTGTTGCTCTGGCAGGATGAAGGTCTGCTATGGGTCTTCCCTCTTTTCTCTCTGCCCTGCAAGGACATCCCTGCTGATGATCTGAATTCCAAATCCATGAATTCTAAACCCAAATTTGCCGCTCGCACACATTCCGGGGAATGGAGGGAAACCCTTCAGAAAAGGTAAAGCTTACTTTGGCAATCCTGAAGTTTGATATCATATTTATAATCCAGGCCTGACTGCTCAGCTCTGGCAAGGGGCAGATCCTCGTAGTGCGGGGAGGAAATGCTGGAGAAGTCGACGGTGGTGAAGGGCTTGATGTCAAAGGAGTGTGTGTGCTCGTCCATGGCTGACAGATCCACGGGGCTGATTCCAAAATTCATGGGCCAAAACGGCATTTCTGTGTCAACCATTGTAACCCCTGCAAAGAAGAAGAAGAAGACATTTGGAGAATTTATCCCAAATTTGTTCAGCCCCAAGCTGAGGTCCAAATGTCCCATCTTCACAGGCTTGAGACGAAACCCTTAACTCCATCTCTCCATAGCACGCACATCAACAAAATTAAAAGCCTTCCACAAATAATTCTCATTTTTTGCAATTTCTAAGCACCATTCTTCCCAAGTGCCTGAAAATCTCAAAGATTTTTATATTAAGGAAAAAAACCCCAAAATAGCTGGTATTAAATAATCGTGGTTTTCCTCCAAACCATCAGAAATATTTGAAAACTGTGCTCATCCAAGTTTGCCAAAAAGTTTCATCCCAGGCTTGAACCCAAGGATCAAGGAAATGCAAGTTATGACTTTTCAAATTCCGTATATATCCACACAAACCTTGAAAGCAGTAAACAAATAAGAAACTTCTATTTGCAAAATATCTTCTGCAAATTGAGTAAATTTAGATTGAGACATGAAATGTTTTTCCAAGTCCTCTCCTGACAGATATCTGAACCAAAATCCTTAACTTAGACATCTTTCAACTATGGAAAAGTTTGTAAGTTACAGTAAGTGAACTAAAATCCTTGATATAGACAGACTTCAATTATGAAAAAGTTTGTAAGTTACAGCAAGTGCAAAGGCCATTTTATAACCAGTGTCTGTGTTTAATTTTCCACAATTTATAAAAAGAACATTCTAACCCTAAAAATAGAAGAGATGTTTCAGAGCTAAAATAGCTTGGTCACTTTGGCTGTTTAATTTGGACTTTAGACCCAATCGAGTGAGTGGCCTTTAACCTCCAGATAACAGAAACTTTGATTTGATCTGCTTTGAATCAAAACTGCCCTGTCACAGAGCCAAAAGTGCTGTTGCAAAATGAAGATACTGGAACAGAGGTGCTGCAGAATTTGGAGCTCACCCTGTTTTTGGCAGGTGAGTGAAGCTGTGACCAGCTCTGCTGAAATCCCAGTGGCCAGAAATGGCTGAACTTCTTTTTTCTGTCCCTCAGGAATGCCACCAGCATTCTTCCCACTTTTAGGACTCCCAGCACAACCCTCCAGTTCTTCTGCCTGACTTTGACAACAAAGGCTGGGAGGGATCTTTTTAATTCTGAAATTTGAGAAGAGAGATGCTCATTGCAGAGGGAACAAAGAGGAGCTGCTGCACCTCAACCACCCCCTGATCCCACTAGACAGGATATTAGGGATGTTATCCTTAGTGAAAGTGAGGAAACAACAGGATTTCTAATTGCCACAAGTAAAAATACATGACAGCCTGTCAGGGTACCTCGGTGTTGTGTGTTACCTCCCAAATTGTCAAGTTTCAAGCCCAGGGCTCAAGCCAAGAGCTCTGCCCAGGCTGCCCAGGGAATAGGCACAGCCCCGAGGCTGCCAGAGCTCCAGGGATGCCCAGGGTGGGATTTTGGGGTGTCTGTGCAGGATCAAGGGCTGGACTGATGATCCATGTGGGTCCCTTCCGACTCAGGAGCTTCTCTAACATTTTCTGTGAGCACAAAGTGCAAATCCCCGGCCATCAACACTGGGAGAAGTCTTCCCCAAACATATTTCCCAATGAAACAACAAACCAGAACAGACTCCTTTTTCAGAGCCCATTCCTTGTAATGACCAGACACATCTTTAGAAACATACAAAATTCAAGAGACGTTTTAAATTGGTTTATATTGTTTTAAGCAAGTGCCATCAAGGGTTATGAGCTTTCTAGTGGAGCTTTCTCTCAAGGGTGAAGGATGGCTACACATTCCCAGTTAGAGCTCAGGTCCATCCCAGGAATTCCCAGGCTGCTGTGTGGACAAGGAATAACTGGAAAACCAAATTATCAAAAGGCAGAAGGACTCACAGGCACAGCTGCCCTGGCACAGACACCTCCCTGCTCTGAGGCAGCACCTGGAGAGCTTCAGCTCCTGCTGAAAGGGAAGGACAACCCACTGAGGAGAGAGGAGCTCACTGAAAAAATCAACAGTTTTCCTGCATTCTCCATCAAAAAATATTCTCCCGATCTCAAGACCACATCACTTTGTCTTCTCAGGTCAAGAAGCTTCATTTTGCAAACCCCTGTGAGCTGAAAAGCAAGTGAGAGCTGGGCTGGATTTCACTGCACTCAGCCCATGGCTGGGCTTGAATCATGGTTTTAAAGAGGTAAGGTTTTAGAAGCAATTTAGCCAAGGGTTAGAAGCAATTTATCTTTATGAGGATGCAAGTTAGGAATAACAAAAGATAAGTTGGATTCAGGATGTTCTGGAGAAGTTGATGATGACTAAATCTGGGAAACTATTGCATCATTACAACCCAGAGTGTGCAAGAACTTCCCCATGCACAGGAATCTCACAGCTCAGAAAGACTCGGGTGAGCAGGGGAGTCCAGAGGTCTTGGCTTGGCACACACAAAGCTCCAAAATCTCAGAGCCTGCAGTAATTCCTTATCAGAAATCTTGTTCCCCAGCCAGCACAGCCAAATCATTTCAGCAAAGTCTCCTAAGAAATGCCAGAGTGGTTTCGTGGTAAAAGGATTTCTAGCCTAGAACGGTGATGGTTTAGGTTTTTATTATGTTTTAGGATAAACAAAATTAAATTAAATAATTAACGAGTAACCTGTTGTTTTAAGCATTGCTGAATAGAAGGGATTTGGTTTCATGCATGCTGGTTTTCCCCTACTAATTTTTTTTTTTTCTTCTCTGTGTCTGTCCAAATCACACACATGATATGAAGAGAAAACCAGGGAATTGTGGCTGCACTTATCAGCTACTGCAAGTCATAGAGTAATTCTGCCCTAATCTAATTTCTGCTGTAAGGTAATAAAATCTGATTATGGAGCCAGCAGCCATTTACAAATCTTTAGTCAAAAGCCTATAAACTCCACCCCTTCCAGAGGTTAATGTCCCAGGACTGTCAAGATCCCAGAGTTATATTGTTCATAAGCGTTCTTGAAGGATGAGAATTTCCAGGCTTGCTCAGGTTTGGGGTATAAAACACAAAGCATCTTGTTCCAGCTTTAAAGTTCCAACCTTCACATGTGATCTAAGCAAATGATAGGTATCTTGTTCAATTTAACAAAATTTCCTGTTACAGTAGAAACAATTAATTTCAATTTTCAGGTGAATTTATATTAGAGATATTAAAATGAATGAAGCATTTCCCGTGCTATTTTTATTCTTGTATTATTGAAAACCAAAATGAGAAGACTGTTCCTACGTTTAAAGGTTATATTTTACAAACACTCCTATTTTGCATGTAGCTTGATTTTTTGCTGGGTCCTTCATCTTTTTCCCTCCCCAGGAAAGAGGAACGACATTTCCCTCTGGAAAAAAAACACCCCAAAATAACTAATTGTAGTCTTCTCATGGTTTTAAAAGAACCAAAAAAACCCCCAACAACCAAGATTTAAAAAATCCAGTGGACGAGTCCAATGAACAGACCAGAGGATATAGTGTGCGTATATATATATATAGTATAGTATAGTATATAAAATATAATATAGCTATAGTATATAGCTTTTATAACTCACAGCTGCTTGTGTGACCTCCAGGTAATAGATCTGTAAGTATTTCTCTGATTTAGGAGATTTTGGTGTGCAAAACTCCTCCTGAGCCAGTATTCATCTGACTGTGAAGATTTTGTGTGCAGAACAGCAGCAGAGGTGTAATTGGAGAAGTCAGATGGAGGAGCTTGGACATTGAATCCTCCAGAAGTGCAGGAGTGAAAGAGATAAAGCTGCTGAGATGACATTTAATTCTGAGATATGGAGCTTTCTAAGTGCCCTCACTGTGTTTAATCTCCTGTGGAACTGCTCAGGGTTATGTGGAGGAACCCAAGGCACTGAACTCAGCTGGCACAGCCACCCTTGGTTATCCTGATAGGCAGAAATCTCCTCTCATTAATCACCCCATCCCCTGATTGAGCTGCTCTCCAGCTCCTCAGACAGTTATTCCCTGCATTTCTCCTACCAGGAAAACATAAAATCTGCCAGAGGAGATTGCCATGGTATGAAAAACATCCTGGAACACGAGCTGCTCTTTACCATAAACACTACCTGTGCTCAGGTAACCTGAAGGGCCTGTTGTGCTGCATTCTAGACACGCTCTTTCCAGACAAAACTACCAAAATATGACCCTACAGGTATTTAATGAAGCAACCAGAACATCCCAACTGACAGGAGTTACAGAAAATAAGAGGAGAAAAATGAATAGGTGAAGATTTTCAGCTTGGAAAAATTATTAAAATCAAGGCAACATTATTAAAATTAAAATCAACATCATTAAAATCAATGACATGACACGGGCAGGTAGAAATATGGACAAATTGATAAGTGAGCTAAATAATGATGTGGGGATTTTCTTAATGAAAACAAATTCCATAGAATAGATTGGATTTCCTCCCGTGTATAAATGTGTCAGAGTTTGTCAAGTAAACTCATACACAAGTCCTGCAGGACTTAATGGGGCTTTTGCCAATTAATTTAATTAAGGCAGCTCTGTGAAATAATGTCCTACATCAGTTGGTTAAAATCACACAATCTTTCTCAGCTTTTAGGAAAAACTCATAGATGGTGAAGGGGCAGCTTGATGCCCCATAGATTAAATTTATTTATCTGTTTGGAGCAATAATAACACAATAATTTTAACAATAACAATAATTTTCTGTGTGCCTTGCAACAAACAGATCTCCCTAAGGGATGACACCACATCCACTGAGTTACACCCTGCACTGAGCTTTGAGAGGGGAGGGCTGCAGAAGGGCTATAAAAAGGGAGCAGGCCCTTTAAACTATTGGTTATTAATAATTAATAATGAGATCAATTCACTGTGATAACCCCCTGGCATTCCCCTTGCAATAGCTCAATTCTCTCCCTGCCCCTGACACAGAAATTCTGGGTGCCAATGGTGGAGCAGCTCAGGGCAGTATTTTATCTGTGCTGCTCTCAGGTCCCTCAGATGTGAGGGATCACTGAAATTCAGGTTATTGAGAGAAAAATCACATCTTACTGCATTTGCTTTTTCCTGGCAAAAAAACCCCAAAAAAACCCCCAACAAAAACCCAAAAAAACAAAACTAAACAAACAAACAAAAAAAAACCCAACCAAAAAACCCCACCAACCCCCCCTAATAATAATAATAATAATAATAATAATAATAATAATAATAATAAACAAAACAAAAACCCCACCCCTCTAATTTTTGTCCCAGTTCTCTATTTTTCCTGTAGAGAACACCTTCCCCCCCTGCCCTCCATTCTCTGTGCTCCTCACAAACATCACTCCTCTCCAGCAGGTGTGGGGTTACTCCACAGATTTTCAATATTCCTGGTTATCCCAGAGTACAGGGGAGCTCTAAGCTTTAAATCTTCAGGGGATCCCTTCCTCAAGAACGAAAATTATCGATTTTTCACTAATTGCCACTATAATGGACTTTATCTAACAGACAACGTTTGTATAAAACAGAGAATTTTGTTTTTTGGATGAACCAAACTGTGAATTTTTTTATCTCCCAAGCAATGACTCAAAGCTGTTTTCCGTTGTTGTTTCACACATTCCTGGCCCGCAGATTCCCGATTTTCCCCCCGTTTCCCGGCACAGGACCCGAACCTCTCCGTGTCCTGTTGCTGCAGAGTCAGCAGAGGGAGCACAACGTAACAAAAAAAAAAAACAAACCAAACTAAACCTCTTTCCAAGAACTCCGCTGGCACAGCCAGCGATGCTCCTAAACAAACAAACAAGCAAAAAAAAAAAAAAAAAAAAAAAAAAAAAAAAAAAAAAAGGACGGAAAAAGAGCCCCGGTGGCTGATGCCCCCGATTCTGGGTTTGACAAAATCACTGCTCTGCCAACTGCAGCAGGAAAAACAAAATAACAGCAAGAAAACCTATGAAACCTTGCTTTAAAAAAATTCCTTTAAAAGTCCTTAAAAAAAAAATCTTTAAAAGAATTTTTGTTGTTAAAAATGACAGATCTAAAGATTTTATATATATATATATATATATATATATATATATATATATATCCAGGCACACACTCAAAACATTGTGAGAATTCAGGGCAGAAAATGTGTTTCAGTGATGTGATGATGGACAAACCCACTGAACACCAATATTGATGGGATTAAAATATTTACCCAAAGCATTTCCCAAACAAATAAAACATTAGAAACCACTGTGGATGTGGGAAAAGGGTCCAGGCTACTGAGAGGTGAGTACTGTGAAATTTTTGATGGTAAATTCAAAGGGTTTTTGAATTCACAGTGTTGCTCCCCCTGCCAGGCCGCTCCTGGGGGCACCGCTGCCTCACCAGACCCCAAAATTTCCTTTCCAAGCACAAATTTATCACAAACATTTACAGGAATAAAAACTGACTTCACTATAGGACTGAAGAAGCAAAATTTTATGGCTTTGTTCCAATTAAATAACTATAAACTAAAGCTCCCTGCACCTTAATTTACCTGTGAAAACAAAGAGAACACCCAGTGTCTCTAGCAAAGGTTGAATGGCAAAATTTACCTGTGAAAACAAAGAATCCCCAGTGTCTCCAGCAGATATTGGGTGTCAAAATAGCCCCATGATAAAAAATAACTTGGTGAAAAGATGAGCTCACAAATGATGGATAATGGCATTTTTAACTTTTAATTTTAAAAGCACTTCATGACTAGAGACAGTATTTTCTTTTCCCTTCCTCAGGTCCAGCTCTGAAGCCACCTAGAAATGGCCCCCCCCAAAAAAAAAATTAATGTTTTCATTAATTAACATGAAAATTAACACGTCCAAATTACCATGAAAATCCCCCAAAAGATGCCACATAGAGAATATGCTTTGGAAAGAAGGGAGTGAACCCTCTGTGTTTCTAAGGAATAAAGCAAGGGGAGGGCTCAGGACCCAATGGATTGGTCAGGCCAGGGCAGAAGGGCTGGGGAGCCCAGCTCAAGGGTTAATCAGGGAGTAGGAGGGGCAGGAGCTGGGGAAAGGCTCCTCTCCCACCCACTGTCCCAACCTGCAGAACCAGCACTGGGCCCAAATCCCCAGAGCGAGAAGGAAAAGCAGCGACCTGGGGCTGAGTGGAATGTTGAAGGTGTGCCAGCACAACCCCAAAAACACCTCCAGACACAGCTGGGGATGCTCCTGTCTGTCCCACCTCCCAGTCTGACCAGTGCTGGACGGCTCAGAAATCCCACTGGGGAGAGGGTGACAACCACATCCTTCAAAACGCCAAATAAAAGGCAAAAAGAGAGGAAACCCATCCCTCCTCTCAGCGAGGCTGAACAGTAAAACACCAGGAGAAACTGTATAAACCCAGACACTCGGAAAGGCCAAAAAAAAAAAAAAGGCAACTCATAAATCAGTAGGAAATGTATTTGATTCCTATGGCTGAGTTATAACTACAAGCTGTGCTCACTAAAAGCACAGTCCATAAAATTTACCACAATGTTTAAGAGGCAGTTGTTAATGAAAACAAGGAAGAAAAGCCCATTCAGGGAATAATAGAGCTGTTTAGTGTGAAATATATTTTCTGTTCTATGGAATTCACACCAAATGGCCTGGGCTGCTTGGAACAGCAGCATTTTATACCCTTGCAGCAACACAAACCCTTGTAAATATAATTGCAAATGAGAAAGGAGTTGAAAAATGCCACGGGCTACTCAGATACGCTACAAATCCTCCCATCCCATTTTCATTTGTTAATGTGGGGTTTGCTACATTCTGGTGCTGGAGAGAGAGCCATGGAAGTTCACGTTATTCCAGGGGATGAAAGAAACTGTGCTCGAGTGGCTTAAATAGAAACCGAGAATATTGGGCAAGGGGAAATTTCTGTGTAAGAAATACTGATTTATAGATCTGACAAACTAATGGGCAGGTGGGTCAGGTTTAACAGGAACAGCACTTCAAAATCAGATTCAAAAACACTTCAAAACCACGGAGAACTTCACTACAAATTTCTGGAAGTGACAGAGTTGGGCTCCTGGTGGTAAAATCTGACTGCAAGAGAAATGAAAGTGCTGTACTGCAGTCACAGCGCTGGCAGAACAGTGAGGTGAGGAGGTAATTTCTGTTAAATCAGATTCAAACTCAGTGGGAAAGGATCCTCAAACTGTTCTTAGAAACCCCTGAGCAGAGAAAGTGCACTTTCTTACTTCCAGTCGTGCTTTGTGAGGCACCATGGGCTGAAACTAAAAGTAATCCTGATGAAAGGCTTCTCTTCCAATGCCTTTGGTTCAAAAATATCTTAAAAATCTCTCCCAGTCTTCAAAATACAAATGATTGTTATTGTGTATCTTTGAACAAAAGATTATATATATATATATATATATACACCTCCAGAAGCATAAAAATCTGAAAAATAAAGTATCATCTGGTAATATAAAATAAGAATAATTAAATAATATAAATATATAAATAATATTAGAAATAATAGAAATAAATAATATATAAATATATAAATAATAGAAATAAAATAATATAATCTGGTAATATAAAATCAGAATAAACCTTTGTAGGGGCACAAATTGGCACTTAGGAAGTGCCTTGGCTGAACTGAAATGTGTCTCCTGTTGGTTTTGAGGGATTTGAGGGGAGCAGAAACAAGCAGCATGTCCCTGCCTTGTGCTGGCAGCATTGTAAAAACGACCTCATTATATAAAATGTGGGCGTTGCTCTCTATGAATCATTGTGATTTAAAATAGGATCCTGATAGACAGGCAATGAATCACTTTGGATTTTGTAATCAGCCAGGGCTGATTCTTGGGAGAGCCCTTTGCCCCCTTTGGCAGGGGCTGAGGGGAAGGTCTGCTCCAGCCCTGGAGGTGCCTCCCCGGCCTGAAGGAAGTCATTGATTCGAAAATATCCCCCCAAAACGCCGGCTGGGACAGCAGATAGCAGAGCTTTGTCAGCTGGAACAGCAGCACACAATTCAATTGATAACATTCTCAGGGCTGTGCTTGGCTCCCAGGCTCAGCACTCTTTAATAATTGGCATTTATTTGTGCTGGGCAGGCTTTGTATTATTAAATCTAGCAAGAGTTTTACTACGAGAAATTAATATTGTCCCAAAATGCCACATTTGCCATTAAAAGTATTTTAAGAGCAAGTGAGCCATTCAGAAGTTTCGTCTGCAGAATTTGTGACTGCACTTTCAGGTGTCAAAACTTGTTTTGAAGTCAATAGAAAGTTTTCCAGCTTTGACAGAAATTCAGTGTTTGGGTCAAAATTAAGCAAAACACTCTTTTTGAATATTTAATTTGTTCTAATGGCATTGAAACACCTGCCTGAAGTTTAAGCACTTTTAAAAACTCAGTTTTTTGGCCAAGAAAGGATTTCTTTAGCTAAGATACATTATTAAATTACGTCTCATGCACAGAGATAAATCAAAGTGTGTCGTAATGCACATCCAGAAGAAATGAGGGTCTCATAAAACGCCCCATTTCCTGTGTGAAACGACTGCTCCAGTGGCAAGGCTGTGCCCAGGGTTAATAAAATAAACTCCCAGCACCACAAAGTCTCAGTGGCACTGTCAGCCAGGAGCCTGCTGATGCTTCAGTGGGGAACAGCTCTGTCTGAACTTAATGAGTTTATCCTGTGCTCACACACGACAAAAACATTTATTGAGCTTATCCTGTGCTCACATGCTGTGTTGTATGAAAACTTCAAGCACAAAAAAACTTTTATTGGGTTTATCCTGTCTCACACATGGTGTGTTGTATGAAAATTTCAAGCACAAAAAACTTTTATTTGTTTTATCCTGTCTCATACATGGTGTGTTGTATGAAAATTTCAAGCACAAAAAACTTTTGTTTTATCCTGTCTCATACATGGTGTGTTGTATGAAAATTTCAAGCACAAGAACATTTAGTGAGTTTGTCCTGTGCTCACACACGACAAAAACATTTATTGGGTTTATCCTGTGCTCACACATGGTGTGTTATATGAAAAATTCAAGCACAAGAACATTTAGTGAGTTTATCCTGTGCTCACACGTGGTGTATTACATGAAAATTTCAAGCACAAAAACATTTATTTGGTTTATCCTGTGCTCACACACAACAAGAACATTTATTGGGTTTTCAAGCACAAAAACATTTATTGAGTTTATCCTGTGCACACCCGTGGTGTGTTGTATGAAAATTTCAAGCACAAAAAACGTTTATTGAGTTTATCCTGTGCACACCCGTGGTGTGTTATATGAAAATTTGCCAGTCCCTCTGTGGGTCTGTAAGGTTTTCCAGGATTTCAGGTGCTGTGCAGAGCACAGAGCTGTGTGAGCAGCACAGCTCTGTACAGGACAATCTCCTGCTCCAGGGCTTATCTGGCTTCATTAGGTCATTATCAGCATGTCTTAACGCAGTTCAATAAATAAATAAGAGACTCCATTCTTTTGAAATGCTGATTAGACAATAATTAACAGCTGAGGTATCAGTTCAGCACGGGATTTTAAATAGTTGTACTCCATTATGGAGTTCAGAACACAAAGTTTATATTTGTTTTTGAAATGTTAATAACTTTAACAGTAAATGTTATGTGCAGGTAATCTTCTGAAACACTGTAGTGCAATAAATTTGATATTAGTCATGAAGAATTTTTGTAATTTTAATACTGAAATAACCACAGGAAGTTTTCTCAATCCATGTGGTGGTAGTAGGGAATTTAGGGATGCAGAACAATGTTGGTGAGAAGCCTGGGATTTTTCCTCCCTCCTCAGCCTCTGTCATGTCAGTGCTTTTTAATGTTCACAAGACAGTAAACTTCAGTATTGTTTCCAAGAGATGAGCTAATAAGGCACACAACTGTAGTGGGGTGAAATACACTCATTAATATCCTAAATGCACTTCCCTGCCATGGCAGAACACTGAATACTCCCACAGGAAGAGGAGGAGGAGGGAAAAAAAAAAAAGCCAAACGAATTTAAACTGATTCCTTGAATTAAATCCCACTTTTGAAGTTTTTCCTGGCAGTCAAACACGCTGCAAATAATCCATAAAAACGCTTCTCTCCTATCGGGATGAGTCGTTTCCATCCCATTCTCATCCTCCCAGCACTAAAAATGCAGAATGTGTTGGAATCCAGCAAGGCTGGATGCAGCAGGGCCCACACGACTTCACTGGGTGCTGGGCTTTGGCAAAATGTTTCGATCTGTTGGACAAACACCAAGTTGTAAAAGTGAAAGAGCACCATGTTGCAAAACTCATTCATGAACATAAACACTATTTCTGCATTAAATACAGAGGGCTCAGTGAAACAGCAAATACAATTTCCTGTACGGAATTATGTGGAATTTCTGGAATATATGCAGGTATAAAATATGCTATATTTTCATAAATATGTATATTTTAAATATGTATAAATGCCCTCTGTGCCTCTCCAGCCACTGTGATGTCAAGGTAATTCAAACACACCAAAATCCCGAGAAAGCAGATTAAAAAGTGCCAAAGAGGGCTGAACATTCACCTCTCTCCTCTTTTAGCTGTCCCCCAGATCCATCACCTCACACACAAACCACAAATCACAAACCACACACTGCAGTTCTGCCCATAGACTCTGGATTAGTTTATTTTTAATTTATTTGGGATCCTCAGATTTCGTGGAGAATTTACACACAGTTATTGAAGGGTATTTTCATTAGGGGCTGAAATTCGTCAAGCAGACCTTCCTAAGCCTGGAGGGGAAAACCAGAGGTGACATCCCAACATTATAAACCCCAGGACAGTAAAAGGGACCCCCCAAAATTGATTATATCCAACAGCAGGTTTCCCACCCTGCCCTGAGTACCCAACTAAATAATGCAATGATAAAGACCCGTGAACTTTTGTACACCCATCATCATCTCTTGCACAAATGGATCGCTTTCATCTTTAAAAAAAAAATAAATGAAATTAACCTCCTCAACTGTACGAACTGCAAAGCATCCAACCTGCTCAGCCACTTCTCAGCAATCCCTCGTCACCTGACTCCTGTACTTTTGACCCTCCAAAAAGCTCCCAGGTGAGACATGTTGACATGTTTTCACATGTGATCCCCAGAAGGATTGCTCTCAATACTGCTGGCTGCTTATCACAGCTTCAGATCAATGTTCTCTGCCTCTCCTGGCCTCCATCTTTCTAAAGATTCTTTTTTATTTATTTTTTTTTCCAGGGAGCTTTTGAGCTATCCTGGAGTCAAGGTGATTTCAGGCTGGGCTGTTGTAACTGCAATTGCAACACTCTCGGGGAGTATTTAATGAACAGCAGGAAATTAATGGGGAGTTCTGCTCTAAATTGAAGTTACCTTGAGCAGTTTCACTTGTGAGTCTTCTGTTGGACTAAAAGCTTCAAGAGAATCTTCCCCATTCTTCCTTTTTGGGGGGGTCAGTATAAAATATACTGTATAACTCACATAGTGAGTTAATAAAACACATCAGTGTTTTATTCCAGGAGAAAAAGAGGTGGGAAATTTCTGGAGGAATTAAAGCATTGAGAATTGTTTTTATAAATATTAATTTTAAAGCCTGTGTTTGACTAAATAATACCAAGCTGGGAGAAAGACTACTAAAGCATCCACTACAAAAACTGGGAATTAATTAGCACCAACACACCTCCTTTTGTACAACTGGATTTATAACTTCCAGTAAAAAAATAGAGGAATTTCAGTAGGATCTTCCTGTTTTACACACTTCAGAAAAGATTTGTGCAAACTGGTACTTAAAACTACAGTAACTACTGACCAGAGGGAAAAAAACAAACCCAAACAGCTCAGATCCAGCACCCAGGATGTGAGTTACTGTGAAATGATGATAGCAGAAAGCCCCAGAGCAGAACTGCTTTATCTGGAGTTCTAAACCAAATAAAATGAGTTAATATTGTAATTTTATGGGCCAACAGCATCCCTAACTAACTCCGAGTAGTCCTGGATGTCACTTTATGCGTTGGGCAAATCAAATTATTTTCAGTGATGTAATTTTCCTTCCTGCCACCTGAAACTGATAACTCCCTCTGCCACTCAAAAAGCAAACCCCACAATCCCTGGCTCAGAAAGGGGATTATCAGCTCAACTTTAGGTGATAATTCAAGAAGGGGGCTTGAATCCTCCTGAGACCAACCCCTCACAGCACAGAATGGATGGAAATACTGAATTCTTTTCCAAATGTACTTTTCAAGGGGACAAACCCCCAAGATTAAATTCCCTTCAGAACACAGGAGTAACTTACTGCGAGCACAATGGGGAAATGCTGTCTGAACCTGAACTAAAAGATGAATATTCCCCCTGCAGCCCTTTTATAACAATAAGAAAGACAAAATATTTGTGGGGAAAGAACACGATTTCATCTTTTATTTAATTTCAAAATCATTAATGCACTTCAAAAAGAACTTAAATATAACCTGCATAATGATACATTAATGTGAAATTCTACCAAGTCCTGACTTTGTTACAGCTTCAAAAACCCACTGGATTTTCTAATAAGGTATCTGGCATGGTTTGGATTTTTATAATGTGTCTGAAAACTAAAAAGAAGAGATTTCTTTGATCTTATTTTCTGTTGGGTGATTCTTTCCCTGTGTTATTAATATCCTAAGAACATGCCTGATAGGATTTGCTCCTACTTTTGTCAACCTGTCTATTTGGAAGTAAAATTTTCCCAATGCCCCTGTGGAAATTGCCTTGCCTTGCTCATGAAGGAAAAAATATTTTCACCTGCCAAGGTGTGGAAAATGATGGCTGTCACTCCTCTAAGTGTCTCTCATCCCCAAAGCAGGGGCTGTTTGCGTTCATATTTAAATATGTGTTTAAATAGCTGTTTAAATATGAGTTTAAATATCTGTGTCTGCCAATAATAAACAGAATTCCATGGCTTTTGCCACTGTTCTTTGCCTCTGCAATAAACCAAACATTTTTTAAAAAAACGTGTGTGATCTTATTCTTCTTAATATTGGTGACCTTCAGCCCACAGTGTCAGCATGTGGAGAGTGACACTCTCAGGGCCACTGTCACTGTCCTCGTCATTCTGTTCAAAACCTGCACTTGCTATTTTTGACAAGGACTGTTCAAGAGTTGAAGTGACATCATCTGAGGACACAGACGGAAAGCGGAGGATCCACGGCTAAGAACAGCCCAGGACAAAGCTATTTATGTCCAATTTCACAATTCTGCTATTTTTAACAGCTAAATCCTTAAAAAAACCTGGTCATTTTTGGAGATTTGTTTGCAGCTGGAAAGAATCTTCCAGTGCTTGGCTGAAGCAGGAAAGCCCCCTGCACTTTGTGTTGTGGAGAGAGAGTGGAGTGTCAGGGAATCTCAGTGTGCCCCAGGCACCCCTGAGCCCATGGATCTGGAACCCTCTGGAACTCTAAATACGAGATTTCTCCACAGAGATCCCAGCTCATGGAAACTCACCTGCTCTCAGTAAAACCTGAGCTACATTCCATGGATCTGGAACTCTCTGGAACTCTGGATATGAGTTTTGTCCACAGAGATCTCAGCTCATGGAAATTCACCTGCCCTCAATAAAAATCTGAGCTGCCATTCCATGGATCTGGAACCCTCTGGAGCTCTGGATATGAGTTTTGTCCACAGAGATCTCAGCTCATGGAAATTCACCTGCCCTCAATAAAAATCTGAGCTGCCATTCCATGGATCTGGAACCCTCTGGAGCTCTGGATATGGGATTTATCCACAGAGATCTCAGCTTATGGAAATTCACCTTCTCCCATCAAAAATCTGAGCTGCCATTCCATAGATCTGGAACCCTCTGGAACTCTGGATATGGGATTTATCCACAGAGATTCCAGCTCATGGAAACTCAACTGCCCTTAGTAAAAATCTGAGCTGCCATCCTTGTCTTTGACAGCATTTGCTGCTTTCACTTGAGGAGAAAAGTGTATAATCAGAGTTCTAACAGCGTTTCAGAAAGATTAATAATTATAGGGTTATGCAACATTAACAATAGTGGTAGCAGCAAAGCAGCTGTGTTAAATTTTAACAGCACTAAAAGGAGGGGAAGAAAGAGATTGAGAAAATTTCAGTTCCCTTCTCTGTCATGTGTTCCTGTCATCGTCTTGGGGTTTGCTATATTTAAGTTGCTGTAGGAATTTCTTCTGCAAGGAATCTGAGAGGGCAGCTGACAGCAAACCCTTCAGTTTCGTGTTGGGATTAATATAAGGATACACCACAATTAATATAAGGATACACCACAATTAATATAAGGATACACCACAATTCAAGCCAAAAAATGTAGAGTTAATTACTATGATTGATAACATTGATAGCTAATTTCTTGCCTTTTTTTTTTTTTTTTTTTTTCCCTACTGGAAACTATATTAATTAACTTCCTGAGAAGTGCTCTTTTGAATAATTACGTGTAACTCTACTTCTTCAATCTAAATACACATGCCATTGTCACACAGAAACCACAAATCACACACTGCAATTTTGCCCACAGACTCTGGGATATTCAATAACTGGACTGGTTTATTTTGAAATCAGCAATTTATCTTCAATTGGGCCAGAATACCAACACTTAACTTTGCAATAAATGATTACTAAATGAAAATGAATCCATTTTTTCTTTTGAGGAGATTCCTTTTCTAGGCCAGCAAATTTGGTGTGAGGAACTAAAAGTCATTGCTGTGACTTTTTGTAACCCCTGGAGCAGGCGTGTGAACAGCTGAACATATGGCTCTGATGGAGGCTGAGGGTGAGTTCCTGGCACTTTTTACTCTTCCCAGTTTTCTTGAGATGCCAAACAAATCTCAATAGATTTTTAGATGACAAATTTCTGTATGCTGGTGGTTGATCTCCTTAAAGATCAAGCTGTGTTTAAAAATTATTGTATTAAATATCACCAAAAAGCAAAAATTGAAGGGATATTTGGACTCCATCCACTGGGGTGAAGTGTGACAGAGCTCTGAATATCAGGGTAGGACACTCCTGATGCAAAACTCCCCCTGGAACCTTCGGGCTCATCTCCAATCCATGGGATCAGAAGGGGTCTCCAGCAGCTCAGTGCTTCCCACCCCCTTCCCCTCCTGTCCTTTGCCAACAAAGGTGGGAACATCTGCTCTAAACCTTATCTCTGCACAGACTGAGGAATTATTCTGCAGCAGCTTTGGTGGCTCTTCACCAGCAATGCTGGGCTTGGTGTAGAGGGATGTGCCCAGGATGGAAATCAGAAATGATGCAATTCCATTCCACCCACCTAAACTGGCAGAATTTGTGAATTTGGAGCCTGCTGTTTATCTATCTCTCACCTTCACTTTCTGCTGTCAATGCAGCATCACAGATCAGGCTAAACAGCAGAATATTTGTAAAGCAGACAGGTTTTCACTGGGCTCCAAGCAGTCAGTGCTAACCTCACGGCACATCTTCCCAACACAAGGGATGGGCTGCTGAAGCCTCTGTTGTGTGGTGTACAGGACTAATTGTGTTGATTTAGCCTTTAGCTGGTCACCCCTAGTACACTAATACAGCCAGAATTTGGTCTAATTCTGCACTGTTTGTGGTGCAATCTGGTGCTGGACTTGGTTCATTCCAGAACTATGGATTATTTTTCACAGCTTTCTCTATAAACTGCCACTGAGTCAGACAAGATAATTTGGAGACAAATACTGGCTCTGTTGAACCTGGCTGTAAAATTTCCACCGGCTGACTGAATTTCCCTTTTGCAGGACAGCAATGGCAGCACCTGTATTGAACAGGAGTGCTGGGCCTCCCAGGTTAATACCTGACCATAACAACCCCAAATCTCCCCCAACACAGACATCCAGACTGTGCAGGTACCACACAGAACCTCGTCTTTCCTCAGGCAGTCCCAGGGGATTGCTGCTCTGCAACCTGGGACCAGGGGAAAACTGCAAACTATGGATCCTGACACTACAATAATGCATCAAGTGAGCGATGAAAAACTCCCCTTCCGGGGATTTCCATCTCAGTGGAAGCAGAGAAAGTCAGCAATCCCACTGTTTGTCATCTCCCCTGGATTATCAATGGGCCAGGGCTGTGAATCACAGCCCTCAGCCAGAACTCATCTTGCCAGTTGTATCTTGCTTTTACTATTTGTTCTGGGATCTTCAAACCGCTGTTGTAAGCGGTTCAAAAATACACGCTGGAAAAATTGTTAATGCCCTAGTCATACAATGTCATCTGGAAGCTCCCTGGGAATTTAGATTTGCACAGCTTATTAGGATATGACCTTTCCCTTGATTTTTTTTTATTTTAGGATCGAGTTAAGATGAAATTTCCCCAGTGGGAGTTGCTGTGTTTCCTTCACAGATAAGGAAAAGAGCAATGGCAGCTCTGTGTTCATATTCATCCATTTCTGCAGCATGGACAAGCCCGTGGGCTTGACAGACATCCCGGGCATTCCTGGAGGCTGAGAGGGAATTAACCAAAAAACCCCAGAATTTTAACAAAGATATTGCCCTAAATCTTTTTTTTTTTTTTTTTTTTTTTTTTTTTTTTTTTTTTTTTTTTTTTTTTTTTTTTTTCAGTATCATCTGAGAGTAAACTGTGAGGAGTTTTAAGGCCTGTGGACTTGCATTCACAGCACCAGGGCAGCACTGGCTTTCTGGAATACAGAATCTGTCTCAGAAATTCACACACTTCCCTGGGATTTCATGAACCTGATCTCAAAGCAGGAGGTTGTAAAATTAATTCTCAAAATTAGTGCTATGGGCTGATTATCAGCTACCAATCCCAGTGGTTAAACATTTACTATATATTATGTATAATACACACTTTTAATATACTAAGACAACACGTCCTAGCCTTTTTGCCTCTATGTCAATGAAACCAACAAAGAGAATTAGTTAAATAACTAGAAGTTGGATGATGTTACTTATATTTCAAAATTTTCAAATGCTCAAGATGGTAAAACCCAACTGTTAGTAAGTTCTTACTTAGGAGAGAACAATTCTCTCACTAAAAGTAAAGCCCGTTGGTCAATAAAGAGATGGCCAAAAAGAATGACATATTTTGAGTTTTGGATATCCAGGGTGAAAGTTTTGTGCCTTGAACCCTTGCCAAAAAGAATGACATATTTTGGGTTTTGGATATTCAGGGTGAAAGTTTTATGCCTTGAACCCTTGCTAGGCAGACAATGTTTTTGTCAGCTCTACACATGCCAGAAGGAGAAAAGGAAGTGATGATGAAATAAAGTGAATTACTCCTGGTATAACTGGCTGGCTGAATAGTTTGGGGTGGGCAGTGTGCATGAAACATTCCTGCAAGGATGCTCCAGTGAAAAGGGAGGGTTTGGAGGCCGTGGTAATGACAAACCCAACAAAACCAAGATTCAAAGGGCCCTTCCGTCAGCCCCGCTGCCTTTACGAGTTTCCGTGTCTGCAGCTCTCCAGGAGCCGTGCCCAGCCCTGGAACCCTCAGAACAGATCCTCTGCGTGTCCCTGGCCCAGCTGTGAGCATGGGGATCTCCCCACGAGTGAAATTTGCATTTCCAGCAGCAGCCCTTCCTCCTCCCTCCACAGCTGACTGACGGGAGATACGGGCAGGGTAAGAGATACGGGAGCAGACAGAGCCTTCCCACGGTGTCAGGCTCTAGGCAGGGCTTAATCTGCAATTGATCCCGGCCTAATCTGCCTCTCCTGGGCAAGTCCAAAGTCATTCTCAGCACGACCAGCCCAGGACCTCTGCGACACTCGTGTGTCCAACAGGAGAGCAAACAAACCGCGCCGATAGCGGGTGTGATGTCACACGGGCTGAACCTCCCTGCCAGCAAATCCACCACCTCTCCAGAGAAATAATAATAATAATAATAACACAGCAGGAGGGGGAAAAAAATGGCCAGCTGAGCACTCCATGCCTACAGGAAGGGATCTGACGGATAACATCATTTCTGATCCAGCAGTGTTTGAAGAGTGATTCAACAGACATTGGGGATGGTTTTACGGCGGTGACACAGCACAGATGCACGGTGTAGGTACTAAAAGTTTATTTGCAGAGGGCAGGACTGAACATTTCATGTGAACACATTCAGGCCATGATAAAGAGCTTTGTCTCCCATTAGTAATTTAAAGGATTGTGATTTGCTACTCCCAACACACCTATAATTGAATTCCTCAGTCATAAAATCACTGGTGCCAAACAAGTCCTGATATCTTTTATCAAGCCTCTTTTTTTTTCTTGTCATTTGTTAACATATTTCTTATGGAGCTTTTCTTCTTTTTATAGATACATTTGCTTTAGTTATAAATTAACCCTGGAATTTACTCTCCCAGAGGCCACAAACTGCTTTTTTATTCTCTTGGAAAAGTTTCAGGCCCTATGAATTGATGATTTGAAACAATTTTTGAATAACAGCTCGTGGTTCAGATACAGAGGAAGGAAATTCAAAAGACTGACAAAGTAGTTGAGACTAAAGTGAAAATGTTTAGATGTCTTCTGCTCTGGAAGCCATGATTGATTTCCCAAAAGGGAAATGCTTCCTTGTAGGACTTCTGGTGCTTCCACCTCTCTGGAGTGAAATACTCAGATCCAGCCCCATTCTGAAATGAGGAACTTCCAGAAGTCCTGGATTTCAGTGGCTCCAGAAGCTGGCCAGCACATCCCAAAGGTATGCGGAATACTTCGAATTTTGGAACATATTCTAATGTTTGTTTAACAGATTGATTCATATAATGCCCATTAAAAAATAATTTTTCAGTTGATAACGTTATTGGAAAGAAAAGCTTACAATATTCACTGTTTCCTGTCGTGTCATTGCTGGGCTCTTTCTCCTCATCCCAAGGGCTTTGAAAACTCTTGGCTTTTTTCAGCCAGAACTGACTAAAAATGTGGAGGAGTTTAAACACAAAGGGCTGAAATCATGGTTGGTGTCACCACTGAAAGTGTAACAATTTGAGCTCAACTTGTTAAAAAAAAATAAATCAAAAAGTCCAAATGAAGAATTCCAAAAAGACATATCCATAGGAAACTAAGGGAATTGGTTCCACTGCTCAAAGAACTATTTGGATAAAGGCAGAGTGACAATTTTTAACAGCCACAGTAATTCCCACATTTCCTATATTTCTCCTTCTGTGTTAGTCTTATTACAAACCACTGAAGTTGGAAAATTTTGATTTGACATTAACACACCAGATCTCCATTTTTATGGTCTAATTCCCATTTCAGCTCAGGTAAATACCAAAATTTTGATTTGACATTAACACACCAGATATCCAGTTTGATGGTTTAATTCCCACATTAGCCAAGGTTTTCCAAGGCAGAGGAAATTTGAAAAATACGCCTTGAAGGTTCAGAAAAGAGGAAAATATATTCCAAAACTCTGCATTTCTGGGTTGCTCTTCCTGTTTAGAATGGCTATGGTTGTGCTGCTGCTTATAAATTTTGAAAAGTTATATAAAATCTTATATAGATTTCTTTTTTCTTGCATTTCAGAGGTTTTAATGGGTGTAATGGAAGACTGCAAAGAGTGAATTGCTTGCTTTTTTAAAAATTGCTTGGAAGGGACCTCAAAAATCATCCAGTCCCAGAGCAGCCATGGGCAGGGACACCTTCCCCAGTCCCAGGTGGATCCAGTTCCTGTCCAGCCTGGCCTTGGGCACTGCCAGGGATGGAGCAGCCACAGCTGCCCTGAGCCAGGGCCTCTCCACTCTCCTAATTATTGATTTCCCTCTAATATCCAACCCAAATCCACCTTCTCACCAGTTTGAGGTGGGTTAAAAATGACAAGTTTTGTTTTTAAAAAACTCCTTGGAGAACTCCTCTTTAATTAAGGATAACAAAAGGGCTCAAAGAGCTCTGGGGTATTATTCCTACATAAATATATGCTTTCCACATCTCCAGTTTCCCATATTCAAGACAGTGCCCTTAGAAAGGTAAACAGAGCTCCCTCCTCTCTGTGCTGTTTCTGAGGTTGCCAGTTGATTATTTGAAGTCAAAATATTAAAATTTTCCTCTAAAATTGTGCTTTGAGTCTCTTAACTGCCCAATTTTTATCATGAAGTCACTGTCTTCTTCTTTTGAAAAATCTTACAGCTTATTCTTTATTTCCTCTGGAATGCTCCACCTTTTTAGTTACCTGTAAAAGATTCTTGGCATTTCTTTTTTAAGTCTCAACAAAACAGGATAATTTCAGCTCCTTTAATTGAATCAATGACCACAGAGCTGAAAGGATTTAACACTCAAAGCATTTATCAACTTCTACATGAGAAATGAAATTTAAAGTGGTGCCAACACTGTCAAATATTTCAGCTCCCAAATTTTCAGGTGTAAAAAATACTTGTTCATCTTTTAGATTTTACACTTCGGGTAAAATGCTTTCTGTTTAATGACCACAAAATCAAAATTCTGTGGTTTATTTGTTGACACAATGTGGGGCAAACCAGTTAGCGTGGCTTGGATCCTTTGCAATCCCACTGAAAGCAGGAGAGGTTGGGCAGAGCTCAGGCTGCCCTGAAGGACCAGAGCCAGGAATCAAACCCAGGCTTAGCCCCCTTCTCTCACACCTTGTGCACACATTTCAGAGCTTTGTTTGCCCTCTGCGCTTTCACTCCAGCCAGGAGGAATTTTCAGAGCAAACAGTTTGTAAAATATCCTTTACAGGTGAGTTATGGTGTTGTCTCTCTGCCTTGGAACAGACAGTAGGATAATAAAAAACTCAAATTATTTTTCAGAGCATTGGCTACATCATTAACAAGTATTGTACTAACATTTGCACAGGACAGTGGATAAATAGAGAAAGTTTTTCCATCACGCCACAAGCTCCTGTAACTTGCTGTTTCACCAGGGATGAGAAAAAAAAATAAATTAGAGTAATTGAAAATATTTTGGGCTTTTTTCCTTTCATTTATTTACACAGTAGCCAAATGAACAGACTAAAATGACCTACAGAGACTTTTCTTGTCACGAAATTCCGACCTCTGCTTCACCAAATACACAATTTCTGACTTGTGTGCCACAAGAAAGATCTCCACATTACAAATCACTCATCTTTCAGAGCCAAAAATCTGTCGGTGGAACACCAAACACAGATCATCTTGCTCCGAGGGCAGGAAGAAACTTAAAAAGAAATGGTAACAAATCTGAAATTTCAGCTGATTCCATTTCAGCTCTTCCAACAAACTGAAGGGCACCAGGACTCCCACTCTGGCCATGCATGTCCCACTGGGTGAAAGTTTATCAAACTGGGTGAAAATTTGTAAATGGCCCCCTGCAAATGGTCCGTGGCCCCTGCTGGCTCCTAAATTATTTCAGGGAATCGAGTTAATCATAATTATTGATAATCAATCATTAATCATGGAATTAATCTTAATTAGTTGAGCTAAAACTGGAGTAGGGACAATTCTAAGAATTTATCCATTGCCTCTTCCAATTCCTGCACCTGTGCCCAAATTCCAGCACTCTCTGATTTACTGGCAGGGTTCAAGCCTTTGTGTTCCATGAGACTGGGGAATATCATTGCTTTGGGGGTTTATTTTTGGTTTTCCTCAAATCCACTCAGTTATTTAATTGCCAACCAGCTTTGCTTCCTACCTGTGGTGCCACTTTCTGCTGGGAATTACCTGTGGTGGGTTCCCACAGCTCTGGAGGTTCAGCACCAGTGTGAAGGTGAACGAGGCTCTCCTAAATCTCACCAAAGATGCTTTTCTCTTGTCCAAACCCTTTTACCAACCACTAATAAAGGCACTGACCTCTTTTTTTCCCAAATTTGAAGTTCATTTCAGTGAAATATCTGTGCAGAAAACCCTGTGGAGATGGAAAACTCTAAAATACAAGTTCCATTCTCAATAAAGACCCAATTCCTGTAGTTGCCATTGAACAGAGGTATTTACCCACCCATCTTCATGTCTCATAAAAACACAGGAAATATTTTGCTGCTTCAAGGCTCCAATATGAAAATGGTAATACTGCAGCCAACTTGAAATAAATTATAAATATTCATATTTATAATTATTCATATTTAGAATTATTAATGTTAATCTCATCTCCTACTCTGAGAATAGTGAACAATGTCCTGGCACCTCAAAATCACCCCCAGCTTTTAGGATAACCCACATCCTCCATGGATTCAGAGGAAAATTCCCTTTTCAGCAGATTTGCTGCTCAGCACCAAAGGAAATAAGGGAACCTGTTCTGAAGAATGGATTTTGGAAGATGCAGGGAGGAAAATCCTACGGGCTCTGTCAGTAACTCTCCTCACTGCCACACTCCTTTCCATAGAATATTTCCCAATTTTTCTCTCTGATTTAATTTGAGGAATTCTTACTCAGAGGATGCTTCCTTGCAGGAGCTCTAGAACAATTTAAATGACACCAGTGCTGTTTAGTGTTTAGCCTACACTGTCTTTATTCCATTTATTTCATCTCCATATTCATGGCTGAATGAGTGTTCCATCACTTGGGCTGTTTGGAGCTCCAGAGAATTCCTTTCTTCCCCAGAGTAACTGCCAGGTATAATTACTACATTCATTAGCCTTTCCTGGAGTAATTGTCAGGAAAGTGGCAACCATGCCTGCATCAACTCCTTCTTCCTCCTTGCTTTTTCCTGCCTTCCTTCCAGGACAATTAAAGCCTTTCTCTACTTTCTCTTCCTTTATTCACCTCAACCCTTTTCCTCCCTTCAAAATTTTGGGGAGGAAGGGCAGAGATGGTCCCACTGTGTTCACATCCAGCAATTTGCTGTGGGGTTTTGTTTTATTTTTAAATTCAAATCCACTCCCTCTGCCTTTCTGTGGAGATCCCCACTGGTGCCAACAAAAGAGCCGCCCTCGTGTCTAAGGGTCAAGCTGGAGCAGAAAATTCAAAATTGCCACATGCTTTGTGACATTGTGCTGTGCCTTCCTGTTCTTGGGGAGGGGAGGGGACAGGAATCTGCTGCCCAGCCTGCGTCACAGGACGTGGGCACTCTGCAGGACAGCAAATTCAGTGTACGGACGGGTTATTGTTATTCTAAACTTCCCCCGGGCTGCAGCAACATCCACTGCCCGCTCTGCTGTCCCCAGTGACAGGAAAGCTGTCACTTGTTGTTAGCAGATCACACGGTTCCTGTTCTCAGAGGAGTCGTAAGTGAGGCTAGATTTGAAAAACAGAGCAAACTTGGGCAGAGAAAGAACAATGAGCAGGGATGCCAAAATACAGTGAAAGGCCAAGTTATGGCATTGTCAGCATATCTGCAACCAAGAAAAGCTGAAAATCTCATAAGAGACCGGAGAGAAGAATGCAAAATCAAGAAGGTTCCAACAATAAACTCCAAGCTTCGAGAAAGAAAGTCAAACATCTGTATTTTTTTAAAGAATTCCCCCGTTTTTCAATACTTTCATTGGCAAAAAAATTTAAAAAGGACTAAATAAATAAAGAAACCCAGCAGGCACAGCTAATCTGCCCACTGCCTTTCCTCTGAAATTTCCTTTAATTAATTAATTAATTAATTAATTTCCTTTCCTGATATTCACTGTGGACAGCTTCTTCCCATTTTCCCAACTCCCTGCTCTGCTGAGACTCCAAAGTCCCACACTGGCCTTAGATCCCTGCCCTAATCCACCACTGCAATTAATCTAATCGCACTGCACACCAGTAGCCTCTATTAAGATTAAAGATAATCTTGCTATTTCACAAGATTAAAAAAAAAAACAACACAGAGCCAATCTTCCCATTGCACATTACTCCACCTATTCTGCATAAATTCTGGTTTATGGATATTAGAAAAGAGGAGGGCACTGGGAATATCGTTATCTTTTCACAGCAGGATTGAGGAAATGCGCAGCAGTTCTGGGTTTTTGTCTTATCTCTCACCTACTCGAAATTGGCACCAAAAAAAAGAAGAATGGAAAGAAGTGCACATGACTTCCACATCCTCAGGGTTACATCATGAAGGATGAAACAGCAGATTGTGTACAGCTCACAGGGCTGCTGTGCTGTGTGCAACCCTTTCCTTGCATCAAAAAAAAAAAAAATGCCCTTCTCAACAAAACTGTGACTCATGAAAAAATTGAGAGATACCAATGAAAGCAGCGATAGGCTCGTTTCATAATGGGGCCTGTCACTGTGGACTCTGACATTCACCTGCTGAGTGGGGGTTTTTTTGTAAATAAAAATTAAGCATGTAGAAATTTAATATTCTATTTTTGGATTGCGGTTTTCACTGCCCAAACTTTTTCAAGGAGGCGTCTACAAGAAAATATCTTTGCTGTAGGAGAAGTGGGTGCTTGATGCTGAAGGGTTTCCCAGTACTTCAAGCACTGTCAAGAATCCCTGCCCACGCCAGCGGTGCTGTAATCACTATTTCTTAATAAATCAGTAATCCTGATCTAAGAAAATAATTCCTCAAATGTCATTACCTGTGTCAGAATGCAGCTTGCATAACCTGAGGTGTTACCCTGTCTGAAAACCTGAAGCACTGCGAAGATTTCGAGTGTGGGTTTGATCCAAAGGGGTTGGACTCCTGCAAAAAGCCCGACACTAAAGCAGATTTTGGGAACAGGATAAATATCCTGGTAAAGGTGGTCACACAAGGGTCAGGGGACAAAATTTGGGCAGTGCCCAAAGGAAGCCCTGCAAGGAGCCCTCTTGAGTTTCCTGTTCATCATGGCCTGATGTTCTTCCTTCTGTGTCACAAAAACAAAAATTCACCAGTTTGAGACAACTGGTGAGCTCACACCATAGATAATGCTCCAAAAGGTGGCAAAGCAGAGGGGGAATTCACTTCCAGTAGCATTTATTATTGTTATTAATAATAATAATAACAACAACAATAATAATAACCCAAAGAAGTAAGGTAGGAACTACTAATTAAGCTGCCATCAGATTTTTTAAAATGATTTTGCATTGCCTGACTGATGAAAAATACATTCAAGCCGTTGGTAAAAAAACCTGAGGCTTTCACTGGAATTCTTGAGTATGTGCTTTTTTCCTATTTTAAATTTAAGACCTGAAACTTTTGTGGCACCAATTTGGAAGCTTGTTCTGTAGTCAAATGAACAACTCCTGTTTAGATGAGATTTTTACTAAAGAATCCACTCCAGGCCAATTCAGCAGTTCCTGCAATAGCTGTAATGTGATGTAAAAAATACCCAAACCAAATGCAGGAAAATAAACCTTTTAAATGGTGCTTATTTCATTCAGAGAACTGATTTAATGTGAAACCCTTTTGTTTTAAATAAGGCTTAAAGGCTTCATCTTGTTTATCATCCTAAACCATCTTCAGCAACAGCTGGAAATTCTGAAAGTGAAAGCACATTTGCAGAACTTTTGTTTCCACATCCTCCAATCCTGTTCTAGGCAAAACTCAGAAAGTCTGCACCTCTATATGAGCACCCGTTTGTAAAACTCAATTTATATTGCCAATACCATGGGATATTTAAAAGAAGTAAAACACTTGCCTGTTTTTCGTAGTGTTTCTAATTATTTCAAACCTCAAACACGTTATGATGCCTTGATGTACAAATAAGGCATCTCAGATCTGCAGCCTGAGTGCAAATGTTGCCATCTGGGAGTGACAAAAGGGAAGAAAAACAGTGAAACCCTTGCAGTGACCCCATGAAATAAATCCATCCCCTGTCACTGGGTAACTTTAGGGGGATTGGAGCATCATGAAGTCAGTGCAAGAACTTTGTTTTAGACATAATATCTGCCAGAAAGCAACTAAATATTCTATTATTTCCCTCATCCTGAAGGGAATGAGACCCTCTGCTTTGGCGTCTTCAAAATTTCTCCCCTGAAATATGGTCCTGAATAAGTTTAGAGATAAACTCTGAGTAAATAAAGCAACCTTTTGCCCTCATGTACTTCTGTACTTGCTTATCTCTAGATTTCTCTGGGTGTAACTGAAAATAAAATTTGGGTTTCTCAATTTTTTTTTTTACATTCATAGGTAGGATTAAAAATCAATTTAGCAATGCACCACATAATAACATGCTTCCACAGAGCTTAAAAGCTGAGATTCAGCATAAAATATTGTAGCTGAAATACCACTGCAGGGAACAGCAACTCCAAGGAAAACACATTCGAGATGAAAGGATAAACTCTCAGTTTTATTTACTGTAGACATAAAAAGTCAGGACCTAAACCTATCATGAGGAAATATGTACATTATGAAAGGCAGTAAATAGAAGTGGCTGCATTTTTCCACAAGCCCCCATATTAGATAGCACCACAAAGCACCAGGTCCAGGTAGCAAAACCTGTTTTTCTGACCACCCCTGCTAGAAGATCTTGGTGTGAGTGTTAAAGCCTGTAATTAACATTTTTCTTTCCATAGTTCCCTTTTTTTGGTGGAACAACCTGAGTCTTTTGGTGGCCTGACATCTCTCTCACAGCACCGTGGTCGAGCATTTAATTCCCAGCAATATCCAAATATTCCCCAGCACAGGGAGTGGAAATGTCCATCAGCCTGTTTGTACACAGATGGCAACCTGAGTTCAGAGCCTCTCAAACTTCAAAATTGCTGCTACACGGCCACAAATAGTAACAGCAGTTGCACAACCTCTCTGTTCAATAAATCTAAACAAACACACCAGTACTATGGACTTCTCATGCAATATTATAACATAAAAATCCCATTTTATGCAACGCGGTGTAATCACGCATTGTGTAAAAAGTTTTAAGACGAGCTCATAACTCTGGGCAGGACTGCTTTGTGCAAATATGAAATTCTCTGCAGAGCAAATGCTGGAAAAACACAAGATGTAAGAAGAAAACTTCCACTGCCCTGCCCGATCCTATGAATATTCCATACAGCTGAAGGTGTTTGGATGCAAATCACACATTTAGAGTTTTATACACACAGGTGAGCCACAGGAATTGGGGGTCTATAAAAAATTTTTTCGAGGATTCTGGCAAAAGGGAATCTAAAATATGTCACAATCCAATCTGTGATAAAGAGGAAAGACATCAATCCCCATGGAGCTCATGAAATTCCAACAGCAGCACGATGGAGACTATTTTATAATGGCATAATAATAGTTGTTAGAAAACCAAAAAGTAGAATTCATGCCTAATTTGAAGTCTAGAAATAAACTAACACCAACTGCAAAGTCTGCTCCAAAATGTTGGTATTTCATTTGGAGTTGAAATATGTTAAGAAATCGATCACACACAAGGCAGATAAATACACTCCTCCTGTTACACTGGTATTTCTTACAATTTTTAAAGAAAACCATGTAGGACTTCAGCTATAAAACACACTCATGGTTATTTAGTTTCAGGCATTTGGTCCCACAGAGCAAGCAGCAATTCCTTTAGAGCCAGACCCTCAATTTTGAGCGTATGAAACCCACAGCCACGCAGGAATCCAGCAGTAATTGCATGGAAGCAAACTGCACAGAGGACTAAACTTTTATCACTGCAAACCTGATCCCACTGGAACAGCTCATCCACCACTGACCTCAAGGAAGCTGAGATTTTTTTTTCAGATTCTATGCATCTTCCACTAAAGCAAGAAGTTCCTTTGCTAGCGTGGAGCGCTCTGTGCATTTTCTGTTGGGATATTACCTAACGTTTATTATCCAGTGTTATCAGAAATCACAGGGAGCCTTTCAGCACTGCTGAGATGAGTAGGGAGCCATTCCTAACAGGGGATTAATCCCTTTCTCCTCCACACACATCCCCTATAAGCATGTCCAGGGCACGCCCCATGGTCCCCCCAACAGCCACACGGTGCTGGCCGTGGCACCCCCAGAGCTGCGGCAGCTTTGTGTTCTGTAAATTGCTAATTATCAACCAGCAGAGTAGACTTTGGGATTCAGAGACTTGAATTCATAGACTTTGTCCTGAATGTGCATGGCATGGAGGAGATCTGCTTAGTCATGAGGAAAGGGGGTGGCTTATGCAAGTCCACAGAGCATCTCCTGCTAGTCCATTCCAGAAATTCACAGCCCGGCTTTGGAGGTTCCTGATCCTCCCCTGGCTAAGGGGGAAAGTTTTCCTGTTTCCAGGGGAAGCTTGAGAAACTGCCAACTGAAGAGGACACTGCATAGGAGTTGAGGAGGGTTTTTTTGCAGCCAATTTGGGGATTTACCACACAAATCCCTAATTTCTCCTGTCATAATGCTGATTAGAATCCATTACCCCTGCCAGCATCATTCACTCTTGCAGGCATAAATGGACACACTGACATTTCAAATTTCATTTTCTGCCTCAATCTCCCCTCCTACATTGTTTCTCCATTGCAAATGGGGAGCTCTTTGCATTCCCATGTCCCAGATCACACAGTATTGAGGACAGGGGCAATTATTTCATTTGAGTAAGAAGATGGCCCCAATCTTGACTAGGCTGCTGGGTACTACTGCAACACAGGTAATTAAAAAATATCTATATAGTTCATGTATCATGAATTTTAATTGGAGAATGATGTCATTGTTTAGTTCAGTTCTATAGAGTGGTTTATGAGAGGGCAAACAGGCCAAATAATATAATGGAAGGTGTGGGTGGAGTGGGAGAAAAATGTGAACATCATCAAATTGACTTCAGTTCTGCGAAAGTTTCCGGATGGGAAGACTGCAGAATAGGCCTTGCTTTATTTTCTTTTTTTCCCCCCTCTAAATTTAAAGAGCAAAATTCTATGACAGATTTATTATAATTTGCCCTGCAGTGTGAGGAGAGCTGACAACTTTGCAGCGGGAGGAAAGAAAAGTCCAGGTTGCAGCAGAAGAGCTGATGCTGAAGCAGAAACTGGATGTTTCCTATGGTTGCCACATTTATTTTCTTGTTCCTATTTCCTTATACCTGCAAGACCTGGGAGTATCCCAAGCCCACTCACCACAGGGCTGAGTACCAGGGTGATGATTTGCTGAGCACCAGCATTTTCTGCATTGCCCCTGGAACCTGAAAGCAGCACCACTGGAAAAAGGTGGACTACTCTACATTTAAAACAAAGCTGAAAAAAACCTCCCTGGGCTCTTCCCTCTGTGGAAAATAAAAAGTGGAGGGGGAAGAGATGAAAGAAATATAAAAGGTTTATCGTTTAATGTAGGAATCAATTGATGTTTCAAATTCCGGATAATCTGAAGACAAATCTTACGGATCTTTCATTTCTCATTCTGCCTTGGAAAAACCTCCACAGGGAAAAAGTCAGGGGCAAGGAGGAGATTTTTCCAAGTACTTTGTAAATGAAGCCCTCCAAACTGACCTGTTAATGGGAGCCCCCAAGTTATGTTTGTGGCATGAGGAGTAGGACTTGAGTACAACAATTTTCTCTTGCTTTGGATTATTTCTATCTCTTTCTCTTGTTAGTTCACAAAAACTGAACTGACACACAAAGAACGTTTGGATCAGGTACCTTGAAAACCAGTTAAAAAGCTACATACCATTATGGAAATGCAGAGTGAAATAATTAGCACTTATCATCTAATATCACGTTGGATTGAATAAACGTGATTAAAAAATGAAATCAGTAGCAATAACTCATGGAAAGGACTTTAAAAGAACCTGGCATGGAGAATTTGTAACTGTAGGATGATTCCTCTTGAGTAACTGCACTTGAAACTTTTACTGCGTGACAGAGGGAAAGACATGGGAATAACCCTCATGAAAAAGCTTGTAAAAGAAACTCAAGTTCTGAGTATCAAATATGCACAATTAGTGATTCACAATTAGGCTGCTAAAAAGGACTAGGAAAAATATTTAACTCCACTCTGAGCAGATTACATATAAAAAATACCTGAAGAGGGCCTCACCAATCAAGGTGAAACAAAGTATTAAGTTTACTTTTCATTATTTAGTCCAGCTTTGTACAAGACGGGGTTTTCATTCTACTTTTAAATTTTTCTCGTTTTTACAATAAAATTGTTTTCAGAATTCATTTTATTAGCCATTACTCTGAGCAGGAAATCACACTGAAAGTAATTGCAACAGTGCCTAAATTTATTTTATTGACTTAGAAATGGACTTATGGTTATTTAAAAAAGTCCACAGAAGAGCCAGATTGAGAAGCACTGTTGATAATGGGTGCCTTTATCAGTCCCACAAGGAAGGTTAAAAGGCAGAGTTTTAACATTTTTCAATCAAATTCTAATATTTCAGAATTCATTGCATGAAATACAACTTTATATCAGGAAAAAAAAAGTGAGTTGTATATTCCGTATGGTAATGGCAGTTTCATTGAATGCTGATGTTAAATACATTGTATTATCTGGGAATTTGGCACGGAGGCATTTCTAAGAAGCGCAGACCATCTTCAGGCTGTTTAGAAATCCAGAATCTCTGAACCTCTGGACTCACTAATGAGTGAGATATTTCACAAAACGGATGCCTAAGAACATTCCAATTCAAAAGCTGTCTGTGTAAAAATCCCTTTATATTGTATTTCTGATTGGTTATCATTCAAAGTCAGTGCCAACTATTTTTTTTCCAGCTTTCTCTCCCCTTGACAAGCCCATGCTTATATTGTGCCACATGCCTTAACACACTGCTAGCAGTGATTTCTTGTAATCTCATAATTAAATCTCTCAGCAATTTTTGCAGCAATTTTTTTTTTGTGACAGCCAAAGTGAAAAATGATGTCAAACACATCCCTTGATGCACCAAATTTTGATATTAACGAGAGCACACCACGAGAAACTTCTTTTCCAAGGAGAGCACTCGGTATCATATGTCAGAGTCGCTTGGTGTACACTGGGAATTTTTAGTTAACAAGTAACAAATCATAGTAACCTTTTAAAGGGTAAATTACTTATTAAATGATGGACTAATTGCTACCAGAAAATAGATATTTTAAGATGGAACGCTTATAATCGTGCTCTACAGCAGAAGATGGGGCAGCGAGTCACAAATACAAATCCAACCCAAGCCCCTGGTTACTTCAAGGAGAATGAGAACTGACCCATCTGATTTAAAGGCACCTAAAGTCCACAGGACATGCAGAAATTGATAACTCCCTGGGCTTTAATGACGCTAAACAGCAGCCTTCCATCACTGATATTAATGAAGGCATCCCTGTTCATGTTCAGTCAGCAGGGCACTGTCGTGTGTACACAGGGCCACAGAGTTACAACACCACAGGAACTTGCACTCTCTAAGCTGCAGAATACCCCGGGGAGAAATGACAGCAGGAAGATTACAAAACGCCCCTGCGAACCTGAGGCATGCCATCAAGACACAATATATTTCAACATAGCATCCCAGTTGTTGCAGGCTGAGAGAGAGAGGCTCCCCGACTTCGTGCGATTGGGAAATGGAACAAAAAAAAAGAAGAAAAAAAAAAAAAAAAAAAAAAAAAGAAGAAGAAGAAGAAGAGCTGTTCATTCATTACGAGAACAGCCAGGTGAGCCCAGCAGTGCTTTCCCCAGGGGCGGCAGGAATGGCGGGCGCGCCCCATCCATCCATCCGTGCCCCGCATCCCTCCGGCTCTGCGGGCCGGGCCATCCCCCCGGCCGGAGCATCCCCGCCTGCCGGGGCCGGTGCAGCACCATGGACACAGCGCCGGGCCGGGCCGCGGGACCGCACCTGGAGCGGGGCCGGGGCGCTCCGGGCACCGCATCCCGCCCGCCCCGCCCGCGGCCCCGGAGCTGCTGCCGGGGCTCGGCTCTCTGCGCTGCCACCGGGGCTCGGCTCTCTGCTCTGCCACCGGGGCTCGGCTCTCTGCTCTGCCACCGGGGCTCGGCTCTCTGCTCTGCCACCGGGGCTCGGCTCTCTGCTCTGCCACCGGGGCTCGGCTCTCTGCTCTGCCACCGGGGCTCGGCTCTCTGCTCTGCCACCGGGGCTCGGCTCTCTGCGCTGCCACCGGGGCTCGGCTATCCCCGCTCGGCTCCCCGCGCTCCGCTCTCCCCGCCCGGCCCGGAGCATCCCCGCGGCGCCGGAGCTCCGCGCCCTGCCCGCCCCGAGCCCCGGCAGTCCCGCAGCCCCGTCCCGCAGCCCCGGTCCCGTCCCGCAGTCCCCGCAGTCCCCGCCGTGCCCGGCCCGCGCTGTCCCCGCCGGCCCCTCACCTCGGGGACGGTCCCCGCAGCCCGCACTGACCTGGCGCTGTCAGTTCTCAGCGGGAGAAGCCGTTCCCTTCCAGCGGGATAAACTCCCCCGCTCGGCCCGGCCTCCCGGGCAGGGACCGCCTCCCCCCGGCGCCGCCTCCCGCCGGCCCACGGCGGCCACGGGCCCGCACGGGATGGGGATGGGGATGGGGATGGGATAGGGACGGGCACGGGGATGGGACCGCCACGGGCACGGGGATGGGACCGGGATAGCGACGGGGACGGGGCACCGGGATGGGGACGGGCACGGGGCTGGGGAGCGGGATAGAGACCGGGACAGGGACGGACACCGGGCTGGGCACCGGGACAGGGCTGGGGACTGGGATAGGGATGGGATTGGTGACCGGGACAGGGATGGGGACAGGGACAGGGCTGGGAACGGGGACGGGGACGGTCACGGGGCTGGGAGCGGGACAAGGGATGGGATTGGAGACCGGGGCTGGGGACAGGGACAGGGACGGACGCGGGGCGGCCACAGGGATGGCGAAGAAGAGCGGGCCGGGGAGGCAGCGGGGCAGGAGCAGGACGAGCAGGATGAGGAGGAGCGGTCCCCCTCGCTGTCCCCGGGCTGTCCCCGGGCTGTCCCCGGCCCGGCCGGTCCCCGCGGGCGGAGGGAGCCCGTGTACCTGAGGGCAGAGCGCGGGCCCCGCGGCGCAGCTGGAATTTGATCTCTGCTCCCTGTAATCTCCCGTAACTGAAAATTCGCTTTTTCCGCCTGCCGGCCGCTTTCCCTTTCGCCTGCCCATTCCGCAGCCCGGCTCCGCTCTGCGCTGTGTCCTGCCCTGACAGGGGTAAAGGCTTTTCTGAAAGCCTCCTTAGCACTGACAGCGCAAAGCCAATTCTTTCCCACTTTTTTTTTTTTTAACTTTTTTTTTTTCCCCTCTGGATGCTCTCCGGGCTCTCTCCCCCCGCTCTGGAATGCAGAGCGGTACCTCTCCAGAGGCTGCAAGCCCCAACAAGCCTGTCACCTCCTCCATCAGCCTCTGAGGCTTGGAAAAAAAGAAGTTAGATGTGGAGAAAAAAAAAAAAAAAAAAAAAAAAGGCGTAAGATCAACAGGCTTTAGAGTCATCCTGGAACTGGAGGTGCCCCGGGATACAACAGTTTATCTTGAAAACCTCCTGATCCCTTGGACATCACTGGAAGGTTGAGAGGATCCCAAATTTGCCTCATTATGGCTCTTAGTCATCCAGCGTTTTGAAAGAGAGCCCACGTTTGCCTTATTATTTGTATACTGAAGGCAATTTATAGATTAGGGTTGAACACGTCAAAATACCTGGACTCCCTACAGATACTAACTTTGCCTCCAGCCTTTTGTTTATGAGAACAATCTCTCTGTCTGCAGAGGCTTGAAGCCCTGTGTTAATTTTTATGAGAATTATCTCTCTATTTGTATAGGCTTGAGGTGTTACCTCTGCCTTGACAGATCAAGGATTTTTTGTTTTTTTTTCATTTCATCTGATTTTTTTTTTAACCTTGGTAATGTGGAAATACATTTTTTTAAAGTGGTTATTTTTTTTTTATTGTTTGGGTTGGGTATTTTAAAAATCATTTTAACATGCTGCAGTAATAACCCATTCCAGTAATAGCCTGGCTCAGAATTAGAAGCCAGCTCCTGAAAACAAGTCAAAGAAACCCTCAGAATTACCATGGATGAACAAAGAGGCAAACGTGGGTAAAGCAATCTTAACAATAAGAGGTTTTAAATACCTGGGTTATTAATATTTCTACCACTTTACAGCAATCGCTGAGGTGGAGTTTCAACAGAAAGTTAAAAGGAGAAGGATCTGAGGTGGACACTGACAGAGATCTGATGAGAACAGAACTGCTGCTCTCTGCCTGAGCTGCTGGAGAATTCCCCATTCATTTAAGTGTCTGAAAATAGAGAATCCCTCCCCAAAATCAAGGTTTTAACGTGCAGACTTTTTCAAGCTCCCTGTGACTGGAAGCATCCCAAGAACTGGCAGATATCAATAACACCCAGTTGTGGCTGTGCTGCTCCGAGCCCAGGCTTTTAATAAAGGCAGAAATACAAAGCACAGGTTGGATTTTAATTAAATTGCACGAGTGAGACTGATATATCTAAGTCAATCTGGCCAAACACAGCTTGCACAGAAATATTACAAATACAGCATCAGCCTATTTCTGTTCTTAGCATTGTTTTCTTTAGCAAGTTCACCTTTTGAACAGAACTCATAGAACATAAAGCAAAACCAGAGTGATAACTTATGACAAAACTACTTAGAGTTTGTAAATGTGCCCTTTAGCAGATCGAGACAGGAAAGGAAAGAAATACTTTGTCTGGTTTCTTGCTTAATACAGATTTTTAGGTAGGATTTGATATCTCATTAATGTTTCTTTAAGACAGCTAATCTTAATTTGAAGAATCAAGAGATGAAAAGCCCATACATTTCCTCTGGTAATTAAAAGTATGTCTTATTTAGAATTTGAATTAATTTTTTTTTTCCTTAACAAGGAGTGGTTTTTTTTTTTCAGACAAAGCCAATCATTTCTGTGTTGGTAACAAAATAAAACAGGCTACAAATACATTATCTGTGCTGTAATCAAATTGCTTTATACAGCATTGAAATGGTCATAATAAAGACATTTATCAGTTTCTCGTAAGTTTTTTGTTTGCATTGTTTGGCTGCGCAGTTTTTGATGAGCCAGACTTTCTCCCCTGCTTATCTGAGAGAATTCCTGACTTTGGCTGGGACCTCCAAGAGTTATGAAACAAGAATGAAATGTCAGGCTCAGGCCTTCCTGAGCCATGGGCAGCTCTTCCCTCAGTTCAAAGAGAAGCAGAAAAGCCTCTCTCAGCATCACTTCTGCTTTTAAAATTAGAAGATAATTTGCCCTCACACAAGATCAATTATACTCTGTTTTTTCCTATTGGGTAGAAAACCATTAGTTAATTCTTTTCATGTGACAGAATTGAGTTTTATATTAACTTTAATCAGCCCCTTTGTCGTGGGGAGTCTTTTTGAAGCATTTATTGCATCTGAAAAAATAAAAGGTTATTTCTGCTTGCAGTTATCACTGACTGACTGTACATTACGTGTTTCAATTATTCAGAAAATTTGAAGTGGATTAAATTGAATCATGTGGCAAAAATAGTCCTCGCTGAGATGAGAAACTGGAATGAGTACTTTGTGGAATCTCCAGATGGATAAGGGTGTCAGCAATGACAAAATAACCTCCCTGGAGCAGTTTCATTTCTCTTTTCCATCTTGATAAAGGAAATTCCGTGCAACACTTCCTAAGGAATCCCAGGTAGGTGTTTATGGTTAGAAAAACGAATTTATTGGAGGTGATGCTGTGATTTTTTAAAATTGGCTCGAAAAGAGTGGCGACTTGACAAGGATTTCTCCCCCTTCCCATCTCTGCAAAGACCCCAATTCCATCTTTTGCTGACATTTGATGTTTCCCCTGAGCTCTCAGTGTCTGGGGTGCATTGCTCAAGTTTGAAATCCCCACTCCTGCAGCGTGTCCCGTCCTGGTGTTGTGGGGTGGAATGAAGGAGTAGCCAAGCTTTTAACATCTAGAGGGCAATCTCCTACCCTGAGAGTGCAGCCAGAAATCTGACAGCCTGAGCAGCAAGCTCTGATTGTGCAAATCGCATTGCTTTAAAGGAATGGAGTTGAAATAAGTTAAAAATGTCCTGTATTGCTGCCTTTTTTTTTTTTTTTTTTTTAAAGTTACCCCGTGTTCTTTCTCTTGGGTAACGTAATATTTTAATTCATATATCTGGTGTCCTTTTATTGATAAAAAGCATATCTTGTTTGCCTCAGCATGTCTCCTTCTGTCTTTATTGGCAGTTTTTTGGTCTGGAGAGGCATGTTTTTAAAAAGCAAGTCATAATATCACACCACACTCCTATCTGAGCTTGCACACTCTTTACTCGCAGAGAATTGGAAGTTTCAGCTGCTATCAGTAGCATTTTACACAGATCTATGGCAAACCCGGGGCACAAACTGCATTCCTTTAAGTGCTGGTGGAGGAGGACTGTGCCTGGGTGAATTTCTCCTGGGATCCAGCAGGAGGGATGGAACCAGCAGGACGCAGATTTCTCACAGATAACTGCAGAGCGGGTCAAAACAAGAACCCCTTAAAAATCAGCCTCCTCTGCCTGAGCTTCGAGGCTTGGATGAAAAGAGAACAAAATCCAAACCAAGCCTGCTTTAAATTCACTAAAGCCAGGATCACACCAGCCTACATCTAATTGTAATTTTTTTTCCTGATCTTTAGTGTCCCCCCAACTCCAAACTTCTCTGATTTCATCCTGAAGGGAATAACTTCCTCTCTAGGACTGTCTGGCTCTTCTGTGGTTGGATATGATATTCCTGTTGTGATTAAATGGGCCCAAATTGCACATCAGACAGTCAGCAGGCAAAAGAAAATACAGGAATAAGGAGCTCAAGCACACAGCGATATCTGTCAGATGTGTTAATCCATCTGAAATTTATTTCTGAAGGGATCCCTTTAAAGCCACCAAAAGGTCATTTTGAGCCTCATTTAAAACCAGTTTATCCAAATTTCTGGGGTGATCCAGCTAAGACGGATTTATGAACGTAACTTGACTTCAGAAATCCAGATTTCTACAATTACCCACACTGAGACATCCCAGTGAGGAGCTGATGCAACCGGGGCCGGGGGTTGTGCTAATCTGAGATGGGAAGGAGGTGGCTGGGTTGTGGTTAAGGCATGGGACTGAGCTGCTGAGAGGTCTCACTTCTATTCCTGGTGCTGTCACCGACTTCCTGTGGGGCACTGGAGTCACCCAGCTCTGTCTCCTTTGACTCGAACATAAAATAGAAATAATATTGCACAAAATAGCAATAATATTGCATTGCTGAGGCGCTGCGAGACAAGTCATTGCTGTCCATACAATTGTTTTATGCTCATAAAAGAATCTTTGTGTCAGCAGATCACAACCATATTCCTAAAGTGACTCCTTTGGGATAATTTGCTGTCTTATACAGAAAGTCAATGATTCCAGTAAAGACTGAAAACTCAAAAGTGCAAATTTTAACTCAAAATATTTAGAGAGTTTTGCCTCCAGATTCCAGTCAAACATTTGTTCATGAAGAGGATTGTGTTTCCCTTGTGAGAGTATGAGAAAGGTACTGCCTCATTATTGTGGAAAAATAATTAATTCCCTCCCTCCCATTGTTTCTTTTGGAGGACTGTTCATTTTATTCACATATAAAATAGCAATAATATTACACTGCTAAATCTTTGAGAGACAAGTCATTGCTGTCCATACAATTGTTTTATGCTCCTAATTTGTGTAGAACTGTATCAGCAGATCACAGCTATATTCCTGAAGTTTTAGGAATATTTCTAGTTATAAAGTTATATTCCTAAAGTGACTCCTTTGGGATAATTTGCTGTCTTACACAGCAAGTCAGTGATTGCAGTAAAGACTAAAACCTCAAAAGTGCAAATTTTAACTCACAATATCTAGAGAACTTTGCCTCCAATTTCCAATCAAACATTTGCTCATGAGGAGGATTGCATTTCCCTTGTGAGAGTATGAGAAAGGTACTCACTCCCTCATAATTGTGAAAAAATAATTAACCTCCCCCCCATTGTTTCTTTTGGAGGACTGCTTGAAGATCTCTTGGTACTTCCATTTCCTATAACCTTTGTCCCCCTTTATGGTTTTCATACATTGTTGTGATGGAGTTAATTTGAGGCACTATTTTTAAAAATCCCTGGGTTTTTTTACATATTTTCCCCCAAATCTCCAGGGGGCTGGGATGGACGTAGGAAATGCTGATGATGCTGGGGAACAGCAGCTCACACTCGTAAAGTCGCAGCTCCTAAATCCCAGTGAAAGTCATGGGATGGGGAACATCTCCTTGTCCTGAGGATCCTGTCATGGACCTCACATTCCCATCACCACAGGTTTTATTTCTGCTGCAAAGAGGTTTTAAACCAAGGGAATGAGGGTCTCTTTCAAGTGTCCCATGCATCAGGTTTATTTTCTTAAACGCTTAAACACATTTTGGAATTATTTAGGGTGGATATGGATAATAAAACTGAAGAGTAATTAGATGATATTCAGATTATCCTACAGATTTGACGGTGGATATAGGTAATAAAACTGAAAGAGAAACAGGTGACATTCAGATTATTCCTACAGATTTAATGATGTTTGCTGAAGTGCCTTCATTAGTCTTTACAGAGAATGGGTTCCATGGCTTTTGATAAAAGGCCAGAGCTTAAATAAAGCAGATTCTTGATTGTCTTTGTGATTAATTAACATTATTACAGCACATTTACATTATTATAGATGTTTATATATATAATGAATATCCTAAACCAATGTCATTTCAGTCCTGTTAGTTCTGAAAGGATCACCAGGAGAATCAACAATAAAATGGGCACAACATCCTCCTCTCACATCTCCAGATGGGGCTGCAGAGGCTTCTTCATGCACAGATGTCGTGACCTCACAGAACTCACACCAAACTCTGCCTTCTGACTTGTACCCAGGCAGGAGTGTGAGATCCAGACAGAACTCTGTGAACAATGACCCCAATATTTGTCCTATTAGGGCATCCCACATCCTGGGGTTGTTTTGTGTAAAAATGTACACAAAAGATGCTGAACACAAAGGCCTCAGGTGAGATGTTTCTTTAAAAATTGTAATAAAAATCTCCTTACTCTGAACTAAACCTCCATCATAAAAACATGCAGGGAATTCTGCTGGGCAGAGAGAAGCAGTCACTTTAATCCTTAATTGAATTATTTTCTTGCAGAAGTTCAAGAAAAACAAAATATGGCCAGGGAAAGCAGCCTGAAATAGGTGTTACATTAAAGGCATCACGTCCCAGCCATGCAAATTGTTCCCTTGGTCTGTCTGCTCCCCTTCTCAACTGACTCAAATAAGTCATTATTCTCATTTAAGATCTGAAGGCTCCCGAAAAATAAAGTTAATAACTGGTTGTTAGTCTGTGCTGAGCATTAGAGGATGCCAGGTAACTGGAGCAGTGAATCAGGGGCTATTTTGGGAGAAAAATATTACAATAATTTTCAGGAAATAACCTTTTTGTTCCAAAACAGCTGTCATTGAACACCATTATATCTACAACAATTAAAATTATCTTTGGTAACTTTTAGTATTTGGCATGGCTCCATCATTGTTCAGTTAAATATTTTTCAAGTGTTTTAGGACTTGTGCCCACTGTGTGCCTGAAACCCTCCATCATCACTGGAGAAGCTCCTGCCTTTGTCATGTTCTGCTCTCTCAGGACATTTGACAGTTTCTGTGGAGTTTTGTTTTTTTTTTTTTTTTTGCCATTCTATAGCTGCAGCCCTTCTGCTGACTCAGCCTGAGCTCTATAGAATTTGCCTTTTCATCTTAAGGGTTGAGTGGCAAAAAAAAAAAATAAATTAAAAATTAAAAAAAACCCAAAAAAACATAAGCAAAGGTATAAAGTGAATTAGGAAGCATGTGCAAACATCCTGGGGAATTTAAATAGCTGGTTGGAGCAGAAATGGAGGAAAAATAACACTGGGTCAGGAACAACACACAAAGCAGCCAGAAACCTGGCATTTCTAATTGAGGATAAAAATACTCCCTGCTAAAAATTTCTTTGTTACGAGAGGCAATTGATGAAATCAAGGCAGGTTTAGAGCAGGGGGTTGTGTTGGTTGAGGGCTTTAATACGGTTCAAACCTCAATTAAAAATATTTCCACATTGCTGGGGTTTTTATATTTATTCCCTCAGATTTTTAACTGGCTGATAATGCAAATAACATTTTTTGCGTTTTTCAGGATGAAATCTGAGTTATTTTTGCTGTAATAGCACTTGTGATTGCCCTCTGTGGCCCTGAGTCCTCAGTATCAGCAGAGGAGAGCTGAAAAAGCTTTTCAAAAAGTCTTTTATACACATCTAAGGTGTGGTAATTTTATTTATTACTAGCTCATTTGCATACTCTGGAATGTTTACTTTTATTTGCATAAAATATAATAATATTTATTTGCATAATTGAGAAGCATCCCTTCAATGGGACGTGGAGCAGATGTCATCAAACTCATTTCTTCCTGCACAAGTTTTTTCCTCTGTGAGCTTCATTTAACAGAATTTTCTTATCCTGGTGTTGTGTGAACAAAACAATGAAATTCTGGGAATTTACAGAGGCCCTTATGCTGATTTCTGGCATTTGAGTTTTATAAAAAACAATAAATAATAAAATGTAGCAGTTCAGTGCACCATGGAGCAGAGGCTGGCGACCCACTGTTGTTCCAGTGGACTAAAGTAAATTTAATATAAACTCCCCCACTTTTATTTGAAAATAAATTTAATGTAAACTCCCTCTACTTTTATTTGAATATTTTGTAAATTTAATATAAACTCCCCCTATTTTTATTTGAAAATGTTGGAGGTTTGGGCCTGGCCATTGTTGTGTGCACAATTCTTTGCTCCAGCAGCTGAACCTGAAGCCAAACCTGTGACAGCAAAGTGCAAAAATAGAAAATGGGATTCAACTGGGAAATTCTCATGGTACATCATAATTTATTTTGTATTTTATTTATTCCTGCTCAAACATGCTGAGTAACAAACTCTCCACTTCTAAAAACCTTTTTGTGTTCTGTGGAGTTGGGCCCTTTGCTGATTTATTTTTTCTCTAAATAGACTTTATAGGTAATTCAACTTTTATCATAAATCACTGAAAAGCTATTTTTAAAGGGTAAAATACAGATAATAAAGTGTATCAGAAATCGAGATTATCTTATCCCAACCCCTCTCCTCAGGGTGTGACAGCTCAAATTGGGTTGCAACTGAAGCCACTTTTTTTGGGTAAAAAGCTGGTTTTCCATAATTTTAGTTTGGGTGTGGTTTTTTTTTTTTTTTTTTTTTTTTTTTTTTTTTTTTTTTTTTTTTTTTTTTTTTTTTTTTTTTTTCCAAGAATAATTTACACCTGATTCCAGTGAGCACAGAGTGAGCCAAACATCCCTTTAAATATGAGGGGGGAAAAAAAAGCAGAGAAGTTTCAGCTCACTGAGGGGGAGTTCTTCCTCTCACTCCTAGAAATAAATGGGTTAATTAATTAATTATTTCATTACTACTGAGGGGAGAGAGAAATTACAACAAGAAAGATTTTTTGGCGGGGGGGGGGGGGGGGAAATGGCTTTTTGCAGACTGGGAGTTGGGCAGCTTTGCTCTTTGAGGACATTTTTGCAGGCAGGGAAAAACAAGAACTCCCAGTGGTTTCTAATGGGGTGAAAGCACAGCAATAAATGCCCAAGAATTGAAAAGCAAAAATTTCAGGTTTAATATTCCATGCAGCAGGAGGACTGTAGGATTTGAACTCCCATTAAGATTAGGAGAACAAAAAAAGATAACAAAAAAGATAAGAGAATTGCCTTTGTCTGTAGATATAGGTGCAGAAAATCACTAAAAATTGGAGAAAAAAAATTGGCTTTAAGAATTCAGCCTCAGAACTGAATAATTAAACCTGCTAATCTTAGCTCAGAGGAAAGAAAAAACTTCGGGTAACTGCTCTCACCTATGGCAGCAGCTCCTTCCATTCTCTATTTTCTGGTTCCAGTTTCCTGTTTACTCATCACACAGCTCAGGGCTGGTTTTGTCTGCAGTTTGATTCATAAATTGACCTTTTTTAATTGAATTTTTGTGTGTGTGTGGTTGAAAAAAATCTCAGCTCCATTGATATTTTACCTCAGCTTTTTTTTTTTTTTTTAATTTAATAATATTCCTATTTTTTTAACTGCTGTGATGTGATCTCTTATACATTAACCAGCTCAGCTTTTTAAATGCTCTCAAACTTCACTTTAAATTAATGTTTGTATATTTGAGAAACAGTTCTTATTAAAATATCTGGGTATTTTTTTTTCCCAAGCAGACAGCAGTATAACTTATTTCCCAGAGACATTTATTTGCTTTTCTAATACTCTGAAACCACTGAAATTGAGAAAATAAACAACTGTTGATCTCTAGCAGCCAGGTGAGAGGAGGAATGTGCACGAGCTGCTCTGAGATCTGGGGGTATGGCAGCAAACCCACTTGTTAAATCCGCCTCTTTCCAGCTTTTAGAAATGATTATCTAAATATTTTACCAGATATTTCTCCAATATCTGGTCAAGTTATTTATAAGACTATAAATATAAGACAAATATCTATATTTGTCAATTCCCTTACGTGTCTAAACCCCATTTTGTAGATATTTCCACCTGAGTGCTGTTGGCTTCCAGCTACACTTTTCCTTCCCACTTTCCCACTGCTTTTCCAGGAGCCAATTATCTATTCCTCTTAAACTTAAATAATAACCACTGAGCTGGTGCTGAAGCTCCTCTCAATGACCATTTAAATAAATTAGAAAACCTCCCCAGCACTTATTTCACATTCAAATATTTGACTCAAAGGTAGAGAGTTGCCTTGGACCTAAGCCAGTCATAAAATCCCTTTTAAGAAAGACAGGACTGCAATTGTTTTAAGATATTTGATTTTCTCGACCATCACCTGCTGGGTTTCAGCTGCAGGAACATCAGCAGCCCACAAGATTTAAAAAAAAAAAAAATTTAAAAATCTTCTTTCTACTCTTTATTTCCCTCAGAAAGGCCACACCAAGAGCACCAGTGAGGGATTCCAGACCAACACAGACCAGGCAGAAGAAATAATTTCTTGATCTAGAAGTTTATGCTCATTATGTAGGGCACAACAGTAACAACAAAAATCTCAAATGCCAAATTAAAACTGAAGTAGCAACCCAGAATAATGATCAAAAAGTCGTTCCAAAGTCTTTAGGTTGGTTTGCATAATAAGAACATTAAGAAAAGCCAGAATTCATTGAAGAAAGGTTGACTTCAGTTCATTTAAATTTGAAATCTCTCTCAGTAAAACCCAGATTTTCTGGGCCCCAGAGACACCCCTGGATGTGCTGCAGTTTGCCTGAGCTGAGAGAAATGAATCTGAAATTCTGGAGTTTTATTCCCTGCCTGAATGGTGCATCCTGTGACCTGAGCCCCAAAATTCCACTTCTGCTGAGCAAATGCCCAATCCAACAGTGGGAAATGAAATTCCCCTGGTAGAGGGATAATTCCCCTAAAAAATGAGGGTAGCAGCAGGTTTGGTTATCCCCTTCTGCCCTTTCAGAAAAGCCAGGCTGCAGGTGGGGAGAGCTGGAGTTTGGAGAGGACCTTTCCAAAACATCTTTACAGATTTATTTCCTAATAAACCTGGAACTGGCTTTTTGCAGAAGAGTTTTCTCATTATTGAATCTTCAGTTTGTTTTTTTAATTTTTTTTTTTTTTTTTTTTTAATTTGCTGTTGTTGTTGTTGATCTTCTGGTGCTAAAATTTCTAACCTTGAGCTCCCTAAAAAGAGCTGCACTTCTCCCTTGGTGGGTGATGTTCCTTCTCCTGTGATTAGAAAAGCTGGAATTAGCGAGAAATGCTGAAGGGAAACACAGCCCTGAATCAGCCATTCCCTGCTCCCGGAGGTGAATGGCCCTCACTCGTGCTTTATGGGCAGAAATGTTAAACATTAAAAATCTGCTCGATTGTGTACGAGATGCTGAGAGCAGATAAATGACCCTGCAGTAACTTCAGCTCCTAAAGCAGATGTTAATTAGGCTGGGGGTAATTTGCCACAGCAAAAGTTTCCAGAATGTTTTCTGCTCAGAGCAGAATTTGGGAAATTCCTTTTGCCAAGTGGCTTTAGTTATTCCTGGAATATAAGTGAATAAAGGCATTTCCATAAATTATTGATTTTTAATTGTTGTTTTAGCTCCTGAAACCAGCGAGGTTTTTTTTTTTTTTTTTTTAATTTCCCTAAAGGACGAGAGCTGAAGGATAAAGCTGGATTTTGAATGCTACAAAAGTTTTCTGTCTTCTGTATTTTCTGCCAATATTTAAAATATCCTTGTAGTATCAGTGCTTGTCCCACAATGCCACACAGACTGACAGAGGTCTGCTGTCACTGCCATGGAACAATTCATATTTGTGTGCCCAGGACTGCAGGAATCAAGGCTTCAATTCCTGTCTGACAGAAAGATGAGCAGAATTTAGGCTCTTGCTCCTTTTCTCATAACTGTGGGCAGGTTTTGAAGGGGTTCTTTGCCCCAGCTCTCTGTTTTGGTGAGTGATCTGCAGCCCATCATCGAAAACAGACATCCCTGAACTGAAAATAACAAATTAAAATGTTGTTTTCTGCAACTTTGGTTTCCCAAGTCTGAAAAGCTGTTTCAGACTCCTGTGCAACTCAAGTTGCCTGGCTGAAATCTGGTGTGCAGACAGAAATATCCACTCCTGCTAAAACCCAAACCACTCCTTTTGCACAGAAGAAAATAATGCCATCAAGAATGGGAAGTGTGAAAGAGCTTCTCTTGGCCTCCAAGCACAGGATTCCTTCCTGAGGATGAGGAAGGTGCTGGGAAGTGGCAAACTCATTCCATAAAGGTATTAAAGTTCTAAATTTGTCTCAAGGGTGAATTTATGTCTGAAAACGACCCTCAGCTTGTCCTCCTCAGGGGCATCTTCTCCCTGACACTTCTTTTATCTGTTCTCCCTGATAACTCTGACAAACATTCCCGCTTGGCTCCTTTGCTGGTGGCTCCTGATGAAGTGTTAAAGGTGAGAAAAGGCCCTGGCACCTTTCTGCACCTTTTTGTGTGATCAGAAAGATTCTGATTGATGCAGGGTGGTTCTGTTTTGTGCCAGACACGGCAAGCAGCTTCTTTAGGTTTGGTTTCAACACCACCAGAGAATCCAATTAACAGTGATACCAGGAGTGATGAAGTGTCAGTAAAAGCAGGTGATGTTTTCTGAATTAATTAGCAATTTAAATGGGCTTCTCCGTTGCAGAGGCCACTGGAGGAGTGTTGGTACAACCTCAGGGTAATTTACAGAGTGTGGGAAGCTGGGCTGGGAGAAAGTAAAAGCCATTTCCAGCTTTGTTGTGACCTGTTGACACCAGGGACTTGGGCTGACCCCCAGAAGGTCAAGGTCAATGGGTTGGGATCAAATCAGACCAAACCTCTTCTGTTTTTGACACCCCCACTATCTTTATGTCAATGTTTTTTTCTTTATGTGTATTTTCTTTTCTGAATGTTGAAGATTGGAAGTACCAAGCAATTGTTTGCCTTCATCTGGAGTTGCTTTCATCCATTCTTTCCTCTATGCTGAATAATTTCATGATCAGTAAAATCCGTGTAATCTTTCCCTGAACATTAAATTTATCATCACGTTGCCTTCATTCCTCCCTGAATCTACAGGAGCATCACTATTTCCATTGGAAACTTTACACAGAACACTTAGCTGTTGACAGGATTTATTTATGTTGTTTTAGAATATTTATTATTTTAAATAATTTATTATAAAATATTCTATTTTATTCAATATACAACACAACTTCTGCATTCCAGCTTAACTCCCTGAAACTCTGTATTTAATCTCTGAATCCCTGAGATTCACACCCACCACTTTCTGCTCCTTATCTGCTTTTCTCTAAACGTGAACGTTTGGCCAAGCTGACATCACAGGCTCTGCCAAACAGCAGAGAAAGGAATTGGAGTTCTCTGAGCATTTCAGCTCCAAATTCTCCAGTTGTCATCATCTCCCTTGCCGTAATCCTGGGGCTCCATGAACAGCAATTCATGGAAATCTGCTGACACTCTCTGGGGCTGGGATCCATCCTTCCCTTGCCTGATGGGAAGGAAATTTGTTTTGCACATCCTGGTGCTGTTTTTTGAGCAGTAGCATTCCCTGGCTTGTCAGGGATTGCCACCTTTGTCCCCCTGGTTGGGGAATGTGCTAAAGGCACAGCTGGGATGAAGTGCTGCACCATCCCCACGGAATGGGGCAGCGGTCACATCCACTCTTGGCAGGAGCCTCCACCTTGGATCCCGTTCCTCCTCGCATCCTGGGGCTGAAAGTTCTGTTTACTACAAGTTTTCACAATAGCCTCGGAGAACGAGGACTCCCAGAACACAATAGTGAACCTCCCCAGGAGTTGCCAAGAGGGGAAAAAAAAAACCCATTTCCTTCTCTGGCAGTGGTGGGATGTAGGTAAGGCTGCACACAGCCCTGGCCAGCCAGAGGGGCAGGACAACACTTGGGGCTGCCATGGAGTTTCATTCGAGAAAATGGCGTTTTTTTCATGGTCAATGGGAGTCTAGAAGGACTTTTCTTGTTTGAGGAGATTATATAAAAGGAAGAAAGAAGGATGGAATGCAAAGGAAACTGTGGACATCTCAATTCTCAACCTGCCCTGCAGGTAGCAAGAGATGCCATTTAAAGTAGAGGGTGCTCAGAGTGCCTGTGGAAAACACGAGCACATCTTGCTTAATAGGAAGAGGATGTCTGCCTCCAGAATGAAAACAGACATTCCTGAACTGAAAATAACAAATAAAAATGTGGTTTTCTGAAACTTTGGTTCCCAAGTTGTAACACTGCTTATTAAGTATCAGTAACAGAAATTCTAATGCGAGGAATAGACTGGGAATGCCCATGTGAGGTTTCTGGAAGTGTTAAACAGCCAAGAGAATTAACCAGAACGTACAGGGCTGCTGCTCCAGGCTTCTGCTGGTTCCGAAAAATCTGGGAAAAAATCCTTTTTGGTTTTTTCTGGTTCCCAAAAATCCTTTTCTTGCCTGGGAGAAGGACACAGGGCGAGGTGAGGAGCAAGGATGATATCCATGATGTTTTTACCTCCTCTTCCCTGGAGAGCAGGGAAAGAAAGGAACAGCTCCCACTGAGGCTGAGCCTGGAGACCAACAGCTCCTTTGAGCAGCAACAGGTCAGAGATAAAAGTGCTGAAGGACTTGGTTTGTGCTCTGAGGGAGAGGGAATAAAAGGATAAAATTGAAACAAGGACACTTCACTGGGAAAGGGAAACAGAGGAGCCAAACATACAAGAAACAGAAAGAGAAAACAGATGAGTAGAGGAACTCCATCTTCTGGATTCTGTCATCAGGGTTTCCCTGTGTCTGGTACAGATTTTAGCAGGATGGGAGCTGATTTTGAGTCAGTTAACAAAACCAGAGCTGTGCTCTCACAGCTTGGGCAGTAGCCTGAGTGAGGCTGCTCTGCAGGCATGAGGCCTTTTCTGGGATTTTTTTTCAATTCTAGTGTTAGTTTTGTTCATCTTCAGCAGCATTTACAACAGAATTAGTCAGACTTGCACTCAGCTCAAGAGACATGTTTTTTAAATTAAGCTTCAGTTGAAGAACAAATGGATTTCACTAACAGGAAAACGTGTTTTGTGTGAAAAGTTCCGTAAAGCCCCAAAGTTAAAAACTCCAGAGGTGCAGTGACACCCCCTATATAACCTCATTTTTTTTTCCTCATCTCAGTTACCCTGTGCAGAACTGCTTGAAATTCCCAGTGCCTTTGGAGGAGAAGAGAGCTTGTGCCTTCCACACCTTGGGAACTTCACCTTCTTGGTTCAGAACTCCAAATTTCAGTGGTTTTGGAGGGATCTGGGGCCAGTGGCAGCAGCAGCAGGGCCCAGGTGAGGGGCACAGGGCCAGGTGTGCCCTGCTGGGGCTCGGGGGGGCCTTTTGCAGGCTGCAGTGGGCAGATGCAGGATTGCTCAGGGGAAGGGGAGGATGAGAGAAGGAGCGTGGGCGGAACGCGGGAGCTCGCTCCGGTTGGCTGGGGCCGCGCTCCGGGTGGAAATATGCTGACTTCTCTGTGGATGTGATAAATGGGCTTTTAAGAATAGCAGTGATTTCTTCATCCCGTTTTGCAAGTACAAACAATCACGATGCCTTGTTAAAAAAAAAAAAAAAAAAAAAAAAAAAAAAAAAAAAAAAAGGGGCTGCTCGGATTCCATAGTCCCAATGTAACAAAGATCAAACTAACTTTGGGCTCCTGCTGGTCAAAAGATCAAACTTTCACTCCTTTTGGGGGGAGGAGGGCAAGGAATGCCAGAGCTCAAAATCAAATATTTCTATCTTTTCTTTTTTTTTAATATATGATTTTTTGGGGGGAAAATACTCCAAATGGATCCTACTTTTTTATTCCTTTAAGGACCGGTGGTGTTAAACACGGTCGCTGGTTTGTGCTGCAAACTCCGTGTGAGTTTTCTGACACCCCAGTGTGTATTGAAGTACAAAAGGCAGCGTTTGAGCCCTTCAGGACAGAGCAAACTGATTTTCCCTTCACACTTCCTACATTAGTGATGGGATTGGCTGGTTTGTGCCCTTTTTAAGGCACGTGGAAGACAAAACCATTTTATTGCAATATGCGCGCAGCTGTAGTCTAGTTTTAGAAAGGAAAGGAAAACACAGGATGAGGTTTAAGCTCTATGTGTCCCAGCGTGGATCTTCAGTTAAAACACGAAATGAGCATTTTTGCCCAGTTTAAACCGAGTGGTGCTGCAGTGGCGTTTGAGAGCACACAGGGAATAAATCAGCACAATGTGTCACTGTTGGCAGGAATATTTCTGTGTGTGTGGAGAATAATCCCAGGCCTGCTCTGCCACACGTGCTCTGAGCTGTCTCCCATCCCAAGGGTGGGTTATTCCCTTAACACAAGGCTCGGTGCTGGAGGTGTTTATCCTTTTAAAGCAGAGATTACAGAATCCATGGACAAAATTGCAGGGGGAAATGTTATAAAAATGGGGTTTGTTTCTCTTAGCTGGGATGCTCTAGAGTTCTGGGTTTAATGCAGTTGTGACTTTCCTGTAGGCAGCGTGGCCAAGATCTGTTCCAGAGCCCATGGGTGGAAAAAAACCCCAGTCCCTGTTTCTCTCTGTTCCCTCGCTTCCCTTCCATCTCCCTGTTGTGAACAGGGGGAATTGGCACCGAGGTGCACTTGGGTCAGGGCCGGAGGAACAGCCCCAAAAAATCTCCTTCCTGCAGCTGCAATAAAGAAAGTGAAATGTGCTGTGTGCCTGTACTCAGCCAAAGAGCTGAACGTGGAATTTTTAATTGGGTGAGTGTACTTCTCTTTTAATTTAGAGCTCTACCTAAGGATTTCCCTTTACAGCAGGCTTTTAAAATAGTGCAATCATTTCGAAAAGGAATTTGTTATCAAAGGTAAGACACGGTGCATGATTTGGCAATATTTTTGTAGGTCACTCAGTTATTTGCAGCCTTCTCTCTCTCTGTTACTTATTATTTCCTCCTCTTGCAAACCCTTTTCATATAATTTCTTATTGTGTGCGCATGGAAGTTTCCAAGCTAAGGCTGCCCAACCTGAGTCCAGCAAAAAGAGGAAAAGCGAGGAAATGATTAATTGTGTTTGAATTTGATCATTCTTTCAGTTTTAATAGTGCTGGGATGCTCAGCATTGAGTGAGTTTGGAACAAGCACCAACACGAGATTGTTGCTTTGTGACTCTGGGAGAACCCAAGATGTCCCCGTGGCTCTGGGCAGTGGGATTGGAGGGATGTGGGGTGGGATGGGGGGTGGGATGGGGGTGGGATGGGGGTGGGATGGGGGTGGGATGTGGGGTGGGATGTGGGATGGGATGTGGGGTGGGATGGGGGTGGCATGGGGGTGAAGTGTGGGGTGGGATGTGGGGTGGGATGTGGGGTGGGACAGAGGTGGGATGTGGGGTGGGATGGGGTGGGATGAGGAGCTGGATGCAGGTGTGGGATGCAGGTCTGGATGCAGGGCTGGACAGGGGGTGGGACTGAACTTGTTTTTTGGGCAGAATCCAGGGCTGGATGCGGGGTGGGGTGTGGGTGTGGGGTGTGGGGAGGGATGGGATGCGGTGACCCCCTGGTGGCTTCCAGGACCCGCCCTGGCAGCGGTTCTGCGGAGCTGGATGCGGGATGGGATGTGGGATGTGGGCTGCGGTTCGGGATGCAGTTTGGGGTGTGGGATGTGGGATGAAGTTCAGGATGCTATTCAGGATGAAGTTTGGGACGTGGTTCGGGATGCGGCATGCAGGTCGGGATGCAGGATGAGGTTCAGGATGAGGTTAGGGCTGTGGCTTGGGATGAAATTCTGGGTGTAGTTCTGAATGCAGTTTGGGATGAAGTTTGGGCTGTGGCTCTGGATGCAGTTATGGGATGCAGTTATGGGGTGCAGTTATGGGGTGCAGTTATGGGATGCAGATATGGGATGCAGGTATGGGATGCAGGTATGGGATGCGACATGGGATGCAGTTATGGGCTGCGGTTATGGGATGCGGTTATGAGATGCAGTCTGGATGCGGTTATGGGATGCAGTTGTGGGATGCAATTATGGGATGTGGTTATGGGATGCAGTTATGGATGCAGTTCTGGGATGCGATATTGGATGCAGTTATGGGATGCAATGTGGGATGCAGCTATAGGAGGCAGTTATGGATGCAGCTATAGGATGCAGTTATGGGATGCGGTTATGGGATGCAGCTATAGGATGCAGTTATGGGATGCGATATGGGATGTAGTTATGGATGCAGTTATGGGATGCGATATGGGATGCAGCTATAGGATGCGGTTATGGGATGCGATATGGGATGTAGTTATGGATGCAGTTATGGATGCAGCTATAGGATGCAGTTATGGGATGTGATATGGGATGCAGCTATAGGATGCAGTTATGGGATGCGATATGGGATGTAGTTATGGATGCAGTTATGGGATGCGATATGGGATGCAGTTATGGGATGCGGTTATGGGATGCAGCTCTAGGATGCGGTAATGGGATGCGGTTATGGGATGCGGTTAAGGGATGCAGCTATAGGATGCTGTCCGGGCCGCAGTCCGGCCGCCGCTCGGGCCGCGGGGCGTCCCCGGTGCCGCAGCCCCGCCCGCCAGCGCCGCCTGCTGGGCACGGCCGGGAGCGCCCCGAGCCCGGCCCGAGCCGCGCGTCCCCAGAGCCCCCGAATTGGGGACAAATCCCCCCAAAACTGAGGAGCCGCCTCACTTCTCGGCACTGAAACCCAGCTTAGGAAACAAATTTAACAGCAGCCACTGCCGCGGTATTAACTCGGAGGAAGATTTGTTTTAAAACTAAAGGAGAACTGAAAGCTGTCCTGTCGAGATCTGCTCCACGTATCCACAGCTTTGATCTTTTAAAAAGCCTCTATTTCACTTTTTCTGTAATATTTTACGCTTTGGCAGAATAATAAGCAGTCGCTGTAAGAGATAACACAAGTTCAAATCCAAAGCCTGGGTGGGAAACCCTTACAAGTAATTAGAAATGAATTAGCGAGCAGCCATCTCCAAATCAATAAAATCGATCTCCCCGCGCTTGCATCACCCACATTGCAGGAGATGTTTGCCCGGCGCTGGTGGGGCTGGGTGTGGTGGCAGGTGTTGGGCTGGTGCTCTGCCGGGGAGTTTGGTGATTAATGGCAATGGCAGGAGCTGGGGACACGATGCATTCCCCACAGCTGCAACAGCTGGGGAGTGACAAATCGTTAATTCTGCACGAGCAGCACCACTTCCCCGAGCTCTGTGCACTGCAGCAGGGGTTAGACAAGTTAATTTGTATATCCTGCTAATTTCCCTTCTCTTTGTTTTGATTTTTTTAATAACATTGTGATCCAGCGTTTTTACAGGCATTTTCACCGTGAGTTTTCCTTTCCAAATCCACGGTGATTATAGATGACTATCAGGAATCCAGCAGCCAAAGGAGAATTACAGAATATCTCCAGTGAGAAATGGCAATAGATTTGGCAAACCCATCCTGACCAAATTTGCCTTGGGGAAGGGACAGGACATTTGAGGACATTTGAGTTTTTGGCACATATTTTCTGTGTACAGTTATAAAAGCTGATGTGCTGGAGAGAGAAACAACACTGAGTGCAGTGACAATGGATCACAAACATTGTGTGCACTGGGGGCAGGAGGCTGATGTGACCTGTCCACTCCCATGGTGTCAAAAAGCAGTTTTGGACTAAGATGCACAGAACTGGTAAATACATGCAGATAAGGCTGAAAAATGTTTCATTCCTCAGGCAGGAGGGATATTTTATTTCTTTTTTTGAATCTGTTTTAGGAAATTCCTCTCCAGGAGCAGGAGGGGCTTGCTCAGAGCTGAGACCCTGTGGTCTCTTGGATGAGGATGTCACAAAGGGACCTGGGTTGGGTGTCCCCACCTCCCCTCAGGGCTCACCTGCTGCACTCCAGGGCTTGTCCTGGAAGGCTCCCAGAGCCTCTTGATCTCTGCTGACCAATATTTGGTCCCTGAGGTTTGTATTTCACAGCAGAGCAATCCTGGTGTGCTGCTGGTGTCACTTTTCCTGAGCAGCAGCAGAACTGCTCAGGGTCACCAGCTTTTCAGGAGTTTTTGGCAAAACAATTTAGAGAAGAGAGCTGGGCACAAAGGAGGCTTCTGTCTTTTGGGCCCTCTTTAGTCCTGAAGTTCTCACTGTTCCTTGAAAATGGCAGTATTTGCATTTGGGAAATGGGTATTCCCTGCATTATTACACCTTGTGAAGTATTAATATACAGAGTAACCCACACTCCCTCTTGTTTCAAATGGAACTTACCCCAGTGCTGGACAGCAATCCATTCAGCAACATCATGGCCTTTTCTGGCTGCAATCCTCCTCACAGCACAAACAGGGTTTTCAGCCTTCATTGATATTAAAGTGCATTTGGCTCACGAATTCAATGGACTCATTTTGGTTTGGGTTTCATGAATAGAAAATGTTTGCCTTAGCAGCAGATCGGGTGCCAGTATTCCACAGAGTAAACCACTTCCCTCGAGGCACACTCTGCTCCAAAAAAGTGACCAGCTCCTTCAAAACTGACATAAATTAGTTTTATTGTTGCAAACCCACTTTCAACGCTGTTGCAGCGAGATCAGCTAAATAAGCAGAAAATCACTGGGCCTTTGGTGAGCGTGTCAGGAGCTCAGTGAGAACTGAGGCTCCGATCAATTGTGCTGCTAAATCACTTTGGAGGCTGATTCAAAAGGGCATGGTGCTGAAAACCAAAGCTGGCACGAGGATATTTTCTGGATTAGGTGATGGATTGTGTTTTGGAGCTGCATTGTGCAAACTGGGCACGAAAGTTGCTCTTGACTTCATCATCATTTCATCACCTTCTCCAGACTTGCTGATCTCAATGCAAAGGAAACAGCCAGACTTCAAATTTGGTTTGAAAGTCCCTCCTAAACTTCATGAACAGAACCTAGAAAATGCAATTCCTATTTCAGGAATTGCTGGAACACTGCATAATAAAAGATTGATTGGTTTAAATGGATATTTTATTTTATTTTATTGTCCATGTCAGTTTTATTCCCATATGTTTGTAATCACTCAGGATTTTTCAGAGTCCTGCTCTAAGGATGAGGCTGACTGGGAATGTAACTCTGAGATTTTTCCACTTCTTGGAGGCCACTGTTTAAACATCCCCCTGCTCTGTCACACTCTGATGACAAAACCCAAGTCTGTGACATCTTGCTGCAGGATGCACAGGCTGTCATCGCTCCCTGTCAGTGCTCAAGGAGGTTTCTGAACGAAACATTAGAGAGCAGGCACTGAGTCAGGCTCAGTTTTAGTCAGAGGGGCCTGACTGCAGATTTGAGCTGCACTCAGAGCTGAGGCAGAAACGTGGGCAAAGTCCAGGTTCAGCTGTGAACTGCCTGAAGTTTGGTCTCAACACCTGTGCTCAGGAACTGACTTCTACAATTTCTACCACAAACTGACCAATTCTGTGAAGACCAAACCCAAATACCCACAAACATTCCCTTTTCACTCCCTTTTCTTGTGAGGAAAGAAACAGAATTTGTCTTCCACTACTGGCACAGCTATAATCCTGTTTGAGAGGAAATTTTGGCAACCCAGCCACAGCAACTTTAACTTGGGCTGGCTTGAAGTGGTGGGTGCAAACTCATTGCTCAGGAAAGAAAAGAAGAGGAAAAACCCCTCAGAATTATTTCACTGGATGCACCCAATGCTCAATAAAATTCAATATTCCATCTCTAATGGCAATGGGAGAGGATAACATAAAAAGAGGTATTTTACTATTTTAATTCAATATTTAACATAGTTACTTTTGTTAATCATGGTGCTTTGATGTACTGATGGATGAGAATTTGATGAGGTAATTTTTTCTTCCACAGAATGGACAAAATTCTGGCTTTTTGAGAATGCCAAAATCACAGGGGAGGAAAAAAATTAATAATAATTTAAAATAAATTTTAAAAAAATTAAAAAGAACTAATGAATCACCAGAACTACCAGGGGTGTTTGCTCTCCCAGTTGGGGTTTCCTGCTCTGTGCTGCACTGACTTCTAGCAGTGAGCCCTGCACTGGGATTTCTGCTGCTGGATCTACCCAATGGCCAGTAAAATCCAATATTCCATCTCTGATGGCAGCAGAAAAGGATAATATAAAAGGTATTTTACTATTTTAATACAATATTTAACATAGTTCCTTTTGTCAGTCATGGTGTAGTCAGTTAATCATGCACAGTGCTTTGGTGTGGTACCCAAAACACAGACTCCTGATGGATGTGAATTTTATGACATTGGTCTACTTTTCAAACTTCCACAGAATGGACAAAATTCTCTGGTGTTTTTTTTGTTTGTTTGTTTTTGTTTTGTTTTTTTAAGAATGCCAAAATCACAGGAAAAAAAAAAAAAAGAAAAAAAGAAAAAAAATTAAAAAAGGAAAAGAACTGATGAATCACCAGAACTACCAGGGATGTTTGCTCTCCCATTTTGGTTCCAAATTCGGATTTCCTGCACTGTGCTGCACTGACTTGCAGCAGTGAGCCCTTAATTGAGCATTGCAGCTACTGAGCCCTGCACACCAATTCTCCTGCGGGATCCACCCAGTGGTCACTAATATTCAATATTCCATCTCTAATGGCAGCGGGAAAGGATAATAAAAAAAGGTATTTTACCATTTTAATACAATATTTAACATAGTTACTTATGTCAATCATGGTGTAGTCAGTTAATCATGCACAGTGCTTTGGTGTGGTACCCAAAACACAGACTCCTGATGGATGAGAATTTGATGAGGTTGGTCTGTTTCTCTTTCCAGACTTCTACAGAATGGACAAAATTCTGGCGGGTTTTGTTTGTTTGTTTGTTTTTGTTTTGTTTTGTTTTTGTTTTTGAGAATGCCGAAATCACAGGAAAGAAAGAAAGAAAGAAAGAAAGAAAGAAAGAAAGAAAGAAAGAAAGAAAGAAAGAAAGAAAGAAAGAAAGAAAGAAAGAAAGAAAGAAAGAAAGAAAGAAAGAAAGAAAGAAAGAAAGAAAACGAATGAATCACCAGAACTCCCAGGGATGTTTTCTCTCCCATTTTGGTTCCAAATTGGGGTTTCCTGCTCTGAGCTGCACTGACTGAGCCCCGCACTGGGATTTCTGCTGCTGCTGCAGCCACACCTGGCCCAGCACAAACCCAGGAGCCGCTCCCCAAACCCCCCCAAAGGCCTTCCCCGCTTTCGGGGGAATTTCTGGAGCAGGCACGGGGAAGGCTCGGCACGTCCCGAGCGGAAAAGCCGGGGATGGATACGGATGGCTGGGGATTGCTGAGTCACCCGGCGGCGGAGCCAGGAGCTGATGCAAGGCTGTGCCTTATCAGCGGAAGATCTGCGGGTACTCGCGGGCACAGCCCCGCTCCAGGAGCTCCCGGAGGGATCTCTGCTCCTCCCGGCTGCCTCAGCGCCCTCCTGCCCTTCACTGGCAGCAAAATCAACCCGCGAACGCCACAGGGCTGTGTCCAAAAAGGAGACAGAGGAGGGCTTGGACTTTATTCCAATAAAGGGACAGTGATGCTGTTGTACACTACAATGACACAAAGGCTTCCACTTCAGAAGGCTGAAAATTACTTTTTTTTTTTTTTTTTAATTTTAATTTTTATTATTTTTTTAAAAATTATTTTTATTTTTTTTATTTTTGGGATGTGTCTTTCTTATGTACTATTTTATACAGGCCAATTGGATTGGTGACACAAAGACAAACCTCTTCACTCACATTGGTCAGAGCAGAGGGACAGCAAGAAGTCCTTCTCAGGGAAAGAATGTAAACGAATTTGCAGTTACAAAAACTTGTCTCTTGTTTACAGAAAATTCTTTGGGAAAGGAATTTCAGAGAACTAAAACATCTCAGGCAGGAACCAGGGCTACAGAGAGGCCATGGGGCATTTCCCCTGGGGTGTCTCCAGTTTTTGGAGGATGCAGCCTCCTGTTTATCCCAATTTCCCTCCCTGTTCCCCTATTGGCTGAGGTACTGGAGAGTCACAGACTTCCCAGAGTGCCTATAACCTAAAATTCCCCTTTAATGCATAACCCCCCTCTCAATTTTTAACTCTTACGGAATTTATGGGTTTTCCCCATCGTTTCTTTCATCTCTCAATATCCAATTTCATTTATCAGCCAAGCTACAGTTTGTTTGTAAAGGCAAATATCTTCTTTTCCCTTCAATGGGAATCTTTCCCCTTGTTTCTTTTCTCTCTCAGTGCTGGTTTTATCCACCAGCAGACCCAAGTCTGTCATTCCTCTCATCATTGTTTTATGTTTGCTGAATTTTTTTTGTTGAATTCAGCGTATTTTTCTAAGTTTTTAAGCTTCAATTACCCAAAATGTATTCCTATATTTAATTAGCCAATCAAAACTGGCCACTAATTAGTCTTTTACCATCCATACTCAGCCAACACGTTTTGGATTCCCCAATTCCCATTGCCAGGAGTAAAAGGTGGAAAACCTTGAAAAGCTGCAGGAAATATCAGAGTTTTGCCGTGGATCTGTGCACGGAAATCCACAGCAAAGGCACCTCCAAGCAGGGAAAGCTGCTCTGATATTTGGGTGTGTGATTGTAGCACAGAATGATCTGGTTTTTCATTGTAGCAGAAATTATTTAAGGTTTAACTGAACGTAAACCAACAAATTCTCTGTTTTCAGTCACTTCTCTCATTTTGCCCACAACATCAGCTCGTAGCATTTTAATTGTCACTTCCATGTGTGACTAAATTAATGTTTTGTTACCAGTGGAATGAGGACCAGCAATGCACCTTCATTTACTTTGTGAGAGAAGAAACTGTCCTGAGAATGTTAAGCTTGACCTGGAGAGAATTGTGATTAAAAATTTTCTAATTTCCGCATTAAAAAAGAACCCCAATCGAACAAAAAAACCCCCCAAAAAACAAAACAAAACAAAACAAAACCCCAAAACTCACCCACAAATAAAAATAATAATTAAAAAAATAAGAATAAGAATAGGCTTAAGAATAAGAATAGGAGTAAGAATAAGAATATTAATAAAAATAAAAATAAAAATAAAAATAAAAATAAAAATAAAAATAAAACCTCAGTGCTAGCAAAATTTTAAGCTGGATTTTAAATTGCTAATAATAATAAATTAATGTAAATGAAAAATTACATTTTCAAGAGAGTTGAGGGAAATGGGAGATCAATGTATTGTTTGTTTTACTTCAGAAACTCTCCAGTTTAAAAAATAATTGATATTCCTTCTTCCACACCCTCCTGCCATAATTATGTAAAGAATCTGGATTATGGTTCCGACTCGATTTAACTGTTTTATAATAAGTCACAAGCATACCTTGCCTACTTGATGAGATTCCTTTAAGGTTGTGCCAGTCTTTCCATTATTAAATCATGTTTAGTGTTATGTACTGGTGGCTTAAGAAAAAAAATAAATTCATTTCAAGCTTGAACTTGCCCCGCATTCTCAGTTAGCCATTTGTGTGAGGGAGCACAAACCCATCACTGTGAGCAGCTCAACACTCTGGGTTTCAGCTTCATGGAAATGTTGGCCTTTTTAAAATGTTCATTCATGAGGCCTTTGTGTGTTAATTGGAGGAATAAGCTTAAAAAGAAGGAAGAGCTGTGTTTTGTGAATATAAAGTGTGTGCTGCACCTATTATAAATCTGAGCCACTCATAGGAAATCTGACTTTTGGGTTGATCTTTAAATTTTAAATAGGGAAATTCAGATACAAATACAGGTCCAGGAGCTCCAGTTACCCCCTCTCCTGCTGTGGACTTGTTGGTTTATCTGAACTTCAGATTTGGACGAGAATTGAAGACATTTGTGTCTTTTGTAACGTTTTGAGGTAATTTTCCATGCACATCACCCTCAACCTACAGGAACACACTGGGACTTTGCCCCTCAGCATCATTGACAAGTTCATAAGAATTCTTTGGGGAAAAAAAAAAGCTTTGTGTTCTGTAGAACAAGGCAGAACTTTTTAAGAGTGGAATTCACGTTCCAGCAGGGTTAAAAAGTAAACATTTAAGTTCTTTTTGTGCCACTAGGTTGAGTTGAGTGCTGAGTTTTTTGCATGATGTGCTGAAAGTCTGAAAAAAAAAAAAAAGTGACTTGAAATATCTCCACCTCAAGAGGATGCAGGAAAATATCTCTGAAAGAGGAGAGCAAAAATCTTATTCCTGGCTTTGGCCTGAGGAACAAGTGTCCAGTGGCTTTAACCATTCCCAGGGTGCTGCTGCTGGCTTTGCCAACACCCATTTTTGTGCCTTCAGTCCAAAAACTGCCCTGCCCTGTGTCCTTGGACATAATTAGATTTTAGCCCCCATTTGTCAGAACTGAATTCAAGTTGAAGTCAGCGTATATTCAGTCAACCTTTATTATCTGCTATTTGTAAAGAGAACTGAGGCCAATTAAGCCTCCAGTTTGTTGGGTTTTCTTTTCATTTTAGGGTTTTTGTTTGTTTGTTTGTTTGTCTGGGTTAAGACTGGTTTTTTTGGCCGGGGGGAAGCCTTTTTTGAGGGGTTGATTTTTTTTTTATTTTGGTTTGGCTTTTGGGTTTCTTTTTTGTTTGTTTGGGGGTTTTTAAAAACCAATTTCAGGCTCTTGCTGCAGTCAGAGAGGGGTAGGCTGAGAAATGCATCCTAAAAGGCCCTTGGTGGGGACATTTAGTGTAGCTGTGTGCTGGGAGCAGCCCTCACATCCCATCCCAGCTCTGAGCCCAGCTGCATCCTGTGCTCACATCTAATGCTCTGTGGGATTGCCAAGTGCTCTCCTCTCCAAAGACTTCCTAGGCTGGGCTCTGCTATCTCCCAGATCAGGGAGACGGATTCTGATGTGGCTGGAGACTCTAGACAGTTAAATTCACACAAATCCAGCTTGCTTTTCACAAGTTGCTGAGGGCGAGATTTGGCTTTTTGCAGTTTGAGGGTGGGCTGTTTAACCTGAGCAAGTTTCAGCTTGTTCAATTGTAATTTAACAATGTATTTTCCCCCCTGCTCGCTGTGTTCCTCCCAAGAGATGCTTGCACCTCCTTGCTGCATGAAAGGATGCCTGTATTTAATGTGCATATTAAATTAGTCTGTAAATTCTCACATAATTTTACATTTAAAAGCCCCACTCGAGGTGTGTGTGTGTGTGTATATAATTTTGGTAGGTGCAGGTATAGAAATAAACCAGTCTTTGCTCTTCCCTTTTGTACCTCCTCAAGACATGTAATCTACAAAGGAGGAGAATTGCATGATCAAATGTGCCAGAGTGGAATGCATAATTATTCCAGAGGAGGGTAAGTCAGTTCAGAACTTGTACTGACATTCTTAAGGGCAGCAGGAGTCTTCTTGCCACGAAATTACATCAGCTCCTGTGGCCCAGAGTCAACACAAATGCTTTCCCTTTCTAGTAAAAAAGGTGTGAAAGATGCTAATGCCCTCAGAAATGTACCCTAGAACAGAGGTGAGGAAAGGAATCTTTACTGGAGTGTGGAGCTCACCTGGAAGTGAACCTCGGGGTGGGGGGAGAAGGGATTGAGACATTTCCAGAGAACCATCTCAGCTTTTTCAATAGATTCAGTCGTGACTTGCAAACGGACAAAACCCATCTGAATAAGAAACAGAAACGCTTCCTTGATCCTAGTTCAGAGACATTCCCACAGCAGGTGGGGCAGAGGCCTTTAAATTACAGGTCTCCTGCATCCACCCGAATTTGTTAGGGCCCCGTCAGTGATGAGCAAACCCCGCTGGATGCAGACAGCAACTCCCATTTGCAGGGGGGTTAAAAGATGAAGGCTTGGCTGGGGTGCTGTGGTAACAACAACAGAGGTGGAATCCATCCCACCTGGAAACACCTCCCCAGTTCCCCAGGAGCTGGGAGGTGAAGCCTGCAGCCCTCACTGCCGGGGAATTTATTGGAATTTATTGTCACCAGGACAAACACGACTCAGCACAGCTCCAAATTACCCGCAGTGCTAAGGCAGCAATTAGCCCTGGTTCAGCTGGTGGGTAGGGAGTGACTAATTTCCATTTCCCCACGAGCAGAGGGGAGGAAAGGAACATTTCCTTTCTCTTGAGCTAAAAAATCTGGCCCTGGGAGCTGTTTGGTGGATCTATTGTGTGAGGCAAATCTCCCGTGGACTGGGAGCTGATGTGTCACCCTGGCAGCCTCGTTTGTTTGCACACTGAATTCCAGTGGCAGCCTTTTCTTGGCACATCCTGGCAATTACTGCACGAGGCCACTGCAAGTTTGGGACTGAAGGTAAAAAATAGTTACACGTGGGCAAAAGCTGCCTGAAGAGTCCCTGAGCTTGTGGCCCTTGGGGGGCAAAGCAAGGAAAGTGGGGAGGGAAAGGAGTTGGGCTTGAAGCAGCCCAAAGTCTGAGGTATTCAGTGGTGATAGATAAAGTCAGGATAGAAATCTCCTGTTTAAATCTTCTGTTTAGAGTAAATCTCCTGTTTGAAGGGCCCATCTGGAGGGTTTCCATCATCCCCAGCTGCAGAGGTGTACAGCAGCTCTCCAGCTGCAGCAGCCCTGGCAGAGGGTTGGCTCTCAGCTCCTGCACTCAGCGAGGATGCTTTGCCCCCTCTGCCTTCTTGGTGTGTTAAAACCACTCCTTTTCAGGATTTCAGGGGAAGAGGCATTTTAGGAGAGAGGCTGTGAGATGCTCATTTTGTCACAGCAGAAGTGAATTCAATAAATATCTCCTCTCCCAACATGATTACCTGGAAAAGTTCTCCCCAATATCTCCAGTTCCCACTAAAGGAGCCTTTGGTGGCAGAATCTGCTGTGAAATACTGAGGGGCAGGGGGAGAGAAGCATCAGCCTCTTGCTTTTCCTTAAAACTGCTGCTTAAATCCACATGAATTCTTTGGGGGATCACCTTGACTGCTCTGAGTGACAGGAAAATGAAATCCCCTCTTTAGGGGGACACACCAGTGAAGCCCAGCTCTTGTTAATTTTAATTTCAGTGCTATGCAGAGTTTCCTCAGCACTGCAGACATTCTGGGAGTGATGGAGCAGATCCAGCTGGGTAATTTTGAGTCCTTTCACTCCATCACCTCTGAAAAGTGCCTGTCATTCAAACACTTGTAACAGACTGCTGAGAGGTAGCTCCCAAAAGAAAAAAAATAGTGAAATATCAGCCCACATGCTCTACTTGTTTCTTTTCTTTTCTCATCTGGAGATCTGGAGAGACAACAGTTCTTTTGTATTGCCAGTGTAGGTGCTTTATAAATCTGCAGGATTTTTTACCATAAATTCATTCCTAGTGAAAAAAGCAAGAGAAAACACGAGCAGCTTTAATTTTTTACTCCTTACTGGTGCTGGGAAGTGCAGGCCAATGCAAGGCAATAATAAAAACTCAAAATCTTGTCTTTGGGTAAAAAAAAAAATAAATATTATTTCTCAGAGGTTATAAAGCCTTGAAGGAGAATTTGAGAATTTGTCCTGGGAAACTCAAGCGTCTGATAATGTGATGCGGATCACTCTTTAAACGCCACATCCACCCTTGGAAGTGCTGAGCAGTGCCACTGCTAAAAGAACTTAAAACTTCAGTCCCAGTAAAAAACCCCACAAAATCTGTTCATTTTATTTTGTTTTGTTTCAATTGATCTTCTCTAATTTTTTGTGTTATAATTTGTGGTTAAAAAACTCCCACACATGTATCTCCTGGGGCTGAGTGTGAAACAGGGGATGCTGTTTCTGTTGTTCTTCTTGGCTTATTTGAAATTTAAAAAACTGTCTTGATACTTAAGATATGATTTGAATTCTTTCTCTTTTTTAAAAAAAGTTTAATTTTGTTATCTTTCCTAATCTTCAGTTAATTTTTGAGCTGCAATAATTTAGCTAGAGAGGAAATCACTGTTTCATGAAACTTGATGTAAAGTATCATCTCAAGGTGGAATTCTTTTCCTCAGAAAAGGGGGGGGGGGAAATTAGAGAAACTGATGGGATTTTGCAAATTTGGCTGCTAATTTGAATAACTGAATATGCATTTGGGAACTAATCACTAATTTTAGGCACCTGAATCTTTTGATAGGAGATTTTTAAAAAGCATCTTAAAACTTTTAGAGGTGACTAAATTTTTAGATGCTTGTTTAGAGGTGCCTGTTTGAGAAAAAGCATTTCCTTGTTGGAGACAGGTCTTGTCACTCAGAACTTCAATCCACTTGTGGTGACACGTGTGACAGGTTAGATGATTTCTCTTAAATTTCTCTGAGTCCAAAATCACTTCCAGCTGCTTTTTGGTATGGAAAAATAAACTCTGCTGAGGACCAAAATTTGCGAATGGTTGTTTGTTTGCAGCACTGCCTTGCTGAACAGTTTTGCTCTGCCAGGGGAGCAGAAGGGCAGAGCACAACGAAATCGAGCCCCTGCTGGAGGAGTGACCAGGGACAGCACCCAGGGAATGGCTGGAGAGGTTTAGGATGGATATTAGGAAAGAATTCTTCCCCCAGAGGGTGCTGGCACTGCCCAGGCTCCCCAGGGAATGGTGACATTCCCAAGGCTGCCAGAGCTCCAGGAGGGTTTGGACACTGCTCCAGGGATGGACAGGGTGAGATTTCTGGGGTGTCTGTGCAGGGACAAGGCTTGGACTGTGAGTCCTTCCAGCTCAGGATGTTCTGGGGTTCTGTGCACAAAGGAGGAGACAGAAGAGTGTCCAGACAGAAAAGGAAACTCAGCCCCAGCCACTGACAGGCCGAACCCTTTGGGATGCCTCTCCCAGATCCCACCTCACCCCGTGGATCCTGGTTACTGACACATCCAGCCCCCTGCACCCCTGCTGGAAGCTGCTGTCGATGTACAAAAGGAACTTTATTTATAGTATTCAGCCAAAGAGCCCAGGCAGTGCCCTGACAACTGCAGTGCCTTTCCCAATTTCGTAAAAAGGAGCTTCCCTGTCTGTGATCCATCTATGGAGCCAGTGCTGGCCCGGAGAAGGGGCTTTGTTTTTGTGAGGTAGGAAGTATGCAAAGCACACACTGTGTTTACAAAGTACCTCAGTACTATTCTGACTAATTTTTGCTGGAGAGTTAGTGGTTATTTCAAAGCTGGATTAGTCACTTCGACCATAATTACGATCTCTTGAAATCTGCTTCAGCATTTTGGATTGGCTTCAGGCCTAATGGTCAGAAAACGGCTCCATCTCAATCTCAAGACTAAACTTGATTAGTAGCTCTTAGCTTTTATTGTAGCTTTATTTATCTTGTAGCTTTCTTGCAGCTTTTCCTGATTTTGAAGTGAGAGATGAACAAAGATGGAGTGCTGAGCATAGAAACCTGTGGCACCATGAGCTGCCTGTGCATGGAAAGGTGCAGGTGAAGAACAGAACAGGCTGGGGCTGGCAGAGATGAGCCCCCACAGACACCCGAATCCCCACTGGAGTGGAAATTCCATCCACAGCATCCCATGGCATAACTGGCTGCTCAGACCTCGTGCACCAACCTGGAGAAGAGAGACAGAACAAGCCAAGCTTGAGCAGCCCTCCATAAAAACTCCTTTTCCCCCTGATCCCTCTCTGGAGGTGTGCTCCAGACTGCAGTGGCTGAGGCAAGAGCAGAGCCCGGGAGGGGAGCGTGCAGGGGCTTGTGTGTGACACTCCTGGGCAGGCTGGCACTGCCGCCCCGCGCTGTGTGGGAGGAAACACCAGGCACCTCCGATTGCATCATCCCCACGGCTTCTTCTTTTTTTTTTCTTTCCTCCCCTTTCTTTCTTTTTTGTCTTCCAGATGGTAAAACAAAGGCTGTAGTGAAACCCGTTTTCTCCCAGGAAGAGGTGGGAGGGAATTTTTATATGAGCAAGAAACTTTGCCTGGAGTGGAAATCTGGGGCCTGGACTAATGAAGTACCTGTAATTCATATTGTACTAAATATTGCTGAAGCCAGGCATGTACTAATCATGAACTGTGCCAAACTATGCATAATTACTATGCTTTCTCTGTAGCAGTAATTAATTTGCGTTAGCAACTTTGATTAATCTTTCTAATCTAAAAGTAAAGTGCTTCTCAGACATGAAAGGCTCTCCAAGTGCTCAGGGTTGTTGTTGCAGCCTCGTGGAGGGTGTTTTAATCCAGTGGGGGGCAGGAAGGGGACAAAGCTTAAAAAAAATTCCAAGTCTAGCTGATATTTATGAGCTAATAACTAATAAAAATAGTTATAGAGTTCTGTTTGGCCACAGAATTCATCAGCTAAGCCACTGGCTTCTGTCCACAGTGAGAGTGAAAAATTCTTCCCTCCTGCAAGAGAAGAGAATTGTCAGTCAGAGAGCTTCTCCAAGGGCTGTTCCAGAGATCAGGGGCTGGGATTCCATCTCACAGAGGGCAGTGAGTGTGAGCTCACCCAGAAATTCATTTTGGTCTTAACCCAAGGCCTTGTTCTGGGCTGGGTTCAGCTCTGGTCCCAGTCATTGTGGTCAGTCCCACAAGGGCCAGTTGTGCTTCCTGGGGGACCTGGGGCTGCCACTGTCCAGGAGAAACGTGCTGAGCTCATGGAGTGATCCTGCTGCCAGCCAGAGGCACCAGGTGCTCCTGGGTGAGCTCAGCTCTGACACCTCTGCACATTCATTTTCCACTCCTCACCGCCAGCCTCCCCCCCGGGCTCTGCCCCCAGAGGGATCCTGCTGAAAGGATTTGTGTCATCAAAAGGTGCTTGTGATTTACCCAGGCTCCACAAGCCACCACAGCTCCAGGAGCTAAAATTTCTGAGGCAAACAGAGGTGTCTCTACAAACCCACTACAAATCCAAGTGGGTTTTTAAGTGGCCACGGTGTTGCTCTTTCTCTCCCTCAGCCATGTTAATTTTTTTTTCTTCTTGTTTCCTCTGTTAGCACTGCTTCATAGCAAGGATTGCATGTAATTCATGATAAGAGATTCAGAATGACATGAAAATCATTTGGAAATGGATAGTCTAAAGCTAACAAGCTTCAGTTTGATTCTGGTAATTTTTGTTAAAAACTGCTGCTACTGCCTTAAAGTCTGGGATCAATTCTGTTTGCACAACCCAGAGAAAAAATTTTAAAACACACAACTCATTAGAAAATGTAGATGTGATTCCTAGAATTTGTAGGGTTTTTTTTTTTATAATGCTGATTCAACAAAGGAATTCATTGTGATAGTTTATTTTCTTACAGCTGTAGTTTGTGTCCAAATATTTTATAATCATAAAGCTACCCCCTTGATATCAGTCAAAATAGACAATATATATTGATGTCGAAACAAGCTTTGTAGAAGACTTTTTTTTTTAAATCAGGCATGGGACTTTACATTTATTAGGAGGTGTTCACAAAAATAAGGGTAACATCATGCATATTCTTTGCAACTAAACCCAGTTCTGGTTACAGTCTGGAAATAAATTCTTTAAATAGACATATGGAGATACAGTAGTACATATACACTCTATTTATGACATTTAGTGTACTGATAACTCCCAGCAATACATCAGAAGTCCACAACCAGCTGATGGAAGGATTGGATAAGGAGGAAGAAACTGCTTCAATTTCTCACATTATTTACGTGGCTTGACAAGAAATGTCAGTGTGAATGGCCTCCTGAACCTGGGAGGCGAGAACAAGTCAAGACTATACTTCTGCAGTACAAAACATTTACACACGAAATACACATGCATTGCAGTGCATTGGAAATGGGCAGAGCCAGGAGGAGCCCATTCCCCAATGCTTTATTAACACAATTCTACAAAGGAGTCTCAAATAGGATTATATACTTCAGTCACAGTAAGGCCACAAAATTACAATGGATAAGGACCTTAGAATCGGACATTCTGTGGGAGCAATGGAAACCCTTCCTTCTTTCCAGATTTTTTTTTTTTTTAAATTTTATTTTTCGCGTGTTCCTGGACTGGATCTCCCTCACCAAAGTCCTCCTGCCATTTCCTTTGTGTTTCTGCAGGTTTAACATATTGCTTGGTACAACAGTGAGCACAGTAGAGAAGGGTGCTGGCACGGGGAGAGGACAAAACCTATGGGACATTCACAGCGGTGTCAGAGACTCTATGGGGTGGACACGAAGCTGCTAATCAGAAAACAGACTGGCAAAGGATTTCCTCAGGTTCCGGATGGTCTCGGCTTTGGCCTCGTCCTCGTTCACGGACGACCTGAAGAAGGAGGACTCTGTGAAGCTGAAGGCGTTGGTCAGGGACTGCGACTTGCTGCAAGACACAAACACAACGAGTTCTGCATGGTCACGCCGTGCCCCAGCCTCCCCTGCCCCAGCACCTGCATCACTGCTGAAGAGGGGAAATTGTCCCTGAGGCTGGGCAAAAATGGGCTTTCACCACCAGCAGTAGTTCTGTCCCACACAACTCTGCACCCCTGACTCGAGAGGAAGGCTTGAGGAGAATATTTATTTCAAGGAACACACCAATGGTTTTGTTTTTCTTTCTATGAATCTGAATTGGGTGATGAAAATCGGAGCCTTGAGGAAAATGTGGGCCTGGCTACTGAATCCAAATCACAACACAACAGGGATGATTAATAATTGGGTTTTGGTGAGGCTGCAAACAGTTGCGAGCAGAGAAAAATCAGGTCTTTTACAAGAGTTTGAATCCTAAACTCTAATCCTAAACCCTAAACTTTAACTCGTGACTTGTCAGATAAAATAACATCTAAAAAATAGACTTGAACTGAAATAGAACACATTAATGAGTTACCAGCTTTTTACAAAGACATCCCTACATTGGTAAAATGAGTTACCTGATTTCATTCTTCTCTCAGTACAGTAGATTTCAGTTTTGGCTCCAGTAAAACTGAAGCACTTTCCTTATTCAGATTGTCTCAGACTCCTCAGGGTTTGCAGCTTCTCTCCCTCTAAACTAATAATGTACAGCAAACAGTGCTGCAGGCGTTTTAGGTTTTTCATAAATTATAGTTGTGCTAATGAGAATAGACTGATAAATGTTTGTTTGTACTCACTGAAAGAGGGAGGGTGGGAAGCAGCACTTGACTTGATTAGTAACACAATAAGTAGCCTAATTAAATATTTATTCACAGATTAATAACATGTACATACAGGTTAGGCAACAGCATGTGGGTGAATACAAAGCATACACATGCAAATAGAGTTAATCCTACAGGCAGGAGATCTGAGCCTTGGTGTGGACTTAAAACTGCTTCTGAAAGTTAGAAAGCTGCTCTTATTATGGCTTGCATTTTAAAAACTTTCATTTCTCCTTTGTTATTTTATTTTAAAGAGAGACTCTTCCATTTGACGAAGAGAAAAATGAATCTAGATGGGAGCAAAAAGCTTAAAGAAGAAAGCTGGGAAGCAGCATGTGGCAGAGTCCTCCTGTAAGTTTCTTAGCTGCTTTTCTTCAACGTCAGAGGTTAAGTTTCAAACTACAAACTGATTTCCATCTTGCTTTTAAAAAAAATCCACCTCTCTATTCTCTATCATCCTAAATGATGGATGAATCAATTTGAGGTTTATGACTATAAAATAGAATAAAGAAATACATTGACCAAGGGAGGCAAGGGAAACGCTGTCCTCTTGGCACAATATTGTCATCCAGCATGTCTTTGGCACTGAGCTGGGCTCAGGGCAGGACCCAGGGTTGTTTCCCACTGGTGTTAGCTCAGGAGTGGGTGGAACAAGGGGATCTGTGTTCCTTGGAGGAAACAAAGACTCCGTGCAGGTCTTTGTACATACCAGACTAAGGAGATGTGTCTGAGATTCTCCTGGCAATGGTTGTGTTGGGGTTGCTGTGCTGGAAAACTGCAAACCTGAGCTGGTGCACCCCTGAGGTTTGTGTTGGCTGTGTCTGAGCTCTGAGGGGGGATTTTTTCCGTATTCCTTACTGGCTGCAGGTAAATCAGTAAGGAATCTTCCAGAAGTGGGACAACCACTTGGGTTTTTTTTTAAGTTTTGTGCAGCCTTCTCTGGGCAGGGCTTGAGCACTCAGGCAGTGCCTCTGCACAACCAAGGGCAGCACAAAGAACTGATTTGGCAGCCACTGTCCAATGTTATCCAGCCTGGATTGTGCCTTTGGGAACGGGATCTGTTGTCCCAGTGACTGCAAGGTTAAAAGTTGAACCAGATAAGACTTCCTCTTGGAGGGCAGGCTGACAGCACACCCAGCCCATGAGTCAGTGGCACCAGAAGGAGGAAACAAAGACAAGAAAGATGATGCTTTTTCAGACCTGGCTGGGGCAGGAATTGTGCAATGGGAAGACGAAAATTTTGTGTGGCGCTTGGGACAGAACTAATGCTGGTGGCCTCCTTCACTCCATCACCAGATATTAACCTTTTTCACCTGTTTAACCTCGTTTTAAACTCAGCAACAACACCTTCATATCCCCCCCGGCTGTCAGAGCAACCCCCCCGAATCCCAGTCCCACAAAACCTGTGCCCTGAGGAGAGAAGAACAACGGATAAAGCGACTCTTACTTAAGCTGTGGATGCGACTGAGGCTTCTGCTGTGGCGCAGGCTGTGGCTCCTGCTGGGGCTGTGGCTGTGGCTCTGCTTCCTTTGATAACCTGGAGCTGGGAGGACCTTGGGCCTGGGGCCGTGGCTGCTGGGTGGTGGGTCCTGGCGGGCGCTGGGGCTGCGAGGCTGCGGGCTTTGCTGCCTGCCCCGCGGGGAACACGCGCTGGGGCTGCAATGGCTCCTGGCTTTGGGATTGCATTCCTTGGGGATGCACTGGGCCCCCTAGGTTTCAGCACAAGAGAAACTTCATCATGTTATCGTTGCAAAGAGGCCTTACTTAGAGTTCATACCCAACACTTTAAAAGCATCCTCTCCAACGAGATTAACTCTACTCTCGAGGCAAAAGTCTACTCACACGTGCTCGCACGGAGGCAATAGAACTGTTCACACTCATTAGGAACTTGCTTGGAGCCCCCATGAATCAGCCTTAAAATTGCTAAATAGCACCCAATTTACCCCAGGTACTGACCACAAACCAAATCAATGGAGTTCCACCCAAAATAGTTTTGGTCCAAGTCAAGGAGAGGCTGTGAGGCAACTGAACACAGTAATAGCATCTAATTCAGCAAGACATTCACTATTTTCTGTGTAGTTACTGCAGTTTTCTTCCTCCAAAGCCTTAAAATCATTTCTGTAATAGTTCTCTTAGATTCACCCTTACAGCAGTAAAACAATCTCATGCTGAAATTTTCTGGCTAGTTGAAAGTATTTGCATAACTTACTTTAACCCCTCAGTGAGATATGTCAAGAGCATTACAAGAACCACAAGAGTCACTACTAATTCTTTACCAGGAAGGCACTTTACTGGCAAACTACAGCGTGAAGTGGGAAACTACAACGGGCAGGACAGACTCAGGCTGTGAAATCCACAGCTGGAAGATGCTACAGCATCATCCTGTGGGGCTCTTTCTGCTTTCTGACTGAAATAACGCTGTGTCAGACATCAGGGCTTGCTGCTTTTATCTCAGCTCCCGGGTCTGACTGGGGTTTGCTGGATTGATGGTTGTTAAAACTGAATTTCAACCCTTGCATATGAAAATGAACTCAGGACACCTGACTTTGGGGTAAAAAGGATGGGATGACATTCTGAGTGTTTCTATAATGCTTCACTCAGGATAGGAGCTGTTGTAGATATCACAGAGCACAACTGAGCGAGACCTTCTGGATATCTGGGCATTTTTTAGTCTTGCACAGATATTTAGTGCAAGTAAAACAATCTGCTCAGGTCTCTAAAAGCAAACCCTCATATCTAGATGTACTGCTGCAATACATTATTTTTTTGTTTTTAAATTGCTTTTTTAGTTAACTTTCCCCTTAGTGCATGTGTTCCAGTGTGTGTGTGTGAGCACAGCACGTGCTAATGCCTCAGTGAGTTTTAGCAGAGTTGTAGCAGTGTGTTGTGGTGTGGAAAGATAAATAGCACGTACTGAATGTTAAGGAATGTGCCTTCATTGTTTATTAATTTGAACCGCTTTTGTAGGAAATATTTGAAGGTGATAACATGGCCTTGCAACATCTTAATAAGGAGCTTTTTCTTATTAGTCTCCTTTCACTCAATATGGAAAACCAGAAAGGTTTCTTTCCCCCACTTGTACGTACAGGCTTGAACGCCAGAAACTTTACACTGAAGACAGATATAACTTTCTTTTATTGCACATTAAGCTGTACAAGAGATTTCACATAAAAGATATACTGCTGTCACATTTCCAGCGTTTGCTCACTTTCTTGCAGCTGGGTTGTACAAAAGGCAACAATCATGAAAGAAACTTTTACCAAAAATAACTCAACAGAACTGAACATTAAGCCTACACTGTAAAACATCTGTTCCCTGTTACCCACAATATTGCACCTAAGCATGCTGACATGCAGAGAGACATCTTGGCTTGTTTCTTGGCTGTGGGATGTAGGAATTGTGTGTGCCCCTGCGAATCCTTCCCAGGGAACAGGCTGGAATCCTGTCTGAGACACCCAGGTCTTCCACACACACACACAACACGCACGAATGTCGTGTGAAAAGCACTTGTGAATACTGGCACTACTCCATGCAAAAAAAAAAAATACCAACTGCTTGAAAGGAAAATCAGTCATCAGATTCAGTTCTCCACCCCAGGGCAGTATGGTTTGTTGTCTTTTAGGGTGTCTGGAGGAAAGGATTTGTGAACCTGATTTCTAGGTGGAATTTCCTTGATACACAACAAAACAGCCAATGCCATCGTCGGAATGATCACTGACCCAGACAAATGCTGATCACTAAAGCAAAATATTCATGTAATTTACTGATAGGTAGTAAACAGTAGCACTTACCACAAACATTTAAATAGCTAATAATGCATACCTTAATTCTCATCTCACTAGCCAGCTCGTACAAATAAAAGAAACACTAAGAATGATGAGACTCACTGATAACTTTTTCCAGTGTTTGTAGGGAAAACAGAGGTAGAACATCAGGCTGTTTTCCCTTTAAACATAATTGTTTGCACTAAACTAATGGCCACTACTCATCTTTGTACATATCCAAGATGAAAATTACAGTTTCGTGGCTCGCTTGCAACTCAGCTTTCTGGTATGCCAGCAGTGTGCAGCTTGTGATTCTAGGCTAGATTTCTCACCAGAGATTAACTGCCTGCCTGTGGAGCTCTCACAGCATTGCATTAGAAATCTCTTGTGTAAAAATCACAAAGAGTTCACCTACAGAAAATCTAGCAGTGGTCAGGCACCTCAAGTCCTTTTGCATGTTTGGTGTCAAAGCAATTCTTACAAACCCTGTAAGTGTGGAAAACGTCAGGACTGGATTTTCTTTACAGCTCTCTGGATACTTGTAGGTGTAAAATAGGAGACCTGAGTTGGTTCAGAAAAACCACTGACAGTTTTTTTTCTGTCTTGCATTTTCTAACCCAGGATCCTCAGCTGGTTTAAAGGTACCTTGGTCTGCCATCCCCTCACTTCTCAGTATTTGCAGTAAAATGAGCTCTTACAGGAAGTTTAACAGTCCTTGAGGTACTTCTCACCAAATAACCTGGGATTTAAGTCTTAGGTAAGTATAAGATTCTTTGAAAGTATTTGCATTAGTTTTCATTAAAAATCTCCATAGATTACTAATTCAGAATGACAACAAAAGGTACTACTTAATTGAAATAGGATACATTAAATACTCACACTTTCACTGAGATATTGCACATAGGTGGCCCATTTACATAGCTTTGTAGCTAATAATTTAATGCAGAATTACTAAAAATATGAATACCAGTATGTAAAATAGAAGATATTTTAAATATTCCTCGGGAAGAACTGTATTTTATGGAGTCACCAAAATAGCAGACTTCCACTCGCGTTTTAAGTAAAACTCAAAAGTTAATAAACTTTATAAAATCATAACTAAAAAGCCTCACTAGCAAATCCTAATCTATGACTTTTAAAAATATCTCTGGATCACCTACCTATTGGTCATGCACACGCACAGGGAAAAAAATAAAGGCTATGAGTACAGTGTGCACACACTCACAGAGTAAGCAAAGGGATGGGGGGGTTTGCACCTCGGGGGGATTTTACTGAACGATATCGAATACTCCAAAAAAAATACTGTCTAACCATCCAGGAGGTACAGTGGCACTGGGCTCTAGAGAGAGGCACATTCTTTGTACACTGTTGACAGCAGCCCTGCAATCACAAGTTTTACAGAGAAAGGTTGGAAAGCATTACACGCACAGACAGGAACAAGGAAACAACCAGACGGGAGAGTTGACACTGCATAGAAAAAACACAGTCCAGGTCAGCACTGAAACAATCAATGGCAAATTGAACAAAAACTGGGATGCTTGCATTAGGATTGTTTGTTTCTTTGCTCTCAATTTGTTTTTGTGGGGTTTTTTCCCCCACTTTTCATTTTTGTTTTAACCCTTGCTTTTGGTCTCAATTATTTAAGTAGCCTGGACTTGTTTTGGTCCTACTGCAACGCCATTACAGTCGAGAATGTACTGTAAACAACCTTGAGGTGGTGGTCGCTGAGGTGGGATTTTGTTTGGCTCTGGCTCCTTTAGTGATCCACTCTGGAAAATACATTTGAAAACAGAAGAGAGAGAGAGAAAAAAAATAAAATTAGAGGAGCTCGGTTCCAATTTTCCACTAATTTGTCTTTATTTTCATTAGAAAACTCTTTATTGGTGGGGCTGAACGTATACTTGAAATTTATTCCAGATACCATTTTTTAATTTAGCTGCTGCCTGACATGATATATGAATACTGGGCTAGTCCACGGCTGAGCTCTTATAAGAACTGTTTTCCCTTTGCAGCATGTGCCTTCCCAGCCTTACCTCCATTTGGGGAAGGACTTTATCCTCAGTTCCCAGCACCATTTTTTTGTATCTCAATGCTTCTGCTCTCTCCTTTTTTTTTTTTTTTTTTTTTTTTTTCAGGACAGACTGGATAGGAAATGGATTTCAACAGATACCTTTGTGTAATTTAAGAAATAATTTATTTTAAACTACGTTCACTTGTATCCAGAAGCGTTTGCACAGCAGGAGTTCTGCCAGTGACAGTTTTCAACTTTGATTTGCTGGCTGTAAGTGGGGAGGGAGGTGGGCTGCTCCAGCTTCACTGTTTTGCTAAGCAAAATGAAAGAAGAAAAGCAAAAACCACAGACAAATAATAAAAATAATTGAAATGACTTCATGCTTCTCCATCTGACATGTTATTAGAAACACATGTAATACTTCACTTTTCAAAACAGGAGGTTGATTTGGCAGCATCCTTTTCACATGGATACTTGTGAAAGGAAAAGATGGGCCTGAACCAAAACCTTGGAGCAGAACACCCTCTGGGAACAGGAGGATTTGAATCCAAACTTTGTCACAGGCCCATCTCTGATATTTTGAAACGTGAAAGATGTTAAATCATTGGACATAATAGCTTAAGATTGTTTTTTAAGGATCCAGAAATCAAATTGCCATCTGTCAAGAGGAAAAAATGCAGAATTTATTAAAGAGCAAATGCAAAATCAATTAAACACATTTCTTCCAGAGCTTACTGGGATTTTTTTTTCTGATAGATTTGTATTTGATCTTGCTCCTAGTGCTTTATTTACAGAATAAATCTTGCTCCTGGTGCTCTGAAATCCTGCCCAGCAACGGCACAACAACTCTCCAGTGCATGCAGCTGCTGCAAGTTGCTGTGTCTGCTTCAGCTGCATAAATAAAAGCACACAGGGCAGCTCTAAAACTCTCATTATTCAGCATCACCGACCTGCAGGAGACCAAATGAGGAGTAAAAATGATCCACACAAACTCTGCTCCTTGATTTACCTGACCCACTCTCAAAGTTCCTGGTGAGCATTGCTAAAGGGGTGAGGGGTAGGCAGAAAATAAGAAAATGTTGTAAGGAAAGACAAAACCACCAGAAAAAGTCATAAAGCGTGGGTTGGAGTCCCCTCTTTTTCTTTCCCTCCCTGCTCTGATTTTCAGAGCCTGGTGCAGGAGCTGCTGTGCTGCCCTGGGCACTGGGGTGGTGTAGAGTACCCAGAGTGTTTGGGGTACCCACTGTGGAGAATGTGCTCCCTGCAACTTCTGCCTTGGCATCAGGAGCTCCTTGGAGACCAGAGCAGTCAGCCCAGGGTGCAGAGCTGAGAATCAGCCCTGGAGGGGCAACTCCTGCCCTGTCCCAGAGCTGGGATGCTCCTGGCACCCCTCGCCCTGCTCCTGGGGCAGTGAGATGTGCACAGAGCTCTGGGAGGGAAACCACCAAAACTGGGGCTTCAAAAACTCCAAGGGTTTCTTTCTGGAGGCCCAAAGGTGGCTTTGTTAGAAAATATGCACACAGCATATTTTATAATTTTAATGATCATGATTAGCTCATGATGGGCTCCCTTATCCTTCCCAAGGGCCACAGCCCAAGCTGGGGCTCTCTGCAGTGGCCAGGGAGGATGTGAGTTGTGGGAAATGGATTTGTAGAGATACTTTAGAGAAATAAAACTATGAAAGATGTACTGTAGTAGGAGCCACAAGGGGTAATTTTAGATGATTGGCTTTAAGACATTAGCAGCATTGTGTGGCAAAAGCTGATAGGCCAAGAAATGTATATATATGTATATCTATAATATATTACATATAATATATAATACATATTATATATTAAAATATATATTATATAGAATAAAATATAGAATACAGAATACATACTATATAATCTATATATTGTAATGTATTGTAATTAGGAACTATTTTGGCTTCTGATTGTAACAGTGTGAATTGTAACATCTGTACCCTCTCACCCTTCATATGAGACTGAAAATGAAATAAAAGTTTTTAAAACACCTCCCAGGAGCCCCTTCTCTGGGTCAGGATAAAGGAATAATCCCAAAAACGAATAATCTAACAATGAGTGTTACCCTTTTGCTGCTAAGACAAGCAGCTATGTAGGTAAAATTTGTGTTTTATTTAGAAGCACAGGCTGGCAGATTAAATTCAATCCACCTGAATGCAGAGAACCCCTGCAGGGCCTCTGTGTGCCCCGTGCCCCGAGGCTGGAGCAAATCTGCCATTTGTTCCTGCAGAAATGCCTCAGGTCTGATCACACAACTGCCCTGACTTGACACGACAGCACCAGCCCTTACACAATCTGCATATCTCCCATCTCGCAAAGAGATGATTTTATCCTAAACCAAGCTTTCAATAAACGTTCTAGGAGCTCACTAATCCTTCCCTCAGCTCTCCTGAGAGGTGAGAGCCTTGTGCATTTTCTCTTGAAGGTGTATTTCCCCCTCTCCAGTCACTGACTGCAGCTGTCCTGATTTTACCACCCACACATCCTTTTTTTTTTTTTTAATTTTGTTGGGGTTTTTTTTCTTCACCAGATATCACCTGGTGCTTCCAGGAACCTCACCCACACTCCAGGCCAATCACATGGCTATATTACTTTTGGCTAATTAGCCAACCCACCCAAGCTGACCCAAAAAAGTCTAATTAGCATCACATTCCTAATTGAGAAACCTTACTCATGCTTTTTCAATGGTCTGTAGTAATCCAGCCCTTTTCAGGAGCCTTTCTTTCAGACACAGAAACCTTGATACTTGATATTAAAGGCAAGCTTTGAACCAGCCTTGTTTGCTGCCCTGAGCCAAGACCTTTAATAAAATCCAGACTTCTTCTAAAACCCCAGTTGTTGGCAATTGAGCTGCAGACTGTTCTTCTCACCTCTGCAAGGTGGTGCAGAGTGGGAGCTCCTCTCTGAGCAGCCCCAGCTTGCACATGGATTCACCCCTTCTGCTGATTTTCTGTTCTCCTTTGCTGCCCAGCCTGTAAGTCCACCCTCCTTCCACCTTCTGGTAGCACAAACGTGTTTTCCTGTGCTGCAGATCTGATCTGCAAATGGGCTGAGCTCAAACACTGCAGGGATCAAGGGTTAAATGTAGGATTTTATCATGGGAAATGGCCCTGCACAGGTTCCTCATTTGGATGTTCAGGGCTAAAGAGCAGAATCAGTGACACAGGAATGTGCTTGGGATGGTTTAGGATTACCTGAGTGAGATGCAGTGGCTGATGGCCAGAGGAACCCCTTTGGATTTCATTTTTTGGAACACAATTTTCACATCCCACCCAAATTCCCAAGGGGAAGGGGCTGCTGATGTTGACAGGAACATTCTGTAGGGCTGCCTAAAGGAGCTCTCCTGCTCAGAGGGGTTTGCTCTTTATATAACTGCCCCCCAAAAATACCTGAATGCTGCAAATCCACTCCAGGGATTTCTCAGCTCTGGGTAGAACAAGTGAGGATTTGGCTGCATAATGACCTTTAGGAATATTCCTAATTACAGCCAGAGCACAAACCCCACTACTTATCTAAAATATAAATGTCTCTAGATGTCCCTGTGGCACTTCCTTCCTTTCCATGCTCACCTGAAACTGTCTCCTTAGAGTTTTAGGGGTAGAAGTGGCAGAAAAAGCTGTTTATTCTTCAAATAAGTTGTATTAGAATTTGATCAGGGCATTACTTCTTTTTCTACCTTTATATAAATGCAGATTGGAGACACAGACATGAATTTTGAACAGTCTGAAGAATGCTGAAATGGGTGGGAGCAAAAGCAGCAACTTGGCAGGGAAATAGCCCTTGGGCAAAAGAGATGCTAAACAGAGTCCCAGCAAAAATTGATTTTGATTTGGCTGAGGTTGAAGACTGTGTGAACTGTAGTTGGAGCACGTAGAGTTGTTCTTGGGTCTCGTTTGGTTTTCTTTGTAATGCAAGGACAGGAGCTTTTCATAGGTATTTCAATATTGGAGGGGAAAGCCGTGTTTTTCAGGTCAAGAAGAAGAGGGATCAATCGAGAGTTGCCAAAATATGAGCTGAGTTAGGGCTCATAAAGGAATAGGAATAAATAGTGAAACACTTAAGCAACGGGAGAACTAAGAAAAAAAGTGTTTGCTAAGGAGAGAGGTCATTGAGAGAGTTTAAGTGGAGAGTAAACAGTAAATGAATGATTGAAGTGTTATAGATTACAATAAACACAGGAGTAAGGGCGAGATGGCAGGTGGGATAAAAGCTGAAAATGAGAAGCAGCTAAAAATGAAACATTCTTCATCTCAGAAATGAGAACCAGCCGACTCACGAGACACAGAATTCCAGACCAGGTCCCTCTATAAACTGGGAATGGCCAAGTAACATTGGAGGAGGTAAAGCACTAATACCATATTGAGGGTGAGAAAAAGAAGCAGTTACTGAACAAAATACACTGGGAAGGACCTCAGTCTTCATGCTGAAGTTGTGATAAAGAATTCAAAAACTTAGAGCAGCTTCTGTTGTTGCCCAACTGACTTTCCAAAGAACTTCTGCAAAACCTGTTGGAGTCTTCCCCTGAATGAGTAGGAAGTGACAGCTCAGAGCAGAAAACAAGCTCAACAGTGAGATTTTTACTTGGAATAGTATTTTTAAAATGCACTGAAAAGGGCTCTTTTTTAACATTAAAGAGTATTCTAACTTTGATTTTACAGACTGTTTTCCATTGCTGGATAACAAATCACTTCCCAGACAACAGCTTCCTTCTTGAATATTTTTACAAGCGGTCTTAAAAACCATAAAATCACAGAATGCTTTGGGTTGGAAGGGACTTTAAAGATCATATTTTTGCAAGTCCACCTGGGCAGGGATGCTCCCAGCAGGGCAGGTGAGGACCCCAGCAGGAACTCAGTGCTGTTCTCATGGACACTCCAGCCTCTTCCCTGAGGTACTGCCACAGCTGAATTCCCACTGTCCATCCCAGCCCTATTTTCTGTTATTCTGCTGATCAAAAAATAGCTCCAACTTCAATTTGATGAGGTTTCTAGAGGAGTAGGATGTCAACTTCTCAGGGAAAAGGAATTTCTGAGATACCATCAGTTCTCGAAGCTTCCTGCTTCCTCCCACAGCCAGGTAATCATTGCAATGGACAAAGATGGGTTTTTTATTATTTCTTCTTCAGCTCTTTTTATTGCTTGAAGAAATCAGATTTCCACTGGTGCTTTTGGAGCAGGGAACATTCAAAGCAGCAGCTTTCAGGCAGCTCTTCCCAGGGAAAAGGCTGTTCCCCAAGGCAGGGAGGGAATGCCGAGTGTGGGATGGCAGCGAGCTCCCCCGTGTGCTGACACTGACAGTGAGGGCACTTGGGAGCAGGGAAAGAGCTCAAAGACAGGGAAAAACAGGGAAAAGGCTTCAGGGGATCCAGGGAAACATCTGTGGCTGCCAAGGTGAATTTCCTCTCCCCTTCCCCAGTGTTCAGAGGAACCTCCACATTCACAGTGGATGAGGTGGGGCTGGGCAGTGCCAAAATCTTGTGCTGAGGGTTGAAGTTGTAGGGAAGGTTTTGACCTTCCCTGAGCCCAGGGATTTGGGGTGATGCTGTGCTGTGTCTGCTCCTCCAGTTTTAACAAAAAGAAGGTTATTTTTATGACTATTTTGAAATATGGGATATGGGCAAGTGATCCTTGCATGAACAGGAGCTTAAATTTTGCAGAACTTCACCCTGAGCCACAGAGATCCATCGTCACTGGATCCATTCAGAGCTGAAATCCTTGGAAAGGAGAGAGCCTGGAAAAGAGATGGTGGAGCAGCCTCAAGCCCAGTCTGAGCACCCTATTTTGTGTTTTTAGGGTCACAGAGTGTGGAGTGGGCACAGAAAAGAGGCACTGGGAGAGACACTTGAACTCTCCCAAATAAAATGTGAATTTCAGGGCTCTGTTAAGAACCAAACACAAAAACCATTCCCAGCTTCTCTTCTTGCTCCTCCTGGTGCTGCTGCTGCCCTCAGCCACCCACAGGAGCTTTGGGGGCTGCTCTGAGCTCTGAAAAGTCTCTGTTAGAAGCTGAAAGGCCCTGGAGGGGGATTTGGAAGCAGCTGAAGACAAGTCTGCTCTGCTGGCAGCACCTGAAATTCATCCTCACATTCCAGAGCTGGAAGCGTGTCTGAGGGTAGATTTTTTTTTTTTTTTCCCCCCCTATGGACAAATCAAGAATAGTTGAAGAGGAGCTGCTCTGGGCTTGGGTTCTTCCATCATTTCTCTTGGTGCTTCTCCTCATTTCAAGATTTTGACACAGGTTTAGCATGTGGTGCTTATTGAAAATAAACCATGGTAGGGATTTCTGGGGAGAGGGGCAGAATCCTGCAAGTTAAACATGGAGAAAAGCCAAGCCCCTCTGCTTGACAGGGTATGATTTGAAGGTCAGAGAAATCAAACAGAAAAGTCAAGTGGAGACAGGGAATAATAACAAAAAAGTTAAAAAAAAAAAAGTAAAGTGGAAACATCCACCATGATGGGGAATGGAAGGGAGATCAAGAGAAAGCCTCCAAAAAAAAAAAAAAGATATTTCTGTTAAGTTCAGCTTAAATAAACAAGATCAGAGTGTAAAAATAGATGAAAAATAAGATAAAATTAAAAAAAAATTAAAGGATGTTATGTATGATAGTAATTACAGCGCTAAGACAAAACAGGTCTGGGTTCTCCTGTCCTGTTTGTGTCTGTGGCAGCTTTTCCCTGGTCTGTGACCATGGGATCACTATGGGATCACTATGGGATCACTATGGGATCACTGCTTGCCTTGCTCTGATCTGGAAAAGGGTTTACAATGGAATGAGGAGAATTTTTTGCGAAATTTTTTTTTGCAAGATTCTTAAAAAAAAAAAAATCTCCAAAAAGCCTGTGGGACCAAAAAGCTGCTTCTCACAGAAATCTACCAAGAACAGACAGGCCACTCCATCGTGGTAGGCTCAGGATTGCTTTAAATCCCAAATATTTTCTTTTTTCTTGAGGGGACGGACCATGGAGTGTCAGAATTCCCAATACCACTGACAGATTGTGAGATGATCAGAACATCTGACAGGAGGCAATAAAAAATGAGGAAAAGCATCATTTTGTTGTGGGACTGAAGACAAAAAGAGAATAATAATAATGTCATTATGTTTAAGAGAAATGTGGAAAAATGTCTATTAAGTATAATAACTATTTTGTTTTTCAGTTTTGCCAGAGCTTTGTGGCTTTCTGAATTAAAAATCAGCATTAAGGCTGAAAAACTGCATCCTACAGACAACTCAATTATCCAAATCCTCCTGGGCCTGAAGCCTGACCCTGTCAGGGGCTTTTTCCTTTCCTCTCCTCACTTTGTGAACAAATTTTTATCTTTTTATCTTTTGTTGGCTTTTCTGCAGAAATCATTTCTTTTTTTCCCAGGTACACTGCTGCTGATAGGCATTCAATGTAGAGTACTCAGAAACTGAACAAAAAATAAAAAATCAGGGTACACCCAGAAAACTTCATTTCCTTTGGACAAATTTCTGCTGATGTCGGTAGAAATTTCGACCAAATAACCCTAAACCTTTAAAATATGACCTTTAGGGTGTTTTTCTAGAATCTAGAATCCATTCAGAAGGGCACCCTTGGTTATTTCTTGGCACACTGAACCAAGCTGAGCAGGATAATCATGAGTGTTTTGATTAAATCACCCTCCTTTAATGGACACGTTCACAGCTACAATCCCTCAGTGTTTGTACAGATTTATCCTCATTATTCACCTGGGATTTCTGTTCAGGGCGAGACTCAAACCCAGCTCTGAGCAGCTCCTGTGCCTGCCTTGGCTCTCACTCCATCTGCTGGTGCAGGAGCTTGGGAAGGATTTTAAACCAAATATTTTCTCTTTCACCATCACTTTGTCAGTCAAATTCCTGCTCAGTTATTGATATGTTGTGTCCTTATGGATATTAAAGATTTTAGGGTTGATTTTCCGGCATGAGCTCTGTGGTTTTGATGTATTGCAGTACCTGCATGTGGAGTTCAAATGTTTAAAACAAACCAAACTTTGTTAATGAAATGGGGGCTGTTTTAAATACATGAACATCCCTCATCCGGCAGTTCCAGCTGAGTCCTGCCTCTGTTGTGGCCTCGTGTTCAAAGGTGGACAAAACAACCTCAGTGTAGGGAAAAAAAAATCATTTTATACTTGTGATAAATACATTTTTCTGGATGAACTGTGCCCCAAGTGTACCCTTTTACAAGGATGTGGTGAGCTCAGGCTCCTACTTGTTTATTTTCTGCTGCTTTCCTTAATTCCCTGTGTTTGTATTGGGATCTAAAAGAGTAACAGCTGTTCTTATATTTTCACTAATGCAACAGAGTTTTTGATTAAAATAAGCACACACAGATAAACATTCTCTGTGTGTGTATATTTATATATACACACAGTTATATGTGTGCACATAATACAGTATTATGTATATAATGTATATATGTATTATATATATAACTATATAGTATTATATAGTTATATATGTGCACATATATAACTGTATATACGTAATATATATATGTACATATAATAAACATAATCTAATAAATATAATATAATAGATATGAGGTATATATACATAATACATATATGAATATATATATTACATTATAATATATATATCTCAAGGTAGCCTATTAAAATATATTCCAAATCAAAATAATAATAATAAAGGAAGAAATGCATTACAATAACATGATGAAAATTTTCGAGCATGGAGCATTTCTGATTTGTAAGATATACAGAAAAACAGATTTTTAATGTGATGCAGTTTATGGAGTAGGACGTAATGCCATGTAAAAACAAATAAGAGATAAATCCCCAAATTTAAATCCCCATTTATTCCAGAGGAGAAGCCACAAGGTGTCGCTGGGATGCAAATAACCAAAATACTGCAGTAAAGGGGCAGCACCTCCAGCAGGAATGACAGTATTCAGAATGGCTTTTGACTTAAATAACCTCTGGAATGTGTTGAGTTTCAGGCTGTGTGATTTCTGTGCCCCAGCAGTATTTTCCCTTGCTTCCTTCCGTGAGTTTTGACGCTAATGGTTGAGATAATATAATATAATATAATATAATATAATATAATATAATATAATGTAATATAATATTTAGGAAGGTAGCCACAAGGACCCTGTAAGTATTTTAAGAAGAAATGTCATTTATCTTACCAAGGATGATTTATTTGTTATTTAAAAGGACTTTTATGGACAGTGGAGTAATGCTGAATTCTCCATTTCCACATAAGCCCATGAGAGGATCCTTCCCAATTAAATGTGTTCCCTTCAGCTAAGATCAAACCAAAAAACTGCATTTTCTGGTCATCTTAAAAACTTCTGTGATTGGAAGCAAATTGCTGCTCATCATAAGTAGTTGCCTTTAAAAAAGTCCAAGAGATGAGAGGTAACAGAACTGTGACTGCTCATATGGAAATCCAGGAACAGGGATATTGCAGATGGATTGATTTTCTCTCTGGAATTCACTTTTTTTGCTATTTACACTGTCCATGTGTGGTTCAATGACTACTCCTATGGAAATCTAGGAATAGGGAGTTTGCTGATGGATTGATTTTCTCTCTGGAATTCAAATTTTTCATTATTTACACTGTCCACGTGTGTCCAATTTTCTCTCTGGACATGGAACAATAAAACTGCATAAACTGCATCATGCAAAGGGTCAGGGAATGGAGAATACACTGATTTTATGATTGGTTTGTTAGCACTGTGCCACTCCTTGCTTTGACATCAAACAGAACCAGGATAGTTGGGAATTCTCTGCTCCTTGTGATGTCAGCATGTCGTGGATATTGTGCCTCTGAAACACAAATTCCTTCTTTCTTTCCTCCCTTTAAGGAAATAAATCCCTTATTCTTTCATGGATAACACACCAGGATCGAATGAACATTTTCCTAACAGGATTTCCCTCAGCTTCAGCTGCTCACACGTCCATAAACATTTGCATTTTATGGTGGTTCTCGTAGACAATGTCACTTTCCCTGTAGAATTTCCCCCACCAGGATTCACCTGGGGCAGCTCTGAGGGGATGTTTGACCGTTTTTGTTGTTTTACATGCAAATGTGGTGGTCAAGGAAGGAGCCTGAACCAGCTCCTGCAGAGCTCTGCAAATCCAGAGCAGAGTCACTGGGTGGTTTAAGCTATTTTCTTGATTTTTGTGAAAAATTTGAAAGAGGCTTCTCTAAAGATCTGGCAAAGGTAGTCAAAGAGTTGAGAAAATATGGGAAATCCACAATTTTGTTGCCTGCAAGTACAGTAGGTTTGTTTATGGAAAGCTTTTAAAACCATATTCCCAGATAAAACCCTATTTTCAGCATGGTTTGGAGTAAAAGAAACGATCATGATTTCAGTAACAGAAACAACTTTATTTTTGAAGGATTTTTTTTACCATAACAGGCAGAATTTCAGTGAGTCCTCCTGCCCAACTCCTCTGCCTTCTGTGTACCATGAGAACTTGCTACAGGCTCTGGGCAAGAGTTTGCTGATAAAGAGATAATAATATAGAAAACATATATTTAAAAAGTCTCCCCGTTCAGATATCCCAGATTTAATGTGTTTAACAGCTCCAGCAGCTGCCCCTGAGAGGTTTCCCGTTGGAATTTTCTCCCTCTGGCACAGGGAGAGCTTTGCCAACCTTCAGAGCCCTGCAGGGCCAACCATCCCCACCGGGACTTGGCTGCCCAGGGCTAAACAAAGGCTGATTTGCCCAATCAAGGTTTGTTTGCTGATGGATTCTTAATTGGAGTGGGGCTGACCATTAGAAATTGAGGCATGTTTTTATGTCCAGTCCAACCCAGTGCTACAGTCTGGACTAAAATAGAAACAGTTTTAAAAGTGTTACACCCCATGTAATTTATAATCAATATTATAAATTCTTATTATCATTATAATTGCAATATCATGACATTAATAATTATATATTATATTTATCTAAATCTATCATATTATTATATGTAATATTATATTATGTTATATGTAATTATTATATTACATTATATGTAATTATTATATTATATGATATTACACTATATTTATATTATAATAAATACTCAATACTATGAATTGAGTCAATACTATGAATTATTTATAAATTACCCCCCAGGTGATCTAGAATCAATATTTTGAATTATTGTAAATAAGAGATAAATATTATTAATTGGTTATAAATAAAAAACAAAGAAATTCAGGGCATGGCACATCTGTATTGTTGACCATAGGCTGCTCATTTCAAAGCAAAACTCAGCAATTAATCTTTGCCATCTCTGGTATTTTGGTTTCTACACATGCACAGAGCTGATCTGGGATAAATTATTAATGGTTTTGCATTTTGTGTCATCTGGAGAAATGGTCAATGTCCCCCTGCCCTGCAGATGAACTGGGTGTTTCTCAAGAATAAGAAATAATTTCTTACTTTAGGAAAGGCTGTTCAAAAGTGAAAGGGGCAGCTTTGTTTTAACAGACTGATTTTACTCCTTGAAAAACCCAAATTAACTAAAAATTAACTACACGTGAGGAGTTACCTGCTTTAAATTCTACACATGTGTTTGATGACTTTCCCCTAAAGCTGGGAAGGTGAATGGGTATTTGCAAATGGAATCTTCAGCAGAGAATCAGGTCAGTTTTACCTGCTCTAAACTGGTACAACAAGGGCAATTTTAATACTCTGATTAACTGAGAGGAGAACTAACAGCAATTGCAAACATTCTGGAGGAGGATCTCTGGTGTTCACAGCATTTTTTTGCTAGAGCGCAATCCATAATGTAAGGATAGGCTAAGGAAAAGGAGATTAATGTGGAATACCTGAACTAAGCAGGAACCAACCAGAACTTCACCATCCCAGAATATCTCTCTGCATTCACCCAAAACTCTGGTTTAAGAGCAAAACCCCCTTTTCATGGACATGCTGAGTGACAGCAATGACTGAGGAATTTAGGGAACTTCTAAAAATGCTCCCTAAAAGTGGATCCTGTTTTCATTCTGGACTCAGGTGGGCAGTTTTTCCCTGGGAATGCCTGGAAACTTTATTTCTACCCAACAAACAGCCAGATCCTTTGGATGACAGAAGTATCAGTAAATGCTTCTCCTCCCCTGGCTGCTCTGGAATCCAGGACAGCCTACCCAAAACCTTATTTTGTTTCCCCAGAATGTGAAATATCAAATGTGAACCTATTCACATGGCAGCGGTGTCTGTTACAGCTTTAAAATTTGATTTATGTTGACTTGTATTGCCTGGATAACTCTAAATTTGACTCTTTGCTTCATTTTAATACCTGGATAATCTGTTGCTCCTGAAAGGAACTATTTTGGCAAAAGGTGATTTATTTTTTCCCCTTCTCCTTTCTCTCTCAGTGCCCTTTACAATGGACTTGAGTCATGTTGGATGGAAACTTCTCCATTGTATGTGGTTCTGTGGCTGAAACAATTTTGTGCTTAGTTTCAAGTGGCTGCAGCATAAATAGAAGCCACACCACTCATTTTTTTCATGTGGGACGGGGTATTTTTATGTCTTTAAGCACGATGAGATATTTGAAGAACAAATTAGTCACTCTGCCTCAAGAACTGCCCTGTCTGAGGTAGGCCACAAAATTGTTCTCAAATTGTTTACCTGGTGTGGAGCCTGCTGGGAGCAAAAATAGATCCTTGATTTAGGCTTGGTATTTAGTTATTTAGGCTTGGCAATTCCTGGCTTACAGTTTGGCTCATTCTGGTGTTAAACTGATGCCTGTGGAGTGCAGAGGTCCAGGGCAGCACCAGAACCCTCAATAGGTCATGGGCAGGCTGGATTTGATTGTATTTTAAATATATTTATATTATAGCTTCACTGCACAAACTGTTCTAGTTTCTTTCTACCCTCATTGTAAAGAATTGAGGTCTAATCTAAATATATTTCAGCTTAAAACCACCCCCTTGCCACTCAAAAAAAAAATAGGTTTATAAACTCCTTTTCAGTACAGACCCCACAGGTCACCACTTGTCCTTGGCTTCTATTTAAACACTCATCAAATTCCACCCAGAAAATCCACACCTCTCCCAACTTTTCTGCTCCCAGAGCCTTTTACAAAAATGTCACATTTCCCTTTTATATTATTATACAAAGTTATTATAAAGATCAGTACAATAAACTCCATGTTTTTTAAGCATGGAAATTGAAACATAAAGGGGATTGCTGGAAGCCAGATGGTAGCAAGGTCAGGGGCAGAATTCTTCATGCCCACACTTTAACTGTCAGGCCATGCAAGATAAAATAAGTGAAATTCATCTGTTTGCAGCTTCTGACCTGTGTTTTCTACTATGCTGAACATATTTCAGGAGTTTCCTAAATTTCTAAGGTATTTTCGTGAATTGCAGCACATTAAAAAAGATTATAATGTAATTAATTTCTCACAAGAACAAGAATTATTCAGTCTTATTTTTGACATTCTCAGGACAAAGGTTTTCCATGACAGTGGCTTCTTATTTTTTCCATGATATTTTATATTTGGGGCTGAAAGGAAAGAGTACAAAACCTGGTAATTCCCTCAACCCACAGGCAGAAACACAGCAACATTTCACTTCTTGATTATATCTGGAGAAAATCTCGTTGAAATGTAACAAACTGATAAAATGTGGTGGTGAATCCTCCAGTCCTTGAGGCTCCACAGGTGTCTCAATTCTTGGAGGAAAAACTTTGAGCTTAAAATGACAGACCAAGATGCTTTCTTTGAATTGAATTGAAACTTAATTTTTATCCTACCTGAGGCTGCTGAGTGGCAGTGGGTCTCTGAGGAGATGGAATAGGAGTTTTGGACAACATTTGGTTCATTTTGCTTACGACTAACTCGGTGATGTGCTGCCTGTCTTCGGCCTGGTGCTCCCCAATCAGGGGCATGGCACAGTCCATCACCTGCAAAATGCAACAGGACGTCAGTGCTGGCAAGGAAATTCCTCCTCATCCCTGCATTTGTGCATTTACAGGGTTGTTTTTAGCAGAAGTGCACAAGAATGACAGGAATTGCATTTGTTCCATCAGAAAATAAACGAGAGAACAGCAACTTTGTGACGCTTTCCCCTCCCAACCTCCCACAAAATGGAAAGAGAAAGAACCTTCCAAAAAAAAAAAAAAAAAGTTCACTTTGCACCTGGGCTCACTCTTTGGAAGAGGAAGCACAGGACTGATAAGGAAAATGAGGATTTTTAGGCTGCCCAGTGACCTGAAGGAATTGTTCTCTGAAGGTTTCCTCCCTTTTGTGGCTCACGCCACATTCATGGGCTGAATTACAAAGTGGAAATGCAGAGTAAAACTTCACCTTCCCAGCAACTTGTGGAGTTTTACCAGGGAAATCTGGATCCTTATTGATTCATGAAAAACTTTAAATGACACATTGTTATTATTGATAACCTTTTAAAAAATAGTGTGGCTGGAAAGAATAAAAAAGAGTTTCTACAGAGAAAGCAGGATGGTACAAAGGCAAATAAAAATGGGCGCATTTCCATTCTAAACATGGCAGGTTAATAGTGCTCAGTGGTTATTTATTGAGCCATTCTGAGGAATAAAACTGAATTCTGCCACTTCAGTGGGTCCCCAAGCATTTGTTATTTCTCCAGAATATTTGTTATTTCTCCAGTGTATTCATTTCTGCCACACCTGTGTTTGTTTCAGAGGAAATAAGAGCATCACACAACCCCGACTATAATTCACACGGGCCCTGGGCATTCCTACTTGGAAAAATAATAGGATTTAATTCACTTCTGAGAGACTGCAACCCTTTTTGCATGTGCATCAGGCTTGGGCATGTCACCTGCAGTGCTGCACTCCGGTGTTTCTCACGGGTCTGGGTGGAAGAATTTTGTTTTTTGAGGCGTGCACAGGGATCATCAGTCTGAAGAGAAGAGCACACCCACATTGTGTAGATCCTTCCTGAAGTGGAAGGGATTGAGTGGCAGCAAAACCCTTCTCAACTCCCCAGCCTCCACAGAATATCTCCTTTATTAACAAAGAACATGAGTTTTTGCCTTCCTTTATTTAGGTATTCAAGGGTTTCTAGGAATTAGACACAGAAGTTGGGTGTTTCAAGAGGTACTTGGATTTAAAAGAACATTGCAGCTTGCAGTAGTTGGGAAGGAGCTGCATTATAAATAATATTAATATAACAATTATCATACAATTTTAATATGATAATTATTAAATAATAATTATATTAGTCTATAATATAATAATACAATAACATAAATATAAATAAATAAGCTTTTCAAACTGTGGTGAGAGCTATAAAAATTCTTCCTGAGTGGCAAAAGCTACTTTGTCCCAATAATGGGATTAGCTGGAATTCCCAAATCATTTCCATCATTCTTCAGTTTGTCCATTTACAAGATTCACTGGCACTGTGTGTTGGCAACCAGAAGGTTGGCAATGCTTGTGCTGGGATTTTCAGATCTAGGAGGTCTCTGAGCTTCCTCACAGCCAAAAGGCTTTAAAATAACCCCAGAGTAAACAATGCAATAATCATTGAACTCCAGAAGAAATGTTCCCTGAGAAATGAAGGAATGGTTTTCCACTCTAGGGCCACATCAACAGCAGTAAAGAGATGTTTAATAAATACACTGAAAGGCTTTTTAAATTTAAAGGTACTTTAAATTTTAGCAATCATAATTTTAAGTGGAACATCCCAATGTCTTCCATTAATCGAGAGAAGAGTTGATCAACCAATAAGAGTTGATATTTCTGAAGGGGTGAAATGCAGCCTTGCAGGTTGTGTGGCTCTTTAATATTCATTTCTGCTCACTTACTGCTAGTTTGAAAATTGTATTAACACTTTAAAGATCCACTCCCTTGTATCCTGAGCTGTTTCTTGCGAGAGGAATTTGCGTCGTGCCTGGAGGGACCCAAAGTGCCAGGACTGTGAAGTGTTAATAATGACTAAATATGGAATATTTTGGTGTGAAGGGCATTGGATGTTTGGTTCTCCACTGCAAACCATCTGATTTTCAGAGCAGCAGTGATGTTTGGGCTCTAAAAATCTGGTTTAATGAGAGCTATTTTTAAACATTTGCACTATAGGGTGTAGATGAGCCCCCCTCTTACCCAACACCCGTTAAAATTTCACAAGCATGGAAAAAAACCTCCCTTTGTTTACCATCCACTTGCATTAAAACAATTACTCGGAATGACTGTGAAATAAATTGCCTCCAATAAGGTCCTGCCAAAGGATTAGACAGGATTAAGACCTGGAGAATTGGGTTTGGACTGAATTTCTGCTTTTAAGTCCTTCTACAACTGCGAGTTCCCTCATCAGCTCCCTTTGGGAGACACTGCCCTGGTGTTCAGCAGAACTTGGGGGAAAAGTGAGAATAAGGAGCCTTGAGGTGTCACATCTTTGTGTCCACTCCAGCAGAGAAGTTGCTGCCCTCCTCGAATGAAGAATTTTCAGGCACAGTCACACACCGAGGCAGATTCTGAGGGATTTGGCATTAAAACCCGAGCCGTTTGCCCTTATCAATCTCTTATCACTGGGACAGGTTTTGACCTTGTTAAATCCTTGGGTTTGCTGCCAACATGGGCACAAATCTTGTTGGCCAAAGATGTGGCAGCAGAGCCCCTCTGCCACTCCCTGGAAAGCAGCTGAGGTCCAGGTGGATGCTCCACATGGTGGTTTTGGGAGTATTTTCTTTGCCTTTCAGAGAATACAGTCTATTTTCATGCCCAGTACCAGAGTTAACGATGAACTATTTCATGTTTTTATTTTATATAAATGTATCTTAGGAATATTTTGGGCAACACCAACAGCTTTTAAATCCTGCGAGTGACTACAGGAATGTCAGGCTGGCATTTCCCCCCCTTCAGGAGATCTGACAAAGTTGAAACATCCACAAAGCTCCCTGTTTATAAATAGTCTATTTACAGCCTGTGCTAGATTTAAAATCCCATTTCAATCCAGTCAGTTTTTAGTTCAGCATATAGTTCAGCTATTTAAAATATTGGAGTTTCCCACTAAGAGGATTTCACAGAAAGAGAAAAAGGACATCTGTAATTTATAAAATCAAATACGTTCCTTTTGCAGATGCCAGTAAAAACATGGGTCACCATGAATTACAGTCACTTAATTCATATCTCTATGAACTTCATTTATAAATCAGTGTATTTTCATTTCAGTAGCCAGTTCTCTGGGATGAATTTCTCTTATCACCCAGGGACTGACTGTATATATTAGTGGGAAAGGTGAATAGCTGAAATTTTGGGATGCAGGACTGAGACTGGCAAGAAAAAGAAGAGAAAGTCTGTAATTAGGAAGGGAAGTGGGATGGGATTTATAAAGGAGCCAGAGCAATTAGAAGATTTCAGTAACTGCAAAGGGATTGTGGTGTTTGAGGGAGAAATTCCCACTGCTGCTGATCACACCCAGCTCTGCCGCACCCTCAGCTCATCCCCAAGGATGTTCTGGGCAGAGATTTGGGAAGGGCTGGGAAAGGCAGGGCTGGGGAGGTGACAGGAGGGGCAAAGGCAAAGAATCCTGTGGCTAAAGTGGGAAAAAGGAGTTTCCCAGGAGGCTGAAATACAAGAGGAGCATGACAGAGCCATCAGTCAGTGGTGCCCAGGGAGTCTGACAGGAGAGAGGGATCTCCTGAGGGAAAAGCCCCAGGAATTCCAGGAGAAAATAGGAGAAGTGGTAAGTGCAGAGATAAGGGGGGATTAAATCAGGGGGATTTTGAAGGTCCACGCTTGGGAGGGTGAGAACTGGGCAAAACCATTCCCTTTGCTCTGTGAACACAGCGATGTTCCTGAGCAGAAATGATGAGACACTTCTGAGTTTATCAGCTATTCCAGCTGGATTTAGCTCCCTCCCTGACCTGAGCAGGGGAGATTTGGTCCTGGATGGGAAGCCAGGAGAAGCAGCTGAGCTTCTGCACAATGTGAGGCCAAGAGCAGAACTTTCCACACAATTTGCACAAACATTGTTTGTCCATTTCGTGTGTTGGTTTTCAGTGGCTGGAAGTTTTCTTCTTGAAATTCAGTTTTGCGTCTTTCCAAGTCAAAAACACCACCTGGGAGCTCATTTTAATTTAGCTCAGAGTGAAATGAAACAAGTGGGAATAAGGCACCTGCAGCAGCCCACTTAATCTGAAATAAAATCTGGGAGACTTCTGGGAGGCCACTCAAAAGGATTCTCTTCCATTTGTTCTCTTTTACTGCTCTCATCACCACACTCTGAGCTTTCATGTATTTCCCAGAGCTTTGGTTGTCCAAGAATGAAACGGGAAAGATAATATTCAGTGGGACCAGAAATACAAACAGTGCTCTGCTCCTTCTAGTATTGAAACCTCAGAAGTGGTAATTTAAAAAGGAGGAAAAAAGTCATTATATTTAAGAAGTTAAAAGTTTAATGGGCCCTGATTTGATGTCTTATTAAGAAGAAGAGGGGAGGCAGTGAAGTAGCTGCATGTTGCAGTGATATGTTAATAAAAATCCAGCTTCTACAGCTTGTCTGAGGCTTGGCAGCTGAGAATTCCCATCGAGGGGGAAAGAACAGACACCAAATGAAGAGATGAGGCTGTTACACAGAATCACAGCTTGGCCCTCATCCTGATCAACCTGACAGCCCCTCTGCTTAGCTGAGCCACGCTTTAATTAATTCCTTCCTCCCTAGGAGGAGTTTGGAGGCAGTTCCTTGGAGCAGGGCAGTGACAGGCAGGAAGAGCCACTATGTTCCTCTGGAGGAGGCAGGTTTTTTCCCAAAAAAGCTGTTCTGTTAAAAGGCAAAGTTACCTCTTTACATCCCCAGCCTAAAAACCTGCAAAGAGCCCAAATCTTCACAGAAAAACACGGGTGGATTTGGTTTGAATAATAATATGTCACTTCAGTATTTTTAGAGTAATAATATCTTTCAGAATGAGGGTATCTCTTCAGTGAAACTGGTCTGGATATCTGAATATTTGAGTAGAACATTTGGGTAGAATTCTCCCCTAATTATTCCCATTCCCTCCCAGGGTGGGTGACACACACCTGTGTCCTCCTCTGAGGCGGATGTTCCAGGTGAAAATCAGCAAGAACAAATCTGCAAATATTATTTCCCCCATGAGGGAATGTGTGTGTTCCTTGCCAGGAGATCTCTGCAGGGTTAAGGTGTCAGTGGTACCCAAACACTCATTTTTTCCTAGGAAAACGTGTTTCCCATGGAAACATGAGGCCACAGCTCCCAGGATGGAGCTGCAGCCCAGGATTCCTGCCCTGGCTGTCCTGCTCAGCTCCCTCGAGTGCAGCATGCCTGTGCCACATTTAATAACATTTATTCCCCCATGCTGAAAGGACACAAAAGGAGAAAATTCTCCCAATCTTGGTGCAGACAGTTTTCCACTCCCCACTGTAGCCCAGAATTCTGTTAAAATTGCAGTGTAATAACTGTTGATATCTTCATTTTTCCAGATGTTCTGGTGGATGTGAACTTTGCAAACAGCCCCACATTTCAATGCCTTTTACAGACTCTAAATGTCCTTGCTGACGAGCACTCCCATCTCCCAGGCAATTCAGCTGATTCCAGACAACAGCAGGAATTATCAGCCTTCCATCCACTCTTTTTTCTTTCTTGAATTGCAGCATCTATTCTGCACCCTGATTAAAATGCTCTGTGAACCCAGCTCCTGGTGGATCCTGCAGTTCGTAGAATTCTGGGGTTTAGAAATTGGCACTGTCTGTGGCATGGAAAATCAGGGGATTTGTTGAGAAGCAGGAAGTGAGGCAGTCTCAGTCCATTACAGAACTTGCAGTGGTTATTTCATAAAAAACTTCCCCGTTTTGCTTTCTCGACTTCTTTTGGAGTGGGGAGATTCTGGAGATCCTTGCCCAACTCGTGAATAAAATTCTAGGAAGGTGGAAGATGCTGAAGAAATTGTGTGATAGGAAAGTGGTGATAACTTGTTTTATGGCTACACAAAGTGATATTTCTCAATAAAAAAGACCTCAAAGGAAATGAAAAACTTTGACTTTTCAAAATTACCTACAGCAGAAACTTCTGATTCATGAGGATTCAGATCTTCAGGGCAATATTTAGGGTAGAAAAAAAAGTGAAGTTGTTTCCACTTCATCCTTAATCTCCCTTTCCCTGGCAAGGTATAATTTTGTTGGGGTTCCCTTGGGATGGTGCTATCTATAAACCTTCCAGGAAAAGCTGGTGAGCCGGCTCAGGAAAGAACTCATCAAGCTTGGCCAAATGTGCCATCCACATTTGGCTTTGTTTTGCACTTTGTGTACATTTCCCCCAACACCAGAAGACTTTCCCATCCATAGGGTTATGTCTTCCAGCAAGTTTTGCCACTAATTTGGACCTGTGGCTTTGTATCATGCTTTAAACAGTGCTCAAAAATACACAGCCTTGCCTGAAACACAAATAAGCCAATGCCCAACTATCAGGAAGGTTCTTTCCTTGGCTGTTTTTGTCATATGTAAAGGCAGATATTGAAAAGAAAAGCAGGATTTCTTACCTCAAAAATATAATCTTTTCCATCCTTCCCGTGTACAGCTTTAACAGCACAGATGTCCAAACCACCAAATATCTCAGAACAGGTGTCAACCCAAAGCTTGTACCTGTTTCACAAAAATAATTTGCTCTGTGAGAATCTCATCTTGATTTTCTAGAGGCTCAGCTAATGATGTCTTTAATGTTACATTCACCCTAAATTCAGAATTTTCACTACATTGGATGGGTTTGGTTCCTGTATCAGGAAAATGAGTGAGAGGCTCCATCCTAAATTGTGGCCCAGCTGTTTTCTAAAGGAGCCAGGCTGGTTTTATTCCTACAGCACCGAGCAAAAGGAGAAATGCAGGCAGGAAAACCCTTCAGGTGATGCAGAAGGAGCAAAAAAATGACATGTGGGTTGTGGAGCATGCAGACAAGGATTATGTTCTTAATGCAGGGTTATAGACAACTACAGCAAAGCTCAAGTGGAATTCAAATAATTCCAAGGAATTCTACAACTCCTAAGAAGGTTATTTTATACAGGGTTGAGCATAAAAGTTCTTCAGTTTATTTTGTAATGTCATGGTAAGAGACTGAGGATGGACCCTTTACCCACTCTACAACTCCAAATATGATTTATTTTCCTTTTTTCCTCTATGAATAGAGCAATTATGTCAGCAACAAGGGGGTGAGGAGGGATTCATTGAGAAAAGTGAGGCAATTCCTGTGATCCCTGCAGCACAAGCACAGAGCTCTGAGGGCCCAAAGGCAAGGACTGAATCCCAGTTCCCCAAAACTTGGGAATGTTCAGTGACTCCCAGCAGGGCTGGGCAGGGAGGAAATGATCCCGGGATGATGCAGGGTGATGTCACCCACTGAAGGGCAGAAATTGCTAAAACAACCCCATTTTTAAACATTCATTTCTCATGAATTTTCCTCTCCCCTTGGCTCACACTTGAGTCTAAAGCAGAGTTATTTCCTCTTCCAGCCCCTCTCCAGCTCCAGCCCTGGAGCCCTGATGATAGATTTGCCACCTCATAGTATTTTCCAGTGGAAAAAAAACCCCAAAAAAACCCCACTGCTGTAATAAACAAAGCATTTGATTTCATTGTGGGATCAAAGGAAATTCCTTGCTGGCCTGAGAGTCTGATTCATGTATAAATATCTTCAGTAACAGCATCCTTTCCAAGTAAACTTATTAAGTCACATTCTTTGTATTTTCTTACATCAAATCCGTTCCAGTGGAAAAGTTTTCTTTTCAAACAGAATACAAAGAAATTGATTTGAAAAGATCCTGATGGTAATATCTTAGCAATGAAAATAATTTTTTTTTCCCTGTGAGAAACATCGTTTTTGTCCAATATAAGAGGGGTTTTTTGGATGCCTGACAATTTCAACATCTGTAGATGCACTGACTGACTGGACTTTTTGCATGCACTTGCTTATAAATAACTTTTTTTTTTTTTCTGTAAAATATTGTGTATCTTAGAAAGTCACGAGGACAACAAAACTTGTCTCGAACAGTAAATATCTGGGCTTGAAACAGAAACAAAAAAGAGGAAATTTTCTCTAAAACGCTGCACCATCAATCAGATTTATGAAAGTATATTTAATAGCCCATCTTCTGCCAACAAACACAGAGCTGGGAAACTGCATTTGGAAAGAGAGGTTTGGGATGGAGCAGCCTGGAGTGTTTGAAACCCAAGGCTTTGCACAGTAGGTTTGACAAAAGGTCACGGTTGCTCTTTTCCCAGAGCCAGTGGGAGCAGCAGCAACAAAGGATCAAGGAGAAAGGATCAAGGATAGAGGATCAAGGATAGAGGATAAAGAATAAAGGATAAACAATAAAGGCTTGCTTTATCAGGTGTGCCAGGTGAGGTGGGCACTGCTGGCACAGCTCTCTGGGCAGCACCACCTCTGGAACAAGGGGTAAAAGAGAAAATCTGCCCCTGAAATGTGCTGTCCTCTCACTGTCCCTTCCTGCCTCACTCTTCTCGCTCCTCTGAATTTCTGAGATTTGCATTCAGCCAACAATGCCCATCAGGCAGTGCTCTCAGGGCACTTCCTGCCCATTCACGGCGTGTATTAAAACCAAAATGCAGCAGATCTGATGGGTTTTTCTGCCCTGTGACACTGCTGCAGCTCCTCACAAAATCTCTTTTTGCCCTGTGAGCACTCCCTGGGCAATCCCACAAAAGCGGGGCTGTGTCACCCACGCCCTTTTCTCTTAGGGTAAAAAGAGAAAACCTTTTCCACCACCTTTTCCACGCTTTTGGCCTCACCAGCATAAAGGAAGTTTTGTTTTGTTGGCCGGTGCGTTAATGGGAAAACGCCTATTCTGCTCCAATTAACTTTCACTGGAAAACGAGAGCGGGAGCAAAGCTCAGGGAGCGTTTCCAGCAGGAGGAGGGCGAGGGAGGATTCCCACTGCCCTGGCACTGCTCTCCTCGGGGCACGGCTGCAGTTTGTGTGTTTGCACACAGCCCAGGGGCTGTAATTACACAGCCCAGAGCTCACTCTGCCTCCCCTCCCAGCAAAGACATAACCTCACTTCTGCAGGGAGGTGGGAGGGAATGAGAAAGAGAAAATAATGTGGCTGCAGTCCATCCCCAGAGGGGAGATCAGCGAGGACACAGTCTAGACAGGGGCTGGACAGCAGGGAGCTGGAATTCCCGTCTTTCTTGTTTTCACCTTTCCAGGGCAGGCACTGCTTCACTTCCTGTGTCTCCCTCAGCTCGTAAGAGGCACCAAATTGTAGTTTCCAACCCCCAAACCAACACCCCCCCCCCCTAAACCAGGGCTACTGTTGAACTTTAAAACACCTTTTAAATTACACTTTCACTGTACAGACTTTATTTCAGCTTCCAGCCTTTGGAGAAGCTGAACAACAGAAAATTCATAGCCATCCAAAAGCCTCTGAGATTTTGTTTTGCAGGGAAAAGAGGTTCATGTGTTGTGGAGCAAATAAGGATTGAGAAAAGAGTTCTGAGCTTCAAAGTGGTGCTGCATGAATGTTTTCAACTGGACTGCAGAAATTATCCAGGATAAGAATGGGAAAGAAAAGGAAAAGCACAGTAAACCAAAGTAACAGAGCTGAAATGATGGCACAGGGGAAATAAAAGTTTCAGGGTATCCCAGCAACAGGGGGAAAAGCCTCCCAGTGCACCTCAAGGGGAAATTTATAAAATGAAAAGTAAGGAATTTGGGATCAAAAGCAGAAAAGGGAAATGGGATTTAAACAGGCAAAGTGAAGCTGCATTGCCTGGTCATGTAAGGATGGTGGGATGTGGAAGGAGGAAAGTTGACACAAGTGTGAATGGTGTGAGACTGGTGGGCAGAGGGGGCAAATGAACCAGGATAAATGATTGACAGGCTGAATCTGTGAAATTCAGTTTTCTGAAGGAATTTCCAGTCCTTTTCTAGGAGCAGATGAGGATATAGGAACCCAAGGGTTCATGTAACACCCAAGGCTGGTGAGTGTGAGTGGGTAACTCCACATGCAAATCCTGGCCCTGCTCTTTTACCTAACTCAGAGATTCCTTTTCCCCCAAATGAGCACAATGCATGCACTTACTGTGAACTGGGTACCAACAATGGGATTCTTTACAAACCACTTAAAACAAAACACCATTAATTTTTTTAAATTACCTTTTACACGAGACTCCACTTACTTATCTGACATGGCAATTTGTTCCAGCATGGCAGAGCCCGTGTTTGTCTTCCAGTTCCCGGATATGGAAGTTCTCCTGCAAGGGGGAAAACATTACAAAGACAGCCAAGTGGTTTCACATTCTCATTATCAAATGACTCTGTTCTCACATGAGAGCAGCAGCAGCATTGACACCTTTGTCCTCGCTGGCAGCTTGTGACAGAACATCTGAACCGTGAGGGGTTCTGAGAGCATTCTCAGGAATACTTTGTACTGGAGGTACAAAGAATGGCTGTGAAATTTTTGTTCCCCATTTATTTATTTAAGGTTTTATTAAAAAAAAAAAAAAACAACAACCCAGCCTGCTTTGATGAAGGGGCAGTGTTAGAAATGCGCTGGTGGCAGCTACAAAGGCACTGAATTATCTGTAACACGTTACTACTGCAAAAGTAAATGTCAAGAAGCTTCAGCTTCTCCTTTCAAACCCACCCAACTGTGTCCCAACACTTGAAAAACAACATATTAATGTTTCTAACACCTCTGAAATTATCTCAGATGTGTTTTGGAGCTGGATTTTGGTTCCTCCTCCAGTGTTCACTCTTTGCTATTTATTGATATAACCTAAACACTCTGCGTCAGTTCACTTTCTTTTATTTAACCTCCAAGAAAGAAAAAGAAAAATCCATGTAAAGATTTTATTTCCTCCTCAGACCTTAGGACTGCTACCAGGGCTGAGAAGATGACTGCTTTGTGAAAGTTAAATGCTGGACTGGGAATAGCTATGGATACAAGTTATGAAGTGTTTCCAGTTAGTAAAATCAAGGGAACATCTGCAATGTATTAAAAGTCTATCAAGCAGCAGCCAGAACTTTCTCTCTGTTTTTCCATTAAGTTAATTACAAGGGTCAGTAGCAATTGTGGGGGAATGTTGACTTTTCTCTGGGACCCTCATAAAGTATAAAGCATGAAGTTCTTCTATGATGCCATGTGCTTTGGTGCTGAGGGAGAAGAGAAGAGAGAAGAGAAGAGAAGAGAAGAGAAGAGAAGAGAAGAGAAGAGAAGAGAAGAGAAGAGAAGAGAAGAGAAGAGAAGAGAAAAGAAGAGAAAAGAAGAGAAAAGAAGAGAAAAGAAGAGAAAAGAAGAGAAAAGAAGAGAAAAGAGAAGAGAAGAGAGCCAGAAGAAGCCAACAAAGAGCTTAGTTGTGATTTCAACTCAGTTTTTAAGGTGGTGTTTATATACATGTGCCTGCTTAAAAATGAATAAATTTAGGTTCATTACTACTCTACACAGACATTCTGCATCAGACAGAAAATACCATAGATCACAGTTCAATTCTCTTGCTGACTTCTCACGGGAATTTGTCAGAATGGACTCTTTGAGGTGTGTTTTAGGAAGGAAGATGTGACCAAATCAGGGGAAGAAGTTATCCTGAAGGCTTTTAGCAAGTGTTTAGTTCAAGATGCTCAGCTGCAGTGATGGGATCCCAGAACCACTGACTAGAGAGGCAAGGCTGGTTTGATTGAAGCCCTATTTTCCCTCCACACTGAGAAAAGCTCCTGCAGAAGTCTCCCAGGGGATGCTTGGCTGGCTGTGAGGATGCTGCAGGGGTCAGAGGAGGGCTGGGGGATGCTGTGGACACAGAATTAACTGGTGGAATCCCAGGAGATTGTGGGTTTGACACAGATGAACTCCAGAATGAGAGATCATGGTGAACTGACCCAGAACTACCCAACCAGACACCCTAAGCCCTAGATGATGATTTCTGTAATTGTATCTATGAAATATGCAGGTTTCCCACTCTTCTTCACTTCTGACATCTGCCAAGAGTCTTTTACATCATTATTTCCTCCTCTTTAACCAAACACTGAACAACAAATTAAACAACTCCTACTCCTTTAAGTGCTTTACTCTTAGGCTTAACATGTTTGCACTCGATTTGGTCTTTGCAAGAAGGAAGAACTGTTTTAGAATTGCAAAACAATTCATAGTAAATTGAGCTTCCCCTTTTCCAACACCTTCCTGCTTTATTTAGTAGCATTTGCAGTATCCAGTCCAAATTGCTGGGACAGGGACTTGTCATCAGAGAAATATGTAGAAATGTCTGCCTGCTATTCTTGGGTAGGCAGCCTGCTCTGTGGTCTGATCCTCCAGCACTATCCCTTGCTTGATGTGCTTTACTTTTGCTTTATTGACCTTTTGATCAAAGAGCTTTAAGTCCCAGACTCGCAGTCCTGCCTTTGGAAGGGGAGATTTCGGTACAGGGCTTTTGTATTTCTGTTTTTTCTACATTGTGTGTGTGACCCTTTTAAACCGGATTTCCTTGAAGTCATCTGAGTGCTGCCTGGGTGCCCAGGGCAGTTAAGTGTGTGTCACACAGCCCCCGGAGTGACTGCGGTATTTACAGGGATCCTGTCCTGCTTTCTTGGCCATAATCTCTACTGACAGACGATAAGCACCACTGTTTGGTGACTCATGGATCCACTTAAACCACAATTTCCCACAGAATTATAAAACCGAGCCTCTTAATAACTCTCTTTAAACTACAAAAACAAATGTTCAGCTGGTATTTCTTGTGGTGGCTCTCTAAGTGCTCTGTTCCTGTGTCACAGAGCGAAATGAGAACCAGCTGTAGAACAATATTCTACTGACATCATGTATATGGATGTGCACATGAAGAATTCTTCAGACATTTGGTAAATCTTCTCCTTTCCACGCTGCTTTGTAATAACGAACCGGTATTTCATTTTGGTGGGTGATTTAAGTGTATGAAAGGATCTAGAGGAAAAAAATGATCGCTAGGCTTTTAGCATTTGGATGAACCCAGAGTTTCTGAGTAGAAACTTAAAAATAAATAAAAGGTAGGAGGAACAGGCTGTCATTTTAACTTATTTTTGCTGTCCCTTAGGCCAACTGCTTCTTCTGCAAAGAAGAAACATTTATGTTTCAGAATGATAAATTTACTGTGGCTGACTCTTCCAAAATTATTCCTGACACTGAACAGCATTTAAATTTCAAGTCAGAGGGGAAAAAAAAGTGGGGCTCTCTTCTACAGAATGTTGTGGTCCAGTTTCCATCACAGGAGATGAGCCCAATATTGCATCTGGTACCTGACCACGTACTGGAGCCACCAAGAGCTGGGCCCTGTCCCTAAAACTCTGCCCTTGACAGCTGTAGAAGTGGGAAAAACCAGCTGTGTTTATCAGAGAAGGGGAAAGATGGGCAGCACAACACAAGAAATGTGCCTGTCAGAGCACTGACAAGAGAGAACAGAGGGAAGAAGAGTGAACAGCCCTGTCCAGCCCTGCAGTGTGCCATGAAAAGGTCTGTGGGGGAGAAGAAGGCTGGGACTGGGAGCAGGGGCAGAGCAAGGCTGGGGAATGGCACTGAGAGAATCCAAGGGCTGAGGGACATCCTGGGGACTGGGAGCAGCTCTGGCATGAGGGGTGAGGTCTGAGGGATGGGAAGGTTGAGGCAGTTTGGGAAAACAGCAGGGCTGGAGCAAGGCATGGCTCAGACATGTGGAGAGAGGGGATGCTGTGGGGAGGGACGTGGTGCTGTCAGAAAATGTAGGATGGGTGTCCTCAGAGAGGGGGAAAGCCAGGGAAATTCAGGCCTGGAGCACCAGTGTGAGACAAACAAGCAGAACCGGAATGAACTCTCCTGGAGAAGCTGGGGACAAAAGCTCTGCCATCTGCTTGCGATTCTCCAGCCCGTTGGGAGAGGTGGGGAGGGCCCGACACACCTGAATTCCTCAGGGAACTCAAATCACAGCCCTGAAAACACTGAACACCAGGAGATTCCAGACACCTCTGAATCCTTGAGAGCTTTTGGAGTGCCTTGATCACCACACAACTCTAAATTCCCAATGCGCTGTTTTCGCGACGTTTAGTGAGTTCTGGGCTCCAAGTGAGTGTCCACAGTGCAGGGTGGACCTGAGCCCTGGGAACGGTGCCTCCACCATATCTGTGCTCTCCTTCATGGGTAAGGGTGGAACAGGGCGGAAAAGAATTTTACCCTTAATAATTGTTGTTAGAGTGATATGTATTTTAATTGACATTGAGATGTGTGGGGAATAACTTCACCAAAGACAGTTTGCTCTCCCTATTATTTTTTGGGGTCTTATATATGCATGGCATTGTACAATCTGCCTCACACATACTCATCATTTCTTGGCCTTGCCTGTCTTCACCTCCTGTGGTAATTAACTTTACCATCTCCTAGGCACACTCAGTTCATCATGGTGGTCTCTGAGGGTCTTCAGAAGATGAAGGAAATTGAATTTTTCTTAGTGAATTTTTCACTTTTATTTCCTTCACGTGTGCTTTGGCCCTTTTGGCACTTTTTCAAGGCAAGAAATCAGTTTCTGCTGGCTAAGAGTCTGTGTTTTTCCCTTCATTTGCATTCTTAGTTTTGTTATGCTGTTGAGTTTAGGTTAGTCTTCCTTCTTCTTACTGAGGGGCTCTAGATGCTTGTCCTGTCTTAAAATACATAAAGGATAACCAGCACAGAGCTTGATATTAACTAAATGTCTTCTAAAACGTAGTTTAAAATACATTCTAAAGCACTATTTAAAATACATCCTAAAATACAGTGTATGCTCTTAAGTTTGCTATAAAGATCAGCTGGAATTTCTAAGCCTCTGGTTCAAGGGAGCAGTGGAGGGATTTCTGAGCTGTTTCGGGAAGGCCAAACCTTGGATATTCTTTCATTCAGTGCCAGGTGAGGACGGAGCAGCAGATCCTGGGACAGCAATGTCTTGGAGAATTCTAGGAGTGTGTGGCCTCCCAAAATCAAATGAAGGAGATAAATTTTTCCCCTTGTCCCACCCTCGACCAAAGTTTCTATTTCTTCATGGCTGTTCTAAATTATTTGATTCTGAACATAAATCCTGTCTTTTAAATTATGAAACATTTTATGGATTTGCTTTAACTCAGCTTCAGCTTCTCCCAGTATTTATGGTTTGCTTGCAATTCTTTACTGATAAAGAACCTGAGTGTACCTTACTGATGATTTACAAGTATTCCCTGATCCCTCTAATGTTCAGGAGTTCCTTGAGAAATATCCCTGTGCCTGGATATGTAAATGTGTATTTTTATCCATGTTCTGCTACATTTTCCCAGCCTCAGGATTGGAAGTGTGAGCGAACACGAGATGATCTAACTTGTCACAAAATGAGCAATGAAATGAGTGTTTGTCTGATTTCACTGCCCGATAATTGAAAGAGTCAAAATCTGCACCAACACAGGTACCAGAGCTCAACAGCTGCATCACAGCTTGGTGTGCTGCTCCAGCTCAACACTGTCTGTGGAGCTGAGACATCCCCTGAGCCTCTCCTTCAGTCGTGGCCTTTAAACAAACACCTGGGCTCTGAAACGAGCAGAGGTGTTTGTGCATCTCTGTGGAAGTCACTGGGGGATTGGATCATTTCTTTGACATGTGATGCTGAAAGGAGAAAGAGGGATTTTGTTCCATGGAAGTGTGACAGTTCAAGTTTGTTTGGGTGAACGAATGCCACCCAATTAATCCTCAGAGGGGAGAAGAAAAATTTGCAGAAAATTTGTCCTTAAATTGATGAAAAGATATGAAGAAATCCAAATTAACAAGTCCTCCATGAAACCAACCCCTCTTCCACCTGCTCCTTTCTTTAAATGAAAATAATGAACCCAATTTAGCAGGAAAAACCCCTCTGGCAGGCTCACCTGGTGTCCCATTCTCTTCCTCCCAGCCACAATCAACTGGTAAAAAGAATTTTGACAAATCTAGAAAGTTTAAAATCCTCTTTCTAGCGAGTGTGATGAGAGAGAGGCCACCATCTCAGAGACTCATCCAACACTCTTTTTATCTCACTGGTGCTTATCAATTTTGAAACAAAAGCAGGAAAGAACATAAGGATTTGGCTCACATGTATGCCTTGTAGTTACTGCCTATTTTTTGGATCCTGATGTCATATTTGGAGTCTATGAAGGGCTCAGTGGTGGCGTAGGTCTGAGTGAGTGCTACCACGCTGGCTATGTCCTGAAAATCGTAGTGGTTGTCTACCTTGATCTGGAGCCATCAAGCCACAAGAACACAGCACAGACAAGAGAGAAAAAGAGCGATTAGGAATAAAATGTAGAACTCGGTTGCAAATGGCATTTGTGAGAAGCATGGTTTTGACAACATTCTAAAAAATCTGATATTTTGTCTGATTTCTATAACATTCCTGCTTTAACATATCTATTTTTCTAGGCAAAATATTACCTGCTCATCTGGAGAAAGCAATTTGCAGACACTGGAATTTTATTTTGCTTTCTTTTTTATTTTTTAAATTTTTTTGAAATGGTGTTAGTCAATTATAGATCTGCAGGCCTCACAATTTTTTTATCAGGTGTGACACACAATTCCAATTGATTTAGATTCTTGCTGGTTCTGTAAATTGCTCAGATAATGGGATATGTGTGGAGCCCACCAGGAATTTTCACATCATCCCATCAGCTTTTCCCATGAGGGAGGAGCTAAAGGATCCCAAATCCTGGTGAGGGCTGGCTCCAGGCAGCAGAACCATTATTCTCATTTTTCCCTCTTCTCTGAGGGAGTCGGCCTTTCCAGGGGTGGGATTTCCCAGCTCTGCACAGGTGATGACTGGCACTAAATTTACATTTAAATTCACATTTACATCTTGATAGAAGAGAGGGATGGAAAAGTGGGGGATGCTGATCTAGGGGAGAGGGAGGAGGAGATTTTAGAGGGAGGACAGAGACATCACCTCTGGTCAGGGAGGACAACCAGTCCCTGTGGGGAACTCGGAGCTGGGGAAACAGGGGGTGAAAGGGGCTCAGGAGAGGAGCCTTGGGGCAGGTGGAGAACAGGAAAGCTGCACCAGGCTGATCCAAGAAGGGCATTTCAGGACGGTGAGGAACAGGCAGAGTCAGGATCTCCCATGGTGTCCAACATCAGGAGTTTGCAGCTCTTTGGATCCTGTTTGCTTCTCCCGGGACTGAAAAGGGAACCTGCGGGCCACAGCTCAGGGGGGATGTGGCACAATAAATGGAATTTGGTGGAGATAAAGGCCTAAAGTCAAAGTGTTTGCCCCCAGCTCTCAGATGGAGAAAAATAGTAATTTGCCATTTGAGAGCCACAAATCAAACACAAGGCCTGGTTTCAACTTGATTTTTTGGAAACTGCCTGGGCTGTGTGGATCTAACTGGGACCCTCAGGGAGGGCTGGGCTTCCAGGGGAACCTTCTTAATCTTGGAGGGCTTTACATATTTCATAGCTAAAATAAAAATAAATATAATTTCTAGACATTAGATTTGAGGAACACTTCTGTGCATTATTTCCCCTTTTCTCTAAATGAGAGGTGAACATCCAAAGTACAGCATAAACATTCTAACACTTCACATATGCAATCCACAGAAAGTGCAGTTTAATTAGTGGTTCAGTCTGCCCTCAATTAAATTGGCTGCTGGACTTCCAATGATTTACTAAATATGAAACAAAGCAAAACAGTCACAGGCAAAAAATAACATACACTACAAGTTGTAATTAAATCAGTTTTCTATCTGAAAATAGTGGCAAATATTCTGTTCACAGAGCTTTGGAGATTCAAGATGATAAATATAACTATTCTCTGATTAATTGCTTTAAAATCTACACCACTTCTATCACTGAACTGTTTTCAGTGAGTGAAGTTACTCTGCAAGGACTAGAAATGGTCACTGATAGCAGTGAAAATGGGATTTAAATGCTCTCCCATCGGCCCTGCCCTGTGAGATAAGTGACACCAAAACATCTGTACTCACCACTGAAATGCAATTACTTTGGAGAAAGAAAGCAGCAGTTATACAGAGGTATGAAACAATCACAGACAACACATCAAGATAGGAAATCACAGTTCAGTATCAAGCTGAAACCAACAGAGAACCAAGGCAAAACCTTCCCACACTCCCAGCTCCAAAAAAGTTGGATTGTGCAACAGACTTTGACTCTTGGAGAGTTTCAGTGCAGACAACAAATCAATAAACAAGGTTTTGCTTCGAGAAAGCATCTCAGCACAGTTCAAAGCGCATCCCACACAGGGCAACCCTCAAACTGCAAAGGCCTCAGTGTCAAAATACTTGAGGCATGTTTTTATTTTCCTAAAGAGAGATGCTTTCTTAGCATGGACAGGCAGAGGTTTGCAAGTCTGGGTAGATAAAAGGTAAAATATCAGGGAAGGAAGGAGCATGCACAGGTAAGGGGCAAACCCCAGACTCCCAACATGCAACAAGTAGCATCTGCACCTTTCCCATGCCTGAGTGAGCATGTCCAATCTTCACAACAACAGGAAAGGTTGGCATTGTGAGCTGGGGGGGAAACAAAACAGGCACATTAGAGAAGAGAGACACCACGAGCTCAGTGATTAAACAGCATTGCTTAGGGAAGTTATTGAAGCATGATCATAACGTGGCCAGAGCTGTTCTGGCCATGTGGAGCCTCAAACTGTTCATCCTCTGTGTTCTGGTGACTTGCTGGGTGTGTTTTCTGAGCACAATGTTACTCCCAATACAGACACTTGGTGTTCTTAACTTAATCATAATATTTTTTGTATGTATTTTAACTCCACTTTTTACACTGAATTTCTGCTGTTTCCTATTTAAGTTTTGCTTCTGTGTTTTCTGACCCACGTTCTCCAAGGCTATAATCATTAATGATGCCAAATTAACCACCTTTTCCCCTTCAATCTAACTATTTAGCAGGGCTGTAAATACATTTTCTGACCACTTCTGAAAGCAGTGATGTATAATTCATAAAAATTTGCTTAAAGGCAGTGATAAAGAACACCAGAGTTTTCTAGGGAAGGCTCCAGCTTCTGCACAGAACAAAAAGTAGGGAATAATTTGGAATAAGCCAACACCTGAAATCAAATACACAGAAGCACATGGAAACACTTTGTCCAATGAAATGGGAACGCTTTTGTCTCTCCAAAAGTGCCCTGAATGACCACTTTTACTTCCATCATCCACTTGAAAAAGTTTGAGATCTCCCAGTCATGGGCATGGTTGGCACTGCTTTTTTTCCACTTAAAATTTCCATGTATTGACCCTCTATCAATCAAGGACAAAGCTGATTTCACAGAAAAGGTTTATAACTAGAAATAAAAAGCTGAACACCTTCAGTGTGTAATTAAACTGGGCAGCACCAGGACAGTGCTGCAGGCTCCAAACCCTTCCTTTAGTGCCACGTTCCAGCCCAATAAATACAATCAGAGGCCAAGCTGATGCTCTGGAGCATAAACTAAGAATTGTTAGAGGTTTTATGAGACACTGATTGGTTTCAGAATAACCAAAAGCACTGGCATGACACAGTAGAGGTCACCTCTACAGGAATTTAGGAATGAAGTTCTTGCTAAACTGCAGCAACCCAAGTTCCTGCTTAGTCAACATCCAGTCACTGGTGTATCACTTTCAGATTTTTAAACCAGGCTCTTTTTTTTTTTCAATATATGGGGGTAGGAAGGGAACAAATCGTTGCCAGACTCAAGATTCACCAGGGCAGCAGCACATTTCTGTGACTGAGCTGCAAACCACTGCAGTGGGGTTTGTAATGGAAACGCTGGCAGAGCTCTGAGCACAGCACTCCTGTAATTAACAGCACCACGGATCTTCCTGTGATCCCAGAGCTGTGGAATCCTCTCTGGGCCACAGGAACCAACACAACTCACATGAAAATAAAAGAAAAAAAAGCAAAAAAAAAAAAAGAAAAAGAAAAAAAGGAAACAGAAAGAAAAAGAATTTAAAAAAAATAGAAAAAAACTCCAGAGAAAAACAAACAAACAAACAATCAAACAAAAACAGAAAGAAAAAGAAAAAAAAAAGTGCTTTCTCCCTCAGAAAAATGCAGTAACATCATTTTCTCTGGACCCTGATCATGAGATTCCACCACATCCCAGCACAGACTGAGGGAAGACGCTCTGGATGCTGCAGTTCAAACTTCAGAGTGGAAAAAACCAGGCAGGCAAAATTCAATAATCCCAGCACTCCTCTTGTTTGTGGCTCTCCCTGGGACAGGCCCATGAAGTTCACCAGTTGTTAATTTGGGGTTTGAGCAGCTTTTCCTTTATTCCTGCTCTGATTTGAACGATCCCAGTTTTCCCTGTGCCATCGTGCAGCATCTCTCTGTCACCAGCCCATGGCCAGGGGATTGTTCTGCCAACGAAACCTGAAATGTCCCATTAAATTAAAGAAAACTTGATCTGAATCCTCTCATCCCATTTCCCAGTCTGCCCTTTTCTGGTCATTTTGACAGAACAGGCACTCCCCAGACTATTCCTACATTTGGTGAACATTAGATATGATACATAAGTATATATATTATATATAAGTATATACATTATATACATACACCTAAGATACATATGACACAAGTGTAATAGTGACAGTGAAAATCTACCAGCTTGATGGATTTCCCTTTAATTTGCATTATAATTACTGATAACTATAATTTATATTAGAATTACTGCTATAAAAGGTGTTTGCTTTGAAAAGTATCACTGAGGGGAAAAGGCAATTTTACAAAAATATCGCGGATTTTTGGAACGCTTTCTTAAATTCAGGAAAGTGAAAATTCTACTCTGGCAATTAAAAACTGAGGGGGACAAACCCAAAGAGCAACCAGAGAAAGTGAGAAATCTGCCAAGTTCATAAATGTGAGGGATGGAAGTGTCTGCACTGTGTGAGCCCTTCCACACATGTAAAATATACACAGAATGCAGCAGAATTAAAAAATAGGATCACCAGGACTTCTAACTTAAATAGCAATGCAATAAACGACCATTATTAATTAGACAGAAACCAGAATATTTGGCAAATGTGGAAGAAAATTTGCCAAATTTATAGTCATAGATGAATCTGACTGGATTGGTAATAAATATTGGTAGGAACTGGAAAAGCTCCTGGCTCCTTGTGGGAACACATGTGGAAACAGCTGAGGAACACACTGACATTTGTTAACCCAATGCCATTAATCAAAATAACAACAGTGAGTATTCAAATTTTATCCAGGGAGGATAAATTTCACTTCTAGATGAGCAGGAAAATCTAAAAAGCCAGTTCACTTCATTATTCCCTTATTGATGTCAAAATAGCAGGAATAATTATTATTAATTATGGTTTCTCAGCATTTCATCTGCATCAACCTTTTAAAATTGAAGATTTTTTTTTGTACTATGACCTTAAAAGGCAAATATTTTATTGCAGCAACCTTCAGTATCTGACCACCTAAAGATTTCATAACTGTGTTTAGCTTGTTTTTTCCTGTAGAAAGGAATATTTTAGTTGGATACAATTCCACAATACCTCCAATATCACCCTGGCTAGTCTGTGGGGCAGGTAATTCAGTGACTCAGGAGGTGGCTACAGAATTAACCAGCACAGTCCCCATCTGGATTGTAGTTTGCATTTTTCCAGATGGAATGGAATTCCCTATCCTTCCCCACTGCAGAAATTCCCTGGAGTTTCTAAGTCTGGTTGTTAGAGTATCATCCTGCAATTAAAAGTCTATTAATTTAAAATAAAACCTTCAAATTTAAGCTTCTTACACTATGGTGCTCGATGGTTTAAAATTCTACTGCAATTTAAGTGTTTTTGAACAATTTCAATACGAGGTGGTTTTATTCCCAAAAGATACCATTTGAATTCTTCTAAATTTACTTTGAATTCTTTTAACTGAGACAGTGCGAAACACAATCAAAGACTTCCAAAAATATAGAACCAGGCAAGGATCATCTGCTAAAAAAAAAAAAAAAAGATTCAAAAAAACCCCTGTGCTGGCAACAATACAGACAAGAGAGTTTTCTGAAGGTGGTATTCACCCTGCTTTCATGTCCTCGGGGTTGAGCTGACGAGAAAAGCCACAATAGGGGAAAAAAGAGGGGGTGGAGAAGCAGTGACAAAAAAACCCCAGATGTTGCATAAACATGACTTACCTCAAGTTCAGTGTTTAAATATTTATCTTTCCAATAATCCCCAAGCAAAGTTCATTTAACCACTCGAGTTCCATGTAATTTATTTGTGGAATATGCATCAGCCTAAATCTAATTTTGCTCTGCTTACTTTGGGGAAAGGAAATTAAAAGTGAAATAATGAAGGTGGCCTTTTATTCTTCTTCTTCTTCTTCATTTTTTTTTTTTTCCTTTCCCAGAAACAGGCAGGAAGAGCCCTAAATCAATAAACAAGCAGCAGATGTACTTTCTCTGGTCTGTTTGGTTTGCAGAAAACACAATTTCCAGATAAAGTGGGGGCTCAGCCAGGCAGCAGCTCCGTCACCAGCAGGGCCAGCCCAGCCCCGGCCCCTCAGCAGAAAACCTCACACTCCACCAGCTGCTGGCCTCGACAAACACAGCCACAATTCTGGGCATGTGGAGCGACGTTTTCCACTTGGCAGCTAAAAGTAGGTGTAAAACTCCCTCTGCAAGGAGTGAGGTTTAATCCCCCCAAGCCGAGGGGGAAGCTGAGGTGATTTGTGTTATCTTTTTAGCCAGGGCAGTGAAGAAACTAAAAGTTCAAGGGGATAAAAGGAGTAGAGCTTTAATTTATTATTGGGAGACGAATATGTGCCCTTTGTGAGTCCTTGACCCAAAATTGAAGGTTGAAGTGGTTTGTGATAATAAAGTGCAATACAGGTCCCAGGGCCATCCCAGTTCTCAGGGCCATCAGTGGGAATTGGTCAGGATTGGAAGTTCTGAGCTCCCCTTGAGACACCTTTGGCTGCCACCAGCACCTGGAGAGGCTGGAGCTGCTCAAAACAGCTCCATGTGCCCCCTGGAATCTGCCAAGGCTGGAGATGATCTTGGCTTAGGGAGGGACTCCACCAGACCACCTAAAACACCTTTGTCCCCACAACTGGTTTGTCTGTCAAAAAATCCCAGTGAACTAAACCAACACACAGTGATCTGATGGCAGAAAGTCTGCTGTTCTCAAACCTGCACAGCATGAAAACAGAAATCGTCATTGAGGAGGAAAACACAAAAGTGTGATTGCAGTGAATCAATGACAGCAGCTCCCACCATCCTCTGGAAGAAACTTTGAAGACAAAGACTCAGCAGAAACAAAAAATCTGTTTTGATTCTGGCGTGTCAGTGTTTAATTTATCCTTCCACTACCTGCTTGGAGAACTGCTGCCTCCAAAGTCGAGCAACACTTTGCCACCTTATGAAACAATTACCCAAATTGCTGTGACTATAAACTGTAGGGATTTTTTACTGTGGTATTTTAGAGGTGACAGCTGTAAACACCTGTTTGAAGGAGGCTGTAGTTGATATGGAGGCACTGGAATTTAAAATCCATGAAAGTTCACCCATTTGGTGAAATGCTACTCTGAATTTTCAACATGATTGCACAGGTTTGGTACAAGATGTGTAGTGTGACTTCATCAGGTGAAATGAAAGTGGATTTTAGAGGTAATTGCAACACCAAATGAGAACCTGGGAGGAAAGAATTGAGTCAAAGCATTAAGCAGGCAACAGATAAATTATTGGTGTGGAAAATCCTGCCCGCTACCATTCTCAAATAAGATTAATTTGCCACAATGAAGAGAAAATCAGATTGATGTGGATAAGAAATTGGACTCTGTGCACTGCCAGAAGCTAAAGCACAGAGCAGGCAGCCCAAGCAGAAGACTCAAACTGCCTGACAGCTGGAAGGGACAATGAGGTGGCTGTGGCATGTCCCATGGCAGAGAAAAACCCTTGGAAACAGCTGTCTGGACAATCCCTGTGCAGCAGAGTTCAGTGCTCCTTGACACACCCCCAGGCTGAGTGTGAACTCAAACCCACCAGAGAAATGCTGGTGAGCAGCGCCCAGGGATGTGCAGAGGGAGTGTGTGGTGCTGACTGCTTGGAAAGGAAGGGCAGGAGGAGATCCCAGCACAGCCAGGCACAGGGGGTTATCCTGTAGCCCTGGGTTATCCTGAAATCCTGAGTTTACCTCAGTTCTGGGTTATCCCCAGCCCTGGGTTTTCCTGCAGCCCTGGGATATCCTGAAATCCTGGGTTATCCTCAGCCCTGGTTATTCCCAGCCTTGGGTTATCCCCAGCTCTGTGTTATCTTCCGCCCTGGGTTATCCTAAAATCCTGGGTTATCCTGAACTCCTGGGTTATTCCCGCCCCTGGGTTATCCCCAGTCCTGGATTTTCCTGCAGCCCTGGGTTATCCTGAAATCCTGGGTTATCCTGAAATCCTGAGTTTTCCTCCATTCTGTGTTATTCCTAGTTCTGGGTATTCTCAGCCCTGAGTTATTCCCAGTTCTGGGTTATTCCCAGCTCTGTGTTTTCCTACAGCCAAAGGCTGAGGGTGAGGAGGGGATGGGCAGGGTGGGGAAGGGCAGGAGAACACCCCGGGGCAGAGCTGCCCCTCCCCACCCCAGCTCAGGGTGATGTCCCTCCTTCATCCATCACCTGGCAACTCCAGAGGTCAAAATATCCCAAAGTCTGAGCTTCAGGGGAATCATCCAACAGCAGGAGCCCAGTGGATTTAGTGCAGGGCTCTGGGGGCTGGTAGAAGACAATCAGTGATGGTAATTAATGCCCACACTGCTGGTGGTGGATACTAATTACTGGGAAAAATAACGAGATCCCTGACAAATATGAGATTTAGTTTTAGCTTTTTTGCATTCTACACGTCCAGTTGAAAGTATTTCATTGTCTTCTATATCTAGAAGACAGTGGACAACTAATTTGTAACTTGTCATAAAATAATTTTTAAATTTTGTTCTGAGCATAATATTCTTCTATTGATTATATAATTATATAATTAATTTGATTTTACTGGATAGAAAAGACACCCAGAACATTGTTGAATGTCTTGTTCTGGAGAATCCTGGACAAAATGTGCCTTAGGGACTGGTAGAGAAGAGTGTTTGCCCAACATATTTCTTAATTATCTGAATTTTGTGGATTGAATTTGATAGTGAATTTGATCAAATTGGTCTATTTAGATGATCTATAACAGCAGCCCTGTGATGTCCTACGGGAACCAATCAATGGTTCCCAATTAATTCCTAGCCCTGCTGCCCTAAGTGAGGTTTGAGAAGGGAGAGGTGCAGATCCCAGAGGCCCTGACTCACCTGCCTGGGCTTTCCCTGCAGCCTGAACTCCCTCTGCAACCTCCAGCCTTCTTCCTTTCCCTCACATAAAATCCCCATTTCTTCTATGTAAGAGCAGAGATGTTCACAGGTCTAAATTATTTTCAGGTGTTAGTCCTGGGCTTAGATCCAAGCTTGTGATTTGAAGCCAGAACTTGAGACTGGAAAAGTAAAAAAACTCCAAGTGTGGCTGTGTGAAATCAGGATATTTTGTACAGGATTCCTGGCTCAGTGTTTGGTGTGGTTCTGAAGGCTAAAAACTAGACCCAGTTCTAATAATTTTGAATATTTGTGGGTTTTTTTCTAACAGATAGAGTGTGTCTTGAGGGGGATGGGAATTTAAAAGAAAAAGAACTGGAGCACTAATATTTGTGTAACTGCTCAGAAATGAAATGAATCTGCTGCTGTAAAACATGTACACTCCTCTCTAAAGGTAATGAGCTACTTTGGGCACACCTAAACCTCAGCCTCAACAAAATCCATTTTCATGAGCCTGGATTGGAATGGTTCAGGTCACATTAAATGAATTTTCAATCCCTAGCCTTGATTTGGGTTGTGACAAAACACAGAATTGTTTAAGCAGCCCTGTCTTGCATGTCAATCCAGAGATGTTCTTTATTACTCTTTAATCAAACCTCAGGTTGCTTCCTCATGAAACATTTTTGTGCATAAAAAGAAGGTGCCCACAGGTCACACACACCCAGATTGCCACAGCAACCAAAGCTGTGAAGGTGAAAAGGATTTCTGAACTCCGCATTTCTGTCTGTGTTCCACATCCAACATCAGCCAGGAAATACAGGCACGGATCTGTGCTGAGCAGGATTTGCATTAATAAGGAATGCGGGGAAGGAGCTGCGCCTCCAAAACACACCACTGGGATGTTTTTCCTCGCTAGTCTAAATTAAATCTGTGCTGAAATAATTCCCTTTCAAATGCCTTTTTCTCGCGGCTTTTCTTTGTAACTCGTTACTGCCTGTGCCCAGCGATTGTTGGAGGCTCACAAGCAGAGCATTGAGAGGTTTCCTTGCCATGAATGAAGTTCTGTCCAGGCTGCGAACAGGGACGGCACTTGAGGAAAGTGCCCAGAAAGTGCAGGGGAAGATCGGGGGCTGCGAATGCAAACGCAGCTTTAAAACAGGCCGGCCTTGTTTACTCGCCCAAAGTAAGATCGCGGGGCCGGCTTTTAAATCCCAACTGGAAGCAAACTTACTCGGAGGAGATAAAACACTCAGAAAATCCGCTTTAAAAGCCGGTTTTGCGGAGGCATTTTTAGCGATTACCATCGCCAGCCCCGCGCCGCCGGCCGGGAGCTCCTGTGGGGGCCGATGTCACCAATACACGAGCTCTGAGGGGCGGGAAGGCGGGGCCGGGGCCGGCGCCGGGGCCATAAATAACACGGCCCTGCCTCAGGGCGAGGTGGAGGCGGCGAGCAGCGGGACAGGCGCATCGCACCACCGGGTGAACATCCCCGAGCGTCCCGGGACAGCGAGAGCCTTTGGGAGCGGAGCATGAGGCGAGCGGGCGGCGGGAGCGGCGGGAGGAGCCGGGGGGCAGCGCTGGTGCTGGCGCTGGTGCTGGCGCTGCCCGCCGCCGTGTCCGCCTGTAGCTGCGCGCCCGCGCACCCGCAGCAGCTGCTCTGCGATGCCGCGCTCGGTGAGTGCCGCGCCGGGGACCCCCCCCGGGAGACGGGCATGGAACGGGCTCTGAGCTGCTCCTTCCCGGGGGAAAGACGGGCCAGGAGTTGCTCTGCAGGAAGGGTTTGTGGTTATAAAGTGATGGGATTGCTGGGGTGGGGAGTGGCTTTAAATTTTTAAAAAATTTTTAAAAATGCTATTTCTATATATATTATAATTTTTATATATATTATAATTTTCATATATATTATAATTTTATATATATTATAAATTTCTATATATAATAAATATTATATATATTATAAATTATATATATTATAATTTTTTATATATTATACTTTTCTATATATATTATAATTTTATATATATCATAAATTTCTAGATATATTATAAATATTATATATTATAAATTTATATATATTATAAATTTTATATATATTATAAATTTATATATTACGAATTTTTATGTATATTATAAAATTTCATATATATTATAAATTTTATATATATTATAATTTTTTATATATTTTACATACATTATATATACTCTATAATATATAAAATGCAATATATAAAATATCGTATACAATATATATAATATACAATATATAACATACAATATGTATAATATATGTGATCTGTATCATGTATATCATAGATATTATATGTTATATTATATTATATGTTATCTTACTGATAATGTATCATGACTTTAATACATTTTATGTGTATTATATACTTTATGTATTATATAATATGTAGTTATCTTTTATACGTTTTGTAGGTTTTATGGATTTCATAGATTTTATGTGTTGTGTATTTTTAGGCTTTGCAGATTTTAGAGATATTAGAGAGTTTAGAGATTTGCATATTAGGTCCTAACTTAGAGAATACCTGACCTTTCAAATATCTACTGCTATATAGAGCAGTATCTGCTATATAAAAAATATTCTATCTAAATACGCCTGCAATGTGTAAACTGCTCATATAGATATGTTTAGAGCATTTCAGGGGAAAAAAAAAAAACCAAAAAAAACCCCAAAAGACCACCAAATATAAGTCCCCAGTGCTAACTTGCTGAAACTTTTGAGCTCTGCTCTTTCTACTTTCTTTAATTTATTCTTGGTGTTTTCTGTCATTTTCTGGAGCAGGAAAGTGATGGGCCCTTTATTTTCTGCAGATAAACTGGCTGCAGCAGCTCTGTGTGATCTTAACTCTCCAGTTTTGGGGCAGTTTTGCCTCATGACAGCCAGGCAGCACCGTGCTTGTCAAACAACTCATAGAAAGGGCCCAAAGATCCCAAAATGAGGCTGCAGGGGGATGAGAAAAAGTGACATTTTGAGAAAATGTGACATTTTGCAGCCTTTTGATTCCCTTAGCTGGGGCTGAGGCTGGTTAGCTTCCATGGGGTGTGAGCAGTAAATGTAGAACATGAGTTTCCAAAGTGCCACAGAATTAGCATCTCTATGGGGCAGGCAATACCTTCTGCATACTGATTCATTGCTTTTTATGTCCTGACAGAAAATCTTTGTGGCCATGACAAACTCGGAGCTCTGTTTGTGGCCATCAGTTAAATTGGTTTTTAATCTGCCCGTGTTCAGGAATCTCTTTCAGGGAGGTGCCTCCCCACCAGGCATTACATGCTTGGGAGTGTTTAAGGAGTGAAAGGAAATAAAAGTTGTGCTACAGCTGGATGTGTGTGCATTTAACTGTGCATGAGAAAGTGGCAATTTTCTCTTAATGTAAAACTTTTCCAAAATTAACGGGTTTACACTATAGAGGAAACTCAAAATGTTCATTATGGGCCACCTTAATGAATATTTTCATTCATAGGGAAGCCATTCTGGTGATATAGATTAATATTTAGTCATGTCTTAGATGTATTTGACAAACAGGAACTATATCATGCTACTTTTTATTTAAATCCTGAAGATAGTTTTATGTTACAATGTTTGGACTTGATGCTCAAGCTCTCCCTCCTCTAAATATTCCTATCTAAGTAAACTTCCTCTGTTGTCTGAGGAATGTTTATGTCAAGGATCCCTTTGTTCCCTATTTATACTTTGAAAATGGCATTTCTGTGTATTATAAAACGGGAGCTGAAGGGAATTCTTCAGATCAATAAGTGCACAGATATTTTGTGTATACATTTGCATACACACACAAACACACACACACAAAACCTGCTCTGAGCATTCATGGCTCAATTCCTGGCTGTGCTTTGGCCACAACGTTTTGCACGAAGGGAGTGAAATCCCTGGGAAGGAGCTGGAGTGGAGCTGCCTGTCCCGTGTGAGAGGAAGCTCCAGGGAGCAGCTTGGCACAGCAGCTCCCCCAGGCTGGTGCCAGCAGCTTTTGTGCCCAGGAGAGGAGCTGTGCCCGGCAGGAAGGGGCACCCCGGGCTGCAGCCCTGGCCAGGCACTGCTCACACCCTGGGAATTGGGGCTGTGCCTCCACAGCTGCCTCGGGGACACACCTGTGGCCTTGGGGACACACCTGTGGCCTCAGGGACCTCAGGGCCACCTGGCTCCCAGCCATGTGCTCAGACTGTTCCAGTTCTTTGGTTATTAATTCATTAAGTTCATGCTATGTAGCCACAAACACGGCCAAGGATTTCATCCCAGGATTTCCTAGCACATCTTACTGAAATAAAGATGCTCTGACCCAAAAGTCCTCAGTAAAAGCAGAGATAAAGTCTTAAACTTGCTCATGGAGCTACCAACCATCCCAAGTCCTTGGGCAAGGGACACACCTGTGGCCTTGGGGACACAACTGTGACCTCAGGGCCACCTGGCTCCCAGCCATGTGCTGAGACTGTTCCAGTTCTTTGGTTAATAAATTCATGCGGTTCATCCTATGGAGTAACCACAAACTCAGCCAAGGACTTCCTAGCATGTCTTGTTAAAATAAAGATGCCCTGACCCAAAAGTCCACAGCAAAAGTAGAGATAAAGTCTCAGACTTGCTCATGGAGCCACCGACCATCCCATGTCCTTCAGCCACTGTGTAAAGGGAATATTTTCAATTTCCTGCAGCATGCCTTTGATGGAGCTGGAGGGATTGGGTTGATGTTACCTGAACCTCTAACTGAATGTGTGAAGCCACTCAGCAACAGCATTTTTGGGAGATCCAAGGACAAACAAGCACAGAAATTAATTAAGTCTGGACAAGCTGTTTTGCTTTGCCTTTCATTGAGGTGATTGGTGCTGTGACACTTTGTCCTTCACTGCCAGCAAGTTTTTGTGGCTCTAAATGCCCACAGGTAGCAGAGAACCTGAGTAACCTGAGAGTGATCAGGGGATTTCTGGCAGAGCTGGAGCCAGGGAGAGCTCCTGGTCCTGCCCAAATTCAGGGAGGAGTGCAGAGGCTGCAGGTCTTATGGGCTGGGAAGAACTGTGGGATTTGTCGGGGTCAATCAGGAGTGCTCTGCCAGTCCTGCCATTTGCCTGACCCTGGCTTTGCTCATCCTCCCACAGAGCCCTCAGAGGATGGGATTTTGTATGCACTGGACACATTTCCATGAGCTTCTCTGTAGTTTTAAATTTCACTCCAGAGCGAGGAGACTCCTGATTTGTAGGGAGTGCCTGGCACCATGAGATTCACACCTTTTATACAAAAATAGAGATACATCCCTCTTGTGCTCTTCTAAAGGCTGCTGAGGCCCTCCTAAAATATGCTGAATTCCTTCAGCCCCCAGAGAACACCCCAGAGGACTTTCCCTGGGAATGGAGAGGTTTAATTAAACACGTTAATTATCAGTGCTGATCACAATGCCCAGGTTTTCTCCTCACAGAAGATGTGGGGAGGAGGTGCTGGATGACAAATTCAGTACTGAGGTCCTGGACTGCCAAGCCAATACATAAAAACCCTTTGGAAATTTGCCTTTTTTGGAGAGAAACATGGACTCAATTGAGTTTACCAGACAGTGCCAAGGTAACAGATTTCCCATTTTGCCACTGAATTTGTCATCCTGGCTTCAATTCTGGGCCAATGTGAGCTTCAAATTGGGCAATCTGGAGACAGAATTGGGCTATGGACAGCACTGATTCCTTCATAAAGTCTGCCACTTTAAATTGATACTGGTTTTTCCCCTTGGGCTATTTTTTGGACAGTAGGAGAAATATGTAAATACTTCACATTTCTTAGTTCTGTAACACCAGTTCCCTTCAAAGTTGGTTGTATTCTTTCTGACTTACACTGTCTCATTATTGGTTTTTCTTAAAAATTTATTGAAAATTATATTTTTACTGAACGGGAATGACTAACAGGTCTTGAATACATACATATATATATATATATAAAATACAGCTTCAGAAACCAGTTCTGCAGCTTTGGAGAAGAGTGGCACATTTCAGAATAGGATGGAAACTTTACAGCTGGAGCTTGGCAGCATTTTCAGCCCGTTAAAATCTCCCAAGATCACCGAGATCAAGCATTGTAAAGATGTGCCAGATGATATATTAAATTTTAATCACATTTAAACATAACAATTGTCTTTAAAAATGCACCAGAGTTAAGTTTTCAGAGTCAGTTCTTCTGGGAGATAATCACAATATGCTATTTCTTTATTACTGAGTTTCAAATGAAAACTTTCATGGCTCAGTGTCCCAGGATTTTTTTTTGCCTCTCTGCCATGCAATATCCAGTTTCGTGCTGGAATGGATTAATTTGCACATGATTAGGTGGGAAGTAATTTTTGCCTGGTGGGAAAAATCAGCTTTGGAGACTTCATTGGGAATGGGGACAGTGGCTGTTCTGAGTGGGGAGTGGAAAGGTGCCCAGTGAAATTCAGTGTTTTATTGTTATTTATTGTGCTGTACTCACTGGCAGGGAGCAGTGGGGCTGGGCAAGGCTGCTCCCTGCATGTCCAGGCTGCTGAGCCCCTTCAGGGGGGGTTTCACCCCAAATTTAGCAGTGATGCCATTGCCCTTCCTGTCTTTGGGGCCACAGCGTCCATCCAAGCAGTGACAGCCCCCTCAAGGGACAGTGGTGAGACAAACCTTGGCTTCCTGTGAAGGTTTTTGTGAATCCTATTAAAAATCTGGGCTCTTGATGCTGTTCCTTGGGCAAGACAGCTCCTGGCAGGATCCTGGGTCATGGGTAATGCTTCCAGACCCCCCTCTGACCTGGGCTCATGGAATCCTGGAATTCCCACAGCTTTTTGGACTTCTCCAGAGCATGGAAAACTCATTTCTCTTCCTGCAGAGGCAGATCCCAGTGCTTTACAGCACCTCGTTCCCCTAGGGTGCAATAATGGACATTTCCAGGATGTCACTGACCAGTAAAGGATGTGCAGCTGCCATCCCTCAAGGCTCACAGACAGGGGTGGAAGGTGAAATCCTGCCCCAAGAATTGGGAATTGGATGGCAGAAATGCTGCACTGGGCCTGTGCTGTTCTCAAAGAACAGGCAGAAAACACCTGAGTGTGGTTCTTGTGAGGATTTTTGTGGGGAGGCAGCACTGGTGCCACTGGAGCAGAGTGCTGCCACTTCCATCTGCAGAACCAATCAATCCTCTTCAAATGAGCTAAAATTGTATTAATTTCAAAACTAAAGTTTGTGCAGAGGAGCTGAAAATGAGGCAAATCTCAGCCCTTTCCTCAGCAAGGGGCTGATAAACAAAGAATTCCAGTCCTGTGTGTCCCAGCAGTGCTCAGGAAACCAGAGCTGGTGGGCAGGAATCATTCACAATCATCCCTAGATCCACATTCTGTTATGTGACAAATGTTATGTTCATCAACAAAAAATACTGAGAAATTAACCTGTCTTTCATCTATTTTGGCTGTAGAGTGCCCTACCAAACTCAGAGAAAAGAGGACCAGGTTTCTTGACTTCTCTAAGTACAAAAGAAATTGGAATTAATTTTTCTTACTGTTTATGCATACTTTTATATCTATAATAGCACTTTCAAATAAATTTTTAAAAAAACTGGACAACATGAATTCTAAGAGGTTCTTTAGTTTAAAGGAGCTGCTGATGCATTAAGAGAGAAGAAAAAACCTGGCACCCTGCACAGGCCCATCGCTGGTAAAAATGCCCATGGATGGAAATTCAGAAATAATTGCAGTGCACAGAAATTGTTTGGTATCACAGCCTGAAACTTCTCAGTGCTTTAAAAAGTGCAAAAATCCTAAAAAACCCTGGCTGCTCTGGCTTCAGGAATGCTCTGATTACAATTCTGTGGATTTGTACCTGAATATGCAATGAAACACCTCAATATTCCCATTGAATGAATTCCTGGAATGCTGCTGTGGGAATGGCACTGAGTCCTTCCTTTTGCAGCTGAATAGTGAAAATAAATTTCACTAAAATACTCGTGAAACAGCTTCCTGGACTGAGCCTGAATTTCCTGTTTGGGAATAGGAAGAATAAGACCTGAATAAGACCTACAAATAACCCTACATCGGCTTGAGGACTTAGGATAGGAGCAAATGCTTTGAGAACTTAAAAAAATCCATGGAAATTCAGTTTCCTAATTCACTTCAGGGCTGAATTCAAGACTTGAATCCCACTGCCAATCTCATGCAGCTCTAAAAAATGATTCCCCATATTGTGTAGATGAGTGCCCTTCAGAACTCTGCCACTTCTGCCTGAAAATGGGGCTCAGAATGGGAAAGCTCAGATATTCTCCTTCCCTCTGCTCGCTGGGTTTTCATGGCAGTGCTCCCAACTCTTCAAAGCTGTGGCTGTAAAAATGAGGTGGCATCACAAAACTCAATAACAGGGTGGGATTTTAAGGGGCCAAACCTACTGAGCACAACATTCCTGTCAATTAGAACATAGCTGAAAACTGTAACATAATTTACCTTTAGTGAAAAAAAGAAAACCTCCAGAGCGGGTTATTGAGTAGTCAAATGAAATGTCAGAAGAATTGTGATGGTTTCCTGACTTAAAATTAACTCTTTTTACTCCAACTTGTTTAATTAACTCAACTGTTGAATTAACTCTTGTTGCTGAGAGTGCTCTAAATTCAGGAGGAGAAAACTAAAACAACTGAGTTACTTTTACTTAAAATCATTTGTTGTAATCCTGGAAAACCAAACCCCATCATTTCAAAAACGCCATTTCTACATGACACACCGAGGGGAGAAACAAAACTCGAGCTTAGAAACAAAGATGAAATAATATAAAGCAGAGCCCATGAAAGGCTGCCAAACTCTTAATCCTATTAATGTGCCAACTTTAATCCCAAACTTTCTCATTAAAAACTATCCCAGCAATGTGGAAGGGCCGTGCTCCCATGAATGGAAATCCACAATAACATCATGTATGTTGTTCTAGAGGCTTTGGAGCATAAAGAGAGTGTTATTCTCCAGCTGAAATTAGGCAGATGTTGATTACCAGTCAAATGATGTGGTATCTGAGGCTGGTGAAGCAGAGAGAAATGTTTCTGGTAACATGAGGAGCAGCTGTGAAAATAAAGCTGACCTTGAGCAACATTAGGAAATCGGGGTAGTTTTCAGGTGATATTTAAGTTAAAAGAATCCCACATTTCTTTTAAAAATACACTTGTCTCTTCTGTTAGAAAGTTTATAAAAATGAGATTCTAAAGCCTCACTCTCATAAATTGAATGTATTCTTCTAATTTAAAAAATAAAATAAATAAATAAAACCACATAATCTTCTGGTTTAACAAGGAAGCCAAACCCGATCAACTCCTGCCTTCAACACGAGGAATTTTTGCATCTTGAGCCAAAAACACAGACATGCACAAAATCCTGACCTACCTGAGAGTCTAATGAGCTTAAATATTCCACACCCTGAAAGCCTGGACTGGAAATGCAGTTTGGATGAAGACTAGAACAGGTAAAACCCTGCAGAGAAACCAAACCCTGCAAAGCATTTACACTGAGAAGTAACAGAGTGCAAATTAATATCTGTATCAAATAGTAATTAGAAAATCCTCAAAAATTGATTTGCTTCATCAACTTGGGAGAGTATTCCAGGGGTTTTCAGTCTTCAAAAGTTTCTGTGGAGTTTTAATCCATGAACTTCAGTGCAAGGCTTTGATTATCTCACCACCCTTATCTCCTCATGTACTGGAAACATCACCAAGAGTAAGAAATGCTCTTCCCTACATCGATTTCCATAGAACAAAGGGAAAATCCTGCTGCAGTTACAGTTAAATTCTCCAACAAGCTCTGTGGTTACAGATCCAAAACACTTTTGTTCAAATAGTCCAGAAAGCTCCACAGTTTTTCTTTCCGATGATTTTAGAACCTGTGCTTCAGTTGATTGCTGTGCTGATGGTTTAGTTATTTTACAATTAGAGGCGCTTATTGATGGAATTTCAGGAAACAAAAACACAAAGCAGGAAAAAGAAAACTGCCTTTAAATCCCAACTAGCAGAAACATCTTTTGAACTAAAGATTCCTCACCTTTGGGTCTGGGAGTTGTGGAGGAAGAGTGCCAATGTAGATTTACAGATCAGAAATCCATCCTGCAGACCCAGAGGAGATTTTTTTTTCACCCTCACTCAGTACTGGGCCAGCTTTGCTGCTGCTCATTCTGTTTGCATCTGGAACTGAACTCAGCCCACAGCCCCAAACATCTGAGCTGAGTTACAGTTTGGAAGTGAAGCTACTGTCTGCTCCTCTGTCCTGCTGAAAGATTAATTGATAGGGGAGCCATTTGCTAAAAACATTTGTTCTTTTTCAGCTGTTTAAAGATCATTCAAAGCGCATTCAACACTGGCTTGTTCTCAAAAGAGAAATAAAAATGTAAAGGTTTCCACTCCTGAAAGAATCAGGATGAAGCAGCACCTCAGCAGATCCTGAAGTAAACACCTCTCTCTCTCCTGAGGTCTGAAACAATTCAAAGCTGTGCAATAATTCTGAAATCAACCCTGCAGAAGAAGGGTTGCAGTCTCCTGGAGGTTGAAAGCATCAGAGGCACTTACAGTATTTCCTGTGTACATGTATATGTCACTGTGTGGGACACCTGCACTCCAGGGCTGTGACAGGAGCCACTGGAAGCTTTTCCCAGATTTTTTCCCAGGGCAGTGTGTTGTACCCATCTCATCCCCAACCTGGCAGCACCATCAATAATTTGGCAGCACTCCTGTGGGAATTTAGGAGTCATTTTTGACCTCCCACAAACACTGCCTGAACCATTCTTCATTCAGTGCCCAGACTCCACTTCCAGCCCACCCCTGTCCCAACACTGGGCATCTGCTGTGTAAGAATTTAAAAATTTTGATATTTTGAACCATTTCCTGCCCCAACACTGGGAATTTGCTATATAAGAGTTTTAAAAAATTGATATTTCGAACCATTTCCTGCACAAACACTGGGAATCTGTTCTATGAGAATGTAAAAAAATGGATATTTTGAACCATTTCCAGAGGTGTGATGGCCAGCAAGTTTTGCTAAAAAAAAACCCAACAAAACCAATTGGAGGTAAAATGTTTGGACACCCATGGCAGAGGTGGTCTGGAAGTGACTGGAAGTGTCCCAGTAAATCCATAACGACCAGGTTCTGAAAGATCCAATTAAATAGGAATTGATTTGCAAATCTGAGAGTTGTCTGATTCAGCTCAGGCTATTTATTACAAATAAAGATGAGGATTCACATGGCACCAAGTTGCAAAGCAACTACCTGAAAAGGAGTAAAAAGCAGGAGAGCTGCTGCAAACACAGAGTACAAACCTTTTCCATGCAATACAGAGCACCTCAAAATATGTGAGATAGAGTTCCAGCACTAGCAGATCCTTTTATTTTTTGGACTTAGACTAGAGAAAAATGAAGGCAATTTTAATTGGGAAAAGAACAAAAATTACTGGCATTTTCATGGGAGTGTAGCTGACAAATCCCTCAGCATGAGCAGCTAAACCCAGAACATTTGCTCTTCAGGGACTTGCTTTGGAAAGGACTTAAACAGTTGAGGTTCAAGGCAATTTACTGAGCCATGAAATCACCCTGGTGGCACTGGCAGGGAGGGTTGCTCATGGCAGGAATGGTTCCTGCTCCCAGGATCTGTGAAATACCCACAGGCATTCCCAAATCACTGACACGGCCACTCCTGCTGGAAGCCAACAACTGCAAATCAAATATCAAATCCTGAAACACTAAGAAAACAAAACCTTCATCCTCCCCAGAATCCTCTCTAAAATAATCTGCTTGAAAAATATCAGTGTGTATGTAAAGGTACACGTTGGGTATTAAATTCACTCTTTTCAAACATTATTTTCTGTCAATCAGCCAATAACTTTGGCCTCTTTCTGGCAGCATCAGTGATATCTGTGAGCTTCAATCAGAGTTACAGTCTCTGTTACCAATGTTTCTTTCTTCCTTCCTCTCATCTGTATTCTGAGAAATTACAATATTTTCTGTATATGTGAATATTTAAGCTAATTTGTTCTCTTTGTTGGTGAAATTCAAAGCTTTACTATAAGCAAATCTCTGACAATGCTGAAGAATCCAAAAAGGCAGGGAAAGGGAGAGTGGCAATGCTGGACAGATGGGACACTTACTCTAAACCATGGAGGAAGATTTTACAACCTCTTGCACATTTTAGAGGTTTTGTGAGCAATATAAATCAGCAGCCAATAGACCATGTTTAATTTAGAATTCTGTCCAAGGTATCTATTCCACCTTTTCCATCCTGTGCAGAGTTGCTTTAAGGGGGTTCATTAATTTTGGTTCTGTGCAGATTCCTCTTCTTTTTGGAGGTTGATTATTCATCCTCCTTGCCTGCTGACTTTGTTCCCTCTCTGCAAGAAAAGTTAAGTGTCTCAGATGTCAAGGTCCCTACCTAAAGAATATTTTTTCATATCTGTGACTCCAGGGACCAAAGTGTTCAGGCTGTTCTTGGGTTCCTTGGGTTCCTCTGACAGAATTTTGTGCCACTATTATTATTCTCCTCCAAGACACCAAGAGTGGACCATAATATATTGGCTTCAGCTTCTGTTCCCTCCAAACACAAAGCAAGTCAATGAAATAATGTGATCACACCCTCTCTCCAGAGATTTTCTTGGACTCCTTGCATTATTTTACCACAACTCGACTTGTAACTACAGTAGATGGGGTTCTGCTCACAAACTTATTATTTATTTTGCTGTCTGGTTGCTCACATTTAAATTCTTGGCCACTTCCAGATGCCTTCTCTTACAGAATATAAATTTTAGCACTTGTGGTGTTGATAAAACCCCTTCTTTCCTAATCCCACAGCAACCCCCTGAAGGAAATCACCTTCTCACCTTTGCTTGAGAAAGTTGAATGGAAAACTCTCTGCTCTAAGCTTTGTTTTGGCTGGAACAAAACCTGTGGCACCACCAACACTGCACTGGGGTATTCCTAAGTGGTTTATCCCAATATTCAGATGAAAATCATCATTATTACACCACTGATTAGTTAATGCAGCACTTCTGGAAGCTTCCGTTACATGACTGCAAAATAAATTAGTGTATCTAAAACAGGAAATATAGAAATTGATGCAGTTAAATGAGGAGTTCTTAAAAATAGACAGTCACATCTTTATCAGGGGGTGTAAAATTGCAAGGACTGCCACAGGTGAAGTGAGAATGGATTTCTGTTTTGCTGCAGCCAGCTGAGAAAGCAGAATAAAGAAAAAGCAACATACGTGGAAGTAATCCCAGCCTGTCACCCCAGGGACAGAGACAGCCCCAGAACCACTTCAGCTCTTTCCTGCTCTATTCTAATATTATTCTCATCTATTCTATTCTGCTATTATTCTAAATTCTATTTTATGACTCTAAATCACTGGAGCTGAAAGCTTGACCTTTACAGCCCCAAACCCCTCATGTGGACTCTTCTGCACGTTCTGTTGACAAATTCTTTCAGTGCATAAACCCAAGACAGCTCAGAGCCAGTGTTATGTTCCAGCCACGTTTGAGTATCCTGGGATCAGAACTGCTGCAGTGCAGGGAAGGGAGAAGGGACCAAGAATTACTGAGATTCCTTTGGATATGTAAAACAGGGTTGGAACTCTCAGAAGTGCAGCAATGAGGCAAAATCCTCATTTTCCTTTCAATAACTTCTTCAGAAAAAAACCAAAAAAGAGTCTACATATAGACATTTGAGGAAATAAAAGCCCTCTTCTTCCCCAGCCCCCCCAAAACCCATCACTTTTGGGCAAGAAGAGTTTTTGAACAGAGTTTGCAGAAACTCAAGGTCTCTGTGGTTCTGTGTGGGATCTTTTAGGAATTTGAGACATTTATGGGGCAAGTTTTAAGCTCCTGCACCCCAAAGAGGGAAAAAGTTCTGATAGATAGATAGCAGAGAGATGATAGAAGTTTGAGTTAATCTTACAGCAAAAGAGTGAGCAGAACCAGATGCATATTGTGCATGAAAGTGCTTTCCTTTGGGTGAAAGGGCAGATTTTTATAGAGAGAAGTTAAATTGAATATAAAAGCCTTCAAAATGACTCACATCCATACTCTGTGTCCATATCTCTGCTACATTTCACACTGCACACTCTGACTGATGTGGTATATCAGAAAAAAACTCTTTTTGGATGCTTTTTATCTGTGTTTAGGATGCCATCCTCAGTCCAGCCATGTGACAGCCACACACTTTCATTTAGCTCCCTCCTCTCCTTGTGCCTTTTATTCCTTGTCCCTGCAAGAGCAGGAGCATCTCAGAACAGCTTTGACTGAGGTGTCAGACATTAAAGAGGCAGGTGGAAAGAAGGGCTCCAAAATGACTCTTTTTATTTTAGGTAATTAAATGAAAGGGCTAAATTGAGGCTTTCAAATATAAGAGAAAAAGAAAAAACAAGAGCTTCATGAGTCCTGATGGTAACTTTCTAGGAGCCTACATCTTCTCCTGTCAACATAGTTTGTGAGGTCTCATTTCAAGGGTTTTGTGGCAAAGCTGATTGTGATTATAAACTTGTGACGTAGGAACTAAACCTTCCTGATTTCTTGAGAGGAAGAGATCACATTTCTATTCCTGTGGTAGAGCCTGTAAAAAACCTGAAGTGAGCTGGAGGCACAACTGAAACATAGATTCTTCCTCAATATGCCCATAACTATCTATCTATCTATCTATCTATCTATCTATCTATCTATTTATATTTTTAAACAAGACTGCACGTAAGGATTTATACATAATATGTAATTTTTTGTTCTTATGTCCAGCAATTATCTTTCTAGATTACTTTTTTTCACTGTGCAGTTGCTGGCACTTAGCAGATGGTGGAGGAAAAGACCTCATTTGTTCATCAGTTTTTTACCTTTTCCTTTACCTCCTGCTTCTTAGGATTATAAAGTTTATCTGGGGACTAAAGTCCAGCTCGCTTTCCTTTTTGAAGGAGTAATGAAATTGATTATTTTAGCTGAGTAAAGTTGCCTGTCTTCAAACACTTGGACTGTGAAAAGTAGCTTGAGAATAATTGCACCACTTAACTCCAGTAATATTATATAAAATATTAAATACTGTAATACAGAATGTATTATTTAATAACACCAACTTGAGACAATGAGAGGAATTCTTCACTCAACACTTTTCCCTCAGTTATTGCCTTAGAAATAACTCAGAGTCTAAAAAGGACACGACTTGTAGGGAATAGATGAATTTGAAGAATTTGGTTTATCCAGACTCCATCCATCTGTGCCTTGGAATGGGCCCTGCAGTGACTGCTCAGTTCTTTGTGTCTTCTCTCCCCTCATATTTTGTTGTTTTTGTCACTGTAGTGGAGCAAAATCAATCTCATGGCAGGGAATTTCCTCAGAGTAAGGAAATGTACCCGGAATAAAAGTAATTCCTCATGATCACAAAAATCTCTAACACACAAGGTGATGATACAGCTTATTTACAGGTATTAATTAGTGTAGCTAATTCCAGAAGGAAATAACCCAGGTTTGGATTAATTAGGCAGGATTAATGCCTAACTTTATACTCTTATTACATATAAACACTTTTGTGTTGTAGAAACTCTGACACTTTTCTCCTGACTGTATAAACACAAATACCTCAAATGATAAACTAATTAAGCTCTGTGTTTTGCCCAGTTAAAATGATCTTCTACTGATTTACAAATGGTTGGGAGAGGTCCATTATTATTCAGGAAAGAAGGAGTAAATATATCCTTAACACATTTCTAACCCTGAGTGCCCAAGGGCTGAGCAATGTCCTCCTGAACCTCAAACCCATTTCCTTTCAGCTCAGTCACCTGAGGACAACCTCCAGCTGCAAAGTGAGGATTAAAAAAATGACATTTTATCAAAGTTGAGCCCACAGAAAAGCTCCATCCTCCTACTAAAAGAACAAAATCTGTATTTTTAGTGCAGAATGTACCCGAGGCATTCGGAATTACTGGCGCTGAAACGTGAAATCTGTGCCTATGCATCCCAGAGATGCAAATTCCTCATAAGGAAGCAATAAGAGCTAAATGACATTATTTCTGAACAACCAGGGGCTATTCTCACTCCCCCAGAGAGGCCAAGCCAGCCGTGGAACACTTGGAAGCGTGGCCTGAAGAGAAGTGCAGAGTTGGAGGAATCCTGAGCCCCCCGAACCACGAGTGGGGAGAGGGACGTGCCCAGGAATGCTCCAGCAGGAAGTGCTTGTGGTCAAAACCAGGAGCAGCCACAGGAATCAAGAGCTCTGAGGAGACAGCCAGACGACACTGATGGCAAAAAAATATTAATGCAGAGAAAATAAAAAAAAAAAAAAACCAAAAAACCCCGAGAAGAATTCAGAGGCGCCAAATGATCTCCCTGTGTTTGAATCTGGTTTCAGAAGGAGAGAAGGGTAAAACCCAAATAGCTGAAAGTGTAGACAATTAAACTTTCATACTGTTAAAAAAACACCTCAGTTTGTCCTCCTTTGCCATCTGGAAGCTTTCTCTTAAACAAACAAATAATGAAACACACACATCACCAAAATACTTCTCATTTTCATCTCCACTCCCACTAACAGATCCCCTCATGGCAAACCCCAGGATGTTGCACCTTCAGCCTTGCCCAACTCCATGGAGACCCCTGGAGCTATCAGGGATTATCTGTAACCTTTCTCTCATGTGCTGGCAAGCAGAATTTCATAAAAATATGGAAATGAACAATGTTTCAACATTAAATACATTAGGAAAGTAATGCAGAATGTTTTATTTAATTATTATTATTATGTTTTAATTATCCCACACTGAGTAGGCAGGAAAAGATTTCCTGCACATGAACCACATCATGGTACTGAGAAAATAATGTTGTTTTCTCAGCCCTTTCCTTCAGAAGTGAACATGATGAGATTTCTTTAATGAGAAATCTTTTTTTTTTTTTTTTTTTTTGTTTTAAGGAGTAATGATGCAGAGGAGAGCATCTCTAAACAAACCACCACCCTCCTAATTTGTCCCTGCCAGCAGTGTAGAGCACACATAGCCCACAAGGCTTTTCCCCTGGAAGGAGATCAGACACACAGATAATTTGTGGCACTGCTCACACCTGCAGGTGATTAAAGAGATGCTGCCACTTTCCAGGTGAAATGAGGAATTTGCTGCTCATTTTAAAAAAATCTCTTTCTTCCCAAGAAGTCTAAAATGCTCCTCAAAAAGAGTTTAATGGCTCAGGAGGAGGGAGCGTCCTGCTGGAGCTTGGAAGCAACACCTCGATTATTCCATCCACTTTGCTGGGCTAATTAGTGAGGAAATGGGAATTGCTCAGGGTTTAGGTGGGCCTGATCTCTACCTGGCTGGGTTTCCTATTCCTTTTCTTTAGCTATGATGTTAAATATGATAAAAATTAGGTCAATCAAGTAAAAAAATGGAGTTTTTTTGGGGAGGGAACACGTGATTTTGATGTCACAAAACTTTGCTCTGGCTTTGCCAGTGTCTCTCCACCAGCACAGACTGTTCTGACCCAGGAGCTGCATCCAGAGTGGAGCAAAACTGGGGCTTTCACTAATTTTGGGGGCTAAAATCCCCCAAATTTTGGAATTTTGGCCAAGCACCATGCTCTTAGAACTGCAGTGCCAAAGAGTCCTGCTGTATTTGAAACATCCCACACAAGAGAGATGCCTCAAAGGAAGAGAGAGGATAAGAATCCATTTCTCCTTTCCTAAAATCTCCTGCTCTTCTTGATTAAAGAACAGGAAATCAATCAGGTACATCCAAACAGGAAGTAATTGATTTTTACAGGTTAACACAACTAATGATGTGCTCTGGGAAGCCTCAGAAAAGTGAATGTAAGATTATTCTTCTAATTTCATGCATGAAATCAATGCTTTCATCTTCCCTGGCACAGGCTTTCAGGAATTTACTTCAAGTCTATTTATTTGATCAACAATTCTGTCATCAACAGAAGTGTCCCTTTCCTCTGCTCACTGATGATAATGATGGGTATTTTGTCAAATTTTAGGGGATTCAAATCTTCCAGAGATTTTGATGGACATTTTTGTCAAAACTGAGTGGTAACATCAATCAGGTTTCCAGGTTCTTGGGAATTGAGATTTCCATCACAGACAGCCCACTGACTTTTGTGTTTTCAGGAGCTCAGCTGCTGTTCTTCTGGTAAAATCTTTAAAACCTACTTGTAGCTGAAGTGTCAAAACAATGCTAAAATCTCTCAATATAATGTTCATTTTTGCTTGTAAAATTGGGCATCTGCTCATTGCATTTAAATCTCTGTCTCTCTCTCTGTCTTGCAGTGATCCGAGCAAAAATAATCAGTGAAAAAGTGGTTCCTGCCAGTGATGATCCCCTTGATACCCACAAAATGATCCGGTACGAAATCAAACAAATAAAGGTACATGGAATCACTCAGCTTTTTTTGAAGTTCAATGCTGATAACCTCTGCATATTTCAGCCCCAAAATATAAAATAATTTAGCCCAAAATGCTGGGAAAGCTGGAAAAGACTCCAGCTGCCCCCACAGTCAGCCCCAGATGAACTACACAGAATAAATCACAGGAGGGATTAAAAAAAGGGAAAGAAAAAAAAGAAAAGGAAAGGAAGCTGTCCTGACATTCAGGAGGTTTTTGCTAAATAATGTTATTTTGATGAGGAATTTTGTTATTTGTAATTTTGAAGGTGCCAAAAAATGCTCCTCATTCTGTGAGTGGTGGTGTCAGCACGTCTGGTTTTGGGGGATCCCTGATCCCCTGTGCCCTGATGGTGTGGCAGCTCTGCAGGAGCCAAACTTCCCAGTGAGAGGGGAGAATTTCCAGCAAATTCCAGAATTTCCAGAGAGCAAACCCTTTGTTCATTGTGAACAGGGGATATCTGCAGGGCCAGGAGTCACAGAAAGAAAAATCCATTCATGTGAACGTGGCTGGGGAAGCAAACACCCAAAGACACCCAAAGGTGCAGAACCTCCCAGGATTTCCCCACTTGTTGTTCAGCTCCAGTAAGGAGAAATATTCATTAATACAATTTAATAAAACAGGTTTTGAGCCCATTGAAGTCACTGTCAAACTCTCAGTGATGTTAAAATGATCTTGATTTACCTTTTTCTGGAACATACAAAGAGTAGGTAATCTCTCTAAATTAAAATGCATGAGTGTGCAAGTTTTCAAGGTAGTTTCATCTCTCATTTTTCACTGAATATTATTTTATAATCTTTGCACTTTTACATTCACTGGGAACACTTAAGAAGATCATTATGCATGGCTACATGCCTTCAAAAAAAAATTCAGTTATTCAGGTTGTACCCACTGATCCAATCCCCTCACAGGAGCCTGAGCAGGAAGAATCCCTTGTAAACAAGAATATCTCAGAGTATTCCCAAAGATGGGTACCATACATGACTTCTGTTAAGGTTTTATACCAATTTCAACAAGCCAGTCTCTACCTTGCTAAAACAAACCCTAAAGCTCGTCACCATCTGCCACTTTCCATCTTCTTAAAGATTAAGGATATTCAAATGTTTCTTTACAGAAATAAGGGATACAGTCAAATGTTTCTTCACAGAAATAAGTACAACAATGCCAGAGAATCCCCTTTCCTCCCACTGGCATTTTAATGTTCTGCTGCTACTCTGCAGCACTTGAGGAACCTGATAGAAATGCAAATCACCTTATACCTCAGCACAAACAAGAAGAATGAGAAGTTTAATCTGAGTGATTGTTTTCAGCCTATAATCCCATTCTTGAGCACACTGAAATCTCAAAAATACATTTGTGTATTGAAGCTCCTTTGGAGTTTCTCCCTAATTTTCACCAGTGGAGGCCTGTCCAAAACTCAGGCAGCAGGAAGAGGTGTTTATTTAATTCCACTCAGGTTCAGAGGGCAAGTCAGGCAGGTCTGGCCAAAGCAGAGATGAGGTTTTTAATAAAAGATGCTCTACATCATCACACACAAGCTCAGACTGACAAAAGAAGGGTTGGGATCACCCTCACCCCTCAAATCCTTCCTTCTGACCAGAGAGAGCTCAGGACCAAACCCTCCCCTGCTCCGGGACCCAGCTCCCTGCTCCAGAGAGGGAAGGGAAGGATTTTGGTTGGAAAACAGGAGCTCTGTGACCTGCCCACCCTCTGTGGGGTCACCCCTGCATCCAACGGTGGCACCAAAATAAACCCAGCAAGGCAACAGGACTCACAGAGAGAGAGGGCAACCTGTGACACCAAGAGAATATAACTGAGAGAAAAATGAAACATGCTGAATGATCACTCAGTTTGCTGGGCAGCTGAGGGCAGAGCAACAGCTTGGGCACACCATGTCTCACCTCAGGTGATGCCATTTTAAAGAACCGACTTCACAGTGAGTGTGAGAGGTGAGGATATTCCCTGCTCACCATTCCAGCCTTCTCCCAGGTGCTGCTGAGGGTTTCTCCTGGTGCCCTGCAGCCCCACAAAGTGCAGGATGCCCAGTGGCTCTGGGTAATCCAGTGCACAGGGTGGGGGACGGGCCAAGAATTTGCTTTATACAACACAGCAAGGAAGAACAGACTCTCTACTCATCCCTTTTGAGCTATAAAATGCTTTAAAATATCACCGAAAATTCACAAAAAATGATCACCTCAGTGTGAGTTTTTGGGAGGGCTTTTAGATCACTCAGAATTCCCACTTTGTTCATCAGTTCTCCTCTCTTGGAAAGGGAACACAGAACCCTTGGAGGTTATTTTAGACTGTAACATTCAGCACAATGCTGCTCCTTCTCTGCTCTGGGTTGTTGAGCTGTTCCATTAATGTGATGGCTTAAATTCTGTTTCTCTCCTTTTAAATCCAGTGCATTAGGCTTAGCATTAAAACGTTGCTATTCTAGGCAGAAATATTAGATATAATTTTGATATTTATTTTCAGAAATAAAAAAATAACTAACAAGGAGCTATTGATCTTATAGAGATGGGTTGGCATGTCAAGAAGCCATAAACCTTTTCAATTACTGTTCTTTTCTTGCAATATTTACAGCATTATATTAAAGAGAGAAGATAATATGTGATTTATATGCAATTGAATATTTCTCCATGATATATTTGTAGCTGACTTGGCCATCACCCTCATTCTAAAATCTGGAAACAAAGCCATGTGCTGGTGCTGGTTCCAGCCCTCAGGAGGACAGGGACAGTGTCCACACAGGCTTCAGCAGCAGGTTCACATCTCTCCATCCCCAAATCCTCACCCTGTTTTCCTATTTCAGTTAAGTCCCACCAGGAGCTCAGGTGAACCTGGACAATGCATCACTGCAGAACCAAATCCAACCACCTCTGATCCCTCCACAGAGAAATATCCATGCTTTTAGGAGAAGGGAGAATATGATTGAGAAGATTAAATATGATTTACTGAGTTAAACACAAGATTATAATCTTTAGAAATGACTGTAACTATTATATAGGTCAAAACCAGAGATAAGTCACACAGTAATTTCAAAAAAAAAAAAAAACAAAAAAACCCTCAACCAAGCAACCAAAAAACCCCTGCAACAAAACACACACTAAACTAATTTAAATATTAACCAAATCTCCATTATGAATTTCTATGGATCTCTAAGGGGTCTATAGCTAAATCAAGGTGTGTTGTCTGCACAAAGCCTCCAAAAATGAGTTCCAGGACTGAGATATCCATGGAAAAGCTGCTCCCTACAATAGCCTGAAGGTTTCTGGCCGTGGGGAGAGCTTGAGGCAAAGGACACTCACAGAGCTCACGTGGTGGCCCCGCACCAGACACATTTTCCTCATCTCTGGGAGGTTTTCTGTGATTCCCACTGCTGCTCTGGACAGAGTGCCAGTTTGGTTTGTGTTTTGTTCTGCCTGGGCCTGTTTGTGGTTTTTTTTTCTCCTCCACGGTATTTCAAATCCCAACTAATATTTTTGGATCAGCCACGCGGTGACAACAACATTGGCTTTCTTCCCCCTCTCCATAAATAAAGCTTCAGAAAAACCAACATATTACAGAGTATTTTCTAGTGGCCTGTGCTATTTCAGTCTCCTGGGAGGGCTGGAGGAACACAAACACATTTCCCAGTGACACCAGCTGTGGCTGGGAGAGCTGTGAGCCCCTGCCATTGTCCCCAGCTGTCAACACGTGGGATGATGTCACCAGGGCTGGTGGTGGCACACGAGGTGGTGACAGCAGCACCTTCTGCTGCCTCCTCCATGCGCTGGGACACTGCCAAGCTTGTTTTTCATCTTTTAATGGCTCCTTTTGGATTTCTTTTCGGGGTTGAAACTGCTGGTTAAAGGGCAGCCAGCCCAGAAAGAGCTTTGATCCCAAATCTCTCCATTTTGGGGCTCATAGTGTGTAAATCCCAAGGGCTGGCTCACGTTCTCCAAGTTATTTGAGAAGGTCCCACTGGTGAGAGTTTTGGATGTGGAAAAGCACTTTGCCTCAGTGACCAAATCTGAAAAGAATGCTCAGGAAATGCTCAGTTCCTCAGCAGGCATGGTGCCTCAGGAGATCCCGGGGATGAAGAGAAAATTCCCCATAGGAATACACTGAGAAATATTTGCATTTTGGTCGAGGTGAATTGCTGTCTCTGCATTGCTCCTCAAATGGAAGGTGCAAGAAGAACAGAAATTGAAGAGAAAGTTTTAGCAATCCATTAAATACACTGGAAAAGCACATTTTAGAAGCTATAATGTAAAAAAATTAAGACCTGCTTAATTTCCTCCTGAAACCCTTGGATGTATTTCATGTAGTACAGAGAACAAATCCAGTCTTTGCTGTTTTCTCACATTAATTCAGACTTTAGAGCCTTCTTTCAAGAGGCTCACCCTGTATCTCTTCCAGCTCTTGTTTGCAACTGTTTTTTTCATGCTTGTTCTCCACTACTGACTCTCTGCTTCTGATCATTTTCAGATGTTTAAAGGATTTGAAAAGCTCAAGGATGTCCAGTATGTCTACACCCCTTTTGATTCATCACTCTGTGGAGTGAAGCTAGAAGCCAACAACAAAAAACAGTATCTTCTAACAGGTAAGATGGAGCAAAATTAATGTAGCTGGAAATTCAGAAGTAGCTGCTTAGAGTGAAATTGCTAAAATATGCTAAAAAGGAATTAATTTATGTACTAAATACAAACACAATGGGATGTAAAAGTTGTGTTCTGCTGTAGTTATAGTGTGATTTTACGTTTTCCACCCTTTCTCCAGCACTCTTAGAGCAGTTCCAAAGGAAGTGAAGGACAATAATGATATTAATCAGTAAATAGAATAAATAGATTAATTAATCAGTAAATTATTCATTAAATAGATAATAAATTAATCAGTAAATAGAATAAGTAAATAGAATAAATATACATATAAATATAAATATATTTTTAAAATTTTGATTCAGTATTTGCCATTATTATTTCATTAAAACCAACAGTACTGATGATCTTCCCAGGAATGCAAAGGTGCATAATGACCAAACAAGTGCCTGTGTGTCTGCAGGTCTGGGGTTCTCAGTAACTACAGATTATTCTAGATGCTCCTAAAATCCAGTTTAACTGCATTTGCATCCGCCCCTTGCTGGCAAATTAATAATACCTTCAGAAAAAAATATCCTTCTTCAATCTTTTACATCCATACAGTGTGCAGTGAGGAGAATATCCTGTTAGAATCAAATTAATTTAAAAAAAAATTCAAGTATGACTAATTTGGTGCAATTAGTTAAAAAACTCAAGGTGTTTTTACACATCTAATATTTAGGAAACACTTTTATTGCTTTGATTTTTTGTGTTTTCCACGCTGCAGGCCAAATTTTAAGTGATGGCAAAGTGTTGATCCACTTGTGCAACTACATTGAGCCGTGGGATGATTTATCCTTGTCTCAGAAAAAGAGCCTGAACCAGAGGTACCAGATGGGCTGTGGCTGCAAGGTGAGTGCAGAGCAGAACAAAATGTCAATAAACACTCACTGTTTATTTGTATTTTTGAGAATAAACCCTGGTTCAGAGGAAGCTGCAAGGTGAGTGCAAAGCAGATAAATGTAAATAAATATAATTTATCTGTATTTTTGAGAATAAACCCCTGTTCGAAGAAAGCTGCAAGGTGAGTGCAGAGCAGGTAAATGTCAATAACGCTGTGGTGGATAAATGTAAATAAGCACCACTTATTCACATTTTTGAGAACAAACCCCAGTTCAGAGGATGCTGCAAGGTGAGTGCAGAGCAGGTATTGGTCAATAAACACCGTTTATTCACATTTTTGAGAATAAACCCTGGTTCAGATGAAGCTGCAAAGTGAGTGCAGAGCAGATAAATGTCAATAAACACCATTTAGTCACATTTTTGCAAATAACTCCCAGTTCAGAGGAAGCTGCAAGGTGACTGCAGAGCAGATAAAGGTAAAAAAAACCATTTAGTCACATTTTTGAGAACAAGGCCCAGCCCAGAGGAGGCTGCAAAGCGAGTGCGGAGCAGATAAATGTCAATAAACACCATTTATTTGTATTTTTGAGAACAAACCCCAGTCCAAAGGAAGCTGCAAGGCGAGTGCAGAGCAGATAAACGCAATAAACACCGTTGTGGTGGATAAATGTAAATAAACACCTTTTACTTGTATTTTTGAGAATAAACTCCAGTCAAAAGGAAGCCGCAAGGTGAGTGCAGAGCAGATAAATGTAAATAAAATATGTAAATAAATATAGTTCACTCCATTTGTATATATAAACATAGTTCAGTTGTATTTTTGAGCATAAACCCCATTCAAAAGGCAGCTGCAAGGTCAGTGCAGAGCAGATATTTGTCAATAAACACCATTAATTCCCATTTCTGAGAACAAGCCCCAGCCCAGAGGAGGCTGCAGGGCGCTGAAGGAGCTCTTTGCCCCCAGATCACCACGTGCTACATGGTTCCGTGCTCCATCACAGCCCCCAACGAGTGCCTGTGGACGGACTGGCTGATCGAGCGGCGGCTCTACGGGCACCAGGCGCGGCACTACGCCTGCATCAAGAGGAGTGATGGCACCTGCAGCTGGTACCGAGGGGGGCCTCCCCCGGAGAAGGAGTTCATCGACATCAGCGAGCCTTGAAACGCTCATTTCTCCTACAAACAGCCCTGGGAGGCTCCTTCCACCCCACCCTGCACAGCTCTGAACTGCCTCGTGGTCCTCGTGTCACCTTCCTTAGGAAACCGACGCCGGTTTGTCCCCAAGAGTCCGTGGGGTTGGCACCGGTGCAGGACGAGGGACAAAAATCCTCCTGGAGGCACCTGCTGTGTGCTCTGTTATGCTTTGCACAGAGGGCTGGCAATTGTCCTCCAAGGCGTAACAAGTTCCCTTTTTTTTGGCCAATATGAATGTACAGGAACAAAAGAGTTGCCAGAATTTTGCCCCCTCCCCTCCCCTGTTTGATAACCTGCAGATTAAGGGCTCCCCCCGTGTTTTATTCCAAAATCTTTCCCATGAACTACGGAATGTTTTATAGAACTATTATTTTTTTTTTCTTTTTTTTTTCTGTATGAAAGTCTTGGATACAAAAGAATTATTGTACAGTGTATATGTAAAGTATTATAACAATGTGCTATTAAAAAAAAATTCACAAATATTTCCTTATCTGTTGAAACGCGTTGAACACTTCTGTGATTAAAACAATCTGTGCTCCACATTTTGTATGTTCCTTATGTCACAGCTTCCTTTATCCACACAGTTGTACCTTCCATTGATAACTAAATTAAGAAACAGCCTTGATAATCCAAACCCCCTTCCCAAGTCAGCACTGCTATGGACTAACCACAGCTTGCTGAAGGAAAAGCCAGATTTTTAATCCATGGGTTAAAGCGTTAATCCATGGAATTCAGCATTCCATGGAAGAAATTCCAAGCCCAAATGATGCCAGGCTAAAACTGCTCAGAACTACAAACTCACATCCATGCTCAGGGCAGCTGCAGCCCTTAACACCTGCCTCAATACAGCACCAGGTATTGGTACCCCAGCACTGTCAGAACCTCAGAAACTCATGTGAAAATATGTGCAATAAATATTGCACAACTTACACTGCAGTGATTTCTGGAAGCTCTCAGGTATTTGACCCCATTCAATAGGATTTAATTGTTTTTCATTCAGGAACGCCCAACATACTCAGTCAGTGAATTTGGCTACTTGTGAACTCCAAACAGAGAAAGGTTGCAACACATTTTGCCTGTCACTTCTTTAGTGTCTTAACTTTCCTGAATTGATGACTGGAGTTAGTAACTAATCCCTCACACACGTATTTCAGTTTATAAAAGTAATTAAATTCACAGTGGTTAAGCTTTTGGAAGTGTAAATGCCAAAGTTCAGACTATTTGTGCCCCAGAAAAAAGGAGAGCCCTCAGACAGGATGGGAGTCTCCAGTAGCTGCCATTTCTGACAGATTTTACTATCTAAAGGACAGGTTTGGAAACACCCTTCTAAAAAAGATTTGCCTTTTCTGTTTCTGAGTTTATACATTTCCAGTGAAATGCAAATGGTGCAAGGCCAACAGGAAAATATGCCATAATTCCTTTGAGGAAAATGTGTCCCATAGTAGATAAAAGTCAATGTTCCAGTTTGGATTTACTATTAATCAGTCTGACTCTTTTAATTTACAACCCTGAATTAAAACCATATCTATGTGCTGCCAATTGTAAAGCCCAGCTTGTTTTCTGCTTTACTCAAGACAAACCAAAAATTTCCTAACACTAACAATTTCGACCAAAGACTTACATAAATGAAACAAAAAGAATAAAAAGCTACAATTCTTCCCAAAAAGAATTGATATTACAGTGACAATACTGGTAGAGCTATTTACTGACAGTGCTGTGCCTTTATATCGCTAATCTTCAGAAAGATTCAAAGCCAGGCCACGTTTCCTACTGTCAGATCAAACCAATTCCTAGAGAAGCCCACAGAGCTCAATAAGCACAAAGGTTAATATTCAATGATTAATATTCAGTGGTTAATATTCAATGGCCAATATTCAGTGCTTAATATTCAGCGGTTAATATTCAATGGTTAATATTTAATACCTGTAGCATTTCTCCAAATCCATTTGGATGGGCTGGTGCCTTTTGGATCACACTCTGCAGCAAACAGATGTTTTTTGCTTTTTAACACACCTGATCTCTGTTCCTATTTCACTTTTACAGTAATTAGACTTTAAACTCAACTCACCCAGCCCAGATTGCCTTGTCCATGCACCTTGCACAAAGAAATGCTTTCTCTGATATTTATGGACAGACTGTAATACAGATGGCGTGCCACAACTGGTTTTAAAAACATTTTCTATTTGTCCTGCTATAAAATATCCCACATGAGGCATTTCACAATTCAGGTCTGTCTGCTTTGATTTCTGGCTGAGCAGAAATCTGCCCAAACTTCCCACAATGGATAGTACAAAGAATTTATTTTTTTCCCCCTCATATCAATAAATGTGGCAAGAAAAGCTTTACAAAAACCCAGCTCAGAATGAGATTTTATTTTCCCTGAGGAAGATCCTCCAAAGGCTTGACTACAAGGTGGCATTCTGAATATGTTATTTCAATAGCAGGATTTTTACTGTGGTGGCATTGATACCTTATCAACAGCAGATTCTTTCTACAACATTTTCTTTTTTACTTCTTGAAACTGTGTGTGTGTTACATGAGAGGGCAGAGCAGAAATACAGCCTGGCACAACATTTGAATTTAATTTGAAAATGGCTCAAATGACTTTTGGTAAGAGAAGGGAAAAGAAGAGAGAAGGGAGGCTGTACAGGTGAACAGAGAAAAAAGAAAATCACCACCTGGAATATTGCTGGTGTTTCCCCCACGTTCCAGTTAAATTTTAATTAAATTGTTCAGCAATTACGTTGAAAAAAAGCCGTGTTGTTTTTTGCAGAGAACAGAAGAGGTGGGAAAGCAGTGAAATAAAGGGAACTAATTACCAAGGGAAAGGCTGTGGATATGACTCAACCAGCAATGAGTTCAAAAGCCTCACAGCGTTTTCTGTAATCAGTCCGGGATGAATGTTTCTGTTTCCAAAAGTGTTTCATTAAAGCAGCTCCATTTTTACACAAAAGAATGGCATCTTTGTTTATTTACCTTGCCTTGCCTAAAGCCTCGGCACAAACCATCAGCAGAGGGTGAAAGGAGCACCCCTGGCACGCTCAGCTGACCTTCAGTTCCCAAAGATTTGGGGCTCTTTCCCCCTCCCCATATCCCCCTCCCGAGCTGGTTTTCACTGGAGGGGGGCACAGCTCCAGGTTCCCGTTTGGAGAATAAGAAGGGAAGGAGAAAAAGCAAGAGTAGCACCAAAAAACATATTTTAAACCGTACTTGCCAAGTTCTGCATCAACAAATGCAAGCAAGGCCAGCTGCTGATAAAAGTGTTGAAACCCCCAAATGAAATAACATGATGTGATTTCAGTGCAGCATCAGAAAATTCTGATTTCCCGATTGTCTTAAACCCACTCTCAAAAAAATTCAACTAAAATGCTGTCTTGTACCACACTGCCTGATTATTTCCCAAGCCACAAAGTTCCAGATAATTTCTTGAGGAGGAATAAAACCCAACAAATGAATGTCATGGCAGCAGCTCTGAGTGGCAATGCAATACCCAAACGGATTCATTTTCTCTAGCTTAACATTCATTACCAGAGAAATGTGTAAAGAAAAATTACTTGGCTGTGGAGAACAACATCCAAAACGTTCAAACAAAAGAGAAATAACTTATAAGTTCTGACTTTAATGAGCAATGTAGAGGAATGAAGACAGGGAAAAGCACTCACAGGGTTGCTACTCTCAGAAAAAGATGCCATATAGACTTAGAAGTCTGACACATTAGTTCTTGCCCCAAAATGAAATGTTCTTTGTTTTTCAGGGCTGCAGTTTAGCAATGCACCTAGAAGTTCTGCTTTTTTCAGTAAAATTACAGCCAATCTCAAGTTGGAAGGATACCTTGAGGGTCACTGTGTCCCACTCCCTGCCCCTCACTGCTGCCTAAAACTAACCACACCCTAAACCCATCATCCAAGTGCTCCCTGGGCTCTGACAGGCTCATCTCTGTTATTTTTCTGTGTGTAAAACTCTGAGAATCCATGTTAGCTCAGGCACCTGAAGATCACATCTCACAACCACCCTGATTCTGGCTGAGCTCAAAGCCCTGCAGTGCCCAGCTCATCATCTCCAAAGACAACTAATGCCAGAAAGGACTGGAGGGAAAACAAACCATGAAAGCGACTCCTGCACTTTCAGAGCTGTTCAGTGTCTTTGGAGTCATTTAATCTCTCTGAGATCTGCAGCTGGGGCAGCTGAAAAATCAGCACTTCCCATGTGAGCACCCTCCAACTCACCATCACAGCGATTTCAAGTGGTCACCCTGTCCCACCCCCCTGAAAGCTGCCAAAAATGCCTTTTGGAGTAGACAATAAATGGGAAAAGGGAATTGTGTGTCCCAGCCCCTGTTTTACAGGCACAGAAAGCAGATTTAGCCCTGCTGCTTGCACCTACCATCTCCTTGTGGTTCGGGTAGAATGTCTGCTCGATGAGAGGGAACTTCTCTGGGCCCAAGGTTTTGTAGACAGACACCAGCTGGGCAAACTGCAAAACAAAGCAGGAGAAAGCAGAAAGCTCAGGAGGGAAACCACACTGTGCCCAAATGAACTCACATTGACATTCTGCTTCTTATCTTGGGGTGTTTGATAAACCCAGCAGGTCCTGGGGTGCAGCCTATCCCCTCCTCCTCACACACCTCTTTAATCCACCCCAGCTGTGACTTCATGTACAGATCAACACAGAAAAACATCTTGAAAAGTGAAGCCCTCACAGGTACAGAAAATTTAAATACATGGGAATACTGGATTTCAGATATCTCCCTGTCTGTGTGTTTGAAGGCAATTCTGTGATGATAAAAATCATCATAGTTTCACCTTTTCTGTTATCTTAAACCTCAAGCCCAGGTATATTTATCATTTATTTAGTGACTGGCACTTCCCTGGCATCAATTTGGTAGTGTTGGCAAAGAGATAAAAGCAACTGTGTCATGCTAAGAGGACAGGTGAGGAACAAACAGGAGAAGTGTCACCTCCCAGGCTGCAGTCATGAGCCATTCCCACATCCTTGAATGGGAATGACTTAAACTGCTCCATGTTACCCCATTCCTATCCATGTTTTTTTACAGAATATTCTGATATAACACATGGCCATCCTTACACCACCACCCAAGATGGAGATGATTTAAACTGCTCCATGTTACCCCATTTCTATTCATGTTTTTAACAGAATATTCTGATATAACACGTGGCCATCCTTGCACCACCACCAAAGATGGGAATGATTTAAATTGTTCCATGTTACCCCATTCCTATTCATGTTTTTTACAGAATATTCTGACATAAAATTCTTTCACTGCTCCTGTGACACCTCCTGCCCACCCCTACTCTGCAGCAGCTTCACAAAGAACATTTACATGTAAAACAAGAGAATTCTTTATTAAGCAGAGCTGGATTTGGGGCTGTTCCCTCTCTTTACTGAGCAGATAAACTCCCCTCTGGTAAGAGCTGGAGAACCAAATCCCCCTGAGGCCGGGCTGGGGTTTCCAGGGAGCAGGAGGGCTCTGGCAGCCAAGGGCCAGAGCTGTTCCAGGGCTCCAAAGCTCTGGCCTGGCCATGCCTGTGATGTGTTCACTTGTCACCCTGCCAACGTGGGACATAAACAACTCAGCACAAGGCTCTGAATAGTGGGATTTGCTGGTTGCAAACAGCACAAAAAGCACGGGACAATGGCACTCTGTCCATAATGCAGATAAAATACCTACTCTGAGGAGAGGCTCGGGGGGCAGTGAGAGCAAAAACTATTCGAAAGGGGAAAAAAAAACAAAACATGAAAGCTTTGCTTGCGTTTCCAGCTGGCAGAGAGGGCTTGTTTAATTTCGTGGTGTTTGCTTAGGTTTGGTAAAATACATCTTTAAATTCAGAAGGCCAGTGGAAAATGCCTTCATGATGAGCAGTCTTCACCAAAAAAGCCCAAGAAATTGTAGTTGGGGTGTGTGCTGTGCAAATCAGGCCTCAAGGAAAGGAAATATTATCACAGCTACCAAAATAAGGTGGTTTGTGCATAGGATTCCTGACAACTTACTCAATATTTCAGTTCTGATCCAAGAGCCAAACTCCACAAGAAAATACTTACTATGAAATACATGATTATTTGCCAAGCAATTGTTAGGTTAAAATAAATCTATTTACCTATGTTTAAAGTAAAGACCTCCAAAGGAAAAATTAAATCATATTATTGTGTTTCCTGTGATTCATTCCCTACTTTCTTTTCCATTTTCACTGGAAGAGAGCAAAAGACACTGAGAAAATGGCATTTTCTGTAGGGGTTGTGGCATTAATGCAAGAGGTAAGACAGCTCTAATTGAGATGAATTGCTTGCAAATGCTTGTTTACTTAGAATAAAATAGTATCAACTGCAGATAACAAACATGTATCACTCCAAAGTATCCTCTAATCAGTGATTAAGCTGGGAAATAGCATGCAGGATAAGCAAGTTTCAGTATTTCAGGCAAAGGAGAGAAATCTCTCAAGTTGCCACAGCTGGGGGAATGATTTATCCTTTACCCTGCTGAGGTGCTGTTTCACCTCTGTGTCTATAAATCTGGGGATCTCTTGTCAATCATTCCTCTCCAGAAATCCTGGTAAATTCAGCTCCAAGTCACATAAAATTTCAGCATTCTAATTGTACATCCATAAACCGCCCTAAATATTTGTTATTTTCCCTGACTGCTGCTGGGCTATTTATAAAGAAGAATTTAATTTAAGTTTTGATGAGCTTCTATCATTTTTTAAGTGGCATCTGGACTATATAGTTTTGTATTTTCTTTTTCAGCGGCTAAAGCAAATGAACTCCAGTCCTAGTGCAGGAGCATCATCTGAATTATCTAATCCAATGTCAAATGTTCACAGACATGGGATGGTCATGAAATAGGAAACAGTAACAGAGCCACTGAAGTATTTTATATGGATAGCAAAACCCATAATCATCTAAAAATCCTCAACTCCTAAAGTTTAGTATTTCAGCAGAAGTCATTTTTACATCTTAAGAAAAAAAAACAAGGAAGTGGAAAAAACTTCTCTGTTAACAAGCTGAATTTACTTCTCATTTTCCAATTTTATGTCTTATTTTCAGTCAAAAAGGGATATCCTCAGGTAGTTGTGTTTACAGTTTGCAGATTATTATTTTAAAAGGAAAATGGTTGGGTTTTGTAGCATTTGTTGCAATGTCAGCTCTTTTCTAGCCAGGATAAAATTCCTCCACACCCAGGCCAGGCTTGTTCCTTTATAACAGAACAGGGCAGTGAGAGCTGTGCCTTTTCTCCTCTCCAACAAGGGTTTTAACATTGTTAAAAATAGATGATAGATAGATAGATAGATAGATAGATAGATAGATAATTTAAAGATTATGATGAGGATGATGATAGTTGGTATAGAGACATTGCTTTGTCAGGAATTCTGCTGTGGGCTTTGGGAAGTTCCCTGAGCTCTAAAAAGGTGTGACAAATAGGAGAAATATTTATTAAAAAAACCCCTTATTTCCTTTGAATTTGTATTAAATCTTTCTGGGCTTGCAGCACCCCAAGACTGGAACTCTAAATGTGACTGCACAGAGCGTGCTGTAACCAAACAGGAGTTACCCAAAATCCCTTTGCTATCTTCATAAAAAGTCAGATAATTACTTTCCTTATCACTCTCAAGGAGTTAAAATGTGCTTAATTCCATGTATGCCATCTCTGAGAGGCTCGGATTTGTTCCTGAGCCAACCACCCCAACTTCTCCCCTGGAAGATAATCAGATCTGATATTTAAAACTAATTACTGCAGATGGTGCTACCTTTAATTCCGGAAAGCTGCTAATCCCCCTTGCCAGGCTGCAGGATTTGTAGCACTGCCCACTCCACTGGGGAATTTCCTGGGATGTTGAGTGGAATTTTAACTCAAGGAATTGCATCTCCTTCTCCTGCTCCCTGCTCAGGCAGGACCCCTGGGCTGTGGGGTTTACTGAACCCTTTCTGTCAGAGATTTCCCTTTTTTGAGGGTTCTTTACCTGTCCTCTTTACAAGCTGACAACTCCAACTGGCCATCCAGTGTTTCCTGGGAACTAACCCAACATCCAAAGTCTCTGGATAGTCTGTTACACCCACCCAGAGGAGCTGGCATTCTACAGGAGCAGAGAAATGGGAAATCTTGGATGGGTGAACACTTCTTTAATCTGTCTGTCATTAAAAAAAAACACTTTCAGCTGAAATTTGTCATTAAAAAATCACTTTCAGCTGAGATTTGACTCATCTCTGGCTGCTCCAAGGTGTGGGCTCATCTTAGGAGTGAAGAAATTCCATGAATTACCAGTTCACCTCTGGATGTCACCTTCCAAAGGCATTAATGAGGATCAGAATTCGTGACTGAAATTCCTGAAGTGAAATTTTCTCATTTTCTGGTGTGATCTCAGTGTTCACTATGGATGGATGGAGGCCTCTGCCATGGGATTTTCCCTTTCCATGCACAGAGGGAAGATCCCTTTGGCCCACAATGACCTGCACAGGGCCCTTGGAGGGTCTGCAGGGATGGAAAGCTGAACAACGAGCTGGTTTGCCTCAATGGGCTGGTTATGTGACAATTTTAGGGATTTAACAAGGAAAATGACATGTTGACTTCTTCAGCCCTTCAGATGGCACCAGGAAAACTGACCTGAAGTCCATTTTTAGGCTGAAATGTCCCTTTTCTGGCTGAAATATCCATTTTCAGGCTGAGGCTCAGAAATGTGGCTGGCCAGTCCAGAAAGGCTGGGTTATCTTGGGAGAGTGAGAGACGTTCAAAAGCACAAACAGGGCTCCTTGGAGGCCAACAAGCTGAGACACAAACATCTGAGAACCCTCAGAGGGAGGAGGAATGAGGCAGTTGTGTGGAAAGGCCTGGCAGGATACATTTGACACATGTTCTCTGTGGGAGGCAATCAACTTTGGCCGAGATTTTTCACTGTATCTCCATTTTATAGTGTCTGTATTGCACTTTAATATTATATTACTGTATTTTTAATACTATTATTACCTGAGGAGCATCTTTTTGTGCTCTCCATGTGCTTCTTTGTTGAGATTGGTCCACATCTCCTCTCTTACACTTTAGCAAACACTGAATACTTTTCCAGAAGGCTGAGTTCACACACATCTGATTCACTCCTTGGTCCCTCCAAGGAGACTGGAGGGGAGCAGACCTCTGACTGATGTTCTCCTCTGCCAGCAGGAGCTGACAGCTCCATCCAAGTGTTCAAACCCCCAGAGTCAGCCCAGACTTGGCACGGCCACTGAAAGGTGAAGCAGTGCCTACAGATCCTTTTGGGCACAGCAGCAGAATGCAGAGAAGATGGGACTGGCACTAGAACTTGGTGTTCCTCCCATGGTTTTCCAGCAGGACCCAAAGCCAAAGACAACACAGCTGGACTGGGAACACAAGGATTGCCTCCATGAACCCTGCATGGCGAGTTTTATACCACAGGTGGCTTGTTCTGATGCCTTAAGCTTTACCTTTCATATTTTCACATTCTGTGCTGCCCAGGGGTGAGTTCTGAGCTCACAGTCAGTGTCACTCAGCTCTGCACACAGCAGGGACACAAAACAAATCCTTTTCCTGCTGCACACCAAGGACAACTTTCAGGCCCAAAAGCACAAACAAGGGTGGCTGGAGGGAGGAACAAGAAGGATGGGACCTCACAGCCTGGAGCTGGAATTGGACAATTAAACCCCAATATGCAAATGGACCAAAACTTATCAAAGTGTGAGACCTGGTGACTGGAGATCCATTTTGTGTCCATTTTGGGCCCACCTTGGGTGCAGCCCTGGCCAGGCTCTTGTCCTGCCCAAGGTGTATCCTAAAGGCCTTTCAATAAATCTCTACTTTATTCTCCAGCTCTGCCCAGTCTCTGTTCCAGGTCAGCCTTGCCAAGGCATCAGTTTCCTGAGGCTTTTGCAGCCCACAGGAGTGAGGTGATCTCTGCCTCCCTGAGATGAGATCTGTCCCTGATGCATTTTCCCCTCAAGCCCAGCCCTGGGATCAGCAGATCTCCTCTTTGTCTTTGACTGCAGCTGATATTTCCTCACTTTCTTCACTTTTAGCTCCCTCCTCACCCTCCGGGGTTCTTGCGGCACCTCCTGAAGTGGAGCTGCGCAGCCCCTGTGGGTGTGCTGGCCCTTCCCAGAGGGATTTGGACTCTGCTCCAGCTCCCCAGAATTTCCAAGGGCATTTTCTGGGCTCCTGCACCTCCCCTGCAGCATGAGAGCTGCAATGTGAGAGGCACAGCTTTCCCACTGCTAATCACTGCTGTAATTAACTGCTGGAATATTTTCACATTAGAATTACAGCTGATGAGATCCAAACCATTAAGAGCTTCTACAGGATGCAAAAGAAAAAAGAAAAGAAGCCTTAAATAAAAACCTCATGCCCTTGGAAGAGCTGCATGGACTGGCTTACAAATTACCAGAATGCGTCCATGAGAGAAAAAAAAAAAATTAAAAAAGTTTTCTACAACAGTTGGAAAAACAGGATTTAAAAAAAAAATCCCAAAGAAGCAGAAAAGGGTCACAGCCAGAGACATAAAAACATCTCCTGGCTTGCAGGGTTGGGCAAGAAGGCATCTGGCAAGGAGAGACACCTTGGCTGGTGCAAGAGGCACTGACAAAATGTGTAAACAGTGAGGAAAGCGAGATTTAAGGAAGACGTGTGGATTAAAATGAAGGAAAACAGCCCATGAGCACAGAAGGGTAGAACACAGATCAAGACATGCCTGGGATAAAAGAATTAGCAAAAGGTAATACTATGAAGCCTAGATTGAGGGGCCTTCTGCAGTCCTCTGTTTTGGAATGAAAATTTAGAGAAGGAAGAAAGTTTTTTGTGGAAGTGAGAGGCTCTGGGGACTCCTTCCTGGGTGCTTTTCCAGCAGTGAGAAAATGCACTTTATTCCACTGTTATGGGAACAGGGAGTTCAGTGTTCTGACCAGGGAAACATTTGTGCTGTTGTTTATTTTGATGGGACTTGGCCTTGTGCTTCAGCACTTCTCAGAAGGGTTTGGGGCTCACTGCAACAGAGAGAGATTTTCTTGGGTTTGGGTTTTTTGAGAGATGAGGTCCAGTTCAAACAGGAGGTTTCCATAAAAATATTGAGTTCAGTGAGAACTTGCAGAGGAAAAAATCAGTGCTGGATTTCCAGGGTGCATTTCCAGGGGGGGTTTCAGTGGTGGATTTCTGGGGAGGATTTCCAGGGTGGAGATTTCCAGGGTGGTTTTCCATGGTAGTTTTCCACAGTGGACTTCCATAGTGGTTTTCCATGGTGGACTTCCAGGATGGTTTTCCATGGTCGATTTCCAGGGTGAATTTCCAGGGTGCATTTCCAGGGTGGAGATTTCCAGGGTGGAAATTTCCAGGGTGGATTTCCAGGGTGGGATTCCAGAGTGGATTTCCATGGTGGAATTCCAGGGTGGATTTCCGGGGTGCAATGCAATCCCTCAGACACCACCATCCAACCTGTTCTAGGCCCAGCAGGGAGAGCCAGAGGACTCCTTGGGGTGGCTGATCCCCAACCAGGGATTTCATAGCATTTTAAACTGAAGCACCCACTAAAAACCCCTCTGAGAGCAGGGGTGGTGCTCACACACCCCCAAAAGAAACCAGGACACTCTGAATCCATCCCAGAGGGAGCTGGAGCTAAGGACAGAAGTGGGATATCCAGGAATGCCAGAGGGGAATGGCAGTGCTGGTGGGAGCTGTGGAGATGATGTGGGAGAGCTGCCCTGGAGGACAGGGAGAGGATGGAGTGGGGATTGCACTCCTGGAGACATCACAGGAGGGATTTTCCTGGATGGGTGACAAATTCCTGTGTCAGGAAGGGGAGTCTCACCCTCCTGATCCTCCTCAGCTCTGAGTCACCACAGTCACACCTCAAAGAAGCAAATATAACTGAGATTTTAACTGAAAAAAATGATTTTCTAAGGTAATTTAATGGGCAATATAACACACGGGTTTCCTTTCTAATTACATATTAAGATTACTCAAGAAATCAACCTTAATTTCCATAACCTGGCCTCCAGATGTGGATATTTGCTTTAACTAAGCACAAAAAGAGTTTCTGAGTCTCTACTGTGGCAGATAATACAAAGGACATGAACCAGAGCTTTACAGTTTTGAATATTAACTTTCCAGCCTCTGTTTGAACACAGTTTCCTTCACCAGAAGGTAAGAAACAGTTAAAAAGTCTGAATTTTCTTTTTGAATTTTCTACCCCTAGAAATGTTCAATGTCTGTAATGGATGTCAAGAGTTCCCACTGTTGCTTTTTAGTGCAGAGGAGAATGGGGCAAAGTGGCTACAACCTACTACAAAATTCAGGAATGCAGTCAAAAAATCCCAGTCTACTCTTGCATTAAATTATCCTGATGGCAGTAAATGCTGGTCAAAGCAAAATACTCCCATACTCAATTTATATATAATGCATTTGAGAGTGCAAGCAAGGATTGATAAATACAGAGCTGAGAGAATTCCTGGCTCTATGGAACAGAAAAATCATCACCACACTGAGATTTATTTATTATTTAAGGATCTCTGTTGTTTTTTTTGGTTTTTTGTTAACCAGGAATTTCAAGTGAGCTTACTTATTTTAGGAAAGCAAAATCAGCAAGGAAGGCTGGAATATTCTCTTCCTATTCCAAGACTGGAATATTCCCTTCTTATTCCAAGACTGGAATATTCTCTTCCTATTCCAAGACTTGATTTAACTAATCTATAAAGAGGTGCAAACACACTACTATGTTTAAGATATTTAGATTTCTAGTTATACATTTATACTTATATTTATGAATTTTGCTCCACTTCAATGTTCAAACCTGGTATTAAATTGTCTTTTGACCAAAAGGTTATAATGTTTTCACCTTATTTCTGGCACAGTTATGTGAATTTACTTTCAGCTCTTGCAGGACAAATCCATCAATATGTCTTGCTTTAAGTGGCAAAGAGGGCAAAATCTTCACTGGTTGACAGAGAATTAAATTGGGTTTTATTCAGATTTTTTATGCAGTTTTTTTATTCTTAAGAAAGTTCTGCTTGGAGGAAAAACACCTGTTTGTTTGTTTGTTCTCTGCCTGCCCTGGACATGCACAGGCCTCTGACTTCACTTGAAACCTGTAAATCCAACACTTTTCTGTAAAAACCAAAATTCCTTTACTGCCTTTACCTGTCAGTGAGATCAATCTTGCCAGACTGGTTGAAACAAGAAAGTTCAGTGCTGGCTTGATCTAATGAAATACATAAAGCTGACTAAAATACATCTCAGTGTTTCTAACATTTATCATGGTGGCAGACATTAAATTTGAACATCCCTAAATGTGCTCCCTGAGTGAGCTGCAGCCAGATTGCAGGTAAGCAATCTCCAGCCTTGACCTTTAAGAAGATCCCTTCTGGCACATAAAAGAGAGCAATAACCAGCCAAATTCTATCCCATTGCTCAGCATTAATGTACAAATCTGACTTTTGCTAACGAGCACGAGGTTTTCTTATAGTGAAATAAACATTGAGAATTTCTTTCTTTAAAGCCAACATGTGAAAATCTCCCAGTTTTACAGCAAATAGCTTTTCAAAATGCTTCTCTTCTCAGACACATTCATTTTGTTTGTTGTTTGCTCTCCAGAAGATGCTTTGACATGAAATTGAATCTCCTCTGCGTGGTTGTGTCTCCCATTAGCATAGCTTCAATAATTTGTGTCAACAGGAAGCTGGAAGGAACAGAGCTCATCTCTTTTTTTCTGCTCCTCCCTGCAGAGTCCTGACAAATGTCCTGCCAGTGCCCCAATCTGTTGCTCAAGATTTTTAAAGTGTAACTGGGAGTGGAAAAAGCACAAGAGACCAACTTGGAGCAGCAACACAGAGGAGAAAACAAGGTGAGGAAGAGCATTAGAAACCATCAAACAGCAAGAAAGGGCAGTTAAAACAGAGCTTCCAAGAAATCCAGGTAAAAATAGAGAAGTTAAATGTCCAGTTAGAGCAGAAAGATGAAGACAGAAAAGCATCTGCAAAAGAAATGCAAAGCAGAACACGGTTCATGAAGCCACGGAGTTGTGTAAGCTTGGCAAGAGGAGCAAAACAAGGAAAATATCAACAAACTTGCAAAGAAGTGTTTGGCTGTCTGCTTCCAAACTGGGGGAAAAGAAACAAACAACAACTGTGAGATTTACAGTACTACCAGGTCTGACAGGAAAAGCCATTCCCAGCCTTCCCTCGGAACGGCTGCGGGTGAGCACGGAGATGAAATTTGGCATCACCAAATGTTCTGGGGCACTTCTGTAACATTTCAAAGCCCTGATAACAATAAATTCCCACAAAAGGGCAGAGTGTGACATCTGAAGATGTTTGAGCACAGGATGGTTCCCATCTGGAGCTCTGTGTGAAGAACACCAGACCCTTCCAGCTCTTTTCACACACTCCCAGGTATCTCTGCCTCCCTCTCTGGCCCAGAAAACCCTCCCCGCCTGGTTCCCCTGTTCCCACATGCCTGCAGGGATGGAGCAGAGTGCCAGGAGTGCAGTTTGATGGGGCCAAGCTGTTCAGCACCAGCTCCCAGCCCTGCAGAGCCAGCTGCCTCTCACAGCCTGGGACAGCTCTGCCCGAGCTGGGCACACCTGGGCTTCCCGAATCCCTCTGGGACTGCCTCCACTCCCTATTTCCTAAACACAGACCCTTCCACCACCCTGCCAACAGCCAATTATGGTCACAAATAAGGGTTGTGCCCCTCCTTCAGCAGAGGGAATGTGTGATGAAGGTGTCAGCAGATCCTTGAAGCCTCCCAGGAGAACAGATGTGCAGCCAGCTGCAGGGGCTGGGATGATTTCCCTCTGCACTAAAGGAACCAGCACTGCACTCATGGAACTGATTTTGGGAGGGTTTTCTTCCTCTCCAGTTGTGTACAGCTGCTCTACAAAAGGGCAGTGATTCTGGAGTCTCTGCAGGCCTTGAAGGTTTATCACTGTCATAAAGAACCTGGAAGCACCAACCCAGCCCTGTTATGCCTGAAATTATCATTTCACAGTCAGGTTGAACTGACATAAAATCCTTTATTCTATCTACAGCAGCCTTGGACATTGAACCTTGCAGCTCCTGAGAATTAAATCAAATGTAATAAAAATAATAAATTTAATAAATTTAATAAATTAAATTTGCCTGTTTGGTGTCACTCAACTCCCCCTCCCTGCCTGACTCCACTTATCAGCAAACTGCTGGACACAGTGGGGTGGGCAGGGAATAAACTGGGCTGTTCCAAAAATACTATCACCAATATGGACCCCCATCACCTGCAGGGTTGCATTGAAGGAAATCCTTCAGTATGCAAGTTTCACATGAATCATTACAAGAATCATGCAAATGGATCCATGTAGGAAGAATTTATGGGTTTTTTTTTAAATTCAACACAGGACACTGGGAAAAAATCACATTTTGTATTTTTTAATACATGTTTTTTTCGTTGGGGTTTTTTAAAATATTATTTCCCCAGTCTAAACAATGAGATTTTACCCAACGCTGCAAGCACTGATATCATCAGCACATTTTCCAGTTCCTTCTGGCCTCCACAATCACTTCACACACCTCCACAGAGCCATAGAATTATTTAGGCTGGAAAAGCCCTCTAGGATCACCAAGACCAGACACTAACCTTGAACTTCTAAGTCCACCATTCACCCTTGTCCTTGAGTCCCACATCTATGTGGAACTTAAATCTTAAATCCCTGCAGAGGCAATGGCATCAGGTACTATGGGAAAGTTTGCATACAGACTAACTCCTAAGCCTCAGCTAAGGGAAGCCTTCCTTATTTCCTGACTGACATTTTCTAAAGGAAAACAGATAATTTAAGATATCAAATATTAACTTTGGATAACTAACGATGCTCTTTTTTTTCCTCTTTACTTTTTTTCCCCTTAAATGCTTTACAGCAGGATCTGCACCCCATTAAACACGAGTAAAACTGTCAGGTGAATTGAGAATCCTACAAGGATTGTGGATGTTTTTGCCTCACCTTAACTCAGTGTAGCTGTAAATTGAACCAGGTAAAATTTTGGTCTTGTTTGATGAGGTTATTTCATGCCCAAGACAACTCCTTTGCAACATGACCCTCCAACTGAAACACTGTAATGTTTTAATAATAATTCTTCAGCGAGGGCATGAACCTTAAAATGGTTCCTCCACAGCTCTGTGTGAGCTCAGCAATAAAGAACTTACTCTTTATTTATAAAGCCCACGCTCTCCCCCCAGCTTTCTGACAATCTTACTAGTGAAATCTAAGTGCAATCCACCGTGAGCCAGGGCCATGAATTCTCCATGAGCTAAGTGTTATCACAGGAGTGAAATAACCCGAGTGCTGCAACAACCCCGCACTACGAACATGTTTCAGAACACAAACATCTCACCACACACACTCAGCCCAGCTTTCTTCCTCCTGGCTGCTCACAGCCCAGCTCCTCACAGGGCTGTAGGGTGCTCTGAACTTCTGCTGTGCCTTTGGGGGAGCTGTGCATGCCCTGACACCAGGGAACATGAGCTTTCAGACCGGTTCTCAGTGCAGGCCTGGCAGTCCTCCCACCACACCCCACCTCTCAATAATACACCTCAGATCAAACACAAATTTGTTCTCAGATCAAACTCAAATTTGTTTGCTGTCTCTTGGAAAATTCACAGAAAGCCAGAGCACAAAAAGAGCTTTCCTGGAAAATCAAGGGCAGGTGCTGCAGTTTGTGGCACAGGGTGTGACCCTGCCCTCAGAGCTGAGAAGATGTTGTACATCTGGAGCTGTGTGTTCCATGAACCACCAAACACCTGACACGGTGAAGAGCACTCATTTAAAACCCAAAGAGTTTGTACATTGAGTTCTAACTCCCATTTTATTTGAGAGCCCTTTTATTACCAGTCTCTCTTCCCTGACTTCCCCTCCTAGCAGATCTACACTACTCCTAATTTTGCTCTGATTTAAGGAAGATTCACTGCCCATGGCCAACTCAATAATTTCACATCCTTTTAAGGCCCCATTCCATTGCACATCCCTTATTTTTCCCCCTGCTGTTATCAAAGTTGTAGTTCCCTCCTGCCACTCCACATCTTACCTGCAGGAAAGTCAATCTGTTTCTCATTAATTAATAAAGATTGTTACTTATGGCTTTATGTAGTGTTCTGCTTCCCTGTTTTCCATGGGGCTTTTGCAATTGAAATGTTTGTAGAGAGAACTTTCACACAAACATCAGGGCACTGGTGTTGACAGAGAGATTGTGCAGAAAGAAATCCCTGCCATGCTGCGAAGAGGAGGCTGATGGTAAATCCATGGCCATGCGGAGCACAGTGGGTTTTACCCTTTATTTTAGCAGGCAGCAGCAGATTGAGAAGGGCATTCCCAGGCATCCACAACGATTTCCAGCAGGGATTTCACCCAGGCAGGGAGCACACACCAGACTGGCCCAGCCAAACAAGGCAGACGATGCTGGTGAAACCAGCAGTGCCTGGATTCTGCTGCACGATCTGAGCATGCATAAAGTTGGCTGAGTTAATGGACTTTTACCCCTCAGGGTAACTATTCTGGAATGGCTTTATAGAAGCAAAGAATACCCTGAGTTGGAAGGGACCCACAAGGGGCACTGAAGTCCAACTCCTGGTCCTGCACAAGACATCCCCTAAATCCCCCCATGGGCCACGAGTTCCTCACTGTTTTCCTTTCCTAAATCTGATGAGGATTTCGTGCTGCTCTGGGACATACACAGAGGTCTCTACATCTCCCAGCACCACCAACAACACAAGGCAGGACATTCAGGTTAAAAAGCCAAACAAAGCCCCTGGTGTTAGCACAGAAATTATTTCTGTGCCCACACTAAAAGCCCACACTCCTCACTGGGACCCACCTGAAGGGCAGTGTTAAAGTGATAAAGGCACAGATTGGGCAGTCTGTAAGAAGGAATTATTCCTTTACTTTTTTATGGCATATAAATGCTCCTGGCTTAGCCTCCCCACCCAGCTTTATTGCAGCCAGTGAATCAAAGCACTGGGAAATGCCACACAGCTGGAAAAATGTGATGCACTAAAATAATGAATTCAGTAATGTACAGTGTGTACTGAGAAGTTGTAAATGCTCTATCAATTATTTATTCCCACCCCCTGCAGCAGTTTGCTGCAGCATAAAAGGATAATAAAATGAGCTGCAAGAGGAATATGTTAAAAACTGCTGACAACTGTTTGGAGGGGTTTTCATTGTAAGTATTAAAAAATTAACATCTTCAAGGCAATAAAAAGTATTGTGGTAAAACTTCCCTGCAGTGTGAAAAATATTGACAACTATTCTTTTCTTACCCAGCTACTAGAGGAAAAAAATGAAGTTTTGGTTATTTAACAGAAGTGGGATTTTTAAAAGTTGTTTTTTAAAGTTGTGTTAGTTGTGTTAGCTGTTGGACGATGGAATTATAGGAGCAGTTGATTGCACCTTTTACAGCACCACATTTTAACTTGTTGTTGCTGCTGCTGTTTAGTTCATTATGAACCATAAGGATCCCCAAATTCTACCTCCATTTCTACAAAACTTGTCAAGAAAAACGGCATTGGCTTCTCCAGTAAAAGTGGCAAAGATCAGTGGCTCACCTCAATCTCCAGGGGTAACTGAAAGCACCAGCTCCTACCCCAGAGGCACAGGATTATGAAAAGGGCTTTCAAATGAGGAAACGACTTGCTTCACATTTCCTTGCTAAAGCATAGCCCCAAAAATCTCACAGGAATGAGGAAAACACTGGCTAGAGCCTGTTCAAATTATGTTCAAAACCACAAATATGAGAAATATTCTCTACTTGCTTTTCTCAGGCAAATTGTGAATAAACACTCTTTTCTCACTTGAGGAAACGTGTTTGCAGTGGGGAGGTTTTCCGTTGGATGCTTCACTTATTTCTCTACTTGTACTACAAAGATTTTTCCTCTCTGTCTCCACACTGGCTCTTTGAAAACAAAAATAATTTAAATATCTTGGTTTGGTTTTTAATTCTTCCACTATTTCACTGCTCAGCGAGGGAAGATTGATAATCAATGTTCATGAAGGGGAATGAAATTAAACAAAGTTTTTGTAGCAGCTGAATTGCCAGGCCCAGGAAATTTCCAGGTGCAGTGATGCCTTAGAATTTAGTTTTTATATTTTTCAGATCCTGTGCTGCTCTAGTGGATAACTCTGAACTTCATATAAAGTGTTAGTTACTCTCTTCAGGTTTTGGTCAGACAAAACAATCCCTCTGGGCCTAAATCTCAAGGACACCTCACTGCCTCAGGACCCAAAAAGTATAAATAAAGGTGGGTTGAGGAGGAGCAAACTGGGGCTAAAAATCTTCATTACCTGAAGCTGTAATTGGAGGATTAACTCTTGATATTTAAATGCACCAAACTGATAATTGTGTGAAAAGCTTGTGCCCATTGTCCATGCTGGGTGCAGCCTCTGACTGCCCAAGGTGTGCCTATTGAAGGCCTTCAATAAATCCCCACTTTATTCTCTTTATTCAGGTGTTTTATTCAGGTTTTTAATACAGGTTTTTTATACAGGTTTTTTGTGCAAGATTTTTATTCAGGTTTTTTTATTCTTAAGGAAGTTCTGCTTGGAGGAAAAACACCTGTTTGTTTGTTTGTTCTCTGCCTGCCCTGAACACACACAGCACTCTGCCCTCACCTGAAACCCGCAAACCAAACACCCCTCTGTAAACCCCAAATCCTAGCCTAGCCCCTGTCTTGGGGAGCCCCCTGCGGCCCCAGCAGCACTCACCACCCAGGGCTTGTCGCAGAAGTTGTAGATGGACTGGAGGGAGTTGACGCTGGGGACGCCGGCGTACTGCAGGCCGATGACCAGGTTGCGGAAATCCTCGTTCTCGGCCATGCTGAACGAGTGCTGCCGCACCAGCACGAAGTCAGGCCGGAACGACCTGCAGGAAACATGAATGGGCTGAGAGTCAATCCAACAGCAAAACTTCTCTTGGAAGTCTAGATGGTGAGGATTCCAGGAATTTTGGGCTTTCTGTGGTGACCCCCTAAGAGAACAGTGCATTTGGCCTGAGGGCTTTGAACAGGCTCCCAAAATTGAGTGACAGCACTGGGATAAATGGTCTTGTGTTGGAGCCCTGGGCACTGAGGATTTCAGACTCTCTGTGCTGACAGGCACTGACCCCCAAGCAAACACTGCACTGACCTGAGGCCGTGGAAAAGGCTCCCAAAATTGAGTGATAGGACTGGGATTGTGGGGGTGGAATGTGGACTCAATATTTTATGAGCTTGAGAAGAGCTAGTTCTTCTCAAGGAAAACTTTTCAACAGTTTTCTTTTCCCCAAAACAACCCTGTGTAAACAATATTCCTTTCCCATAACAACAGGTGTTGTTTGCTATTTCTGTTACTGAGCCAATGGGAGAGGTGTCAGCCCTATGGACCAATAACGTGCCTTTAGCACAGCGTGTTATAAAAGGGCTGAATGAACTGTAAATAAACCTTCTGATTTCTGCTGCCTCATGACTGGAGTCAATCTTTATTTTGTGTCCTATTGCAACAGTGTAGTTTGAATAGAAATGTGGGATATCACAGGGTGGAAAACTTAAATTTTAAGGCTTTAGACTATAGTAATATATATACAAAGCAAGATGGAGGATTTAAGACATAGTCTAAGTTCTTCTTTCACCTTCTTCTTCATGGGTCTGGGTGGTATTTTGTAATTGGGTAGAAAAAACACATTGCAGGCTAGGGGTGGTTGGTTATTGGGTTAAAAGTAAAAATAATTTAGGTGTCATCTCATAATTGGATAATTTATGCTTAAGAGACCCTGGAAAGAGTTAGAGACAGCCATTTTCTACCTTGTTAAGTAGAGCTCACAACCTGTGAGACTGTACTATAGATAAGAATTGATAAACATCTGGGTCCAAACACAAACAGGTCTCCAGAGTATTAATCCCGGCTCTAACAGAAGGTAAGAAGATAGGAGACCCACGGTTTTCCTTCAACAGCAAAATGTGCAGAGGGGATAAAATGGCTGGTGGGTGAAGGAGAGAGGGGCTGGAAGAACAGCAAACCAAAGGGAAATTATAAAAGATGGAAAGAGCCACGATGGGTTCATGAAAAACATGAAGCTTCATGATGGCTCATGAGTGGTTTTCACGATGCTATTGTGTCTCTTTCCATCTTTTGTAATTTCAAACCAAAGGGAAGTGACAAAAGATGGAAAGAACCGTGATGGGTTCATGAAAATCTGCAACACCCTTGATCTGTTCAGCATCCCCTTAGTAATGGAGTTCCATTAAGAGGAGAGAGAAATTACCATGGACTTCAGGTTGTTTTCCTGCTGACAGATAAATCACATCTGTAACCTCTCGGTATGTCCTTGGTTTGTGTTCTCCAGTTTCTGAGCAGTGACAAGCAAAACTAAAGCAGGCAAAGGGCTCTGCCACAAATTTGGGCTTTTGGGGAACAATCTTTTTAATCTTTTTTTTCCCACAATTATTGTCAGGCTGTTTTAAGGACAGTAAGGGATGAAGCAACACTGCTGGCAGAAGGAATCAGACTGTAATGGAGAGAATCACAACTGAACTTTTGATCAAGAGACCTGTCAAAATGAATTTTTGAGAATGAGAAAAGGCATTTCCCTCTTTTCTCTCTGGTATCTGATCAGCATTTCCTCCCCACACCTTTGCCAACAATCTGACACCATCTTCACCTCACTCCAACCCTGACATTTTGTTACTGGAGAAGCTTATGGGAAACAGAAAACACAAACCAACAGGACAGAGCCTCCAGAACAGGGGCAATTCACTCCTAAATTTGACTGTTAAAAGAGTCTTTTCTGCATTCCAATTTTTTTATAAGGGGAAAAAAACCCTTGACTAGCTTGAAGATTTCAACCTCCTCAAAGAGGTATAACTGCAGGGTAAATTAAATTAGCACAGTAAATTGGTGAAATAATTTACATGCCTTGAATAAATACAAGCTGTTTACTGGAGTGAGACACTCTGAAGATTACAAAATGTTTCGGAAGTCTCAGTCTGGTAAAACAAAAACACCAAAACAATTAAAATCCATGCTAAAATTGCTTCAGCAGTTCTGAGATCCCAGCTTGGATGCAGTAGTGAAAGCAGATTAGCTGGATTCTTAAATTTCAAGAATGATAGAACTGTTTGGGTTGGGAGGAAGCTTTTAAAGCTCGTTTTCTTTTCTAGTGGAAGGCAGGGCACCTTCCACTATCCCACATTGCTCCCAACCCTGTCCAACCTGGCCTTGGAAACTTCCATTAATGGGGCATCCACAGCCTCTCTGGGCACCCTGTGCCAGTGTTTTACCATTGCCACTGTAAAAATTAAAAAAAAAACAACCAATCCTGGGTGATTTGGCAAAAGCAACATTGTAGATTTGCTGTCAAGAGTTGTTGAAATGGCACTGAAGCTCAATGAGCAAAACCTGTAAAGAAATCCTTGCCTAAAAATCTGTAGGAATTTTTTTAGATTCCTAAAAAACTATCTGCAGCACAGCTCTGAGATGTTGTGATCGAGGTTTCATGGGCAGTGCCAAGAGTTTGGAACACGGAAATCCAATTTACTGGCCCAGCATGAACACAATACTTAGAGGATTAATGATGCCTTCATCAAAATTTCAGATCCCTCAGTGACAGAAAGACTTTTAATTATTAAAATAAGGGGGATAGCACATCCCAGACAGAGCTGTGGTTTCAAATAAAAGAACAAAAAGTGTCCTCTCAAAGACCAATTTAATGGAACAATTGGGGAATGTACTTTTTAAGCACTAAAAATCAAGAAATAGGGTTTGCTTTGCAAAAGCTCCTCAAAGGAATATGATACATTCCCATAATTGTTCCAGTTCTGTAATTAATGCTGGATGGAGTAACTGTGTACAGCAGGAGGTCAGGAGAAAAATTTTAATTGTGGCTCAAGCATCAAGATCCAAAAATCTCAGCATTATGTTACAGAAAATGTAATTTTTCATGGTATGATTTTCATTCACAAGAAACAAACAAGTTGATGCCTGGTAAATATTTTATTTTCCTCCTAAACTAAACCAACAAAGTTTGGTCATTGAAATTTTTATGATTTTGCTAATTAATAATTTGCTCATAAATCTGTGATAAAAGGTCACTTTGGGCCTCAAATTGATAACAAATCTCTCCAATAATTATTCGATTCTATAATATATATATATATTATATTATATTATATTATATTATATTATATTATAGAATAATTCTAATTCTATAATTAGAATTAATTCTAATTCTCAGAAACAGAGAATTGCTCTCCCATCTCATCTGCACCTCCCTCTCACATCACAAACCAAACTCCCAGGTACCTCACACCAGATTTGAGGGAAAATGATCAGGAATTAATATCAAGAAAGCACCATGAATTCATGACCTTCAGGTAGTTCTATTTGGGTAAATAAATTGCCCATAAAACTATAATATTATAAAAACCCTTGTTATCTCATTCTCAGAGTTATCTGATGGCACAAGGGTCCTTTTTTTTCCTAACACAAGCAGCACTTTCACCAAGTTTTCTCATGACCTGCAAAGCTTTGGAGATGTTATTTTCTGGAGGTTCCCAGCCCTCATTTTCTCCTGATATGTTTTGACGGTAACTTGGCCTCAATACTTTTTAAAATACTCTTTGGAATTCTACAGAAAAGCCACTGGGGAGCAGCAATCAAGATTTCTTGGCTCTTAAACTTCCATCATTGGGTAAAAAATTCCACCAAGCCTAAGAAAAATCAAATCTCTCACTCTTCTAAGGAAACAATCTTGTGGATTTGGCTCGAGATCACTGTTTTTGTATTAAACTGCAATATTTTTACAACATGCCAGAGATTAAAGAGTTGGAATTTTGAAGCATAAACTTATTTTGAATATTTTTTCCTGAAGTTTTTGGTTGGGGTTTTTTGTTGGGTTTTTGTTTTACATGAATAAGTAGACTTTTTCAAATCTTTTATTTGGAGAGAAGTTCTGCAAACCAAGAAGGTCCAGGACATGGTTGTGTGCCTCTGCCTTTAAATTCAATTTTTCAGCCAAACAACTGCTACCCTTCACTCACACAAAACTGCACCAGCCATAATAGGAGCAATTCTCACAATTTAAATAAAATATTGGATATAATTTTGCTAATAATTTTGCCAAGATAATAATTTTGCTGATATAACTTTTACAACTTTTCTAATCCTTCCTTAAGTTTTTACTTTGCCTTGTTTTCTCTCCTTACATTTATAAGGCTGTTGATGTCCTCACTAAAAAAACCCCAAAAGTTATATTTACCCTGCTTTCACTGGCATCATCCTTTTTAGACAAAACAGCTGTTGGGAAATCAGAGGTGTTTAAACTGAAATGTTTCAAACAGGCTGAAATATTCCAGGAACTGCCCTGAGAGGGGTGTCATGACTTGGCTTGTTCCAAAAGAAAATATTCCATGTTGGAAATAAATTCTGCTATTCTGGGAAAGTCTGGCAGCTATAAAATCACCAAATCTGGGTCCTTCTGTAGCAAGCATAAAGCCCAAATCAATAATCCCAACTACCAACCATGTATTCTTTATTCTGGACTTCACTCCCTTAATAAATCCATTTTCCCCATGATTAAAATGTCAAGGTGTGTCCTCCCTGTCACAAAGAGAGATTTTATTTCCTGCTTTCCCCGAGGGGCATCACTCAGAATCCACAGACACAACCAAAGCACTCAGCACCTTTCCCATCCACACATGATGCCATTTATTGCTTTTTACTGTTATTCCCACTCAGTTTTTCTTACCTGACAACTTTTGTGCCATTTCGAATAACTTGGATATCAACTGCATAATTGCCATCGGCGTGGGCTATCAAGTTGATTTCCGAAAATTCTGCCTATGAAAAAAAGACTCCCATTAGTCAGTCTGGTTTATTTTACCTTTATTTTCTGGTTCATTTTACCTTTATTTTCCTAACTCCCTCATTTTCAGCATTATTTTCATAACTCCCTTATTTTCAGGCCTCAAGTGCTGATGAGATACATTTGAAATAAAATAAACACTGAGAGGGCATTGATCCAGCAGTATTTGTCAAGTAAGACACATCACATTTTAAAAGGTTTTAATCTAAAGAGAGCAAAAAGTAAAAAAAAATGTTGTGAGAATGGATTGTGGAGAAGCAGCAAGTGGATTTATTCTCCCATGTCTGCATAGAAATGTAGGGATTATGTTTCTGCTTTGCACAATGTTATCAAAGAGATTAATACAGGCTCAACATTGACGTAAAGTTTTGAAGAAAACAGCACAAAAGCAGAATTAAACCAACATTTTCTTGGAGAATTTAGTGCCTTCTCATACTGCTCACCCCTTTGGATTTCCTTCATGTGCATTTACTCTTCTTTTTAAAGGATCTGGCGCTAATGAGCAATTGTCTCAGCGAATTCTCAATTAAAGCACTTTTTCAAAAGTCTTCTCACACTGGAGATGTGGAATTTCAAGGGAGCCGCTCCCATACTCTGAGTCTGCAGTTATTTGAAAGGAAAGGACAGGATGTTTTTCATTTATCCCCAGCCTTTCACCAGCTTAGACTCTCAAGGCACTTTACAATGACATTCCCCAGCAGAAGGGTTGAAATGCAGCCAACTGTCTTCTGGTGGATAAATAGAAGTGTCTTTGCTGTCCCCGGACAGCAGCACAGAATAGAGAGTGTCACAATGCTCATTAGTCTGCTCCTGAGAAATGGAATCACTGCAATTCCTCCTCAGATCTGGGAGGATTTCACACCCTGCTGCTCAGGGAAGGGAGTGCTGAACTCTTCCTCCCACTGCTGCAGCGAGGGCTTGGTTTGTAGCATAGAGCTCTGCTCATTAAACCCAGACACCCTCACACCTCTGGGAGCACTGGGACAGCACAGGGGACACTTCCCAGCTACTGCAAAAACAGTGCAAATGGGGAGAAAATGAAATATTTGTACAGGCACTGAAAACGGCAGACTCAATCAACTGATCCCAAGACCCAGAACTGGTGTTTCCAATTAATAAATCATTAAAAGCTTGAGGTGTGTGATAGAAGATACTGTACATTGAGAAAGGCAGGGTGAATATGAAATAATTGCTATTAATAAATAGTATTAGCAGCAGGACACTGCAGCAGTTGTTATTTGCATGTTGATGTGCAACAAAGGGATTTGTGTGGCTCAGACATTTCCAGTCTCTCTCTGATTAAAGCTCTGGTCCCACTGCACGGCACAGGAAGGGAATTCCAGTGCAAACAGGGAGAGAATGAAATATTTGTACTGAAAATGTCAACTCAACCAACTGACTCTGAGACTCAGAATGGGTATCTCCAATTAACAAATAATTTTAAGAGCTTGGTGTGTGATAGAACACACTGTACATTGAGAAAAGCAGGGTAAAAATGAAATAATTACTATTATTAAGTAATAATAACTAATAATGATTATACCAAAGATTAATAAATGGTATTGGCACCAGGGCACTGCAGTTGCTGTTATTTGTATGTTGATGTGTAACAAAGGGATTTGTGTGGCTCAGACACTTCCAGTCTCTCTCTGAGTAAAGCTCTGGTCCCCCTGCACAGCACAGGAAGGGAATTCCAGGTTTACCCTGAATTTCTGCTCCTGTTAAAGATGTGGGGTGTGTGCTGTCAGCTGCCTGCTCTGCCCCAGGTGTGAATGGACAAATCCTTTTCCTGCCTCTCCCTCACCACTCCTCAAGACCCCTGGCAAAGCTTCCCATGTTCCCAAGCCAAGGGCATCAGATATTCAGTGGTGTAGAGGGGATGCTGGACCATTACAGTGAATTTAGATCAGCTGGATCCAAATACTTAATGAGAATTTTTTTCCCTCAGTCCTTGAAAATCCAATGACAAAACAACTCAAGGACTGATGGTTTGTACAGCAGCATCTATTTCAGGAATTCAGGATTCAAAAGCAGTGAAGAGAACTTCTTTTAATCCCTAGTTTCAGCTTAAATAAAATAGCCATCGTTCTAGAGCACCCTAAATTATATCTCCATATTTATTCCTATTTATTATGGATTTATTTTAATTTTTTTAAACCCCCACAAGCTAGCAGTGCACCCAGAGCACATTTATATTCCTGAGTGGGGAATTAGTGATACAGAACTGCCACACGTAATTCATGGAGTGTCTGGGAACTTCACAGTCTCTAAGCAACAACTCCTGAATACAAGATGTTTTTCATGCTGTGAAAATTATGGTCAAAATCTCCTAAAGAAGAGCCCACTCTGGGTGCCAAAAAAGGGCTGTTGTGGTTTAACCCCAGCTGGCAGCTCAGCCCTACATTCATCTACACCGAGAGGGAACCAGAAAGGTAAAAGTGGGGATTTTATGGGTTGGGATAAACAGTATTTAAGAGATAAAACCAAAGCTGTGAGTGGAAACAGAAGAAACCAAACCCCACAGCGGCTACAGGGGGGAAAATCAACTCTGCCCCAGCCCAAACCATCACATTTCCTAAATTGTGAGGGGTTTGGGGTATAAAGATTGTGATTTTATCTGTGCATGTCTGCACAGAGAATCAGGGAATCACTTAGGTTGGAAAAGCCCCCTCAGATAATCTCTATTATCATTAATTAAAGGTCACAACCAAATCATGTCCCCAAGTGCCACATCCACACTTTTAAACCCCTTCTAAAACTTCTAACTCCCTCTAAAGGGGTATTATATACATGTGTTAAATAGAAGTGTTTCTATAAATGCACAGATAGAAAAACAACACCCAGGTGAAGTCAGTTACCTGTTCCACCTTTATGTCATACTCTCCATGGACCTTTTTTCCACGAAAAGCCTTGGCCCTGCAGGAAAAAAAAAAAAAAAGAGAGAAAATCAAGGATTTATATCTCTGTAATCAGTGTCTATAGAAAACTTCCTGTATTGCCTTCAATGTCTTGAAAACACACAAATATACTAATTAAAACACACAAATATACTAATTAAAACACACAAATATACTAATTAAAACACACAAATGCTAATTAAGTCTACCTGCTGCACATGCACAATTCCCCTTCCTTGCCATCCTTGTACTCCCCTCCCACAGTATTTTGTAAGGAAAAGCACAATGTGGTTTCCAGCACTGAAGTGAAAATGCCCTGGAATGATGGAACATCCTGAAATCCCCATTTCCCAGCTGGTAAATAATAGAAAAGCAGTCCTGTTAGCCAGGTACAATCTGGCTCTCAAAGTCAGCACTGCCAGTGGAAATTCATTGTGAACAACCTCCTAACAACCACTCCTGTTCAGCTTTATCCACACAGGTCTTTTAGAAAAACTGGTTTATTTGGAACACTGTGCTTGGGAACTTTACATTGTCTTTAAGGTATCAGAGCACTGGAGACTGCTGGTGTCAGATATTTGAGTGTCTGGCTGGTTTCCCAATCAGTTTCCCTTTCTCCAGACTGACCTGATACAAAATAATTAATGTGAAAGGAGAGTTTATGAGCAATTATTATCCACCAGGATTGCTGTGATAAAACAGAAGTGAATTCACTGATCCAGGCCCTACAAACAGAATTTTAAGAATCCATCCCTTGTAACCCTCAGGCGAATCTATCTGCTTTGGACTAAAAGAGAATTTCAACAAAAAAGATAAATCTGTTGATAAAAAGGAATTGTTCTAACACTCTGACATTGTTGAAGGAATATGGGATCAGCCTCTCTGTGTTTTCTTTGCTCAAGACAAAGCTTAGAGTACAGAGAGTTCCCTGCTTTTATTTTCTTATATAAGGAAAAATTTGCTGCACAATTCAAAACCAGAACATCATCTCAAGTGTTAAAGAAGAGCAGCTTTGTCCATTCCCAATATCCAACAAAATGCTCTTTTATGACATGAAATCTACCTCAACCATGAAAGCAATATCAATACATATATTAATGATTTATTTCACTGTGGTTTCAATAGCGGATCACCAAAAATTTCCCAATAATCAAATAAAAACACTGCCTTGGGCAGCATTTCATAAGGAATAAAGATATTTCTTAAGGATATAAATAATGGATGGTAGAAGTGTTTATCCTGAAATTACACTCTAAAATATTGCCCAACCATAAACATTCAATTAGGAGGAAGAAAACAAGGATGAAAGAACTCATATTACTATTTTTAACTGTATTTTTGCAATAAATATATAGGAAGGATGAAGTTTGAAATCCATTGTTCTGTTCTAGGAGGTGCACACTCAGTGTAACCAAATATTTTTGCCAATACTAAAAGCAGAATTTAAATATAAACCTGATTTATGGAAATATCATTGATCACTGGATCATCTTTCCAAATTTGTTTTGGAATCCCATAAAGAGGAATATGAGCATCACCTCTTGAAAGCTCTGGAGATTTTGGACATGTTTTATGGGAAAACCCAGAAGATTTGTGCCAGAGCAGGGAGGAAGGTCTCAAAGCTCACACCAACCCAGCTCACACCAACAGACACCTTCAGTGCCTCTCTGAAAAACTAAAGATTCTCCACTGCAAAAGAAATACTCCAAACTCCAATTCTGGTCCCCACGAATCTAAAATCATTGTCCCGGTTGGATTCTGCTGGGAGCAGGATGAGCTCCTGGGTTTTAGCTCTGATGCAGCAACAGGTGGGGGGTAAATGCATTATTGGACATCAAATGACACAGCCAATTTAAACAGAATTATCTTGGCTATGTTGTAGTGAAGCTGCCTCTTGGACACTGAAAAATCAGTTTAAATACTCAGTTTCTTCAAATTTAAATGGTAACTTGGCCATCCAGAGATTAAACCTCCCCCAACATCTGCCCTAAAAAATATCAGCAACTTCTCTGAGAGAATAAATGGAACTGGGAAACAACAGAGAGCCTGAAACAGACCCTTCTGCTCTTTACTTCAACCCACTGCACATATGTGTTAGTGAGATAACCAAAATATTCATTAACTGTTAATTAGTGAGGTGTTATCCCTCTAAAGTCAGTCTTCCTACTTAAACATGAGGCAATCTCTAAAGGGCTAAACTCTGGCACAATTCACATTTCAACAAATGACTTCAGCTCTGAAAATAAACAGGAGTAGTCAGGGCTGAAGTTAAGCAATCTGAGGCTCAAAAACAAACCTGACATTCAATCATTTAAAGAGAATCAATTTCACTGCAGCTTTAGCTAACAGCTTTTATAAAAATGCATAATATTCCATAATATTCTCCAAATGTTGAGCCACAGACTGCAAGAATTTATCTTGGTATCTCTTAAAAATAGCTGAAAGTTTCATGACTAGAACAAAGTCTGAGAATTACTTAGCATGAGTTTGTTGTGAAACAGAACCCAGTTTTCACTTTATTTACTCTACCTAGGAAATTCAGCCGTGCCCTGCTTGAATCATTTCTCCTTTTCAATAAAAGAAAGAGGCAGTCCTATCATGATGACATTCATTATGGTAATTTATTTTTTATTTTAACTGAGGGGAGCTGAGGAGCGAAATTGTTTGGTGTTATTGATTTACAGAATTCCACTCAATTGTAGTTTAAAATTCCTGTTAAACCTTATTCCTCTTGGCATGGAGTGTGGAATGGCTGTAACCAGCTCTCAGAGCCCTGAGGAGGGTGAGGTGAGGTGAGCAGGAGTGAAATTAAAAACCAATCACGCCCCAAACCGGGTAACACTTGTCTGCCGTTGTTGATTAATTGTTAATAATTGTTATAATAATTATTAATAATTGTTGAGGATTTTTTGCACTGTAGGTAAAGAAGAAAAGGAAAGAAATGATCCACCTGAAACTCCAGCCCTGCTTTCCAGAGCTCACAGAGAGAGCAGAGAGCTGTGGGAGGGATGCTGCCCATTGAAGGCACTGCCATGGCCCCTTACAGTCAGAGTCTGTTCAAAATACCTGAAATATTGATGCATTTCTTGCTTCACAATTCATTTTTAAAATTAAACCACCAGAGAATATGCAGCTGCCATAGAGGCAGCCTGACATGAACTCACTCCACTCACTGAACTTTGGCAAGGACAAGGAACGAAGAGAATCATTAAAGGTGTTTCAAACACATAAAACCCCTGATTTATTTCCCTGCACAGCAGATTTCCCTGGCTCTGGGACAGCACAGGTAATTCCAGCACGTTCCATGGCTCACACTCCCAGCAGTTCTGTTTGCTGTTCATCACCCAGCTGGTGACATGCCCTCTCCAATGCCAGCACAGCCAGGCAAGGACACAGGGATTGCCCTTCAAAGTCACCCACCCTGGGAGGTGACAGCTCACAGAAACCCCCACTGAAATTTGATTTATTTCATACAAACAGTTTTTTTCCTGAGCGTGCCAGGTAGGACATGATTGATGCACTTCTTCATTCTCAGTCCAGCATTTTGAAGAGGAAAATAAACTGCTCATTAAAAAAAAAAAAAAAAAAAAAAAAAAAAAAAAAAAAAAAAAAAAAAAAGTGCTTCTGCCAATATGTCTGAGACTTCATGGTGTCTCTGTACCTGAAATCACTGCATCAAATATTTCTATATGAGTTATCAATCATAACAGATGGAAAGAGAATTCCTGGGAACAAAGGCAAGAATTCCTGTCCTGGTGCACCTCAGCACAGTCCCCCCAGCTGGCCTGACCCTGGCACTGTCACAGCTGTGATACTCTGATATTCTGGCAGGATGCAGCATTTCTCTGTCACTGAGCTGCCCATTTCATAGAGGACCTCGAGGGCACAGACACTCCAGAGCTCAGACTGAGCAGGAACCACTGCTCCTCTTCTGCAAGGATTCCCCTCCCTCATTTCTGCAGCCTGGAGCAAAAAACTTTGTTAAAAACTTGCTTAAACCCCAAACTTCCTGCCTGCACCCACATACCCCTCCCCAGGAATGGCCAAACTCCTGAAAAGCCGTAGAAAACACTTCCCAGTGGAGCCTTTCCCTGTCCAAAGATATTCAGCTCTAGAACCTTATTTAAAAATAACCCACAGCCTAGCTAGAAATAAAGAACACGATTTTATTAAGCATTATTAATTATTCCATTTCCCTGTCTGGGCTGCACACAGCTCTTGTTACAAAGGTTTTTTTTCATGTGCTTTATGTGGCACCTCCAGAGGCTTCCATAACCTCCAACTCAATCCCTTATTTTACTCTCCTAATTTATTACCAACTCTTCCTTTTCAACAAGTTCTCCCATCCCTTGGCATGGATCAGATCCCCTCTACTCTGATCATTTCAACTGAACAGAGCCATTTTATTGTGTCCAGCCCAAGGATCATCTTTGCTGCTTTAATCTGGAGGGTTTCTGTCTGTCCCTCTGCTCTGTGCCTGAGCAGTGTTTTTTTCACTGGAGATGAGATGCAGAGAGGAAAGTGCCTCCTACTCCTCAATGTCTCCGTTGAACTGAAATTTTCTGGCTCTTTAGAACAGCCTGCTCAGCTGAAAATGCCTCATTTTCTGCCCACTCAAGGTGAAACAAGTCCTCTTTCATGCCCAAACACCAGTCTGCCTTGCTGGTAATGTCTCCAAACCCCCTACCTCCCATTATGTAATATTTACCATTAGCCCATTACTTCCCTGTAAGATTTATGGTCACGATGTAACTTCTGTGAGCTCCTTTTTTTTTTGCAAATTGGATGACAAGCGAGAGTATTTTTAACTGTTCATTCCCTCATCAGCAGAAGCCCCAATACGTGATGCAACATTTTCTAACCTTTTCCAAATCTGTTAGACTCATTAGGACAACTACTACACTTTCCCAGGGCTGGGGTCATAAAAATATTTTGTACTTCTGAGATGAACAGAAAGTTCCAACTTTTCTACAGGAAAACACGGCCAGCCTAATTACGAAATATTTCTGTTCTCAATCCAGCTTTTATTGGTGCTTGGTGCTCAAGCCTCAAACTGCATCTTCTGCACCAGCTGCCCTGGATTCCTTATCTCCTGGAGTAAATGTAACAATAATCCAAGATAAAGTAACAAATTTTGGCATTTCCCTACCAACTAAGGAGTCCATTCTTTCCATTTCATCTGCTGATAACCAAGATAAAGGAGTACAGTCATTGAGCAACCCTGCTTAGAAAGGAACTATCCTGAGTAAGTGGCGAAAATGTGCAGCCCCTGGTGAAGAGTTTGTGACAGGTAAAACCCAAACCAGCTAGAAGGGTAATCTAGCATAATCTAACATAAAAGGTATGTTAGTTTCTTTTTTTTTCTTATTGAGGTAAAGAAAATAAAGTGAACCTGAGGACTCCACAGTACCAGGAGGTCATTTCTGGCAACATCTGAAAAGCCAGATAAACCAGCATGGGGTGAAAGAGCCTCTGAGACTGAATCCAATCCAGTTCTTCATCAGAAATGCATCTGCCTTTTAATTTTTCTGTTTATACCAAGTTCTCCAAGATGTTTCAGATGTTTGTGAGGAAGATGTGGAACCCCGTGAGGTAAATTTGAATCGTTTATGCCTGGAGACAACACAGTGTTACTTCATATGTAACGTGTTGGACTATGACATTGTTGGAATTTTTACCTCTGAGGATCCTGAATTTAATACAGAAACTGCATCTCAAAAACCTCTCTGAGGTCCTGAATGAACCACTCAAAGGGAGGAAAGAAAGAGGGGGAAGATGCAAGTCATGCACTCCCACTAACATCACATTACGGGAATATTTGAGGCCTCATTTGAACAAAAAGCCAAAATAATCAGTGTAAAACAGCATTTGACATTTCAAGTTTTTTTTCAGGCAGCTGAAACGTATGTTCTTATGTTTATACCCAAGACAACCACGTGCTGCCTTGTTTTTTGGGGTTTTTTGGGGTTTTTTTTTTTTGAGTGGATCAATCAGAAAACCTCCTCTTGGCTTAGCACCTGCACAGCTGCAGGAAGGAGAGGAGTTCATGGCTTTTGCTGCCCTCTCCTGTAGGGAGAAATGCAGATGAGATTGGCTGAAGGCTGGTTTCCAATCACTGACTAACAGATCCACGATCAAACCCCTGCATTTCCTGCCTCCTCCTGGGCAGGAGTCACAGGGAGGAGGTGGTGGGAAATATTGGGAATATTTCAGTGCTCAGGGATGGGTGACAGGCACCAAAGGCATGAACCCAACTTGTAAATTGCTTCAATCTGCCAGAAAAAGCACAACAACAGACCAGTCAGAACACTCTCCGTGTCTTTCATGCAGCTCACAAAGAAATTCATCACTGGCATCCAATGGATTAAATTACTGCTAATTGCTGATGCTTTCTATGATCTTATGCTATTTGCAGGTGAATTAATGAATGTTTTCAAGGTGGGTTTTTTTTTCTCACTCATACACAGAGTTTCCACTGGTCTCATGAGTCTCCTCTGACTCCGAACATGGATCTGAAAGCTGGGTGGTTCTTCCAGAGCAGTTTCCCCTCCTCAAGAGAGGGAGAATTCCATACACTGTGCTCAGCAGAACACAAAAAGAATTTATCAGTTATTATGGAAGAACGAGCCTCAGAAAAATGCATTTTCAGAAGAAAGTCCAGAATGCTGCCACAAAAACTCAATTACTCCAAGATATTCAAGTCCTAATAGCCATGGGAATTACATTGAACAGATAATTCTCTGTGCAAATGGATACCAAGAAAGTAGAAAAGGTTTTTTTCCAGCATCACCTTCTCACGGTTTTCAAGCTTCCCAAGTGTGTTAGAAAACTAAACTCACCACCTTGTAGTTTAATATTACACCTTGAAATACAACCACATAATTTTGTCTGTACTTCAAATATCCATGCTTGGCGTATCGATTTCATTATTCTCTAAAAAGCCAAATAACCAAGAGCCTGTTTTGAGGGGTTTCAGCTTCTCATTACAGATCAGGGAACAACAGAATTTTCCAGTACTGCTGCTTAGTGAGCTGTGTTTTCCACAACAATAAATTGGCACCAGACACAGACATTACATCCCTTCCTCAGGTGAGCCTGACTTTGGGAATATGGACTTTAAGAATTCCTACACAAAAACAGCCCATAAAGCTCAAAGGCAGGTAAATGTGTTGGGATCTGTAACACAAAACAGAGCCCAGGGTGAGGAGGTGACAAAGGGGAAGCCACCAGAGATGAGAAAGAGCTTTGCTGACAGTGGTGTCTGACACTTTATTTGCTCGTGGTGCATCTAATCAGGAGCTGAATTAAAACCAAAAAATCTCTGTCAGAGAGAGGCACACTCATTTTGGTGTAAGTATGCAATGAAATAATACAAAATCCCACAAAAATGGTTCACACCCTTCTCATCATTTGTACAGCAAAAACGAGCCAAGTTTGCAGTGCCTAATGACCACTGGGACCAGAGGAGCTCCACACTCTCCCCAGTGTCTGGTGCAGAGTTACTCCAGCCAAGGTCTGCAGCACTCAGGTCACATCCAGCCCCTGCCCTGGAGGAACCTGGAGCACCCCAGGTTAGGGATTTGGGAATGCAGCAGAGTCCCCAGAGGTTGTGCTGCAAACCCCCAGCACCCCGAGCCCTCCCAGCTGTGAGGAGCAGAGGCTGTGCTGGGCATGGGCTGGGATCCCAACAAACCTGCCCTTCTCCTTCCCTCTTTCATGCCTTTTTTTGCACAGCTAAGTGCTGCCAGATCTGAGATTTACTGCTAAAACACGGCAGTGTAACAGGCATGGAGCAACTAAGATGTCTCTTCTGACACACATGAAGCAAGAGTTGCAATAATTACATAACTGAAGGATTCAGGTTCATAGTTTTAGGATCTGAATCCTTCAATTTTGAAGGATTAATTAGCATAGGATTAATTCCCCCCATGCCTACAGGGGTGAGAACAGGACCTCTCTGTGTTCTTCTTTGCACACAACAGCAAAGCCTCTTCCAAAAATCTCAGAGGTTTAAGTAGGGCTGATCTTTGCCTGCTCATTCTCTGAGGGAATTTCACAAAGCCCTGAGCCCAGGGTGCCCAGGAGATGGATTGGAACCAGTTCATCCTGTGGGATCCACCCAGGGTCTCCCAGCAGATGAAGAGGATCCAGCTGATCCCATGGGGTCCACCCAGGAGATGAACTGGACCCAGCTCATCCTGTGGGATTCACTTGTGGTCCCCCAGGAGATGGATTGGAAGCAGTTCATCCTGTGGGATCCACCCAGGGTCTCCCAGCAGATGAAGAGGATCCAGCTGATCCCATGGGATCCACACAGGAGATGGACAGGACCCATCCCTTCCTGTGGGATTCAATTGTGGTCCTCCAGGAGAAGGACTGGACCCACCCAGTTCATCCTGTGGGATTCACCCAGGAGATGGATTGGAACCAGTTCATCCTGTGGATCCACCCACGGTCCCCCAGGAGATGGACAGGACTCAGTTCATCCTGTGGATCCACCCGTGGTCCCCAGGAGATGGACAGGACCCAGCTGATCCTGTGGATCCACCCGTGGTCCCCAGGAGATGGACAGGACCCAGCTGATCCTGTGGATCCACCCGTGGCCCCCAGGAGATGGACAGGACCCAGCTGATCCTGTGGATCCACCCGTGGTCCCCAGGATGCTGCAGGAGGCCGTGGTCTCCTCCCTGCTGCTGTATCCCTGTTCACCCCCAGGCTGCAGCCCCTGGCAGTGCCTCACCTGGAGAAGGGGACGGGAATGCTTTTCCCATGGGATGGGAACGCTTTTCCCATGGAGGAGCTGCCATTTGGCAGAGCCCCCCGGAGCAGCCCTGGTTATGTAAGAGCCCAATCTGCAGTTGGTTACTGGGAAATATTTTCACTTGTGAATTTACAACTCCGGGCAGGGACGATCCTCCCGGCGAGTAAACAATGACAGCGCTCAGAGGGAGAATGTGTTCCTGATTATCCCACAGCGATCCTGCTGGGACACAAGCTCAGGGTGTGTTGAAAAGCTCCTGGAGCTGCAGTGTCCATCCTGCAAGCTTAGGAAAGGAGGGCTGCTGCACTCAGTCTGCTCTGCTACTGCATCCACACAAATTAGTCTGTGGCTCTAGCAGGGATTGCTTCCAGGCAGCTCTGCTATCGAAATCCCACACAATGGCACTGTGCCAGCGCCTTCTCAAATCCTTCTCTCTTTTACTGGTGACCAGGGAAGAAACTAGAGCAGACAAAATGAGCAAGTAATGCCTCAGATCCTAACAGCACAATCGAAAGGAAATTCACCAGGATTCACAGACACGGCCATTAATTCTCCTAAAAGCAAGTCTGGGAATCTTTCTGACTACTTTAGATTTTCTGTCTTTTCTCCTCTTCTCCTCTTTCACTTTAGGGGTTCTTTCTTACCCCCAGTAGTTTTCATGACTTTCTGAACCAACCCCTATTTTCCATAGTAACCAGAACACACCTGGTGAGCACTGGATTCATTAACTTCACTGCAGGCTCCTGCAGTCTCAGTTTCTCCATTCTCATTAATTACTTATCCTGTTCCATTGCCCAGCAGATAATTTAAAGAAAAAAAAAAAATAAAAAAAGAATGGAAGAAAAAAAAGGAAAAAAAATTAAAGAAAAAAAATTGCACTGTCGAGTTACAGACAGAATCTGAAGTATTATTGTGTTTTGTTTGAGGCTATTTTTAAGATTTCTTATTAGTGGATCTCATTTTTTGGATAATCCAGCCATAAAATTCACTAACAGTGTGAAGCCAAAAAGGGCGATTCCTTTATGAAGATTTAAGGGCAACCAAAGTCAATCTTAGGGACTTTTAGTAAAGATTTTTGTGGGTTTGGGCATTTCTTCTAAATCCATTTCACATTCAGCTCAACCAGGATTACCCAAGACAAAAATCCCCCATTTCTTTCCATGAATTTGTATCTCCAGCCATTCCAGACTTCACTTCTTTCCCAGGAAAGGGAAGCAAAGCCAACCAAGCCCCATTTCTGCGATGTGTGTGTTTTTTAGGGAATAACAAATCCCTGGAGTGAATTTGAGCTCCTGCCCCTTTCCCTCACCTACATCCAGTCCAGCAGTGCCATCTGCCGGGAGCTGCAGCTCTGGGAAATCACTGCCAAAACCACCCAAATTTGGAGTGCTTGCACCCATTTGTCGACCTAATTGCTAATTAAAAAGTCATGGTGGTTTAATTTTAAACCGGAATATTAACGGCTGTAAATAAAATCGGAGCGACCGAAGGTAATTTGAACAGTAATTTCCATTTATTCGCCATCACCACCCATTGAGCTCTAATTCTGCCTCTGCAGGATTTCAGAGGGAAGGGAAGGAGCTGAGGTGATTTCTCAGCTGGACCTTAGGTCAAAATTAAGCAAATGAACTTTTCACAATCCAAGTTTTCACAAGACACACGGGTACAGAGCTGGCACTGACCAAAATCCATCTCTGCCTTTTGCTTTTACATTTTACCTCAGTTTGAGACACAAAAATTCAAAAATATATGGGAAAAACCATTCACAAATAACTATTGATTAAAATAATAATAACAACTAGATTAGAATACCTAAAGTTTTCTGTCTTCCAGCAGAGTAAGTCTCACTTTTTAAGTTGTGCCAGGGGTGGAGAGCCTGGTCCCCCATTACTGCAGTGACCCCTGGGCTGCTCTGGCTGGGACACAGCTCCTGGAAAAACTCCACATTGGACAGGGAGGGGTGGAGGGAAAGCAAAGCAGAGACTCGTGCTCAGAAATGAACACAAGGCAGGTCTGAATGCCATAAAACTGAGATAAAGAAAATGGGGAAATTCTCAGCACCGGTTTATGATGATTTTTTTGCATCACTCATCCAAAAGACAGAAGAGGAAACACAAGTTTGGTTTATCATCAGGTATCTACACAGGCAATAAAGAATTCAGAAAAATTACCCAGTTTTCATCATCAGTAAGAGACTAAATCTTAATTTGAAGTGTCCTCATCTTGCCAGCAGCCCTCAGAGCAGCCAGGACAGCTGGGGACACACTGATGGCTGCAGCCCTGTCCCTCCCCCTCTTCCCTTCCTGACTTTCCCTCAAATTATCCCCAGCACACATTCCTCGTGGCAGGAGAATGTGTCTGAAACAACTCAGAACTCCCAATTCCAACCCAGAAAGGAACAGACTGAGGTGAGCAGCTCTGCCCAAAGTTGTGTTAATTCCTTGGTGGGCCTGACAGAACCCAGAGGAGCATTATTGCACTTTCAGACACAACTCCCAGCTGGAAAAACACCTCGGACACACCTCCACAGCCACAAATTGGGCTGTTTTCTGCACTTTGCTGCTGCAGAAGAAGATAATTGGGAGGGTTTGGTATCGACCTTTCTCTCAAAGATGCCTCTAATGACACCTGACACGAGCCCCAGCACAGCCAGGAGGGCAGAGCAGCTGAAGGAATGGGAATTATTGTGTTCAAATAATTCCCAGCCCAGCAGGACTGGGAACATCCTCTGCATCCCAAGGGCTGGGCTGGGACTGAGAGACAGGGACAGCCAAGGGAGGGAAGGCTTTATGAATCTTCCTAAATTACAGCTTTTTATAAAAACATTCTCCAAAGGCAGCGGGATGAGGCTTCAAAATTCCATCCTTTCCATGTGAATCCCCATATTTTGAGCCTCTTTCCTGGACTGACAGCTCAAAGGAAGCAGGTTTTTAAGGGCTTAATTCCAACCCACAATATTGTGATACTTGGATTAATCTGCAGCTCCAATCTGAGGCATCGCTTGGTTTTCACTTTCCTGAGGGTTTTGGTTTGGTGCTATCCCCCTATAAAAGGGATCAAAACTCTCTGTCTCATCCCTGGATTCACAGTTTCTCACTCCTTCTCCCTCCTTTCCTCTCACATATTTAAGAGCTGAGAGCTTGAACCCTTCTCAATCCCAGTGTTTATCCAAGGTTTCCATTCCATTATCACACATATCTTTTTTTTTTTTTTTCTGCTCTCATTTTCCTGCAAGACAATCTCCAATTATTTATCCTATTTGCCTTGGATGGAGTAGTCCTGGCAACCAAGTTTAAGCAGACTCCAAGGACTAGTGGTGTCTTGAGATGAAATTCCTCCCTCGAATCCTGCAATATGCTCCTTTCTGAGCACAAGCAGAAAACCCATTAACCTGAACAGATGGGAGGTAGTCTGTGGGCAGGCAAAAGCTGTTGGAGCAAAAACTTAGAATACAAAAAAAAAAAGAAAAAAAAAATCTGACTCACAGGCCTGATAAGAATCACAGGATTGGCACCAGAGATCCCCCAATTTTAAGAGGAAATGTGTATTTAAAAGAAAACAGATGCACAATTATTTTTGTTGACTCCCCACAAAGGAAGGGTACCCTGATTTGCTTGAAAGGAGAACTGGGATCATTGTTCACTAAAGCTTAAACCCTAATTAAAAAAACAACACCAAGAGAGGTAAATGGGCACAGTGGAACCCCTCTCCACAAACACTCCATGGTCTGCTGCTCAACCTCCCAGCAAAGGCACAGAAAAAAATATCCACAATGATGAGGAATTATTTTTTTTTCAAACCTGTTATTCCAAGGCTTTAGTTTTCTGCTTAATTGGGACTTCTCCCGGGCTTCTCATTCCCAATGGAATTCATCCCAGAGTGCCCGGGGCATAATTCATGGAATTATCCACAGTGTGATAGTGACAGGATGGAGAGAAGGATGCAGGGGGAGGAAGGAGTTTGGAAGGAAAGCACCAGTAGAAGAAAACAAGAGTGAAAAGTGATTTTTCTTGCTGCCCTGAGAACGTTTGTGCTGTCAGTGGAGCAGCAGGGAGGCAGGGACAGGTAAGGACAGACTCAAACTTTAATTGGCAGCAGGGGTAGGTGACCTTAAAGAAGCACAGAAACGGATCCACAAAATCCACTTTGGTGCAATTTGTAATTCCCCATAAATAACACAGTTCTATGTCATGTTAGTAATTCCTTTTAATTTTTTATATAGATACTTTTATATACAAAGAACATTTCTATATTTTTGTATCTGTAGAACAGTGTAAAATATATTTATATACTGTATGTATTTAAACCCCTTTTTTATTTATAAATTCCAGTTCAATATAAAACCAATTTCCATAACCTAGTTCACTATGGTATCAATGTTCCTCACTCTGAAAAATACCAGGCTACAAAAGGAATATGCTAATATTTCCTTATTGAATTTTTAGCATTTTATCTCACTATAAATTCGTAAATTACAACTAGATAGGGCAGGAAAATCATTGCAAAAACACAGGTCATTTAATGAATAAACAGAACACACACAAAAAAAACCACAACACCCTAAAATTGCAGTTTTGGAGGCACAGGGGAACAAGAAAGTGCCTGTAGGAAAACTGACTCTGAGATAAAACAATTTATTTCCCTCTACAGAAATTCCTCTCTCAATTAAGAAAAAATGGCATTACTTTAAAAAAAAAAAAAAAAGAAAAAAAAAAAAAAAAGAAAAAAAAGGATTTTTTTTTCAGCTGGGAAAAAAAAAAGATACAAAGTTTTGCTTAGGGAATACACAAAACCAAAATGATTCTGTTCCCTTATCAACACATGGCTGAAGTTACCACGGGCCTGAGACACTCTCAGAACAGAAAGTCAAGTTTGCCCAACACAAAGAGAACTCTTTAAAATACTCCATGACATTCCCAATCATTTACACCAGGGATATGAATTCCACAAGAAAAATATTCCTGATTGCTCAAGGTCATTTGGGTCAAATGATGAATGAAAATCTGAATGCAGGTGGTTAATTTATGGACCCATAAATGCTCTCAACAGACTTCCCTGGCGCTGAAAATTGTAAATCTCAGTGGTGTATTTATTATTAACACCGTCATTTGATGAGAATTTAATTTACAGCAGGTGAGAATGGGGAATAGAGAAAGGATTCTACATGGTAGCACTGGGGGAAGCACAAGTTTTGAAATAAAATAAGAAAATTGAACAGCATTTGGCTTCCTTCTCATAACTCATGTATTTTAAAGGTTCACACATCCCAGTAAAGTGGCAGTTTTTCAGAGAATTTATTATTTCTGCAGGATGAAGGTTGGCAGAAGTGGCAGCATTCTGGTGGGCATCAATGATCCAGACAAAAAAGATCACCTCTATTTTTCATTACTGCCACGACTCTGGGGAGTTTTATCTTCCCCAGGATGAAAAAGGAGGAATTACCTCGGCAGAGAGGCTGTTTCTCACTCTGTGTTCTCCCCAAACACAATTTCTGTCACGGCTTCAGCTCCAGGCTGGAGACTGGAGATTCCAGAGCTGCAGGAATTGTGTGCACAGTCACAAAAATGGGCTGATTCCCTCCTTCTCTGCCCAAATTTCCCAGCCTTTTCCAGTGGGATCCCTGTCCCAAGGAGCCCACAGCCCTAAAAGCAGGAGCTGGTTATTCCTATTTATTCCTGCTCCAGCCCCTGGTGCTGCTCTCAGCTCTCTCTCCCAGAGTTTATATTGTTCATTTCATGTGGGACAAGGCAGGTTCTGTGCTGAGCCCCCCTCACCACAAAGCAAAATTTCACCAAAATGCATTCCCTAAAAATCCCAAGCATCCCTCAGATCCCAGTGGCTTTCAAAGCTGAACATTAGATGAGAATTTAGCCATTAATTACCACTCTTTTATAATGCCATCATCACCTTCCAAAATGCCATCGCTCTTTGCCTCAACCTGGAACCTGAGAGCACCATTATTTCATGCACAAATATCCTTATTGTGCTAGAAAATGTAAAGAAAACCCTCAAATCTGCTTGACATGAGAATTATCGGCCCCAAACCCTCCTCTGGCCTAAGAATTCACACAGCAAGGCATTCCTAAGGATGGAAAGTCTTGCCTAAGCCAAGTTGGGAGGGTCTCCTTGCTGTTGGAGAAGTCCTTTTGCATGTGATTCCACAATTATGGCCAGAGCTAAATTTGCTTTGACCAGAAGAACATCAGCACAGGTGGCACTGTAGAAAAAAAAAAGCCCAGAGAGAGAAAAAAAGCTGAAAGGAAATTTTAAAAAAAAATGCAGAGCAAAGTGTGGCTTGACAAAGCTCATTGTTGCTAAAAGGGACAGGGACAAAAGGAGCCTCAGCCGGTGCCAATCCCTTTGGAATGTGAGCAGGAGGGATTGCAGGGATGCTGGAAAAGCTGGTGACTCATCCCTGCTCCCTCTGCTCTGTGCTCTGAGAGGTTTCAATTCCTTTCTCTCCATTTTTACATCTGGCCACGAGTGTGGTGTGAGCTGATGGAGGCACCTGATAAAATCCAGGCACATGAGAGCTCTGCTTCAACCCCTGGGCACAGCAGCATCCAGGGCTGCCAGGTGCCACCTTTTATCTTCTATTTCTGCCAGGGTGGGGATTATTATACAAGAAGCTATTTCTTGTTCAGACTCAGATGTTTATTAATCCTTATCTATGTTACAGTCTCACAAACCATGAGTTCCACAGCACTTTGAGCTAACAAACTAAAAGTGGCCCCCATCTCTCTCTCTACAAGGCCTTTTAAGAACAAAGTGTCCAATTATTAAATGACACCTAAATTATTTTTACTTTTAACCCAACAACCAATCACCCATGGCCTCAATGTGGATTTTTGTACCCAATTACAAAATCCCACCCAAACCATGAAGAAGAAGGTGAAAAGGAAGGACTGGCCTCTGCCATAAATCCTCCATCTTGCTTAATAAATATATTACTGTATTCTAAAGCCTTAAACTCTGAGTTTTCCCCCTGTGATATCACACACTTCTATCCAAACTCCACCCCCACAACCCCAGTGCTGTCACTCAATTTTGGGAGCCTTTTCCACGGCCTCAGGTCAGTGCAGTGTTTGCTTGGGGGTCAGTGCCTGTCAGCACAGAGAGTCTGAAATCCTCAGTGCCCAGGGCTCCAACAGCCAGGGATATTTCACATCTTGCTGATGCATTTTAAATCAGTAAATTTGTTCCATCTTAAGAGAGAACAACTGTTTGTCTTCCCCTGAGGACGTGAATGGATCCAAGTGAGTTTCACACCAATTTCCTTTCATTTACAGCCACATGGTCTTACTAAAGCTCAAATAGCACAATGGAATTACCAGGAAAAAAACCCCAACAACCACACCCTTTAGAAAACTAAATTTATGCCAAGTCATCTTTAAAACATCCTAAACTCTTCTAAGAGAATCAACTTTATAATCTAAAGAATTTTTTCCTATAATGCAAAAAATATTTTAAATGGATTTACGACCAACATTTGCCAATGATGGCCTTTCAGATTTGGAAGAGGATGTGGATTTGCCTGTTCTGACAGCTGCCATATTTTAATTTATTCATTACAGAGGAGCTGTTGTCACGGAGAATGGCCAAGGCCAAGGGCTGGCACTGCCTGGCACACAGGGCAGGGCATCTCCTGCCAAGACAAGGTGCTCCAAGAGGTTTTCGGAATGGGAATTAAAAAGCAGAGTACTCAGAATTTACCAAAAAATGGGTTGAATTTCAAGCCCTGAAATCCCTGCAATTATTAATCACACTAAAATTCTTTTCTCTCCAAGCCCTTTCCTCCACCTGTGTCTACAGTAAGAGCAGCTGAAGGAATGTATTTTTTATTTCCAGGCATCAAATGACATAAGAATTTCCCCAAAAACATTAATAAAACCCCCACAGAGATCCAGAATCCAGCACTACCAGTACCTCTGTAACAAGAGGACCCATACTAGAAACTGTGAAACAAAAAATTAAACAGCTCAGAACTGATGTAATACACAAATATCTGCTGGTACATGGGCTCACAATAATATTTTATCTTGAATTTATCAACAGCTGAAATAATTGGTGGTAACAAATGATGGATTATTCCATGGATTATTATTACATTGCTGAATTACAGAAGGGAATTCTGTGTGTCTATTCTGTATCCTTCATCTTCCCTTCCTTTCCCAGCACATCTCCAGTGGGACTTTTCTTGAGGATTTTGAAAAGAACAATATTTAATTTCCAGGGTGACATTTTTCCAAAATACTGTTTTGTTGCTTTTTTGCCTTCCTGACTTAATTATTTTGCAATAACACCGAGTAATTTTTGTGCAGCCAGCTTTGTCACTCTGTAATTACATCAAATGCTTACAAATATTACAACTGCAGATACATTGCAATTTAGAAACCTCTCATTTACAGAAAGTGTTGCAATTCCTTCAAGAGCATTGTTCCATCGATGTTAAACAATTGCTACTTTTTAAAAGCAGCACGAATAAAAACAGGTGAAAAATCCAATGTGTGCTGCTCAGTGAAAAAAAGCCAGGCTTTTTTTTTGATATCCCCAAATCCAGCAATTATGGATTTTAAAAGAAAACTGCAGTCCAAACACATCCTTCCATACCGACTTCACAGAGAATATTGGCTATTATCTTTATTATATATTACTTTGAATATGTTAAAATTATCCATCTGGAGAATAAAATCACGTTGCTTTCTTGCACCATTTAATTCAGCCATCAGTCTAATTGCACACAAAGGTTCTGGATAGATGATGGCCTCTGCAAGAAGAGATGAATTCACTTACACACTCTGAGTCAACTGGAAGGGATTGAGCCTCAAGTTATGCAAGTCACAAACGCAGCTGAAATCCTGATTTCACATCCATACTTCCACAGCCTGCATACACACACCCCCTGTGTACAGAGAGATGCAAATCACTTTATTCCACTTCTCCAAAAGCTCCTGTGTGGTAAAGACAGGGAGATCTTCTGTCAGTGAGCTGTGCACAGATTGACTCCTGAGTGAGGAGGAAATTAAATCCTCCCTGAAGGAACAGTCATAACTGTGCATTATTACATGGAAAAGAAGGGCCACACGTGAAAAATAAAATAAAATATGCACTCAGACATGAATCACGGACTCATATTCAAAATATCCCCCGGGAATTGTCATCACAAGGCACTGTGAGCTGAATTCAATGCAAACTGTGGGTTTCTTTCCTCCCCTTGCTCACAGAGCTGAATTTTCTGACAGATGGGAGGTGAGTAAGTGGCCGTGGGCTCTCCCTGCAGCAGCTCCCAGAAGGGCCCTGCCCGGTGTCCAGCTGACTCAGACTCTGCCACCTGAGCACAGTTCCAAACTCCAAGTCCATTTGGGCATTTTGCCCAGATGCCAGGCAGAGAACCAAAATGTGACACCGGCTTTGCTGCAGACAATTTGTGTCTGGGACAGAGGGGGAGGATCCATCAGCCGCGTCCAAGCGCAGGGAGGAGCATCCACAGCATTTCTGTGCTCCTGGCACGGTTTGGCTGCTCACAAACATCGGTGCCCAGGCAGGCAGGGATGAGGCAGCAGGACAGGACAGGGTGAGCACTGTCCCTCTGTCTCTCTGTCCCTCTGTCCATGTGTCACTGCACGGGGACACGGCCCTGGCACTGCCTGACACAACCCCAAGGCCTCCATGGTGCCTCTCTCCACACCACACATGGAAATCGATGCCTTAGGATTTTAGCTTTTACATTTTTCAGATCCTCTACTGCTCTATGGATAACTCTGAAGCTCCAGAGCCTCTCAGCTGCTGTTCTCCTGTTTTATTCAGGCACAACAATTCCTCTCCAGGCCTGGAACTCAAGGACACCTCACTGCCTCACGACTCAAAAAATATAAATAAAAATTAATTGGGGAGGAGCAATCTGGGCATCAATGACTCCATTACCTGAAGCTGTAACTGGAAGATTAAGCCCTGATATGTAAATGGACCAAACTTAGAATTGTCTGAAAACCTCGTGCCCACTGTCCCTGCTGGGTGCAGCCTCTGACTGCCCAAGGTGAGCCTGTTGGAAGCCTTTAATAAATTTCCTCTTTATTCTGTGAACCTTTCCCAGCCTCTGTTCCAGGGAGCATCAAAATCTCCAGCCTGAATGGTGCAGGAGGCTGAGCAGTGGAGACAGGGGAGGCTGTAGTGCCTGGGGGCAGGTTCTGGGTGTCCTGTGGTGTATAAACCTCACCCTAAAACATCTCTGTGAGACACTTTTTCATCAACAAAGTTTAGTCCCACCTGAGGAGGGAGGATTTAGAAAGGGCTTGAACTTGTGGGGAGGAATTGCATCACTACTTGTGCTCCTAACTGGTGATTTTTGTCAATTATGCTAATGCACTAAATGTATAAAAACTTAGAAGTCTGTATTCACGGGGAGGGGATGGGGAGGTTTGTGGATATTTTCTCTATCTGCCCCTGGATGCCTCCAATAAAGACCAAACTTTATGTTACTTTCTATACCAATATTATCTCAAAAGTTTAGCAAATTAGCATAATTGACAAAAATTATGTGGGAGACTGCAGTGGTGGTGGCAGGTGCCAAATGTTCTGTGGTGTATAAACCTCACCCTAAAAACCCTTTTTCATCAACAAAGTTTAGTCCCACCAGAGGAGGGAGGATTTAGAAAGGGTTTGAAGTGGTGGAGAGGAATTGCATCACCACTTGTGCTCCTAATTGGTGATTTTTGTCAATGTGCTAAATTTTTAAGTCTTTATTCACCATTGTGGGGTGGTTTTTGTGGATATTTTCTATTATCTGCTGCTGAAGGCCTCCGATAAAGACTAGCCTTTGCATGACTTCCTATACTAATATTATCTCAAAATTAGCATAACTGACAAAAAGATTTAGCAAATTATCATCATTGACAGAAATCACCAAGAAGCTCCTGAAGAGCTGTTTTTCAGCCTTGGCTCCCAGAAAGAACCAAGACAGGACAAAGGCCTTGGGATGTGTTTTATCTTTCTGCCTAGGGAAAAGGTTGGGAAAACTACTGAGAAAACCAGCTACAAATAAATACAACAGTAATCTACAGAGCTCCCAATCTCTGTGTGAAGAACACAGAGAATATATTAAAGACAAAAAAAAGGCCAAAATCAATCCAGCACCACTTATTTACATACCCTTCCTCCTGTGTAACATATATTTAGCAAAGAGCTGTGGTGTTTTTGTTCCCTCCCCTGAGCTGTGCTTGAGTCCTGCAGCACGACTTCCCCTGCAGTCGTGCCTCAATTTTCACCATTTAGGCACTCAGGCACACAAGTGCCCAAAAATAAAACAAGTGCTTTTCCATTAGCAGCAGCAGCTGGGAAGAAAAAATCAAGCTTTACATTTAAATTTTGCTCAGCAAAGAGCAGAGTCGGATCTTTCTACCAACTCTGCTCACCTCACTTGTGTCTTCCTCACACCAGCAAGGACAGGGAATGTTTTGGGTACAAATATCTAATGGTGAATTTAGTTATTGTGAGGTTGTGAAATTGTAAAAGCTGAAGCAGCCGATGAAAACAAACAAAACACATAAAAAAACCCCCCCAGAAATCATAAAATTATTAACAATTATTCTAGCTGGGAGAGAATAATAAAATAAATGCTTCCATTAGCAGCAGCAGCTGGGAAGAAAAAAATCAAGGTTCACCTTAGAATTTTGCTTTGCAAAGAACAGAGTTGGATCTTTCCACCAACTCTGCTCACCTCAGTTGTGTCTTCCTCACACCAGTAAGGACAGGGAATCTTTTGGGTACAAATGTCTGATGGTGAATTTAGTTATTGTGAGGTTGTGAAATTGTAAAAGCTGAAGCTGATGAAGACAAACACAACACGCCAAAAAACCCCCAGAAATCATAAAATTATTAACAATTATTCTAGCTAGGAGAGAATAATAAAACAAGTGCTGCCATTAGCAGCAGCAGCTGGGGAAAAAATCAAGCTTTACATTTTAATTTTGTTTAGCAAAGAGCAGTGTCTGATCTTTCTATCAACTTTATTCACCTCAGTTGTGTCTTTCTCACACCAGCAAGGACAGGGAATGTTTTGGGTACAAGTATCTAATGGTGAATGTAATTATTGTAAGGTCATGAAATTGTAAAAGCTGAAGCAGCTGATGAAAACAAACACAGCACACCAAAAAAATCAGCCAGAAATCATAAAACTATTAACAATTATTCCAGCTGGGAAAAATATAAGCTTGTGGATTGTGTAACTGGTAGGATTCTGCTCCTACATTTCTCACTATGTTGGACAGAATACCCAGAATTAATCTTGATGTTTTTGGACATGTCGTGGGGTGTTTCACACATCCAAAGTCAGCTCCATCTGATGGGCTGTGTTCAGAACACCTGCACATAAAGTATCAAAAATATCTTTTTTTATAGGCTCACACTGAGGAAAGTATGGAGAAATTGTAGTTTGTTTTCTTTAAGTAAGGCTAAGGCCTGACTCGTGTAGTTCAAGAACTAAAATTCTGGCTTTGCAGGTCTGAGTCAGGTAACAAAACCCATTTTATGTCATGTCCTACCGCTGGATCTTCAGACTAAAACTAATTCTAGTTCTTGAGGTGATAATTTCCCAGTATTATTAATTGCACCTGGCACCTAAGATATATCAGTTGCACTGTACTTGATATTCTGACAAATACCCCCCAAAATCAGTTACCAGTCATACGCTTTTCTCACTGATGTAAGAAGGAAAATCACATAGAATGTGTATTTAGACTGATGAATTTAATGCACAAACACACACAGTTTTTACTTAGACAGTTAGTTCAGCTTCCCATAAAAGCCAGAATTTTGTGATCATCCTGTAACCCTGGTAACTTCCTGGGGACTTCCAACTAAATTTGAGGGAGAGATGGAACCTTACAATTCATTTAACTCTGTGAAAACAATACAGGGAAGTATAAAAATACTTAAACCAGCATTTCAAATTTAAGAATTTCATTCCCAAACAAGAACACAGAGCCACAAACAGATGCCAAGAAATTGGGTACCTGGTGTTGATTCACTGAATTTCTGTAACAGCTCATAAAACTTCCACAGAACCTCCTTGTTCCAATTCAAAACAGTCCCATAGCCCGGGGAAAGCAACTGTTGATTCCACCAACAGATAATGGAGCTCACAACAGGAATTAAAAACAACCTCCCCCACCAGCCACTGCTCCCCTTGACACATCTCACAGCTCCCTGGCTGGATTTTTGTTTCCAGGTAAAAAATAAAGTCAGTAGAGAAAATAACTTCTCCTTCCGTGCGGTTGTTAAATCATGTGTGAATTAGAAATGCTCCCTGCACTTGCCTGCTTTTCCCAGAAATGATATTGATGCTTTTATTTTGGTTTTCACTCCCCAGCTGGGGGAATGTGCCCTTTGTAGGTCACTAGAAGTTTGTGGCCAGCCAAGGGCAGAAGGGGAAGATGGAAAAGCACAACAGAGAAGTAAAACAAGACTACATGATAAAATAAGTATGAATTAGGTAAAAAAGCACAAAAATGAGATTTTAATATCCTTTCTTCACTTTGACCCCACTCTGACTGTGGTAGGAGAGGGGCATTCCTAGAATTTGAACCCACAAATCCAAAAATTAAACCAAGAGGATAGAAATCGTCTTTTCCCTTTGTAAACATCCTGGATATAATGAAGACACAGCTGAAGACATAAAGGAAAATGTCGTTTGGGCAATATTATCTGTGTAGTTCTTTAATATTCATAGTTAATTTGGCAGGGAGTGTCTTCATTTGTATCAAAACACAGGAGAAAATTTCAAATTGTACAAACTGTGCCTGACTTGGAAGAGAAATTAAATCCATAAAGAGAGTTTCTTTGCCTTTCCTGGGTTTACCCTCTGGTCATTAAAAAAAGATGTGTAAATAAATAAGGCCTTTAATAGCATCACTTAGTGATTGTTGAAATACCAATTATTGTATTTCATAAATCCTGACTGTGCAAGAGAAATCAGAGTGAGGTCATGGTACAGAAAAGAGCAGGAATTTCTCAAAAAAAACACCTGCTAAAAAGCAATTGTACAATGTTTGAAGGTCTGTGATGGCAGCAGCAAGATTTCTTCAAGAAAAATATAATCAGTGGCTTTGATTAAAACCAGGTTCTGATCTACAGATAATTTTTAAACCTGTAATTTTTATATTTTTTTTAGTTCTGGTTTTCTAATGATGAAACAATATTTTTGAGGAATATTTATCTTCTCTGGTAAAGAAATAAATTACTTCCTCTTTCATGCTCCTCTTGAACTCCCCACATTGATTATTGTACATTGCACCAGGGGCCTTCTCACCAACCAACAGCTTTTTCTTTTTTTTGTGCTGTTACTTTGTCTTTCAAAGGTTAATTCTGTTAATGGGCTGGACCAGGCCCAAATTTTTAAACCAATACAAAGCCTTTAAAAAATCTTGAAGCAATTTCTTGGAGGTAGATGAAGGAATTCTTTATCCTTCTGAACCGACCATTCCACCTGACTTATTTTCTGCAGAGTTGTCACCTAACACTGACAACATTTTTGGAAGGAGAACATCCTGAGAGCCATTGAAAATTTAAAATACCACTGCAAGGCCACAGCACCGAGTTTTTCAAGTACTTCTTGTGAATCAAACCCCAATTAGGACACTACTCCAGCTTCTCGACTCTAATCACCATGGGCACAAATACTCTCATTTAAAAGCAATTAGCAAGTTGCATCATTTGTAACAGAACATTCTGAATATATCTGAAATCTGGCTGTGCTCTGCAGTTCGTTTTTTAATGCTTCAACTCCATTTTTATCACCAGCAGAAAGAAATTGTCAGCCAAACCTGTAAAAACCTGCTGTTGTATTATTGCCAAAATCCAACATTTGTTATCAGTGAAAGCATATTGTTGTTGGAAAAACGCTTTTGACTAAAACTGGACAAGTATTCTGTAAAAAATTTAAGAAAAGAAAATAAATGTCTGTATTGTGGCCAAAGTCCTAAATTTGCCTGATTCTAGCAGATAACAGTTAGTGCTGTCATGTATAAACTTTGAAAGAAGAACAGCACCCTCATTAACTATCAGGGACTAATCCAAATTAAATAATCCAGTAATTCAAAATGGTACCAAACTTAAAATTCAAAATGAAAAGCAACTGACCACCTTCAGCTCCAAAAACCTGTGTGAAAACACCTTTCCCACAGCCATGGCCAACTCTGCCTCCTAAAACCAGATTTCACTGTCTTTCAGCTCTGAGAACTGCAAATACTATTTTATTGGAAGTGTGTTGATCATATTTTAGCAGGAAATACAAATTTCAGAGGAGATGATGATGGCAAGAGATCCAGCCATCAACACCAGCAGTACTTGGGAACTGTTTTCACTGGGAAATTTTAGAATTCCAAGAGATCTGTGAAGTGCTGGACACTAATGGCCAGCAGAGCTTTTATTCTGGCATGAAGAATGAGCAATTCCTTCAGGTCCCTCAGCTCTGACTTGGAGAAATTTGAGTTTTTTCAGTGCACAGACACTGACAGATGGGATTTCCTGGGGAAATGGATCATCTGACACCGTGTCCTGCTGGAAGGATTTCAAAGGCTTTGCAACCTTTGCTGTTCCCATAAAGATTTGCCACTTTCCGTTAAAAAAAAAACAAAAAAACCAAACCAAAACAAAGAAAACCACCTCAACCAAACTGAGGATGACAACAAACTTTCAGCAGGTATCTCTGCAATTACCAGATGGAAATGAATTAACAGCTCATGATGCAACAAGTTTTGGAGGAACCAAAATACCCCAAATATTCAAAAAGAACCCACCACAAGCAGAATGAAGACACAGGTACTCTACAAAACAAGGGCCTGGAAAACCATGACAAAGAGAAAAGGAAAGGTGTGGGTTTATTCTTATTTTTCCAGCTCTAAGTCCTCTGGAAAAACCAGATTTCCAACAGGCAGCTGCAATATCAAAGGATGACATTTTGGCCTGACCTCCACATCTCTCAAAAGCCACCAATTCTAAGCAGTGTTTTTCATCCTTTCAGCTCTGGAGCTGTGCAAACCAAATTCCATTTCTCATTTCACAGCTTATCTTTGAGGCTGTGTGCACAAATTAACATCAGTAATGCTTGAACAGTTTAAAAAAAGAGGTAAAAAAAAGGGAAATCAGTAATCTGCAGAAAGCAGTGACTAATGTCCTGGAGCTTGTCTGGGCCTTTATCACACAGGAACAGATGAACTACAACAAAATTTGAGCCACCTCTGCTGCCAAAATTTTACTTGAAGTGCAGCACATTTACAACAGGTCTACAAAAAGACTTGATTCTAACTTTTTTTTTCTTTTTTTTTTTTTTCAGTAAAAATGAATCCTGAAGGAACAAGAAGTGCAAAGAAGATAAGCATCAGGTACCTGCAGTCCTTTCAGGCCCATTTTGCTGGGAATGTTGTTATGATCATCCTCAGATGTCAAAATGTCATTTGATAATAAAAGTTTAATATAACTTAGGTGTGACTTGCTGCTGACAAGCAAAATAATGCCCAAGTTTTGTCACTTACACAACATGTAATTTTGCTTTAGTGTGTTCCACACACAACTCGGGTTCATAAGGAATTCTCTGCTTCCTAAAGAACTTGCAGCATTAATGTGTTAATTCAGAAATTTCTCTTTAATTCCAGTGGTTATGTCATGTTGTGGAAAATACAACCAATGGAAAATACAGATATTATCCAGCTTCATCCCCATTTTCACAGGAACCTCAAAAACTTGACTAAAGAAGTTCCAGCTTGGGCTAAAATAACTGGGCTGTCAAATAAACAATATGCAGAAAATAATTTTTTTAAAAAAAATCTAACTGGCAAAAATCGAGGAAGGAGTAAAACTCCTGAACACATAAATCCATGAGGAATACCACGATGGAATGGAAAATGGGAGCAGAAATTTAAGCCACAGCAGAAAGGCACAGAAAAAGGAAGGAAGAACCCAAGGAAGAATCCATGAGGCGTGTTGTGTGTATTTACTGGTCCCACACAAATACAAATTGAGTTCACTGCCATGGAATATTCCATTTTCTGTTACCTTCTGCCTGTTTAGTTAATTGGTTTCTGCCAAGTGGACAAGAGTTTCTGGTGGTGGATGAGCCTAAGGAGATTCCAATAATACCTCACCCACGGGAAGCTGGAAATCTGCATCACCTTCTATTTGCTCCGGGCTAACTTATTCAGAGCACCTCTCCCAAATATCCTGAGCTTCAGCACTGCTTTGCCTTGATGAAAAGCACATTCCAGAAGCTGGTGAGTTGACTCATCCACTCGACTTTAATCTGAATATTCCCCCTTTGAAGTTGGTAGCTGAATGCTGACTCAGACCTTCTAAAACCCATAGACTGCCATGCAAATTAATAAAAGATTTGATTAACGGTGACTGTGAAATTTTATTTTTGTAGGCTGCCCCAACTACTGGGAATGTGACAGAAGGATTAGAAATTATTTTATGTTCTTGAGGCAGCCACCAAATGAAGGATGGCACATCAAAAACTTGAGTTTGCAAACAAAGGCACTGTTAAAAATACCAAATTATGCCGGTTCAAACAAATGTCCAACCTCTGCATCTTTGTAGTTCAGCTGGAAGAGACACAATGTATTTTCCTTCCATTTTAATTCTGCTTTTTATAAAATACTTGGCTTCTGACTGGAGGCAAAATGTTCAAAGGCAAATGACTCAATGCTTCAAAACTGAAAAGGGCAAAATTTTGATTACTGAGAGGTGAAGCATGAAACAAATGAAACTTGCACCAAAACTGATCAGCACATCAATCTATATTTGACCTATACTCACAAACAAGCAACAGAAGTTCCCCACACTGGGCTGTTGCAATCTGAATAATTGCCATATGGTGTGTGTGGAAAATAAATGCAAATATTCTGCGTGCAGCATAAGCAGATCCTGCCATAAACTCGTCTGGATTTTTTCTCTTTTTCCTTTTCCTGGCAATGCTAGCAAAGCCAGTGTTCAATTGGGTTGCAGAGCTTCCCATGGCACCAGCTTTAGGTAGCACCAAGAGGTACTTTTATTGATGTTTTATTCATGTTTTTCTGGCTTTTCTCATGTTTTCTGTGCCTGAGGAACTCAACAGAGCTCCAAATTACTGGAAAGGGGAACCTTCTAACCCCCTTCCATCTAAATATTGGTGCCAAGCCCTCCACCCTAGTGGTTCCAGCACTTTGGGAGCGCAGAGCCTGAGCTTCCACACAGTGGGTGGAAAAAAGTCTGGCAAGTTCCCTTGGGAAATTACAGCTGCCCTAATTACACATTCTCAGCTCAGAAAGCAAGAAATAAACAGAGTTTTATTGGGTTGGTTAGTGGGAGCAAAACCCTGCTCCGAGGAAAAACCGTGAGCTGCGGGAAAACAAATGTTGAATTCTCCTGCTGGAAGGTGTGTGAGGCACTCAGCTGCTCGCTCCCAAATTCAGTGTTCCAGCCCATGGAATTAGTGCCACAGCCCAGGGAGCACGGGCATTAAAAGACATTTAGAAGCCCTGTGGAATGTAAACAAAACAATTACCTGCCTCTCAGGCATCAGCTCTAGATAATGCCAGCGAATTTGGTTAAATTGATCCCTAATAAAGTAACAAAACAAAACAAAACCAAGCAAAACCCCCAAAACAAACAAACAAAAACTCCACAAAAAACCAAACAAATGAAACAAAATCAAAAATCAAAACCAAAATAACTCCAAACCTGAAGCCTGATTTTTAACCTTTCTGACCTGAGTTACAGTGTAATCACCCTTCATAAAAGCAAAGGGAATGCTACCAGAAAGCACCATTATTATTATTCTTCACTATTTCCAGCATAATCACCATGTATTGCCTTTAGAGAAGTAAAATAAACCTGATATTTCTAAGCAGTCCCTGCCCTCTCTATCAGAACTTGTCCAGATTTATTTTGTAAAAGAATTCCCATGATTTTATTGAAGAAGGGATGATTTAACCCTCTATTGGCAGGAGTTTCTGGGCTTTGGGAACATTCCCATCCTTTTCTGCTGAAGGGAGTTCCGTGATCACCAAGACAACAAATTGGATAAAACCATAAACCTTTTCCTTCATGGTAGTTCCCAGCTTATTTCAAGGCTTGTGCTCCTTGAAAACAGCTCAATGGAATATGGAATTTATAACCAGAATTAATTCATTTATAACTGCAGTGGTGCTGTTTTCCACCAGCTGGAATGATTACCTGGCTATTAATAAGTTAAAAATACCAACCTTTTTATGGCATTAAATAAAATAAAAATACATCAGCTCTGCCTACTGACAAGACAACAGATTTTGAAGCCCAGTTTCACCTGGAGGGTGGCAGGGCTGTGTTTGCTCTGTGCTTTTGCAGCATCCAGCACACACTGGGGGGTTCTGCTTCCAAACTCTGACACAAACCAGCCACAATGGGAAGGGCATAATCTTGTTCTGAGAGGGATGAGTGTGAGCAGAGCCCCTTCCACAGCCTCAGCCAGCCCTCAATTTCCCCTCATTATCAGATTATTCTGACACAGCCTTGGCGTTTTAATGATTCCCCATTAATTGGGCTGAGTAACCTGTGCAGATACAGCAGAGCTGAAATGCTGAACTCACTTACAGCAGGAGTCAATTCTGTCAACGATTTATGGACATACAATGAAGATTTTCCTCTCTTAAAGAGGGTTTTCAAGATCACATCTTAAAATTTCTTCCATTAAATATAGTTATTCCAAGGAATGAGCTGCTGTGAGCACAGCTCACATTCTTCTTGCCATGAACCCATTTTCCAGCTAGGGGAAGTGGAAATATACTGAGCATCCACTCAGCACAACTCAAAATAAAATCTCCTGGATGTCAGAGAAAACTGTCCCCATTCTATTCAACCAGCTGCCACTGAGTAAGCAACTTTTCTATAGGGGAAATAAATTTTTAAAAAATCATTTCAGTGGGTGGACATTTAGTGTTACAGAGGATTTGCTTCCCTCCCTGACCTCTGTTCTGATCAGCAGAATTGTAAACAGAAAATACAGAAAAGCTCTTTCATTTTTTCCCACAGCTGCTTTGGAAACCATAACCTGCTCTTTTATAAGAATAAGAAATAATTTCCACTTCTCTCTTGTGCCCCTCTCCTAGATTTTAACAAGAAAATTTTATCTCTGCAGTGGCTCAGCCTTGCACTAGCTGGACTGATATTTCTTTTAGATTTTCCAATGGCAGAGGTGACCTTCAGTGTTTTAAATTCTGCTTAAACAAGGCTTAGACACCTTGAAATGCTTATTCCAAAATCAGTTTCCTACATTTCTGCTTATTCACACAAACAGCTCATGCTGCAACCATCCAAGTTTGTTTACAGGTCTGCTCTTCTCTCATTTGATTTTCTCCCTGAACTGGAGAATGGCACATACCAAACCCAGCAATTTATTTTGATCTGTTCATCACAACTAGAATTTTGAGAAATTTATAAATGCATAGGCTTGGTGGGAAAAAAAAAAAAAAAAAAAAAAAAAAAAAAAAAAAAAAAAAACACCACAAACAAACAAACAAAAAAAATTAACACAACAAACTGAATTTAGATTGAGGGTTTTTTTACTAATAACCAAAAAAACCCCCAATAAACTCATTCCTCAGCTTCATGGCCACAGCAGCTCCTGTTCCTGCCTGTGTTTTCTGCAGCCCTAAAGATCCTTTCCTCCTTTCCTTCCCCACCATTGGCACCAAATTTTACAAACTTATTTTTCTCCTCCTGCTTGCCCCTTTCTGGTTGCTCCTACTGCACAGAAATAATGGTTGTGCTGCAGAGAAATGCCTCAGAAAGCAAACAACAATACAAGAGGCAAAGAGAAAATTAACCAAAAAGCAGAAAACAAAACCAAAAACTCCACAACAAATGAAAAAATCCAATGAAAAGATAAAAACAAACAAACATAAAAGAGAAAACCCAAAAAAACCCCAAAAGCCAGAAACTAAAAATCTTACACATTTCCCTTTCATAACACATTCTACAATTCTTTAAACTTCAGTATCCAAATCCTGGTTTCTAAATGTAGTTTTATCTACAAACATGGGCTGTTTGAGCAGCAGAGTTGTGGTTCTGACTTCTAATTTTGCAAACTGAGCAGAAATCCAGCCTGCAGCTGAGGGATGCTGAACGCCAAGGTCTCACCCCTGATGCTTCCAGGAATTTCAGGAGTGGAGTAAGCGGAGCCTAAAATCGATCTCAGTCCATTCTGAGAGCCAGGTTTGGATTTCATGTGGGGGGTTTTTTTGGATTTCATGTGGCTTTGATGCTTTTTTGGAGCTGTGAGACCCAGAGCAAAGCATCTCAGGGCACAAATAATGTGCAAAGTGAAGCGTTCATGGCCATGGTTACACACACAGAACATTTATGCAATGTTCAGGTTGTTTCATGGGCTATCAGTGAATTCATTAACATGAAAAGATGTTTGAATCCTGTCAAAAAATACTGTATTTTAAAAGTGGAAAACACTGTCCTCTCAGAAAAGCATCTAGTAGATGAGGAACTGATATTTCAGCTTAAAAATAAACATAAGTATTTTATATGAGAAAATAACTTGCATTACTAGACCTGTAACATCCTTAGCTCTGGATAAACACTGAGTAGCAATCAGCTAAAACAGCTCAAACCTCACATTTTGCACCCTTTCCTCCACATGTACCTAAGACAGCAGGGCTGTTATAACCTCTAGGAAAAAACCTGCAATAATTATTGTGTGTCAGGCCCAGGAGAGAAGCCCCGCCTGTGGATTTAGGCAGCACCATCGCAGGAGGTGACTTCCCTCCCAAAAACACAAAGCCTTGATTGCTTGGAGCCATCTCCTGAACGAAAACTTCAAAGAGCCCATGCAAATCTCCTCCCCAGATCTGCACTGCCTGATTTCAATATTGTCACTGCTAAATGGCTGTTTAGCAATCATTTAAGGCTCTATATTCTTCCTCTTGTATATTTACTGGAATATATTTGAAGTAGGCTATTTTTAAATCCCTGATCTGAGTCATAGGGAAAGCAGCAGGGCAGGAGGGGATGGCACAGGGATTTTGTGCCAGCATCACCCCCCTCTGCAAGAAGTCAAAAAGGAATCCTCTCCACAGAGTCAGGACAATCCAACACACAGCTCAGAGGTGAATAATTCCCACTATCCTGTAATAAAGCATTGAATTAAAAGTACCTGCACCTGTAATTTCCTAAATTCCATTTTTACCCTGCAGAACTGATCTCACTTGTAAATACTGTCCCCTTTACAAATCAGCATAACCACACTACAGAAGATGGGGAACAGCTTCATTCACACCAGAGTAGATCCAAACTAATAAATCCAAACAATAATGCAAAAACTGCAGAGGGCTGGCTGTCCTGTAATAAAGCAAAGCGTGGCCTTGGCAGGAGAGAAATAGGACTTGTCAACACTGCCACAATTATCGTGGCTGGAGATTCATTTTTGGTGTGTCCAACCCTGTTATCAACCGCAATCAATGCCAAGACACCTAAATCCCACCTATTGCACACATTATTAAAATCACTCTGTGAATGCCACAGCCATTAATTAAAGCCAATTGCAGGGGGAAAGGAGCTGGTCAGAAGCCAGGCTTTTCCTCTGAGGCCCCTCCTTCCCTTTTGTGGAGATGTGTCAAACCTCACACGTTTCTAAATCCCATCCCTAAATCAGGAGGAGCCAGGAAAGGTATTTGGATTCCCCCAGCTCAGGACAGATGAAGATCCCGGCAGCACAAAGGGGAACTCAGAGGTGACAAAGGACAGTGGGGATGGCAGTGCCACTGGGAGTACCAGGACAAGGACTGGGGGACCTTGGCAGGTCCTGCTCAAAAGGCATTTCCACACCTGAGCAGGTGTTTCCATACAGGGAAAGGTTTAAGACTCACCCCAAAACCTTTTAAGGGAAGATCACGAGAAGTTTCTTTGCTCTCCTGGAAGCAATTAACTCAGTGCCAAGACATAAACACCGATAGGTCTCTTTACCTGTTCCTCAAAAAAGTAGCTATTCTTTATTGTTTGCCAAAACACTCATCTAAACCATCCAATACTTAAAAGAGAGCAGGAGGCTTTTCAGAGCATTTTTGGGGTGCTGTAACAGGTGTGTGGGACTTATCCCTACACTGTGAACAGCTTTGTACTTTGTTTTTTATATTATTTTCCTCTTTAAGTAAAACCTTTTTTGCTTTTCCAAAACACACTCAACCATACCATCTTGCAAAGTTATTTAAGGCATTTTCTGTGAGGTGCTGGGCACCCTCAGAGGTACTGAGCCCCTACAGAGCTGATTCCACCTGGCTCTTTGAGAAATTCAATACTCAGCCAGTTCAGGATTTTGGTGGCAGCACGCCAGGGAGAAACCACCCAACAGGATAAAAACTCTCAAGGAACAGTCCTAAGGATCGGTGGAGGGAGTAACTTCAGGGACTCAGACTGAAGCCTTGGGCAGGCTGAGCTGAAACACAGACTGGGCAGAGCTGGAGATTAAAGTAGAGATTTATTGAAAGGCCTTTAGGGTACACCTTGGGCAGGACAAGAGCCCAACCAGGGCTACACCCAAGCTGGACCCAAAATGGTCACAAAATGGACGAACGGTCCCCAGGTTTCACAGTTTGATAAGTTTTGGTCCATTTGCATATTGGGGTTTAATTGTCCAATTCCAGCTCCAGGCTGTGAGGACCCATCCTTCTTGTTCCTCCCTCCAGCCACCCTTGTTTGTGCTTTTGGGCCTGAAAGTTGTCCTTGGTGTGCAGCAGGAAAAGGATTTGTTTTGTTTACCTACCCTGTGAAGAGAGCTGACTAACAATTAACATGAGGCTCAGAGCTGCAGCCCTGGGCAGCACAGAATGTGAAAACATGAAGCTGAAGCTGAAGGCATCAGTTCCCCCCTCAGAGCACAGACAGGCCGCATTCAGCACATTGTGTGACGCCTTTTTCATCCTAAACCTGATGCCTCAGGATTTGAGCTTTTATATTTCTCATTTATCTGTAATCCTGCAGTTCTTTAGTGTAGAGCTCTAAACTCCACACACACTGTGAGCTGCTGCTTCCCCATTCTGGGCAGACACAACAATTCCTCTCCAGGCCTGGCAATCAAGGACCCCTCACTGCCTCAGGCCCCAGAGATGGGAACAAAAGTGACTTGGGGGCAGCAAACTTGGGCTCAATGACTTCATTACCTGGAGCTGGAATTGGAAGATGAACCCCCAATGTGCAAATGGACCAAACTGATCAAAGTGTGAAACCTGTGAGCTGTTGTCCATTTTTGGGTGCAGCCCCTGGGGGGCTTTGTCTGCCCTAAATGTCCCTGAAGGCCCTTCAATAAAATAACAGCTTTTTAATCTTTTCATTCTGTCTGGTCTCTGTTTTTAGGTAGCCTCAAAAGGCATCAAACCTAAAGAAAATGTGGGATTGTTTTGCCAGGGACTACAAGAAACACAATCCAAGGATAGCACAGGACAGCAGAGTTTCCATTCACTTAGAGAAGCTGAGAGTTAGAACAAACAAACAACCTGGGCACTATTAAATGCATTATCAATCAAATGCTGACGTTAATTAGCAGAACAAGCAGTAAAGAAAGGCAGGAACAGCCTTTTGGCAACGTGAGTAAATTTTGCTGTCAAAATTGGTCTTGTGAGAAAATAATTAATGTCATTGCACCTTGGCTAGTGCACACACAAGGTAAGAACAGCAGGACCTGAGAAATAAAACATCAGAAATACCTGAGAAATTTATAAATGTGATCTGTTTAAGCAACACAAATTGCTGGCTTTACTTTCCTGAGTGCACTCATTTCAGGGAGTATCAGCCCATGGTGGCTTCAGGGCTGCTCTGGGTGTTTCGGGATGTGCCATCTCTGGCAGGTTTGTCACCAGAACCTCTGAGCAAACCAAAAACCAGCTCCTGAGGTGATTCCACCTTTTTAAGCCACACACAGAAGGTCTGTAAAAAAGCAACCAAAATTTGGGATGACTCCTGTACCCACACAGAGTCTCTCCTTGGAATGAACCATCCCATTGCATCAAGAATGTCAAAGAAGGGGTTGGGTTTTTTCTCAGTCATTTTCCCATGCATTTCAAGCTTTTCTGACACTCTACAGTAGCGTTTGAAACACACACTGTTTACGAAGGAAAAATACTGGATTAAAGGAAATCCTTCCACACAGGAAACTCCATCCTAAATTGTGTCAGATGTAGACATTATTCTGCCTCTTTGCTTTCTTTGCAAACCTATTCTGGAAGGACATTACAATTTTATCAGGGGAAAATGCTGCCTGATTTTGGGGTATAAAACCAAAGGTATTTGTTGATGTTTCTTCTTCTACCAGTGCCCTTTATATAATCATCTCCTCCACACACCTTCACACATTCCAGCGGCGTGGGAAGCAAATTAAAATTAAGGATTCCAGTAGAAAGCAAACAACTTGAGATTTGATCCAGGCTGGAACTCTTCAACAAACTGCCTGCAATGCAGGCTGGTGAGAGTCGTGCATGTGTTATATAGGTCAGTGCATGGAACTTGCTTATTTTAGATAACATTTTATTCCCCAAAGGGAATGTGAGCTACTGAGACAAAACCAGACCTAATAGGAATGGGAGAGTGAAGATAAATGGTTTTAGAGTGCCAAACAACACTTTTCTACACTGCCCAACTTCAAAAAAGTGGAGGAAAAGATGCTTTATTAATCTAAATTAACAGTATTTCAATCCATCTCAAAAATGCTTCCCTCACCTCACTTTGGACAATGCTCAGCTGTCGGGAATGCAGCTGGTAAATGGCCTCAGAAAATCCCTGTATGCACAGAAAATCCACTGAACACAAAGGTTACCGGCAGCTTTTATTCCCAAGGTAAAACTTGGCAGGTACTTTGCAAACCATTTTGTGAAGCTAAAGGACTGTGAGCAGTGGGAAGGAGCCGAAATGGGAATTCAGAATTCAGTTTTTAGCCTGTGGCCATGTAGTAGTAGCTTGCTAGGAGAGGCTGGAAATAACTCGTCGCAGACTTATTTTAAAGTACTGAAAAAACAACATATTTTCCTCTCCAACCAACGGCTTCTCAAGACACAGTTTCTCACAGAGGAACTATGAACTCCCTCGGAAAACTCAGTTCCAGTGTCTTCCTGACACAACCTCCACAGATCAGCTGTGGTTTCCTAAGCACACACAAATAAACAGTCTTGCTTTGGTCGGGCTACTATTCCTTCAAGGATAAAATAAACAAAGCCAAAATTGTAATGTAAAAAATTAAAATAGAAAAAAAAAAAAAAATCCACGTGTATTTTGGCTTCTTTTTCATTGCTGTTCTTTAACAAAATGGAATTAGTGGAAAACTTGCATGGATACAACCAGGATATAACAGTCATCTGCTGTTGGAAGCTGTGCCTTTGACACAAATCCCACTAAAAATGCAGGTTTTGATGCTTTAGAGAGAAAAATTGAGTTGTTACCCTTACCTGTAGATGTTAAAACTCTGAATTATGCATCCCACCTCCCTGAGGGCCAGGCTGAAGCAGTGACAAACTCCAGTGAGCACTCAGCCCTTGCTCACACAGATTCCAGAGCAGCTAAAACACACCACAGAACTCACAGCTGAAAATGGTTTTGCTGCAATCTCTTCGACTTCCCCACTTCTGCTCCCTGCTAAATAATTTATAAAATCATTTTCTACACTCCCCAGTAGCACAGTTGGTCTGGTACAACCCCGTGGTGTTGGCTTTGGCAGTCCTGGCTGCCTCCCTGGCTTCTGCAGATGTGGATTGAAATTACTGAGCAGCTCTGCTGGCAGCACAGCCCCAACTGCGGAGGCACTGGGGGAACTGGGAGTAAAGGGTGGGAGCTCCAGACTGGGGTAGACCAAGCCCTGCCCGTGGCCATCCCCATCTGAATGGGGACACTTGGCCCAGGAGTAAATTAAATTCTATTCTATTCTATTCTATTCTATCACATTATAATATAATATGTTAAAATATATTACATTATATCATATTATATAATATATATCACACATTACATCATATTATATCACATTATATAATATGATATATATTATATCATATCATATATTATCTTATAATAAATTATATCACATTATATTACAATACATTATATTGCATTCTATTCTATTACATTCTATCATATTATATCATATATTATATATCACATATTACATTAAATTATATATATATTATATCATTTTATCACATTCTATATTATATTACATTACATAATTCAGCTATAGATAAATATCGTTTTCAATAGTACAAAACCAATAAATCCCTCCCTTCCTCACTGGTCTCACTTTGCATCCCTTGCAGCTGGAATGCCAAGGGTGTCACACCTGAGGTAGCTCCATGGGGTCACTCCCAGCTCTGGCTGAAGCCTCTGGTGTGGTTCAGTTCTCCTGAGGTTTCTGGGATCAGGATTTTCCTCCAACAGACAAAATCTGGGATGTTGGAGGGAATGGCTCAGCTGAGTTCGGAGAAGGGATTCTTCATAGGAACACAGATAAATGAATCAGAGCAGAACATTCAGCATGTTATCTTCATTACTCACAGGATTTAAAGTGATTTCCACCCCTAAATTAGATTTTGTCTAATTTATAGATGAGTAGTTCATCCCAGACACTTTCAGGATGCCTTTGAGGTCACTATTAATATAGTCTAGAATTACCAGAAGGCATCAACTCACAGAATTTTATTACAAAAAAACCAAAATACCAAGATATTAAATTTGCACACTCCACCTGCAGAAATTCCCAAATATTTCACAAGATCTATGGGCAAAAATAAACTAAACTTAATTTTTTTTTTTATTTTTTTTTTTTTTGTTACTAAATTATTCCTCCCTTTTTCTGGTAAATCAATTTAGATAAAGAAGTAACCTTATAAAATCCTCTCTGACTCAGATATAAGGAGCTTGTTATCCTCCCTTGTGGTTACAGGTTCTTTATTTTGCAGACAGTCAACATTTATATGCATTTAAAACCCTCTTTTCAAACTGCTTTCCATTAATGACATTGCCTCAGTTATGCAAGAATAAGCTTTGGAACACTGTGAGCAGGTGCAATGATGACACATCAAGCAGAACTTCTCTCACTGCAGAGTTTGGAAAGAGTAAAACCAAATCCTGAAATTGTAAACATGAAAATTTAAAATGCCTATGAAAAATTGAGCAGAAAACTTGGTTTACCCAGCAAGACGATCCTGCCAAAATGGGAACTTGGATGCCACTTGGAAAAGTGAGGAAAAAAATCCATAAAATTGCCAATCTAAAAGCAACATAAAGAAAATCCATTTGAAAGAAGGGAAGTTCTCAAGATTTTCAGTCAGTAAACAACAGGGAATTTCTTAATGCTTGCCTTTCTGATATGAAATGAAACAAATGTGTTATTTGTTATATATTATTCAGCTCAAAATAACTTTCTGCAACTTGTGCTTTGGTGTTGCCACTGTTATTGATAAGAACTAAATCTAAAATCCTGATCTCCCTGGCTGCAATGAAACACTCACTCAAACCAGCCCTCTGCTGCCACTTGTTTATCTGAAACAGACACAAAAATCAAAAGCTTCATCTCCTCACCAGCCAACAGAACCTGCCCAAATCATTTCCCACCAAAAATTGATCTGGAATCCAAGTTGTCCATAAATATTCCAGCCCGTTCTTTCATGGTTAAATGTCTGAGAACAATTGATTGGGAAAAAGGTTCTACAATCAGCTCAGAAGCAATTGATGAATTGTTTAGCTCAGAAAAGGGTAGGAAGGATGGGGAATGTTCTGTTGGTTTGCCAAAAGGAGGTTAGGAAAAAAAAAAGAGCAAGAATAATTGGTTAGATAACATTTAAACACTTGTACAGAAAATGAACTGAGGCTGTAATCCCCTAAATCTTTCAGGATCTCATCCTAAACTTCCCAAAATGTCTTTTCAACTGGCACCTTTTAAAATAACTATAAAGCCTGTCAGATTAACTTCATCTTGAAACCTCAGATCTTCACTGTGTGCCTAATCTCCACAAAACACAGTTTTAAATGCCAACACCACCAAGGTACCTTCAAACCACTCTAATCAGCCTCATAATTTACCAGTATTCAATGAAGAAAATATTTTAAGAGTTGAAGAAAAGCTGTTGGTGAGTGAAGAGAGAAGGGGAATTTTATTAAAGTAGCAACTCACCAAATGCCAACACCACCAAGGTATGTTCAAACCACTATAATTAGCTTCATAATTTACAAGTATTCAATGATGAAAAACATTTTTAAGAGTTTAAAAAAGCTGTTGGTTGTTAGACAGACACAAAAAGATCACACTCACACTGTCAGGTTGTGAGGCAAGAAAGAAGGAAGTTTATTTGGGATTTGGGTTTAAATAGGGTTTGGAGTTTGATCAGCAATTGGGGGACGAGGTTGACATTTCTCTGACCCCACTGGTCAAACCAGAAGTCCATCAATTTGTCCTTCCCCCAGGAAGGAACATAAAGTTTACAAACATTATTCTTTGTTCATGTTACAATGCATAAAAAACTCTAGTACAGAAATGTAAAACATCAGAAGGCTGAAAAATCAGGGTGACAGTCAGTGAGTGAAAAGAGAAGGGGAATTTTATTAAAGTAACAACTTGCCACTTTTTAGCCAATCTGTAAATTGAAAAAGGTAATATCAGTTTATCACTCAATAAATGGGGGCAATTGCCATGGGTGTAATGCAGAAAACTGGGACTTGGGCTGGGCTCTGAGATGGTTTTGAACTTGAATTTATTTGGTCAGTGACATTTGACTTCAGCACTTGATACCCACAGGTCAAGCCCACCTGAGAAGATGCTGACACTGATCAGGAAGGGCAGGATTTGCAAGGCTGGATGTCTGTGGTGAAGGTGTAACACAGGTGCCATGGGAACAGATCCCCTGGAGACTCCAGAGGGAGGAGAATGAGAGCACACGCACACAAATCCTCAAGGACTTCCCAACAGTGCAGCAAGTCAGGAAATAATCTCACCTTTTGTCACTCTGTCCAAGCAGGGTCTCATGTATAACTCAGCTCTAAACTTGAAAACCAACACACATGAGAGCAGAGGGCCAGGAATGGATGGAACAAGAACTAACAGCTGCCACACTAAAGAAAACAGGAAATAGATGTTTTTCCTCTTCCTTTCACTCCCAGTGACAGCAATGCAGAGCCTGAACCTTTGCTGTGGAACCAAAACCACAAGCAGCCCTGATCTCCCTCCAGTCCCCACTCTCCACCTCCTGCAGATTCCGACAGCTCCCCATCATCTTTGGCCTTTCAACAGAAAACAGTTTCAATAAAGCCTCTGACAGCTTTTACAGTAATGTAAGTTATCTTAGAATAGAGAAATAAGTCTTTATTGGACCAATTTCTCATGAAAATAATAATAAAACCCTGCTGAAAAACACGGCCACACTTCAGACTGGAAATGTGACCAACAGCCAGAGGATGGAGGTGTCCCAGAGAATGGATGGAGCTGTCCCTGCTGGGCTCACTTAAAGATTTCTCTGTTCCACTCATTTTTCCACCTTCCTGCCTGTCTGCTTTCCTCTAGGGATGTGCTGCTGTCTGTGGGACAATAATTTTGTACTTCTAGGATGAAGAAGCCTCTCCTGTGTGTGAGAATTCCCAGGAGGCTGCGGGGAGCGCGGCGGTGCCTGGGCGAGGGCAGCAGCAGCATCATTATCATCATTAACATCATTAGCAGCAGAATCAGAAGCAGCAGAAGGAGAAGAAGCAGCAGCAGAAGAAGAAAAGGAGAGGAAAATGAGAAGAAAAGGAGAGGAAAATGAGAAGAAAATGAGAAGAAGAAAAGGAGAAGGAAAGGAGAAGGAAAGGAGAAGGAAAGGAGAAGGAAAGGAGAAGGAAAGGAGAAGGAAAGGAGAAGGAAAGGAGAAGGAAAGGAGAAGGAAAGGAGAAGGAAAGGAGGAGAAGGAAAGGAGGAGAAGGAAAGGAGGAGAAGGAAAGAAGGAGAAGGAAAGAAGGAGAAGGAAAGGAGAAGAAAAGGAGAAGCAGCAGCAGCAGCGGCCGCCCCCGGCCCCGCGGGGCAGGAGCCGCAGCTGAGTCACGGCTCTGCCTGTCCCCCCCGCCGGGGATTTTCTCTCCGAGCTCTCAGACATCTCTGTGACGAGCGATTCTTCCTTTCAGGGCCGCACCTCCAGCGTTTTGACGTCTGAATCAGGAATTTGTACGAGCATCCGTGTCCCTATTCTGTGGTTAAAGCCATCACATCACCCCTCCCCTTTCCCCCCAGCATCTCTGCTCAGGCTTTTGCTGGAGTCCAAGGATGGAACAAAATCCATTGTCATAAAAAATCAGTGTGTATTTCCACACTAATTAATTTATCCAGTTATATTTATTTAAACTACAAAGTGTTTGCCTTGGGCTCAGGTTGGCTTTTTTAATACAATCCGAATATGCACAATTTTATATTTATCACAAAATCCTCGCCAGCCCTGGAAATTCAGGAGACAGATCCAAACTCTGAACTTAACGATTCCTCTGGATAAAAGCCTCTGCTTCAGAAATGTGGCAAAATCCGTTCCAATGGTTTGCTACAATGGACAAGGTTCAGCCTTTGCTGTCCACCATCAGCTGCCAGGAGGTCAAAGCCTCCTTTTCCAAAATATTTTCCAAATGATAAGCCAAGTGAAAGAAAAAAAAATATCCAAAGGCAAGGTTCAGAACTGCAGGAATTATATCATAATTATTAAATATATATATACACACAGTAAAAGTCAAATGAACAAAAGATGCTGTTTGCCACCCAAAGCCTTTAGTATTCCAAGCTGGTTAACATATGGAACATGAGACTGAAGCCAGTTTATAATTACTTCACTGAAAATTCCCTGTTAGTATTTATGTGTTTAATTCTACGTTTGCTAGATGCCCGTGGGGATAAATATGTTTTGCTGCTCGGTCTGGATGTGTCTGAAAAGCAGCAAAAGAATAGTGATAAATAATAATTCTTTGTGTTTATTTTAAATCCCACTGCTTTGTCCAATATCACCATGTTCCACAAGTTCTTCATCTTCCAAAAATAGGCTACAAAAGTTGACCTTGGTGCGTCCTGGAGGTGTCCAGGGAAGGACTGGATGTGTCACCAGAGCTCTGGTGACGAGGTGGGGATTGGGCACAGCTTGGACCAGCTTGGAATTAAACCCAATTTAAATCCACTGGCTTCATTTGATGGAATTTCTCATTCCTATGATAATTCCATATTGCTAAATTTTTTTAAAAATCTAAAATTTAGTGAGCTCACTACATGTCCTACATCACCAAAAGCACTCCTGAGTTGTAAGAAAACTAAAAACCAAAAAGGCAAATGTGGGCTTGCCTGCAATCCCTGTACTCATTACCAAGAAGTTGTGGTGTTTTAAAGTAATTTTCTGGATCAATACCTGACCAAGAGCCAAATTATCTCCTGTCCCAACTCTGCCCATCCTTGCAGAACTGGAGCCCTAACTCAAAGCTGTCCAACTCTCAATTTCACCCTCCTCTTGATTTATTTTGCAATTTGTAACTCTGTGCCCCATGATTGCAGCAAGCAAATCACAGGTTCAGGAAAGCCCTGCCAATCTTGACAAGGTGAATGAGATTTTCTCTGCATTCCCAGCCTGCCACGAGGATTTGCTTCTCCAGTAATTCTCAGCCTTAACAGCAAAATATAAACAGTTGCTTCTGAGTGTTGTTACTTCTTCCATATGATTCTGTCTTTCATCACAATCCGGAGTCAGATGAGAAATTTGAGATTATTAATGGATGTTCCTTCTCCAGGAGCATCCAGCAATATACTCATAAAATTCAGGACTTGCTCAATCTGTCTTCTCAAAAGCTGAGCTGCTGCAATGCTAAAAATGTCTATGAGAAAAGGGCACCAAGATTTGGAAGAAGTTGCTGCACATTTCAAACACTTCCCTATGAAAATGTGGCTCCCATATTCCTCCAGTGTACTCATAACTCACCAAAAAGCAGTTTGGAATATTGGATATTACAGGAATTTATTTCTGACTTAAGCTATGCAATTATGGAGACCAAGTTCCTACCAAAGTCTGCTTTGAAACTACAAGATGTTGGTGGTACACCTGAACCAATATTCAAATTTAAGTTCTCTGCACATCTTGCCTTAGTTTGGTTCTTTTTAAACACCAGGATCATCACGGGGAATCTGGAAAGTCAATTGGGCTTTAAGGAAGGAGTAGATATTGAGATAAAGAGCCACATGAAAGTGTGGTAATAATAGATTCTTACAAATAAATATTCTAATGAATTAGGACCACTGGTATTTTTACCTTTGATAAATTCTGTTAAAGAGGAAGGAGTTGATATTGGGATAAAGAGCCACATGAACGTGTGGTAGTAATAGATCCTTACAAATAAATACTCTAATGAATTAGGAGCGCTGGTATTTTAGCTTTGAAAATTCTGTTCAAGAGGAACAGCAAGAGGAAAAGTTAATTTCATCCAGACAGCAAGAGCACAAGGAAAGAACTTTGAATTATGACAACCTAAATGCATTTGATCCTGTAATTTAAATGTATGGCAAAACAATAATCTGTTCAGGCACTGAATGTAAGTCAATGTATCCGTGATGAATTGAGTATTTTAACAACCAGCCATGAGAATTTTCAAATCCATTATTACAGCTTGAGTACGGACGATTTCTTCCAGCCCATGTGCCCTTTACAAGCTGAGGTTTTCTAACCAGTGAGAGCTGAATGACCAAAGGAAAAAACGGGAATGGGAGAGGGGAAGGGATGAGGAAGGGAAACAAAACCAAAACTTCTGGAAACGTGGATTAGGGACAACTTGGCTCTGCTATAAACTCACCCATCCAACAGAATGGAGGGAGGGAGGTGAGCAGAGCAAAGAGCCAATTTCCAGCACTCCATTTCCAGTGCCTTGTGCCTTTCTGGTGGAACCATCATTTGCATTTAATCAGGCTCTTCATAAAAGGCTCTTGGAAGGCTACAGAAATAGGAGAATGTAATCCCATTATTGCAACACAAAGAAATAGGAGACTGTAACCCCCTCTATTCCAACACAAAGAAATTCCAGCAAGGTGATCTCTCAGCGGCTGAGAATTGGGAGTCCCAATCATCTCATTTTTCTTTTCTCCAAAGAGATGCCATAAATGGATGGAAAATTTCTCCAAGTGAAAAAGGCATGAACTAAACACATATTTATCCCACCAAAATACCGAAGAGGGGATTTTTAACAATGCCTGCATTAGCTACAAGGACACTTTATGCAGAAATCAGGCAGGTATCTTTGAGAAAATGTGTTTGAATAATGACAAGTATTTTACTTTTTAGCAGCCTCTTGAGCTGCAGAATAAGAATTACATCACTCTTCATTCAGTAATGAAATCTTGTGAAAATTTAAATTTTCCATTCTCTTCCAACTTTTTCTTTAAGAAAAATCCGGAAAAATAGAAGGGGAACAGGAAGAGAATTTCCCAGGTGACAATTCCTGGTGGACTGTGGCTGTCCCACCCTCTGGGGGTGGTTTGGAGGGTTGGTTAATGGCTCGTGGGAAGGGGAACTGGAAAATCTCACAGTGACCATGGAATGCAGCTCTGCTGGTCACAGAGCTGTGCTGGAGCTGCACTCCACTGAATACTTTTATTTGCTTGCAAAAGCCTCAGAATCCCTGGTTTTGTGGAGGTATTTACACCAGTTTACAGCTTAAGCTAGAAATTTATCAGCAGAGTATCACCATTTTCGTCATATTAACTTCATGTCGTAACTTTTGCCTATTTGAAATGAAGGGTGACAGATTAAAGCCAGGAATCAATTCCTCAGAAAAAAATCCACAAGCAGCTTGAAATGGCTCTTCTAAAAAGGAACAGCGACGTAAAATGTCATGACTCACCACAGCACATTATTCCCCCAAAAACATCATTGCTGTCACAGGCAGATACTTCTCTGCTCATGTGGAAACAATACAAGAGTAAATAAACACAGGAATTATGAGCAGAACGTGCCTAATCACTATTTCATGCCTTTCACTGCCACTTCCAAGCCGCCACAGTAATTTCACCCTAAATGTTCAATTTCGGTTTCAACACAAAGAAGATTAAAAGTTTTTAATTAAAAAAAAAAAGACAATGACATGAAAACTTCATATACTTGGATTTGTCTTCTTCGCCCTTGCCAAAAGGTTTCCGTAATGGTTGATTCAAGCAAAAGTTCTGAAATATTCTTTTTCAGTAAAAATTTCAATTTTTAAATAGTTCTTGAAGGCTGCTCTGTTCTGTTTTAACATGGTTAAGTGACTGCACACTGACCTCAAAACGTGCAGCAGTGTTAGTGGGGACAGCTGACAGAGAACTGTAAACTGTAATTTGCATCAGTTTAATTTGAGTTTGGACAGAAAAAGAACCTTATTCCATCTGAATACAATGAAAGAATCTACACAGGCAGGTCCAAACAGAAATATTTTTGAGGGTATTAAAGATGACTCAATATTTACAATTTTAACTATCTGATCAGAGCCATTTCTAATCACTTTATTTTGCATTTACAGACATACAGAACTTCTGCTGGTCCTACATTAGGGGTTTTTACCCTGAGCTTTCAGGCAATGTTTCAGACAAAACTGAGGAATTTGTCCTCATTATGCAGAACAACTTCATGCCTTTCACAGCTCTTTCAGGAAAACAAAATTTTCCTGGATTCCTGCAAACAGACAGAGATGTGCACACACTTTTACACGTGTGTAGATTAAAAGCTGCTTCTTGGCCCAAATGAAATTAGTTGTGTGTGTTAACGAGATTAACAGCACACCACTCCAGGCCTGGTGCAGCAGAGATGGAGACAGTGATACTTTACAGCAAGCTGCTTCTGCTGATTAACATCATTAACTCTGATTTATGTGTTAGACATAATCCTCTTTTCCAACATGAAAGTTATTTGCTGAAGTCCTCAAAGTGAAAATATTCTGTTCTTATCTTGAGGAGTCCAGTGTCTAGATCTGGAGAATTTCAGTCATCTATCAGAGAGGCTACTCTAAAACACAGACTAATTAAAGAAATACAAAAGTGACTTTTAGAACTATTGTTCATCCCTCAAAAATAAACGTTTTACTGATACCAATTGGGTTTGCTTCCTTTCAAACACTCACTTGAAAATTCCCGAAACGGAAACAATCCTTGAAACGAAGTCATGAGCTTTAAACCTCACATAATTGTTTGTTAGAGTGACATGCACAAAGTCTTCATCCCATCTTGACAGACAGACAGACAGACAGACAGAGCAGTTTGTCACGTGTTTTTCCAAAGGCTGAAACTACTCCTGGAATTCTGTTCCACAGAAAGCATCACAAATTCACTGTTTGAGCAAAGAAGTGAATTCAGGGAAAGGCTCCATCAGCCCAGCGACAAGCCCAGCAAATCAGAAAATCGAGATTTAATTCTATTGTTACCATATAAAGTCACACAGAGCCTGGATTTCAGGACAACAGCACCTGGGGTGTTTATTCTATGTTTAAAGCCTTCCAGAGAGCTGTTCCTGAAATACAGGGACATGATCACCGAGGGGATTGGACAATAACAATCACACTCTGCCACCTCCTTTTACTGTGCAGTTGTATTTTACTCTAAAGGCCACTTAGGAGCTGATTTGTCATCAATGCACAGCCCAACAGCCAAGGATCTGAGAGCTCAAAAAGACATTTATAATGGGTCATAATATTCAGGGGGAAAAAAAGAAAACAAAAAAGAAATCCTCCAAGCAATAACCCCAAATAATAACAACCCCTATTAGCTGCCTGTTTTTTTGGAAAGGCCTTCTAGCAAATAAAATAAAACATGTGCAAGACTTTAGGGAAAAGCACTGCTGTAAGACCCTCCCCAACCCAGTGGAAGTGATTTGAGTAGAAATAATGTAAACCTTCATGCACAGTAATTATACTTCATTATAATATATTAGAATATTATAATTATCTTAGTGTCTCACTTGACTCCTCCCATGTATTATTATTGCCAAGGAAATCCATCTTACCCTCATCTACGTTGAGTTGCTGCTGGTTCACATCAGACATTTCTTCCTTAGTGAGAAAATAAATCAGCACAAAAAAATCCCAGAACACGGGTTCAACTGAAAGAATTTAGGCAGAGACCAGCCTGACACAAATCCTGAATCTCTAAATCTCACAACTCCTGCATTGTAACCCACACAATGGATGTGCTCATCAGGCCTGTCTTCACAACAGCTGAGTGACTTTTCCCTGGCACCATGGAAGAGCTTCCTTTTATTCCAGTGCAGGAAAACTACAGCCATGAACCACTTTCCATCTGGACAACATCCACCTGTGAAAATTCCTACAAATTCTTTTCCAAAAAACCCCTCTGCATACAGACACACAATTACATCCTCACAGACACGTTCTAAAAGGCCCATCACAAACACTCTTGTCATTTATTGAAATATATTGTGTGGAACAGCCACACAAGGCTCAGGAAAATCACTTTTGGTTATCTGTTCAAACACAAAGGCTTCATAAATAATTTTTCCTCATCAAAAGTATCCCTAGGATTTTTATTTATCTGGAACAGTGGATGGCTGAGACAACAACTCTTGAGTAAAACAAGTTCTGCACTCACAGCACACTATGAAACCATATTGCCACTCAGTGGAATTGGAGGTATTTATCATATTTTATGATTAAACCTTTTTATCACCTTTTCAGAATGACGGATTTGATATTATGATGGCTTTTGTAATATTAATTTAGAAATCTTTAACATCTTTTAAGACTTTCTCAATGCTGAAGTGTGTGTACATATAGAAAGCTTTCATTGGAAATGATCTTCAGTGCAAAAGGAAATGATCTTCAGTGCAAAAGAAACCACTGAAACAAATGAAGAGGTAGTCAAATAGTGCTGAATCTTCCTCTCTGGAACCATCCTGGCTTCCCTGAGCAAATAGGAGACTTAAGAGACTGTGACTGATCTCATATTGGAGTTTAATCCCCTAAATCTGGGCTGTTTCAGTGGAATTATGATCAGTTTTATTAGTAAGGAATCAGAAGGAATAAAGAAGAAATGAGGTCAAAGAGAACAAACGTGAGGTCAGGCACAGAGCTGTGTACACACAGAGCTGGAATGAACCAAACGAATCCCACCCACACCTGAGTTCCAGCAGGGAGCAGCTGTGTCCTGGCAGGAGGTGATGGAGCCCAGCAGGAGCCCCCACATCCCTCATGAAAAACCAGGTTTACTTTCTTGGTAAAATTTAAAAAGTTTAATTTAAAAAAGGACAATAGTAAAGGGTTAAAAGGGCCGGGTGCTTTGCAATCAGCTCAGAGCACACGTACTATTTTCAGAAATATTTTTAAACACTTTTGTTTAATTGCATCATCCTGTTGCATATTTATAGACTATTATGTATATTTATACTTTTCTACAAACTAATTTCTATATTCTAGTAACTGTTTTGCATGGCCACTCCTTGGGTCTGCCCTTTCAGAGCCTGTTTTTGGCTGTGGTTTTAATCTGGTTTTCTTATTACTTCTACTTTGGGCCTTGGTTTATTTTTTTTACAGATGAAAGGTGTTTGATAGCAGGTCTGTCAGCAGTAGGGCCCTTATCATCATCACTGGATGTTATCCAGCCAAGCAGACAGCACAATCATACTACATTAACTATTATACTATATCAACTATTACTACTATGCTTAATTTTGCTAATTGCAGAATTAAAAACTATATCCATGCAGCAAAGCATATATAATATTATATTAGTATTTATAACACAACAATATAATATTATATTAGTATTTATAACACTCAGCATGCCCTGGCACAGCCGGAGCTGAGCTTGGTGCTTTCAGAGCCCTGCACTGCTCCAGACATCCGGGGTCTGCAGGAAAACCACGATTTAACATTCAGTGTCCTCTGAATTAAACACTTCTATCACTTCAGCTTGAAAAGCATAAAGAAGGATTTGACCTCAGCCACCTGATGCCTCAGGATTTGAGCTTTTATATTTTCAATATATTTGTACTCCTGCAGTTCTTTAGTGTAGAGCTCCAAACTCCACACACACTGGGAGCTGCTGCTTCCCCATTCTGGGCAGACACAACAATTCCTCTCCAGGCCTGGCAATCAAGGACCCCTCACTGCCTCAGGCCCCAGAGATGGGAACAAAAGTGACTTGGGGGCAGCAAACTTGGGCTCAATGACTTCATTACCTGGAGCTGGAATTGGAAGATGAACCCCCAATGTGCAAATGGACCAAACTGATCAAAGTGTGAAACCTGTGAGCTGTTGTCCATTTTTGGTGAGCTGTTGTCCATTTTTGGACAAAGCCATTTTTGCTGGAAGCAAAGGAAGGAAGAAAATAATTAATTTCAAGGAGGTACATTTCAACGTAATGAGACTGAAGTGAAAGATAAAAGGAGTAACAAATTTCTTGGTAGACTATGGAACCATGTAAAGTAAGAAATTCTACTTTGCCACCTATTCAGAATTTGATAATGGCTTGCCACTAGCAAATTGTGACCTGTTGAAATAGGAAAGACATGGAACAAAAGGGTATAAAAACTGTAATATTAGATGTTTCATTCTTCTTATTCTGGGTGCTAAAACTGCATCAAATGAAGTCACTACTTTAGAAAATCCTGTGGGAATATTTAGCATCAATCTTTTGGGGAAATGTTCTTCCAGCAAAAAATGGCTTTTCCAGTGTCCTGCACTGTTTACACAAACCCCATCCACATGAAACAGGGAGTCCTCTACACTCTGGAAGCCCCTGGGGAGCTTTGGCTGCCCAAAATGCACCTGAAGGCACTTCAATAAAATAACAGCTTTTAATTCCCTTAATTCTGTCTGGCCTCTGTTTTTAGGTAGCCCAACCAGGCATCACACCAGCTGTTTGTCAGGAATCTGTTTATTCACGTTTGTGTGTGAATAAACACAAGGAGGGATGGAAACAGAGCCAGGGTGGGATGACCTGTGGGGACAGGAAAAAAACGATCAAATCTTTGCACTTTTTGCCCCAAATCTTTGCACTTTTTGCCCAAACCTGAAGCAGGCTGCAGCTGTCCCTGCCAGCTGAGAGCACGGAGCTGTCCCTGGGAGGCTCCTGTGACTGGGCACAGATAAATTAGCAGGTTAATTAGCAGAAGCAGTGCAACCAAGCGAGGAGTTTTCATTCCAGACCCAGGGCTGAGCTGCCCTCCCACCCACACTGTCTGGGCACTTTTATCACCTCACTGCACATTTTTGTCTCTGCACAAGGTGAGCTGGCTCCTCTCTGGAAGCAATGTCATTACTGCAGGTAACATTTTATTTCTTATTTATGGCCTCACTTTCTGTCGTCTTCAACATTGCTTTCTCTGCCAATTTACTCTTTTCCATTCTTGCCAATTTTTCCACCTGCCTGTAATTACCCTTTGCTGCTGTGTTCAGCCAACCAGCTCCAAATTCCTCCTGTGGAAGTTCTCTATCCAAACCTGGCTGCCTGCATCTGTTATTCCCTTCCTCAGACACAAGTTCGTACTCAAACACAGATTTTCACTGAAGTTTTCCCACACATTTAAATGCAGACTGCAGTGTACCTTATTTATGAATGTATAAACCCTCCAAACATTAATTATTTCAGTGGTATTAAAACAGATTTCTAAAGTATAAAGCATTCCTAATGGGATATAATTATGTGATATTGGATAGGATATTTTGTGGGTCACTCACAAGGTGCTATTAGGAACTGGGTGCTAAAACTGCATCAATGAAGTTACTTTTAGAAAATCCCGTGGGAATATTTAGCATCAAACTTTTGGGGAAACATGTTTCCAGCAAAAATGGTTTTTCCAGTGTCCTACAGTGTTTCCACAGTTGCAAACCCCATCCATATAAAACAGGGAGTCCTCTGCACACACTTTTGCAAGATGAAGAATAAAGCAGCTAATATTACAGGTTTTATACCCTTTTGTTCCATGCCTTTCCTATTTCAACAGGTCACAATTTGCTAGTGGCAAGCCATTATCAAATTCTGAATAGGTGGCAAAGTAGAATTTCTTATTTTCTACGTGGTTCCATAGTCTACCAAGAAATTTGTTATTCCTTTTATCTCTCACTTCAGTCTCATTACCTTGAAATGTCCCTCCCTGAAACTCTTTATTTCCTTGCCAGTTTTTCCATTTACTTTCTCTGAAGGCAAACTTTAGAGGAAAACGTTGGCAAACTTTTTTCTCTAATACCACCCATCCACCTAAATGTGCTATTTTAGCTTTCATTAGGCTTCAGAGGCATTTCTATTGTCTCTTAAAGACAAGGAAAAAAGGGAAAAAAGGAAAAAAAATCCCTTGGATCATGAGAACAGGGGACAGAGATGGGATGGGATGGGATGGGATGGGATGGCATGGGATGGGATGGGATGGGATGGGATGGGATGGGATGGCATGGGATGGCATGGGATGGCATGGGATGGCATGGGATGGCATGGGATGGAGGTGACACCAGAATCTGCCCAAATTTGTGGCCACCATCTCATTTACACTCAGCTGCCTAAAATAACATTAGAGCTGGTTTAGACAGAGCAACACACAGAGAGCACGGAGGAGAAAGTGTTTTCCACTGAGAGTTTTGCTTCTCATTTTTCATCTTGTCAAAAAGGCAATCTCTCTCACATACGAGATATACAAACGCACATACTGAGTTTGGCTATTTATACCAACATAGCCAAGTATTACACATGACAGAATTGGAGATAAACAGAAAAACAGAAAAAAAATCAGCTTTTTTTTTTCTTAGATCATCTTAAAATACCAGCACAGACATTGTCTGGTGCTGCACCAGCTGGCTGTTGGGAGAGCAGACAGGGAACACAACTTGGGTGAGGTTGCTGTACACACAAATTCAGATTTCACATGTTCCATAAGCCTAACCCTAATTTAACACGTGTTAAATTCAGATTTAACACGTTCCATACTTTAAAATTAAACACAAAAAACACACCTTGGGTGAGGTTGCTGCACAAACAAATTCTGATTTAACATGTTCCATAACCTTAACCCTAATTTAACACATGTTAAATTCAGATTTAACATGTTCCATAATTTGAAATAAAACATGAAGCACAACTTGGGTGAGGTTTCTGTACAAACAAATTCAGATTTAACATGTTCCATACTTCAAAATGAAACACAAAGCACAACTTGGGTGAGGTGGCTGTACACAAAAATTCAAATTTAACATGTTCCCTAACCCTAATTTAACAGGTGTTAATAAACTCAGATTTAACATGTTCCATACTTAAAACACAAAAAATACACCTTGGGTGAGGTTGGTCTACAATACAAATTCAGATTTAACATGTTCCATAATTTGAAATGAAACACGAAACACAACTTGGGTGAGGTTGCTGTACACACAAATTCAGATTTAATGTGTTCCATAAGCCTAACCCTAATTAAACATGTTAAATTCAGATTTAACACGTTCCATACTTTAAAATTAAACACAAGAAGCACACCTTGGGTGAGGTTGCTGCACACACAAATTCAGATTTAATATGTGCCATACTTTGAAATTAAGCACACAAAACACAACTTGGGTGAGGTTTCTGTACACATAAATTCAGATTTAACACCTTCTATACTTCAGGTAGCTCAGGTGCACACCCTGCTCCTCCAGCCCTTGCCCAGTGTGGAATAAATATTTTAAAAATGGACAAAAATCAGTGTCGAGGCCCCATGAGCTGCACTTTAGCCCTTGAAACAACCTGTGCCGTGGCCGAGGAGACAGAGCTCAGGATGAAACTGCAGAAAGCCTCATGGTTTCCTGTGTGAGCCCTGCAGAGATGGGCTGGTTATGCCTGCATCCCTCCTTTAATTGTGTTTTTATTGGGATTGCAGAGGCAGAGAGCCCTTAATGCAGGGCTGGGAGCTGCAGGCTGTGCTGGGAGGATGGGCTGATCTCATTACCAATTACCTGCCTGCAAGAACCATGCACTGGCCTCATGCAAAAGCTGCTCCCCAGCTCCTTTTTGGAGGGCTGGGAACCCACCCCAAAAGGCCAAAACTCGAGTTAGACTGAAATGATCACAGAGATAATTTTCAAAGGCAAAATTTTCGTACAAAGAGAAAATTAGAGAGAAAGGAAAGTAAAACCTTTGTCCCTCCTGCTCAGTTTCAGAGGTTTTAAGGAACCTGTTGCCTCCTTGAAATATCACAGTGTTACACCAAAGACAAGGTTGTTTTCATTTAATATTCTTGTTGCAAAGAGCATTTTAAATTACTGAAGGTGATTTAGGATATGATTTTTCTTCCCACATAAAATACACATATTGATGAGATTATCTTTTCCTTATACTGCACATTTGGTCATTGGTCAAAGTCTTGAGAGCACAGATTGGTGAAAAACCTCCTTCCTCCTCTACAACCCTGCTGGATTTGTCTCCAAACACATCCCACCTTCAGTCCCAGTGCCAAGAAATCCCTTCCATCCCTTCCACCAGCTCCACACTTCTCCCAAACAGGGTTTCCCTCCCCATTTCCCACCTGACTCTGGATTTTCTGCTGCTAGCAGTGAGCTGTGCCACTCCAGGAGGCTGCAGGGACATTGTCCTGCTCCAGAGCCATCCCAAAGGACTGCAGAGTCTCTGGCAGAGCAGGTGTCCTCATTCATGCATTATTAAAATCAAGCTACGCCTTCTAAATTTGGAAAACTCATTCACCAAAGGATCACCCTGCATGAAACAAAAGCTGCAGCCACTAAATCAACATGTTACAACTGAAAACATGAAAATTCTTGGCCAACTGGAGTTAGGAACTCCTAATTAGTTATGCACAATTGAGCCGTCCCTAATGAACAGAAGAACTGCAGTGAAATTGTCATTGTAGTGTGTTCACACACGTTTGGTAGTTACAAAAAACAGCACACACACTTTTAATTGAAATTGGTTTCCACTTTCTAGTGAGTGAAATAAAACCCCAAACCAAAAATCAAACCCTAAGAAGCTCGTGCTGCTGCTCACTTGATGCAATTTTTGTGTCTTTAAGCAGTGCTTTCCTGCACTACAACAACAGCGTTGATACCAAAGATGTTTCTGATGAGCAATGTTGGCCCATAAATGACTGGGTAATTTTTAAACCACAAACTTTGCTCTTCATTTAGCATTTGTCCCAGCCATTTGGGGTTTATCTTTGGAGCCTGTCACAAGCTGAGTAACTACTCAGGCAGTAAACACGAAGTGAAATGCGTAATTGTCTGTTCAAAAAAAAAAGGTACTGATATTTACAGCCAGATTTGTGCTTTGAAAAATTACAAGAACGAAATTTCCCAGCTTTGTTCTTTTTATAATTCCATGGCTGCTGCCAAAAACTCTTATATTCATGCTTTAAAGGACAAGACACACTAAGTGATGATTAGTTTCCAATATTGAAGCAGCTCCCTGAATCTTTTACATAAGTTTTTAATAAAGATAATAATCTATACACAGCACCTTGGCCCCTTGCCACTGAGGTATGGCCTCTCATCAGCTGCTTGTTCAGCACTCAATATTCAGGACTTGTTGTGTACAGGACAAAATGGTTCTTTCCTGAGAAAATCCAAACACATTTTAAAATAAACCCGTCCAGCTGGAAATTTTGGACACTTCATGCAGAATTAAAAGAGAAGTTGAAACAAGTCTAGGTTGAATTTAGCTCTTCCAGGAGTTACTTGGATGACCTTGACCAAATCATTTCACTCCTCAGTTTCCTCCTTTTGTAAAATATCAACAAAGATCCTCCAAGCTGTGAAACAACCATGGAAATCTGTCACATCCCATCACCACTAAAGCTCACAAGTGGTTTCTGAAGCTCTGCCCTTCCCAGCAGATCCGTGGAGCACCAGACACATCCCCACTGCACCCCAAACCCCATCCACCACGTGACGGGACTCATCAGAGGGCTCTGGAGCTCAAGATATTGGAAATATCTGCTCAGTGTGCAGCTGAACTTTGGAAAGGACCCAATCCAAATGCAAAAAGAACAGGCCTGGAAATAGAATCAGCTTTTCCTAATGCCTTGACGTGGATTTATCTAAATGACTGGTCCACTGGAAGGGTTTGCACTCCAGGCCACCTCTCCCTCGTGCTGCTGTTCTGGAATGACAGGGAAGTTCTCAGCTCACTGGGGGAGAAATGGTGGCTGGTTCTTTGCCTCCACCTGTGGGCCAGAGGGTCATTTATTTATTGTCCAAAGTGACCAGGAGAAAATCTTCCATGAGAAGCAGAACCAACCAAGAGCCCTCGCCATGGATTTATTGACTACAACCTTTGGCCTGTTTTCAGTTTGTCCCTTCACTTGCCACCAAGGCTGGTGGAAAATCTTTGTTTCAGCTTTTTTTTTTTTTCCCAGCCCTACCTTCAGGAGAAGCACATCCACTAAATGTAGTTGGAAGACTCCAAAGAACCTGTAGGAAAAGAATTATCCTTGAAAGCTCTAACACACCCTGGACTGAGAAAAGAGGGTGCTTTGACACAACTGCATTTACTCTTCCTTTAAGGAGTCAGGAAAATGGTAAAAAATAGACAAATTAGTATAGATAAGCCAATTCTCTCATTTTTTTTCCCCTGTCCCATGCCAAAAAATAAAGTAATTGAAATGGAGAATTTCAAATCTTTCCAAAGGACAAACCTCTTAGGGCAAGGAGGAAAGATGTCACTGAGCAAAGGATCATAAAATGCAAGCAACAACTGGGATTTGTTTCTAGGCAGAATATCCCAAATGATTCCATGACCAACAACAACAACGTTGGGTTACCAAATCTTAGATTTGAACCTTTCACAGAAATAAAATATATTTGAAATAAAATGTTCCTTTATGCCAGGGGTAAGAGGGAATATCCTTTGATGACAGAAAAAGGTTTCTGCTTCCTCTGGCCCTTGCTGAAGAGACGACACTGAAGCAATAAGACTTCAGTGTGATCCAGACAGAAATCCTTTGATTTCCAGTCAAGCTGCAATCCACAAGCAACAGACACGTTTCCAGTTCAGGGCAAACAAACCGAGTGCAGCTCCAAACACCACAAAACCAAAGGGCAAGCTCTGATGCTGCTGTCAGGATTAGAGCCCAGCAGCTGGGAGGGTTTCTGGAGGCTCTCAGAGATACTGTGGTGCTGCTGGTGCTGTTATTGACAGGGTTTGCTCAGAGCATCCACACAGACAGAGCTCTGCCAGCCTCCCCCTGCAGCACAGCCCAGCCCAGCCCAGGGGGGCACTGGCACCCACCTCTGCCCCTCCCAACCTTTCTTTTCCCTGCCCAAATCATAATCCATATTCTTTTTAGTCCCTGGAGTCAAACACCCCAGCAGATCAATGCCTGCCCTCATGGAGATCCGTGCTATGGAACAAACTCCCCTGCAGGAATTACCAGAATTCACACGTATCTGGAGTGGGAAGGGACTCACAAGGGTCAGACACATCACTTTCCAGAATATATTTTAAAATCTTCCGGATTTCTGGGAGAGGAAAGAGCCGGTGCAACAACTGTTTTTTTCCAGAACTACTATGTATCCATGTCACATACTATGAGGAGGAAAAAAAAAAAAAAAAAGGAAAAGCAAGCAGGCATGAGTAACCTTGTGCAGATTTGTGAGCCTGGCTCCTACCGGGAGCACTCCCTAAGCAAGGCTTTCAAAGCTTTGGCCCTTAATTAGCAGATTGTGTTAATTTGGGGTGCATTTAGCAACATTACATATTGATATTACAGGGAGCTTGATGAATTTACCAGCACATAAACCCGTGCCTGAAAAAGAACAAATGGCTTTTTTTTTTTTGTCCAAACTACTGTTTGTGATGCTTGAACCCCTCACAGCACATTTGTGAGGTAATTCAACAAAATTGTGTCTAATAAGAAATGTAAAACCATGTTCACTCTGGCTGGCTCCAGTGAGCAAAGAAAAACCTCCCAGAGAGAGACCTGATGAACAAATGCAGTTATTGAATGTCTCAGGCAGAGAGCTGTGCACTACAGAATGTGAAATAAATAGATGTTTCTGCAAGGCAGGAGGGAGCAGTGTCCATGGATGCATCTCCATGACGTAGCTACAGAGGCTGCCTCAGTCTGCCTGATACAACCACCTTGTTTTTTCAAAAAGAAAAAAAAAAAATTAAAAAATAAAGAAAACCACCCCCTCTACACACACACAACCAACCACAAAACCAGACCAAAGAAAAAGCCTGGAAAATGTAACAGGTAATGTTATCCTGACATAAATAACCTATCTGCTCCAGCTGAGGGCTTACATTTTCATTTCGAGTATTTTATGAAAGGACTGTTTTAAAGCAAATGGGATCAGGTCAGGGCACTGCACGAGCCCATCCAGACAGCGAGGCCATAAACTGGAGACGCCGAGAATAAAACCCCAAACCCACAACCCATTACCGGATGAGCTCAGCGCTACAAAAACAGACTTGTTTTACTCTGTATTATTTTAAGGCGCTGCCGAGACCTTCTGCACCGTAATTAGCAACAGCGAACGAGAGGATTGTCAGCTCGGCTGTGCCGACAGCCAACTTAGCGAGGGGTTGGTAGGGATATGTCCTTTTCCCTGGAGCATCCAAACAGGGCTGGAACAGCCATAACCTCTCCTCTCCTGCGGGAACCAGCCAGCCACGCTCACGGCCAGGTCCCCGCTGGGAAAATCCCACATTTTCCATGCGATCAGTGGGGTATAAAGACGCAAATAACCCCGAGGTGATGAAGCCCCCGGGGCCGGCGGTGAGGGCCCCCCGGGGCCGGGGAAGGGAGGGGTGAGGGCCCCCCGGGGCCGGCGGTGAGGGACCCCCGGGGCCGGCGGTGAGGGCCCCCCGGGGCCGGGGAAGGGAGAGGGGTCGGCGGTGAGGGCCCCCCGGGGCCGGGGAAGGGAGCCGGGCCGGCGGTGAGGGACCCGAACGCCGCGGGGGCTGCGCAAACAAACCCGCTCGGAAACAGCAATTTCCACCCGCAAGGGCACGGACACACGGACAGCCGTGCCCAGGACACCGGAACACAGCCGGCCCTACACACGGCCCCGCATTTCGGCAGAGAGCACAGAACGTGCCTGGTCAGGGCGCTGGGTACGGTTTATTTAGTGTTGTGACGGGATTGCACGGCGAGCCGGGCGCTCCGGGGCTCGCTGGGTTCGGGGTTTTGGGGGCTGTTTTTGCTCCATCTCCCAGGCCGTGAGGCAGCGCTGCAGCCCCTCGGCGGGGCCGGCGCGGGGCCCCAGGTGAGCCCTCACCTGCCGGGGGACGGGGGAGGACGCGGGCAAGGGGGATGAGGAGGATGAGGATGATGAGGGCGCGGAGGGCACGCCCGGGGGCACCTACCAGTCCGTGTGCGGCTCGTCGATGACCAGGAGCAGCTTGAACTTTCTGCCGACAGCCGCGGAGACGGCGGCGGACGCGTCCACCAGCCCGGCCGAGGCCGCCGTCTGCTTCACGGCGTTGGAGAGCGAGCTGAAGAAGCTGCTGCCCGCCGATTGCTGCGGCGGCGGCGGCTGCGGCTGCTGGGGGGGCGCGGGCTGCGGCGGCTGGCGGCGCTCGGCGGCCGGAGAGCCCGAGGCGGGCGCGGCGGAGCCCGCGGGGGGCGGCGGCGGCTGCTGCGGCTCCGGCCGCTGCAGGTCGGTCATGTAGCCATTGGGCAGGTTGGCGATGAAGCTGCTGTCCGAGAGCCTGCGCCGCAGAAAGTTCATCATCTGGCCGGGCTGGGGGGCTGCGGAGGGGCCGGGAGCGGGGCTGTGCGATGCGCCGGCGGCAGCGCTCCGCGCCTCCCTCGCTGTGTGCGCAGAGCCCCGCGCTCCGTGCGCGCTCCGTGCGCCGCTCCGCGCCTCGCTCTGTGCCCGCCCGCCGGCAGGGGGCGGCCGAGGGGCGGGCGGGGCCGGGGACGGGCACGGGGACAGGGAGGGGACAGCCAGGGGGACGGGGTTGGGGATGGGGACAGGGATGAGGATGGAGACAGGGAGGCGACGAGGATGGGGACGGGGATGGGGACGGGGACGAGGACGAGGACCGGGATGAGGATGGGGGCAGGGAGGGGACAGCGATGGGGATGGGGACAGGGATGGGGACAGGGACCGAGACAGCGATGGGGACAGGAACAGCTACAGGGATGAGGACAGAGCCAGGACAGCGATGGGGACAGGTACGGCTGCAGGGATGGGGACAGGGACCAAGACACTGATGGGGACAGCAGTGGGGACAGCGATGGGGACAGGCCACAGCCATCGCGGGGATGGAGCTGTGTGTCCAGCCGGCACACCCAGGGCCGTGTTCCCCCCCGCGGCAGCAGCCCCGCCGTGCTCAGCGCTGGGCGGGCGGCGCTGGGGGAGCAGGGACAGGGAGCGGTGCTGGGGACAGCTCCGGGCTGGCTCGGGGCCCTGCGCCTGAAAGCGCGTCCCGCGGACAGCTCCAGTGTCACTGTCAGCACCCCGGGACAGCTCCAGCATCAGCCCGAGCATCCCGGACAGCTCCATCCCGAGCATCCCAGGGACAGCTCCAACCCGAGCATCCCAGACAGCTCCAGCATCAGCCCGAGCATCCCGGGACAGCTCCAGCTCCATCCCGAGCATCCCGGGACAGCTCCAGCTCCATCCCCAGCATCCCGGGACAGCTCCAGCTCCAGCCCGAGCATCCCAGGCAGCTCCATCCCGAGCATCCCGGGACAGCTCCATCCCGAGCATCCCGGACAGCTCCAGCCCGAGCATCCCGGACAGCTCCAGCCCGAGCATCCCGGACAGCTCCAGCCCGAGCATCCCGGACAGCTCCGGCCGGGTGGCTGCCAGCAGGATCGGGCCCTGCCGCACTTGCATCCCCCAAAATATTGATAAAACCTCTGTTATTACAGATCCCCACACTGGGTTAGGTCAGAAATCCTCTTGAGGAAGGGGAGTGCTGAGTATCTTCAAGCAATTTATCATTGGAATAAGAATTATGGGTGCTTTTTGTTTAGGAGTAATTTGAATCCTCTTTCCCCTGAGTTTTGGGGTAATCACTGTGTGTAACATAAAACACATAACTGAGCACTTATCCTTTTATCCAACACACACACACTCACTTGTGCTGAGCTTTACAGGCCACACTGAGTGTGACAAGTGCTCCAGTAATAAACACAGTAAATCCATGCAGCAACTGCTTTAAAGTTCAGTTTTAATAAAATCCTGGGTAATTACACCTCCACAGTTTGAAGTTTACACCTTGGAAGGTAGAACTGCACAGGATTCTTTCATGAAATATTTTTGTACTGTAGAATGACAAAATCAACAGGGCCAGTAGGCGATGGTTGTAATTTAAGCACCGTGGACACAGCAGGGGATAAATTATATGTACAGACAAATTATATTTTAATATTTGTTAAATTCCTGTTCCAGATTGAGGGGTGGTTGTATAAAAACAGCCCTTCTTTGGACACACTGCTTCCTGTGCAGCCTCAGGGCCTGCTGTTGTCCTGACAGCATTCACTGACACGGATGTCAGTGACGCAAGATCCCGTTCAGTGTGTCTGTGGAAAACTTGTTTTCTTGTTGATTAAATCTGATTTCTGCCCCAGGTGCTTCCCAGCACAGTCTCAAGGTTTACTTGCAGGTTTTAGGGGCTGATTCTGGCTGTAGCCATGGCTCTCAGACTCTTCACAACAGTTCCCCACTCTGGTTTCTCTCGCTCTCAGATGTTTGGGTGAGGAGCAGAGTAGCACTTGTGCACTCTAAAGATGTCGTGGCTATACAAAATAAATGATATTTCCCACTTCACATGCTTTATTCCCTTTGAATCTACTGGCCCTTCCCCATGAGCAACTTCTCAGGGGGTTTTTTTTGTGGAGTTTGATTGTTGGTTGATTTTTAATTTCCCTCTTTACATTGTCACCACTATGCTGATAAAAACTTTTTTAAATATCCACCCTTCTCAAATGGCAGAGTCAGAGGGTTTTTAAAACATCTTTTAAATCCAAATCTGCACCAAGACAACTGGCAACTGAACTTGGTGGAAGTGTCAAAAACTTGGATTTTAATGCAGAAGAGCCCCAAATGCAGAGCTCTCTGTGTAACACTGTTGTTACTGTGAGGGAAAGCTTTGTTGAAAGACTGGCAGTAGATATCACAGGGAGCTTGATGAATTTAATAGCACATAAACCACTACCTGGAAAAGAACAAATGGCTTTTTTTTTTTTTGGTCCAAACTACTGTTTGTGATCTTGAATCCCTCACAGCACATTTGTGAGGTAATTCAACACGATTGTGTCTAATAGGGGGTGAGAACACTGAATTGCTGGGATGTTAAATGACAGGAAGGCTCAATATCAAAGGAGAGAACACAACAGCAATCTGAAATCCAGTTCTGTTTCCCACCACTGAAATCAAAATGCTGAAAGAGATGAAATTATTTGCAATTAGCTGTGTTGACAGACTGAGGGGAGGAGAAGAAGAGGAGAGGATGAAGCATCCCAAGGTTCACCTTTTCAGTGAGTTTCATTAGACACTCCAGTGAATTCTCCTGCTGCTGCAAAGGCCCTGGAGCTAAAACATGTCAGCTTTCTATTTCTGCTCTCCCTGGTTCCTGCCTGGCCAGGGTGGCAGGAGTGCAGCTGAACCACCTGAAGGTGTGACAGAAATGACACAGGGTGAGGCACTGCAGCCCTGGTTTTGTGCCTGAGGTGTTTTGGTTTTCTGAAATTCTGTTCCCAGGGAATTTTCTGTAAACAGGAGAAATGTTTTTGTATCTGTAACTTTGTTATTCATTCCTTTCCCCAGGAGGGACTTCTCCTTGCTGTCCCTCTGCTCTGACCAATGGGAGTGAAGAGGTTTGTCTTTGTGTCACCAATCCAATTGGTCTGTGTGAAATGGTATAAAAGGGAGACACAGCCCAAAAATAAAGGAGTCATTTTCAGCCTTCTGAATCTCAGAGTCTGTGTTGTTGTGGTATCAAACAGCGTCAAGGCACTGCCTCCCTCATCACCCCCAAAGGACACAAAACCAGCTCCAGCCCAGACTCCCCCTCCGTGATTAATGAACATTATCAGGGAACACAATTAACCACAATTGGGGTTTTTGTCAGGTGGTCATTTGTCACTGTAGGACACGAAAGAAAGATGACAGACTTCAAATATTTCAGAAGGCAAAGAGCACAGAAAAAAGGCTTTATTGTCTACTCCTTACTACCTTTTATAAGGTGTTCCCATCCAGACTGAACATGGTTGGTGAATAGGAACGACACCTCTCTGATCCCATGGGTTAAACCAGAGAAACAGCAAAACACCACCTGGAGAAAGATTGTTTTGAGAAAGGAGAGTTGTTTGCCAAGATTGTTTTGAGAAGAAGCTTTCTTGAGAAATTTTTCCTTGGGAAAAAGTCAGCAGCCTCTAGCAGGCTGAAATCTCCCAGACCCAGAAACATCAGACCCACAGTCTTTTCCTGAGTGATGCTCGTGTTCCTGGAGGAACAGCAACAAAACTTGTGCAGCATTAGACATCCCCTGTGCTCAGCAGTCCATTAAATGTTGTCTGGAAACCCCATGGCAATTCATTTCATAAATCATCACTCATTAATGGCTCGACTTTTACCTCAGCAAGCTTTGAGCAGGGGTGAATTCCTGCTGCAGAAGAGGGTTTTGTACTTTCATGAATAATTCTTGCTGAGATGTGAGAGGGAGTTCAAAACAAATCCTGTGTGTGACATGAGAACAACTGGCAACAGAAACAGGCAGGTGACAACACACATGAGTGACAGGTCAGGTAAATAATTCCAGGTGATAAAATTCCCTTTCTTCCAAAACCTGACGTGATGATAGCAGTAACAGTTGTCTTCCCATTTCCTACTAAGAAATTATCTGATTTTTAATTTTTTCTTTGTTCAGTATTTTCTGTACTTTACTCCTGGTTAATATTTTTTTAAAAAAAATTATTTCATTTTTTTTAATGCCTTGCTACAAATACAAAGGAACTTCAGGCAATTTAAAGCTCAAATACTGCTGCCCTTACTCAAAGTAATCTGTAAAGACTGAAGGCAATCTTGAAAGTGTTTCAGAACTCAAGTGACAGAAATCTAAATGATTAATTTTAAATGCAATTCATTTTTTAAAATTACAACCATTACACATATGGACTGAAACAGGATAGATAAAGGTGTGTGTCACATAAATTTGTGTGACAATATAGATATATTTAAATATATATAAATGGTGTTTACTGGCATTGTACATCTGGAGGAAAGCAGCAATAAATCTGCTCTGCCCATTTCACCTGCTGGACTTTTGTTTTTGCACTCTTTTGGGTATGAGACCATAGCCTTTATTTTAGTCTTAGAAAAAGCTGATTTATTTCTTATCCTCTCACTGAGCTGTCCTTGGCAGAAAAATCAGCAAATGAGCTGCAGGGACCCCAGGCAGTGAGAACCCCCAGCACCTCACAGAGCAGGAAATACTCATCTTTTTCGAGCAAATTCTTTGCAAACTGCGGGTACCACATGGGGAGAATCCCATCAACAAAAACATGGCCATTTCTCAGCCTGGAGGAGAGGCAGCATCATGAAAAGCAGCAAAGAGCTGCTGTTCTGAGCCACAGAAATAAACTGGGTGTGAATGTGACACTGGAATGCCATCCAGGCAGCAGAGTAAACAGATTTCTGGCAAGCAGGAAAATATTGATTCTTTATAGGCTCTGGTTAATGGGCTGCTGCTTGTTGTGTCATTTGGATATCTAAAGAATTAAACTAACAAGGAATGCTATGGAAATGCTATGGAAATCCTGTGGAAATGGTAGCGAAAAGGAATGGGAGACAAAAAGGAGCAGAGCTGGGGCTGGAGTTACACCAGCTGCACTTCTGTGCTTACACAGCCTGGGATTCTTGTCACACCTGAAGATTTTCCTAATCTGAGAAAACCCCACAGCAAAATAACATTTTCATCTTCCAAGCAGGAGGTTAAACAGCCTATAAGCATCCCCTGATGATGAAGAAATCTGCCAGGTAAATCACAGATAATCAATTTAATCAGCACAGAAGTGGTTTGGTCTGGGTTTTGAACGTTTTCCTTTTGCAAATGTTTTGTTTACGTTATGAAATTCAGAGTGAGAGTGTCCAACCATTCTGAATCATATTCTGATTGACTGAATGGATAAGTGTGAGATCAACTGCAGCACAGTTCTGTACTGCAAAATAAATCCAGCACTGGCTGCTTGTAGAAAAGAGTAAAGCACTGTAAACCACAATTCGAGCTGAGATGCAGCAAGCAAATATGACATTTAAATCCTGCTTGGTCATCACAGTAAAACTGTTATTTTCTTTTAAAATGACTCATCAAATGATTAACATGAATACACATTCACCTAATTAATTGCCTGCTCTAGTTACCACAAATTAATTTGGGATACCACGTGTGTGAAAACCTGATAGGTGTGACATGCAGAATGAGTAGAGGATTGAAGGGATGAAAGAGCACAGAGCTGAACAATAAAACTGAAAAAGTTTAACATTGTCTAGTTCCCATGATTTTAATAGGCAACGAGGCAAAATGGGGAAGGGTTTGCCTTGTTGCCCATTGAAACCCTGTGAGCTGGGGAAGCTGTTTCTCAGTGAGCAGCCAGAAAAGGCCTTCTCCTCTTTCTACAAATACACAGAATTTGCAGAGATTCTCCTTTCCAGGCACTTAAAGCCTGGATGTCCTCACACAGCGAGGCCATGAGAGAAAGGACACTCCCCTTGCCTTGGAGGTGATAACTTTGGGCTAAATCCTCGATTTAATCTGTGCAAGGGAGTGCACAATAAATGTCAATTTGTTTGCTGTTAGCAGGTGGGTTCCATTCTGTGTTTAACCAGAATAACTCCAGTACCAGCTGAGGAAATCCAACAGTGTCCAAACTCCCCTGTGGTGAATTCTGGATGGAGTGAAGCCCTCAGCCATCCCTGTGGCTACACCACCACCAATCTGTGCCCATCTGAGGCCCTGCAGCTGCTCCAGCTGCCCCTAAACACACAACAGACAATTTCTGAGGGTTCTGATTTCACCAGATAATTGAGAGAGGCCTCTGTTCCAGGCCAGCCTTGCTGGGCTGATCACAGCCTCAGCAATCCTGCAGCACAACCTTCAGCCCATGTTCCATTCTGCCCTGGGCTGCAGAACCCAACCAATAATCAGCTGGACAGAAATGTGGCTCCCTGGACAGAGTGCTCCCTAAAAGCTGGTTTTCATGGTGTTCCCAGTTAAAAATGTCTGGAAACAGCACTAAAAGCTGATCCTCACCATGTTCCCAGTTAAAAATGTCTGGAAACAGCCCTAAAAGCTGATTTTCATGGTGTTCCCAGTTAAAAATGTCTGGAAACAGCCCTACAAACACACGGATACCAATCTCCCCAGGGTGTTTGGGTGTTGTGATGAGCACTGCTGCAGCACAGTGACATGTTTGTGTGAGGCTGGGAGCTGGAATCATAAAGCAGTTGTTGCTAATGTGCTGTAATTACTCTGAAAAGTGTCACATCAGGTTTGAAATTTTACCTGTCTCATGAAGTGCAGTGCTTAGAGATCATGAATGAAGGAAAACTGAAAGAATTCTCCTTTCCAGTCTGCCCTTGGAGATCAATAGGGGTAAAAGATGCAGGGGCAGGACAGAACAGCAGGTTTAGGTCCTTATGAAGATTTGAAGGTCTCAGAAAATCAGGAAGATTTCAAAGTTTTGGGGTGTTATTGTTATTTTGTCGTTTGTTCAAATTACCCTGAGGGTGATTGTGTTTTAAGCACCTGATTCCTCTGAGCCATTTTAGAGTCTGGGGTTTAATCTTGGTTGTTTTTACAGATCTAAAAGAGGACAAGAGGTAACTCAGGCATCTGGCACTCAGGAATGCTACAGGACTTTTTAAAACCTGTGCAGTAATCACCTCTCTCAGCCTTTACAAAAGTGCTATTCCCATTCTTTCCAGTTTATTTATTGAAATCAAACTACTGTATAAATGAGTTGTTTAAAACTAAGTAAACTAAGTTACATTGTTCCTGCTTACAGGGATTCATAGTAAAGTTTTTTAAATAATAAAATAAGTTATTTTTGTATAATAAAAGAGGTAATTTTTTATTTTACTCTCCAAACCTTATCTGTGTGGGATTTCCACCATCAGTCACTGACCTTTGCTTGGCTGCAGCTCCTTCTCATCTGTTCCCTTTCACACCTTTAGATCTGAACACACAAAGCAATTTGCAGTGGTCTGGGGTGAAAAACCCTTAATTTCTCCCTGCCCCTTCACAGGGTAAGAGTTACAGCTTGTGAGTGAAAGCCAAACCAGAGCATGGAGGAAAAATGTGAAATTAGAGCTGAGATAACTCCTAAAGAAGATTTTCTCTTAAAACAAGGTCTTAGCACTCGTGCAAAACGCATTTATTTGATTTCTCTGCTCCAGAACCATGGGCACAGCTCCAAAGGTGAGCTGCTCCCTCTGCCATCTGCCAGGACCAGGAGAGATGTCCAGCTTGGACTCATTTCCCTGTCCCAGCAAAGAGGTAAACAAATAAATCTGGACAGCTGGCAGGAGCTCTTTTCCAGGAGAACACTGGGATGAGAGAGGTGCCTCCTCCAACAGCACCAAACAGGCACTGGATGTGCGAACACAGGGGCTTCTTCCACAGCAGGAACCCTAAATGAAAATTAAAAAAAATTACCTGTGAGAGAACATCAGTTTTACCAGCTGGGAAAGCTTCCAGGGAGATTTTTTTTTAAATTTCAACCCCTAAAATCTGGATTTCTAGAATAAAACTCTAAATAAGGTATAATAATAACTCTAAATAAAACTATAGAATAAAACTCTTTGTCCAATATGCACAGCACATTTAACTTTCTTAAGTTAAAGAATGACTTTCTTAACTTTCTTAAATTAAAGAAAAGCCCCTTTTTTAAGAGGGCTCAGGGTGCTTACCATTAGATGTTTCCTCCCATACCCAAATCCATGGATAAACATGAATGCTAAACATAAGGCAATGAGACTGACAGGAAAAGTCAGGGCTCTGCACTTTGCAAGAATTTATTTATATAAATCTTGATTTATCACAGAATTTGGCAAAGTGCTTGAAAGTGCTTAGCTAAATTTACCTGTCATTAATATGGATTTCTGTGCCAGTCTGTGTATTTTCACAGAATATCCTGTGTTTGGTTCCATATACAGGCAAAATATTCAAATTCAGGCAGAAAAGTCAATAATTGAGCTTAGCTGAGTCACTCTTTTGGAGCAACAGTCCCATCTCAGTGGGGAAAAAATGGGATCAGTGAACCTCATCCAGGAGCTGAGAGCATCACCAGCAAGGAATAGGATCAAAAACAGCCCCCAAAAACCTTCATTGTGAGCACCAAGGTCATTCAGGAATATCTTTATAAACATTTCATGGATATCTTTATAAACATTCGTAATGTGTGCAGAAAATAGAGCTGATGACGAGCAGAGGCAGAGCAGGAAAGGTTAAGTTATAAAAATAGAGCAGTTTGCTGCACGCTGTCAGAGTTTCAGTCAGTGAATTAAAGTGAATTAACCCTTAGATCTGATGTCTCTGTCTCCAGGAATCCTTCACTGCAGGTTCTCTCAGCTCATTAATGAGGCAGCAGAACCTTGTTTTTGTCCAGTAATGAGGCTGAAGGCTCACAAATAGCTCTGATTACAGCCCTTGGGGATGAGAGAAAAAAAAATATAGAGAAAATAAAATTATGAATTTGGTCATCTGAGTCACCTGGCTTGAGTGGTGGCACCCTGCCGCACACAGAAAGCTTCCCAGATTTGATAGATTATTATTAAAGATAGATTTTATAGATTATTATGTTAATACAGTAATATATATTACTATATACTATAGAATAGTAATATATATAGAATAATATAGTACTATATATACTATATTATATATAGTAATATATACTATATATTGTATATATACTATATACTATATAATATAGTAATACATATTACTATATACTATATATATAGTAATATATATAGTACGTATATATATAAAATATATATACTATTTAGTAATATATATTACTATATATTAACAACTTAACAAACTCATCAGACAGATTGCATAAAACCTTGTCAAAAACAAGGATAAGTCACTTTTTGAATATGTATTTTGTAAGAAAATCAGTTTTCATACACTCAGCCACCAGGAAAATTTATTTTAGTGTAGAGAATTAGTTCACCAGGAGTATTAACCAATATCTGTGTTTTTAACAGCTGCTTCTCCATGGTTCCTTCACGTTTTGTGAGAGCTCTGGGCCTCTGGCAGTGGATTGTTATTTATATCTGAGGTTGTGCATCACTGTAATGCTGCTCATTCTGAGCCCTGAAATGAGCCCACGGCACGTCTGGAGCACCTGGAATGTTTCAGACACACAAACCCTGCAATATTTCCCAGCCCAGGGGCTCTCCTGTCAGAGGGATGGCAAAGTCACCAAGGCTTGCAGTGCACCCCCACATTTAACAGGGGTGAATTTGGAAAGATCAGGAAAGAGTTTGAGTTTCACCCCTGAACTTTTAAGGAAGAAGAACCAGAAACTTCCATGCTCCTCTCACCATAATTGGTTCTGGACAGAGGCACCTGTTGGACCCTTGAGCTGTTCCTCAAGAAATGTGGTTGTTTCCTATTGAGCAGCAAAGCCAAAACTCCTCCTGGATCATTGAATACTTAAGAGAGAGCAGGGAAATTCTCAAGGCTTTTTTGGAGTGTCTTAGCAGGAGTAAGGAACCTCCCTGCACTGTGAACAGCGTGGTGTGTTTTTTGTGGTTTTTTTTTGTTGTTTGTTTGTTTGTTTGTTTGTTTTTTGGTTTTTTTTTTTTTGTACAGTTTGCTGTTGGAATTCTAGAAACTTAGATTTTAAGATTTTAATATATAGTAATACATGTAAGATAAAATAGAGGACTTCAGGGTTTTTTTGGTGTGTGTTTTTTTTTTTTCCTGCTTTAATTAAAACCTTTTTGCTTTTCCAAAACACACCTGATTATGCTGCCTCACTAATTTTTCATGAGCCACTTTTTTGGGAGACTGCTGGCAACCCTCAGAGCTTGATACACCTTTGTGGGGCTGATAACACATTGGCCACACACAAAATTATATCAAACTCATAATCAGAGTTGTGTGATGTGAAACAACCCAGGAAAAGTAAATAGCTGGAACAGATCTCTGTGTTCCTGCTCTGCTCTCCCAGGCCACCAAAATCTGCGTTTTGCTGAATTCCCCAATCACTCCCAGGGCTGCACCTCAAACACTGATAAAAACAAGGCAGATCTTAAACCTTTTCTCAGGGTGAAGAGGGTTAAGCTGTGTGGGGATTTTGGGAAGGAAGTTACAAGAGAGATGAGATGTGTGTGTGAGAATTCCCTGGTTTTGTTCTTTTAATTGCCGACAGACAGAAACAAAGTGCAACAACCCTGGCTGCTGCTGCACCTGCAATTCCTAACTGGACTTGAATCACAGCTTTGTGACTCTGTTTTACTTCACAACAACCCAGACTCTGAGATTCAGAAGGCTGAAAATGACTCCTTTATTTCTGGGCTGTGTCTCCCTTTTATACCATTTCACACAGACCAATTGGATTGGTGACACAAAGACAAACCTCTTCACTCCCATTGGTCAGAGCAGAGGGACAGCAAGGAGAAGTCCCTCCTGGGGAAAGGAATGAAGAACAAAGTTACAGTTACAAAAACATTTCTCTTGTTTACAGAAAATTCCCTGGGAGAAAATTTCAGAAAACCAAAACACCTCAGGCACGGAACGAGGGCTGCAGCTTTGCAAGGATTTTTGGGATTTTTTTTGGGAAGGAGGGAATGACAATCTGACAGAAGAGCAATATTAATATTAATCTTGCTTGCAAAGGAAATTCAGTGGAGCAGAGTGAGCACTGCCCACTGTCACTGCTCCCCTGTGCATCGTTTGGGTTTATATCCACACACTTGAAATGTGGATATTATTGTTTACTATTTCCTGCAGCACAACCCAGTGCCCTTGGGAGGAAAAAAAAAAAAGCAAGTAAAGACTTTAAAAATAGCACTGCCTTACTGTGTAAAGTCACGTTGTGTCATTTGAGAAATTTTTATGGAGTCAAAAAACAAATTTTTATCACTATCTTTGAATTCCATGAGGAGGAAAGTTTGGTTGGAGAAGAGAAGAGAAGAGAAGAGAAGAGAAGAGAAGAGAAGAGAAGAGAAGAGAAGAGAAGAGAAGAGAAGAGAAGAGAAGAGAAGAGAAGAGAAGGTTTCTTGGGTGACAGGAGGAGTCTGACACTTGGTGAGGAACCTAAATGAAAAGTCATCGTATCCTGTGGGAACAGAGGCAACACAGTGTGAGGTACAAGCAGGTTAAAAACAGGTTAAAAGCTGGTTAAAACCTGCAAGCTGGGCATCCAATCAATAATTACCACACAAAATGTTCAAACTTTGCAGAGGAAAACACCTTTCTTTATGTCAGATGAGTGATTTTCACATTTGGGACAAATTGGAGTTGAGGGGCATTAATTTTATGCCATAAATCTGGTGAGAGCAGCTTGGGCAGATTGGTGGTGAGCCCTGCACCCCTTCAAGACACACACACAACCAAAAACATCAATAACTGGGCTGGAGTTTGCAGAAAATCCAAAATAACTGATTAGAAAGAGAAATATTCCCTTGTTTCAGTAGATGTTGCTCAGACCAACCATGATACATTCATTCCCTGTTAATGATTTTGGGGATTCTGAGGATAAGATCCATATCAAGAGGATATATGTTGACATAGTTTGTCCAGGTTAAAGCAGTTAATTGGGCTGAGCTTTTGTTAAATTAATTATTAGCTATTGACTTTAAGAATTACTATATTATATTATAGTCGTATTATAAGTATTACATATAACATATTTTATATTGTATTTTGTATATTATATATAATATATTGTTTGTATTATATTATATTAATAATATATTATATATATAATATATAATATATAGTATATTATATATTGTAGATAGTATATATTATATTATTTTATGTTATGTTATATTAGATATATTATATATTGTGTATTATATATAATATATTTAATGTAACAGCCCCAATGCCTGGATTTTCAGGCATCTATTTAGCAGAAACCTCAAGACTGAAGGTCTCTTTTATTCAGTAACTGATGTGTCATAGCCCAAATGGATGAAATTTCCAGCAGATCCACAAAAACATTGGTGGAGCATCATTTGTAATGTGACATTAATTGTGATACCTTGTAAACTATTTAAACCCAGGTCAGAAATTGCAATTTTCACCAAGCAGAGCAGAGGGCTCAGTGCTGGTGCTGCTGCCTGGTGAAAGGATGGGTTTGTTCCCACCACTGTTATGGAAATGGCTTTTTTCTGGGTTTGTTCTCCCAGACATGGAAGCAGCAGGATCACACCGAATTTTTTGGTTCACATACTCACATTTCAGGAACAGAAACACAAACATCATTCCTTTCATTGCAATCCACAACTGAGGGAAGGCATTAATTAGCAGCCGATTTAATTCCTACTCCAATTGTGGGTTTTTCCTCCCGGGTTTGTTTTCCAGGCTGCCTTCACCAGGTGCCACTCACTGAAACCATCTCATTTGTCTGATCACAGCTTTTGTCTTCCTGGCACAGAGGGGAGGAGAAAGGCACAAGAGCCAAAACAATGTCCAAATTAATCCCTCTTGGCTGAGGTGTGATAAAAAACAGGGAGTGAGGCTCAAAGTTGTCATCAGTTGTCAAACACGGGGGAAACTGATGATCCAAAGCCTCCATTTCAAAGAAATAAAAAAGGTTATTTAGATGAACACGTTCACAAGTACATCAAGGTAATTAAAAATAATTCTTGTCATTGGTTTTGCAATTCTAAAAAGTCTCCAAGGTTCCTCAGGACACCTGTTCACACAAGGGGCTGAGGGAAAAACAAAGCCACAAACACATAAATAAAAAAGCTTTTCTAAGGGAAAACTGATTTACTTAAACCTACCTTTACTTGTACTTTACTTTTTATTTCCAATAAAAACTGCATCCAAAATTCACATTGACAGATAAACATCATCCTCCAAATGAGAGAATTAATGACAGGTTGGATAAAACCCAGCAGAGTCTGTACTTTAACTCTCTATTCTACTACTGCATTTTCTAGTTTATTATTTTTCTAGTTTATTTTCTGCAGCCATACAACAGTGTGAGCAGAGGAATGGAGAAGATTTAAATTATAAAGTGTAAAATTATCAAATTTTTGATATTATGAAACTAATTAATTGTATTTTTTAAAATTACAGCAGCTAAACCAAGTGAAATAGCAGGAAATCTTTGAATGACTCTAACAAACCCTGCCTCAGTTTCACTCTACTTTCAGTGTTGTCTCATGCCTAAAATAGAAGAAAAATGGTTAAGATTTAATGGAAGCTTCCATTTAAATCATCATTTTACATTGCTTAAAGTTAATTTATTAAGTTAAATGGTTGTGGGGAGGTAATACATAGGAAAAAACCCTGCAGCTTTATAATAAATCCCTTTCTGACCTTCATTCACAGGCCAGGCCATTTAAAGAAAAAAAGCAGAATACTTTATTAGAAGTTTTGCCTCATTTTTTCCTGACCATTTAATTGTCACTGGTATGTTAAACAAGACAATTTATTTGGTTTAAACTGGATCTTCACAGGTTTTTCTCCAGACACAGAGCATAACTTGGGGAAAAACACGTCCAAACCAGCTCCCATTTTCTATATTAATTTAAAAAATAGGAAAATAAGAATTAATAAGAAAGCAGGAGTGGCTCCTGTGGCAATGGTTCCATAGGAGAATTTAAGAGATAAAGAAATAAAACATCCTTGGTAGAAAGATGCAGATCCAGAGAACATTTCTGGGCCATCACAGGGGTTTTAGGGGCAGGTGAAAACCAAAAAGGACCCTCAGTGTTGCAGCAGAAAAAACAAGGATAAGTCACTTTGAAAAAATGTATTTTATAAGAAAATCACAAATAAACTCTGAACTGTTGGAAGGGTTCATTCCTGCCAGAGAACCAAGCACAACCCACCCAATTCAACCTGCAGGGCAAAACCAGCCTGGGGGGATTCCAGAGGGGGATTTCCCCCTTTAAAATGAGGAAAAATTCCTGTGAATTTCTCTCAAAAATCGAGAAATAGAGATTTGCTGTCATGCATCTGTTTGGTCTCACTGTGTGGATTTTATTAATTATATTATATTAATTTATCTTCATCATCAAGGTTTCATAACTGTAAAAGTTGTCCTGTGAACCATCTCATGATCTTACACTATTTTTTTTACACTTTTTTTTTTTTTTTTTTGGTCACACCAGTTTTTAACCTCCTGGTTGGATGTTTATTGGTGATGTTGCTGCTTTTTTAAAAATAAAATGAAATATTTTGGCATTTCAATAATGGTGTAAATTAATAATTCATTTTTGAATTAAAATAAATTGAAATAATTTTTCATACACTCGATGACCAGGAAAAATAGAAACAAACTGAGTTCAATTGTTTAAAGAGAACATTTAAAAAGAAAATTAATTATTTAGAAGTTACAATAAAAAAGAACATGAACTTTTTATGCCGAAATTAAGGGGAAGAAAGGGCACTTTGTAGTTTCCATAGAACTCTCTGCTACACTTGGTCTCAATACCCCAATATCTGCTCTTAATCTTTTACCATCTCTGAAAAACCTTTTCCTGCTTCTGGCAATAAATCCCATCAGCAGATCTGGTGGAATTTATTTTCCAGAAGTAGAAGGGGAGTCTGAGGGCTGGAAAGTTCTGGGAGGTTCCAGTGCTCTTCATCATCCTCCTCCTCTGATATTGTAAATCCAGATATTGTAAATAAATTGTAAATTGTGTTCCTTCAGGCAAGGCTTGGCTTTGCAAACACACACCCTGCCAGCTGTCACAAAACCAGCAGAACAACAACAAAAAAATATGTATTATTAGAAATAATGTGAATAAGAGAGCCAGGGGGATTTTATGGATGTTTTAAGCTGATTTAAACTGAAGAGATTTGGTGGGAAGGAAAATGCTGATGTTTCAGTCTGAGGGGCTCGGTGGGGTATTTTAAGATGCTGAAAACTGAGGGTGTTTTGCATTACAATGACACAGACTCTGAGCTTCAGAAGGCTGAAAATTACTTTTTTATTTTTAGGATGTGTCTCTATTTTATACTATTTTACACAGACCAATTTGATTGGTGAAACAGAGACAAAACACATTGGTGATTTCACTCACATTGAAATCAAACCAGAGGGACATCAAGAAGAATTCCCTCCAAGGAAAAGGAACGAAAACAAAGTTATAACTACAAAACCACAAAGTTATAAACTAAAAAAATATGTCTCTTGTTTACAGAAAATTCCCTGGGAAAAGAATTTCAGAGAATTAAAACATTTCAGGTACAAAACCAGGGCTACAGACAACAATTCCTTTGCCCTAAATAAAAAGCTGCTGGTGATGCAAATGGGATGTGCTGCAGGATGAGTCACTGGCTGAGGAGATAAAAGCTGGGGCACACTCAGAGCCTGAGCCCCTGCTCCAGTAGGGCAGGGATGTCACAATAGGACACAAAATAAAGATGTTTGACTCCAGTCAGGAGGCAGCAGAAATCAGAAGGTTTATTTACAGTTCATTCAGCCCTTTTATAACACGCTGTGCTAAAGGCAGTTATTGGTCCATAGGGCTGACACCTCTCCATTGGCTCAGTAACAGAAATAGCAAACAGCACCTGCTGTTATGGGAGAGGAATATTGGTTACACAAGGTTGTTTTGGGAAAAAGAAAACTACTGAAAAATTTCCCTTGAGAAGAGCTCAGCAATTCTCAGGATCAGAAAATACCAGGTCCCCACAAGGACACTGAGACTTTCCTCCCTGCCTCAAAAGCCAGAGGAGGCAGGCAGTAAAAACGCTCTAAAATCCCTTTTCCACACCCTTGGCTTTCATTTTCAGTCAGGTTTGTGGAATTTCATGTTGGAAATCCCTTAGGAATCACTGGGGTTTGCACAGATACGTGTAAATAATGCACAGGCACAACTGGAGCACCATGAGGCAGGTGAGAGGGTTCCACCAGTGCTTTGCACAGCAGTGAAGAGGCACCTTATGGAAAAGATTTCATTGCAAATGCAGCAATCAGACTGCTTTAAAGCCCATTAAATTGATGAAAAGCTGTGGATATTTGATAAAAAAGCTATTTTTTTGCAATAGCTATGGCAGACATCTCAGGCAAACACAGGGGGAGCCTCTCCCCACCAACCTTCCCAGCAGGTCAGGAGCTGCAACCTTGAAGTAAAATCTTCTTTAAAGATTTTGTTCAGTCAATCACTCCCCTCACTGTCAAAATAACAAAATGCTGCTGTTATTTCTGTTGGATGTGTCTCATGCCAAACAAAAAACAAAAAACAAAACAAAAAAAAAAAAAAAAAAAAAAAAAAAACCAAAAAAAAAAAAAACCAAACAAAAACAAACAAACAAACAAACAAAACAAACAAAACAAAAAATAAAAAATAATAAAAAAAAAGAGACATTGTGACTTCAGTTAGATCTTGTAAAGTAAAATTCACTTTTTGGGATTCAGTCCCCATGGGGAAAGGTCACAGGCATTGGTTTTCAACCTAAAGGAGATTTTAATATTGTTAAATATTTTGCAGTTCATTTTCATGTCACCATTTGATCTTCCAGAAAGTGTTGTTTTAATTAAGTTCCTGTGTTTTTCACACCAGGTTGATTCTAGCATTTCAGAGCCTTTTATTTCAGTTTTTTTCTTGTCATATGAAATAAGTAAACAAGAGTTGAAACACTAAAAGCCACCTTTGCAATAACTATCCTGTTAATTTTGACCCATCCCTATTTGCAATATTTTATGGTTATTAACTCCTATCCCATCTCTATTTTCAATATTTCATGGTTGTAGAAATGATCCTCCCCAATCAAAAGAATATTTTAATTGCACTTGTACTGAAAGCACTCCAAGGCTTAAAATGCAGTTTCATCCTACAGGTATCTTGCTTCATTCACTTACCTGAGGGTGATTAAAACCAAATTATTTGAAGCTTTAGGAATTTAAATTGGGCGTTTTTGTAATCACAGCTGAGTGGAGCTGCACAATCTCTGCAGTCACATCTTTTCACTGCTGTCAAAACAAGCGAGACAAGGTTACACATCTTTAAAAATTTTAGCATTATTTTTCAGCTCTACTCCTGGACCAGGGGGGTGTGGAGAATGCAGACTGAATTTGGCAAATCAGGCACCAACTTCATTTTAGACACGAGAAACCATCCCAGGCTGACACTGAGTTCTTGTGTTCTCACAGCTTTTTTGTTCTTTATTTGAGCTTTGATTCAAAGTGAGCTTCAATGCTGCTGCTGCTTCTCCGAGAGCTCAGGATAGTCAGAAATGGGCTCTATAAATAAATAAATCATCATCCATCAGAGATCTCTGGGCCCTAATATAACACATCTAACTTCTGCCTCCTTTTTGATAAACCTGCTTTATTTATCATCATTGTGCCCATCAAAACATAAAACACTGTGACCTCTGCAGTCACTCCACCCTCCATCCATCACTTTACTCCCAGAGGGATTAATTCTCTCTTTTCACAGCTTCTCACAACTCCCCTGGCAGAAATTCCAGCCCAAATTGCATTTTTATTTCACCCTCCTTTTGTGGCTCCCCTGTCAGAACTCTAATGTGGCAGCTTCATTAAATAAACTCATTTTAACAGAGGTGGTCTAGAGCAAGGATAAAGTATTTATCCAGGGCCTAAGTGATTAAAGAAGGCTTTGCTCTACTGAAATTGGTGGAATTAAGTGTAGATTTAAGACAGTTTGAAAGTTTTGTCAATTACTGCCAGGGGAGAAAAGCTCAGGGGAGTTATTGACAGTCAGACTCTTCAAAATTATGAATATGCAAAATTAGCACCCAGTAATACAGGAAGGAAAGGACCCAATATTTAAAGGGGAAAAAACAGATATTTGAACATTTTTAAGCATTAAAAAAAAAAAAAGTTCTTTAAGTTTTCAAACTCCCTCTGAAACCCCACAAAACAAAAAAAAACCCCAAACCCTGAACCACCCAACCCTCACTACATGGAATTTATATTCATTTATCTTCATCATTAAGGTTTCATAACTGCAAACATTGTCCTTGAACCATCTCACCATCTTACACTATTTAAATATCTGATTTTTTTTTTGTAAAACACTGATTTTTATCCTCCAGGTTAGATGTTTATTGGTGGTGTTGCTGCTTTAAAAAAAATAAAACTGAAAAATTTGGACATTTCAATTAATTGTGTAAATTAATAATTTTTTTTTTTTTTTTTTTTTTTTTTTTTTTTTTTTTGGTCATTGCTTGAAATAAATTATTAATTTAATGTTAGTTTCTCTAATTATTTTGATCCGATTAGGCTTTGATGGAGAACAACTTCGTGTTTATCAGTTTATTTATTGTGACTTACTGTCTTCACCAAGGGGGCTAAATAAAGAAACTCTGTTTTATTGTGGCATCCAAACACGGACAGAGACTTTCCTCACATCTCACACCTATTTAAATAAGTATTTACTTAAATAAAATACCTCATCCCAGCACTGATTTCCTCTTGAGGCAGATCCATGGACTCAGGTGGTTAAAAGGGACTCAGGTAAGATTTCAAATTTATTTTATTTTCTCCATAAAAGTGATCACAGAAGAGAACACACTGGTTCCCATTAGCCCAAAAGTAAATTTGCTTTTGGAGGTAATTTATTACAAATGGAAGAGGTTTAGTGGTTCTTAAGGGCAGTTATTAAATATTTATTAAATTAAAAAACACCTCAGCCTTCATTTCAATCTGCAGGTATTGATTGATCCTTACAGACTGATATTTTCTCTTGCTGGTGTCACCATGAACCCGTGAAGATTCATATCCTTGCACAAAAATAAACACCGAAAAAGGAATTGCAATGAGGGCAGAGTGTTTGCAGGGCTGGAGTCCAGCAAAGCACTTAAACACACATCCAAATCCTCATTTACCTGAGGGGAACTCCCCCTGTGCCCTGAGCACTCTGCTGGGGCCAGGAGGGGATTTCTGTCCCCAGCACTGTGCAGAGAAATCTGTGCAGCAATCAACTCCCTGTAAATATTTAATCTCCACTAAATCCTGTTCAGTATTTACATCTCCCCTCCCATTCTATTTCGTGGCAGTTTTCCTCTCAGGAAGTGTCTGAAGTGTGGAAAGTTTGTTTGGAAGGAGTGAATGAAAGAGGAAATCCTCTAAATGAAATGTGCTGGTGGAGCTCAGGGAAGGTGGGAGCTGCAAACAGCAGCACCAAGGAGAAACTGCCCACAGGAAAATCAATAAAAAATTAAAAAATCATTGACAAACTACCACAGTCCTATTCCTTCCTTCTTCAGAGACAGAGAGAGGAGCACAGAGGAATCAGAAATCTCATCTCATTTCTTTTGTCTACAAAGGCACTGGGTACTCCCATCCCACAGAAATTCTGGTCTCTGCAGAGCTTGTGAAACACAACCACAAAAACATCCCAGTGTCTCCATCCCGTGCTGCTTTTGAAAGTAATTCAGTTTACTCTTGAAAATACTCACTGTGTGAATGAGCTCTCAGAAATGCTCATTCCTGAGAGGGAAAGGGAAAAATTGTTAAGAGCTGTGATAAAGGTTCTCCTCTGTCCTTCCCTCACATCTCCACACAATGAATTCCTGAGATGGAAAAGAATTGTGAAGGATTTGCTGTAAGGAAAGAACAAATGAAAATGCCTTTTACTTAAACTTGAGTACTGTGGATTTATCTTGGGTTACTGAAAGAATGTTTTTCTGTTAGTCTCAGTAATGCAATCAATTTCTTAATGAAGAGCAAAGCAACAGATCTTGAATTATTCTTCAGTAGCACAACAGAGGAAACTGAGCTGAGCTGGGGAAATCAGTGCAGCCAGAGTATGGGGGGGAGAAAAATTTAGGGAAAACAGTAATGCTGAATTCATTATTTTTAATTGCATAACAAGCCTGCCCAAATCACTCAGCACCTAAAGTCCTAATTAAGTAATTTGGGAGGAGAAAGTGGAGCCCAATTCACTGAGGCACCAAGAGGCTGGAGCAGGATCATGCCCTGGGTTTTTATTTTGCTGGTAGTTTGGGAAATTGTACTTTAATAACCTGTAATGGCTTTGCATGGACTCGTTCAGAACTGATCAAAGATGTCCTTTTGAAAACACAGAGTGCTGAAAATTCAGCAGGGTAGTCATGATGTAGTCATGCAGGTAAATGTAACTTGTTTGTGTCCTAATAAATCCAATCCCATTTCTGGTGATTTCCTCCAAGATCTGGACCTATCATTGCCCAGGGAGGTTCTGCAGTTCCTGTCAGACACAAGGGCACAGTGAAAGTGCAGGTCAGGAGCAGACCCACCTGTGCCACGGGACATAAATTTGCAAGGAGAGGATTTATAAATCCCAAAGCATCGGGTCCAGTGAGACAGTTCATCTCTCTGTCCTCCACCCTCATTGTCCATCATCCTACTCCTGTCCTCTGCTCTCAGCCCTGCTCCCACTGTCCCAAATATTGGGATTTGCTGCTCTAAACTCCCCCTCCTTCCCTCCTCCCTTTACTGTCAGTGCAAGCAAATGGCAGAGTTTGCTCAGGGTCTCATCAACTGAATAAACTCTCCTACAAACCCTCTTGCTTTGCTCCAGCTTTGGTGTGATTTTAGTCCTCCCAAGCTTGCATGGATAAAAATCCCCAAACCACTCTCCCTCCCTTGGCTCTGCAGGCACAGCTCACCCCTCAGTCGTGTTACTGCCACAGACCTTCTCCTGCTCCTTGTATTCAGGGTTTCCCACATCTGGAATTTAACCCTCAGCTTCTCTGCCCCAGTCCCCAGATATTGGGAATCATGGCTAATTCTGGTTCTGTGCTGCTTCCTCTGCCTCCAGCTGCTCTCTGCAGTGTTTTATTTCAGGTATTTTTATGTCCCTCCTTGCCAGGCTACTTTTTGCTAAGAGCATCCTCTCATTTTGTTTAGGGTTTTATTTTTTGGTCATCCTGTCCTTAATTCCTGGTTTTGTTCACTTCTTCAGTGCTGATTTTCTGGTGTGCACTTATTTGATGTGGTTTTAGTCGTGCCCAAGCTTGCATGGATAAAAAACCCAAAATACTCTCCCTCCCTTGGCTCTGCAGACCCAGCTCACCCCTCAGTCGTGTTACTGCAATAAACCTTCTCCTGCTCCTTGTATTTAGGGTTTCCCACATCTGGAATTTAACCCTCAGCTTCTCTGCCCCAGTCTCCAGATATTGGGAATTATGGCTAATTCTGGTTCTGTGCTGGTTTCTCTGCCTCCAGCTGCTCTCTGCAGTGTTTTATTTCAGGTATTTTTTAATCTGTCTGCTTGCCAGGCTACTCTTTGCTAAGAACATCCTCTCATTTTGTTTAGGGTTTTATTTTTTGGTCATCCTGTCCTTAATTCCTGGTTTTGTTCACTTCTTCAGTGCTGATTTTCTGGTGTGCACTTATTTGACAACCTTCCCTCCATATCAAAACACTGTGTCCTTACCCAAAGTTCTCAATTTCAGTGTGAAGTGTATTAATATCACCAAATTTCTGTCTGTGGCACAGGCAGAGCCCCCAGCCTGCGTCCTGAAGGGAAGGAAATGAGGCATTGAAAACTTTGCATCCCAGTTCCTCCTCCCCAGAGGAAACAAGGACCATCTCAAAATCCCTCACAGCCTTGTTGATTCCCCATTCCTGCTGTTGCCCTCTGTGGCCAGTCCTCTTTCTTTTTTAAGCCTTTGTAACTTTATGTGAATGGAAATTGAAATAACCTAAAAATTGAAAAGTCTGCATTGAAGTGAGTCTGGAAATTTCCATCCTCCACAGCCGATAAAGTCCATTTTACCATTTGTAGTCCCTAAAAAGTCTGTGGCTCAAAATTTACCTGCAAAATTTTCTCTGGTTGGTTTTTTTTTTGGTTTTTTTTTTTTGTTTTTTTTTTTTTTTTGGTTTGTTTTTTTTTTTTTTTGTTTTTTGTTTTTTGTTTGTTTGTTTGTTTGTTTTTTGTTGTTGTTTTTTTTTGTTTTTTTTGTTTTTGTTTTTGTTTTTTGGGGTTTTTTTGTTTGGTTTTTTTTTTGTGTGTGTGTGGCAGGGGGGGGTGTTTGGTGGTTTTTTTGGTTTTGTTTTTGTTTTGGGTTTTTGTTTGTTCGTTTGTTGGTTGGTTTTGGGTTTTTTACGATGTCTTTAAACTGAATTCTTTCCTCATATACTGCATACAGTGCTATGTAAGAGTGTGTCATAATGCTCATGTCTCCCAGGGTGGTTTTTCCAGCCCAGGCCTGCCCTGTCCTGTGCTCTGTGGATAATTATATTGAGTTTTGTGAGAGCTCTTGGCTCGTTAAAAGTCCCTGTCTGGAGATGCCCACCAGGCCAAGCAGCAGCTGAGGCATCACCAAACCCTGGCTCAAAACTTCACAGAGTTCTTAAAGCTGTTAACACTGACTGCTGTGGTATCAACAAATCTGAATAAATGGAATAAAATTTCAATGGAACTCAATCTACTCAATTCTATTTAATCAATCTACTCAATAAAAATCGACTCAATCAATGAATGGAATACAATTCCACTCTCAGCCCGTATCCCGATTCACAGATGCAGATGAGCACACCGGGACAGGCTCCTGGGGAAGAGAGCAGTGTTTAGTTGGAAGTTGTGTGGTTACAGCTGGTAAAGAGCTGTACAGCTTCTCTTTACACAAGGGAAAAAAAAGGATTTTTAAAACATTTGAGCACTGCTCAAACAACACAATGAGAAGGAGGGGGCTGAAAGCTGCTCGCTCCTGTTGCAGCCTTCAGTGTTTAATTCCTGAAAGTCTTGGTGTTGCATCCTCACCATCAGACAGCAGTTTGTGTGCAGGGCAAGGACGGGTTTTGTTGCTTAGTTACCCTACTCTTCATTCCAAAAGGCGAACCCATGGCTGTGTTACATAAGCAGCCAGTGTTCCATCCAGCCTGAGAAAAACACGAGCAGAACCTGCCTGAGCAGGGGAGGGGCTCACCAAACACATTTCCATGGGGAACAGGGAGTTTTCCCCCGTTTTCCAGATTCGCTCCAGATGGTCTGAAAAGGCTCTGGGTGTAAATGGCAAAATATGCAGCAAAAGAGGAGATCGTGGAGCCTCAGAAAATTCTGTGGTCTCTTCTGCAGACATGAAAGGGATTAAAATGCAAAGCCCTCGGTGGATTCCGTCCCAAACACTCCCTGCACACCAGGAGCAACTTGGTTTCATTTCCCTCGTTGCCTGTTAAGGAGAATGAGAGAACGGAACAGCAGCAAAGCCCAGCAGTGAGACAGTGCCAGGAACAAATGAGCCTTCCTTGCTTTGTTTGTTTTTTCCTGGTAGACAAACAGCTCGTGGCAAATTAAATGGCTGCTTAATTACCCTCTTCCAAGCTCTGTGCGCAAAGCAAGATTTAAAATCTTGGGTTATTTCTTTAAATGCAGGAATGCAATACAACTTTTAGGGAAGAGAGGAGCAAGGAGCAGTGCACAGGATTGGAAGTGTGGTATTCTCCCTTCAAGGGGTTTAGGATGGCTCTAGATGAATAAAAAGTTGCATTTTCGATGCTGTTGCAGAATATTCCTATTGCAGAATATTTCTGTTCCCTTCCCAGCTCACTTTCAGGTTCAGCATCAGCTCAGCAAACTCCCTGACTTGGAAGAGGAGGCAGAAAGTGAAACAAAACCAAGGAAGGTTGTTCTGCTGTGTCCAATAGAAGGAGTATCAGAAATACTTAAGGGAAAATATCTTTTGGTCAAATAGAATCATCCAGGAAAAGGATGGAGTTTTTCTGTGACCACTGGCGATGTTGCAGTCCTAACTTTAGAGACGTTGTATATTAAAATTTGAATCTACATCCAGCCTGAATAGTGGCAGAAAGCTCAGATCTCAGCGGACACCATTTTTCTCCAGAGTCTGAACAGTTCATTTTCTGCATGAGACACATTTCTCTCAATTTAGCTACAAGGAAAAGAAGCTAAAGTAACAGCAAAATTCCAATTTTAAGAAGGATAAGAAGTGAAAGCTGAAAAACACAAACATTGTATTTTTTCAGTATTTTCTAGTCTAGTCTAGTCTATTCTCCTTTAAAGTTTCCTTAATGACTTCTTGAGATCATTAATGGAATCTTCCAAATACCAGTGAAATGCCATGGCAGTCCTTTATCACTGAGAGTCAAAGACCAGCACATTTAGTTCAGGAGTTAGCTCACATTAAAATTTTGATACCATTTTTTCCACTCTGCTGAATAAAAACCAGTTTATTGTTAATTAGGCAAAGCCCATCCTTTCCAGATTAGAGGAGGGGGTGTTGTTTTAGGGGGTTTTTTGTCTTGAAAGGATCTTTGACATCAGCTAAAGTGCAAGTCCAGATGGAGGAAGTCTCAGAGCATCAGGAATAATTTGGGAGCTGCTAAGCAAAGACTGTCAGTAAATCCTCATTTCAATATTGTCTTTCTTGTTACCTAAATGGGAGAATACTCAGACAACTTATGTCAGAAAGGATTAAAGAGACGATGAAATATTCTACAGAAAAGCTCTCCTAAATCAGACACTGAATTACCACAAGTGAAACCTGATTTTCCCAGGAATCCCCTCTCTCTTCTCAGCCCTGGGTTTGCTAATCTGGGCACTTCATTTGCCAGATTCACTTTTTAGCACTTTGCAACCTGCTTTGTGTCTATTGAGGGAAATTTAATTGCATCTTTTTACTTCATTGCATCGACTGTGGCATTATCAATGCAAATGGGATTTGTGCTGCTGACGTGGGAAAGCAGCAGCTCAGTGCCTGCAGAGAAAGGAGAGCACACCCAAAAGCAGTTCAGCTCTTGGTTTTTTTACCAGACAGGCCCTCCACCAGTGACTTCTAATTTTAACCTACTCCTGAAAGGTTAGATGAAGCCCAAGGGAGCATTATTTGCTAACTCTAAATAAAAGCTGTGGGCACTGTGAATTAGTGCTGCACAATATCAGTATTATCAGAGGCTTCCACACAGGAATCTCACTTTGGGCTCTGCTTTAGAAGTGATTTCTGGTTTGTTTCTAGGAAAGCCAACCAGGCTTTCTGCCTGGCTGGTCCTGTAAGGCTTTCCCAGGGTGAAACCCAAGCACAGCACAATAAAGGCAGGGAGATAATGAAGATATCTGAGTATTTCCTCCTGGTTGGGAATGTGTGTGTCAGATGGGAAGCAAACACTCTCAGAAGGAACAGCCCACAACCTGTTCCAGCATTCTTCTGAAGGCCAGGAATGGCACTTTCATTTTCCCTCAGCCAGTGCGACTTCAGCAAGTGTTGCCCTGAGCTGAAAGCCCACTGCTGCTGCTGCTGCTGCTGCTGCTGCTGCTGTGATTTTCCTTGGAGGGACATCCTGGCAGCACTGCTCATTGCCATTCACCCTGTGCCTCAGTCAGTCCAGCTCTGCACTTCAACAATCAGTTCCCATTTATTATTTCAAATGTCTCTCACACTCATCAGTAAAAGATGACCCAGCAGAATCTCACTTTGAGTGGAGTCAGAGAGGCTGAGTCATGATGGGATGCTGATGGATCACAGCCACCAGCAGCACAGAGCAGGTTGTCCAGGTGCCCTCGTGCTCAGGGAAAACACAAACATCTGGAGTTTAGCCAGTGAAATAAAGAAAGATAACTCTTCAAAACGTTGGCACCTCGGTAGCTGGGAAAGAGAAACAGGAATAAGTGATGTCCAGAAGCTGTTTGTGTATTTGATTGCAATAATCAGGCATGAAACTGCTTCTGTTGAGTGTTATCACTTTCAGGTTTTCACTGAGGTTTCACCCCTTTGTCACCTCGATTTTTCAGCCTTCTGATGTTTTCATTCTTGGACTGGAACTTTCTCATGAATTGTAAAAAAAACAAAGAGTGATGTTTGGTAAATCATACATTCCTTCCAGGGGGAAGGACAAATTGATGGACTTCTAAGTTGACCACTGGGGTCACAGAGGTGTTATTCTTGTCCCCCAATCCCTGAGTAAATTCCAAACCCTATTTAAACCCCAAACCAAAATAAATTTTCTCTTCTCACTTCTCAACTTGACAGGCGAGTGTGGTTCTTCCGTGTCTTCTAATGACACCCCCTCACCCTGGGGTTCCTGCCCAGGTCCGATCATATTGCAACAGAAAGTCTCCAAAAAGAGCAAGAGTTTGCCAGAAAATCAGTGCTGGGAGAGGAAAATAACTTTATCACTGTTATAAGGTCTGTCAGAAATGAGCCCACATAAATCAGATGAGCCAATTTCAGTGATGTGTCATCTCCAAGACAAACAGCACAGCTCCTCTGGAAAGTTCCTGGGTTCAGAGTGTGGCTGGGCAATCCTGAGCCCCAAAGGGATGCAAGATGGGAATGGTTCCCTGCCAGGGGCATTTACAGCCTTCATCCACTGCTCAAACAGGGCAGGAAGAGGCTCCGGGTCAGAATTTATGTGTCTTGTCTAATTAACAATAAAAATTCAACTTTTTCCTAAAGACAGCTGCAGAAACATTACCTGCACTGCTGGCTCCAAAAGTGCCCAGGGAATGAGCAGGGAATGGGGGAACGAGGGTCTTTTCAAAAGGATTGTTTGTGCTGGGTGGAGGGACCTCAGCTGCTCCTGCATTTCCATACTGGGCATGGCCCAAAGCTACAAAATTAGCGCCTGAATCGCAATCTGATGATAAAAAAAAATCAGTATTTCCCTTTAGAAATGGGAAGCCAAAGTATAAGACACAAGTGAATTTTCCAAGGTCATTATTCAATGAACATGGAGCGTCCTCCTTTCTCCAGGTTTCCTTTTCTCTCTACGAAATTGCCAACAATTCCATCTCCATTTTTCACTGATTGCGAAAATTCTGATAAAGTAATCCAGGACCACAAATGCCTTTGCTGTGGAATGTGGAACTCTCCTAATGATTCACCATAAAATAATTATGAATAAAGATTATTAAAATCAAATGCTACAGCAGTAGCTTCCAAAACTGTTTGTAAATTTTCCACCCAGAAATCCACAGTTTGCTGTGGGAAATGCTTCTGCTGTGACTCTCCTCCCCACCTGCCCTGGCACAATGTCACTGCAGACCAGCAGTGCTCAGAAAAGGATTTACAGAAATAATAGGTGTTTTTCATTTCCTTTCATCATCTCAAAAGATGACTAAATGGATGTCAAGAAATTTGAAAGAGAGAGAAAATTTGATTTTTTCCTTCTGTTCTGCTGAATTTCTGCAGAGGTCAGAGTAAGAAACACTGAATAATCCCAAAGAGGGAGAGCACTTTGCCTGGCTTGCCTGGAGATTCCAAACTCAGTTAAAATTCAAGTGCTGAACCAGTGTTTGACAACATTGCCATATCCTTAATCAGCTTTCATGAATGAGTGAGACAAACCCATATCTTTCATATCTTTCCTTCTCAATATTTACACACTACCCAAATAGCCCGTGGCTATTTGTATCTAAAAGCCTTAAATAATTAGCATTAATTAGATTTAGCATGGCAGGAATATTCAATGATCTCTTTGTAAAACTTGGATTGTACAATTCCATTTCTCTGTCTTCTCATTTCTTCCGTGTCACTCCATTCACACAAGTGAGATCAGTATTCAGCACAAGCTTTCTTCTCCCTCTCCAAATTTTTCCTGTTAGAGAGAGAAAGTGTGTGTGGTTTCTTTGGTTTTAATAATTATTTAAATTGCATAACTCAGGTTATCCTATCAGGACAAGCCATGACATTTTGTTGTTACAATTCAAACCCAGATGCAGCTGGTTACAAAAGCCCATGATGTAAATAAAAACCTGTAGGAAAAAAAAAACCTTAATAGCTGACAAAATTTTAAACAAACCCAGTTTGGAACAGTTGCTGATTCTTTTTAAAGGACAAATTTATTCTTTCTTCTCAACTATTTCCTGATACCTCTGTCAGAGAGCAAGAGACAACAAAACCCAGAGACAGATCCAGTTGTTATTAATGAAATAATGGAACCAGCAGTGGTGGGAATCTCCATGGGAATCTTGGAATTTGGTCTGGATCTTTGGCTAAAAAGCAGAAATAGGCTTTAAATGTCCTGACTGGGCAGAGTTTTAATGATTTCATTCATGATTCTGATATAACTGCAGAATAAATGGCTGGAGAGGGGAAGGCAAACTGTTCACTCAGTGCCCCTTTAAACAAGCTCGGCTTAACCTCACATTATTCAACTCCTTAAACAAGAAAAAATCATGGCAGGACCAGAGAGAGAATATTTATCAGATTAAAGATCCACAAGGAGAGCCAGCTCACAGCACCAGAGCTGTTCCATCTCTGGGGTTTCCTGACATCCATCCAGACCCCGAGCATTCCACCAGCAAACCAACCTGCTTTGTTAAAAATAAGAATAAAAACACTGGGTTTAGGTGGGCACAGCCACACCAAGGAGAAAAGGGGGGACAGGAACCATAGGACAGGAGTGGGAAGGTGGAGAGAGAGGTAAAAATACACAACATTTATACTGCTTTTATTTCAGAGGAACCACTCTGATGAACAGGAGTTGTGCTCTGAGCAAAATTGGCATTCAGGGCAGATCAATATACTTCTGTATTAGCTTTGATTTTCTTCAGTGCCAGGTTCTGAATCTTGCATAGCCACATCTATATCTACGTCTTTATTCATTTAGTTACAAAAATAAATATATTCAGGAAAGTCTACTTTATATTCCTCTTAGACTTTCCTGATGGAAATTATGTAGTGGCCTTCAAAGAGATTGATGGAACACATCTGAGGACTTTTACTATTAACACAAATTAGAGAATGTAGAAATGATTTTCTGAGGATAAATATGCATGAAGAGAAAAATCAATCCTATTGTTTACCTTTTTCAATGGAAAAGATTCAACACCAGTTTTATGTGTAAAAGAATTTGTAAAAAAAGCAACACAAGCAAAATGTACAGAAAGTTGATTCTGTTTTACACTTGTAAGCAAAATGATTCCCTCCCTCCCTCCCCACCTCCCAACAAAAGGAAAGGCTCAGGAAGAGCTCAGCTCCAACCCTGTGCTCCAGGAGCTGGAGCCTGTTCGAGGGGCTGCTGGAACAAAGCAAATCACAGAGAATTGCTGGGTCAGGGTGGCTGCAGAGCCCAGAACAGGCTGTTCTCACAGGCAGAGCAGATGATTATCAGTGGGATGATGCTCTCTCCAGAGTGTCCCTGGGGCAGGACAAGCTGCTCCCACCTCTCTGCTCACCTGTGCCGTGCTCTCTTCTCCCCTGGGGGAAGAAAATTGATACACTGGAGCTGAACAAAGAACATCCTCCATAATTCACCTCTACACTTGCTTTGATTTTTTTTAAGCTTTGTGTTTCTTTAAAGCAACAACTACACATGGAAAGGTGGCAGAGACTACACCTATGACAAACCTTGAATTTTGATTCCATGCTGCTCTTTCCCCTCAAATCAGGCACCAAAAGAAGCTTTTTATTCAAATTATCTGTTGGAAAGAGCAAACTGCACCCACCCAACTAGGTAAAGAGCAAACTGCACCTACCTACTAACTAATGGGTAGTTAGTGGGAGATAACCAGGTCTGTAGTTAAACTTTCAGATTAGCCATCGATAGATAGAACAGGAGTGAGTCCTGTGCCTTCATGGGGAGCTGGAATTAAATTTTATAATGACATTTCTGGTATTTAAATAAGAAAATTGAAAGGTGAAGGGCAGCAATGCAAAGAGCCTGAGCTGCCAGATTGTCTGGGGGAGGATTGGCACCAAGGACAAGGGGATGCTCACCCGAACCTTGGGAAAATCAAGTTACCCAGAGGTTTTGCTGCACCTTGTAATTAAAAGCACTTCCTGCTGCAGTATCAGGCACCCACTCATTATTTTATGCTCCCTGCCTCTTTTCCAAAGGTGTCCCTTTGCCATGAAGGCAGCCTCAGGTAACTGTGTTTGCATCCAGGAGCTTTTCTTGACACAGATGAATACTTCCTTATTTTTATTTTTTAATATTTCAAATTTTTTTATGTTTATGTTTTTATTTTTTATTTTTAATTTTTATGTTTTTATTTTTATTTTTATTATTTCCTATTTACTTAATTTTATTTATTTATATTATTTTATTTATTACTATTATATTTATTTTTAAATTTTTTTTAAATAGCTTTAAGACTGGAGCCCAGCTCTCCCAAAAAAGCTGAGAAACCTCTCCAGATGAACCCCCCATCTCTAGGGCTCCAGTGACACTGACTGGTTTTGGAGTATTTTGCCAGCAGCCACATTGTGATTCACATGATGTTGCTGCCTTCCCACACTGGTGCCACTGGAAGAGACAGGATCTGTGAGAACAAAGTCTGGGGAAAACAATCCTTAGGGCCCTTTCGTGTGCAGGGATTGTGAATGACAAACACCAGCTGCTGTAAATCAGGCTGCTGGATCAGTCCTGGCAGGAGGATTTGGGGTTCTGTGAGAGCTGCACTTGTCCCAGCCCAGAAATCCCCATGCCCGGCATGGGCAGCAGGAAAGGGATTGGGATTGTGCCCCCTGAGCTCAGGTGAGTCCCCAACTGCTGCCCCAGCCCTGGGAGGAGCTGGAGATGCTGGAGAGAGCCCAGAGGAGGCTCCAGGATGATCCCAGGGATGGAGCAGCTCTGCTGGGAGGAAAGGCTGGAGAGCTGGGATTGTTCACCTGGACAGGAGGAACTTTAGGGTGAGCTCAGGGTGGTGTCCCTGTGCCTTTAGAGGCCACAGGAAAGATGGAGAGGGACTTTTCTGTGGCAGGACAAGGGGGAACAGCTTCAAACTGACAGAGATTGGATTCAGATTGGGAATTAGGAAGAAATCCTTTCCTGTGAGGGTGGGCATGGCCTGGCACAGGGTGCCCAGAGCAGCTGTGGCTGCCCCTGGATCCCTGGCAGTGCCCAAGGCCAGGTTGGACATTGGGCTTGGAGAAGCCTGGGACAGGGGAAAATGTCCCTGCCATGGCAGGGTAGCACTGGATCAGTTTTGAGGACCCTCCAAACCCAAACCATCCTGTGATTCCATAATATGGCAAAAAAAACATCAGGCTAAGTTAGAGGCTATTGATATGAATTTGCCTTTTAGTAAAAATAAACCCAACACTTGAAATCGAAAGTGGATCAATGCTGTAAATGTGCACAACCACCACACTCAGAGGAGAGGGGATTTTTTTGAGCTGGAATGTGCAGATTTCCAGCTGCTGGAGGTGAACAGCAGCAGCATCCCCTCATGTGAGTTACCAGTGTGTGAATTCTCTCTTGCCTTTCACATGTACAATTTATTAAACTTGCTCACAATTCCCTTGTTGGAGCAAGGGTTTCTATTTCACAGTACCAAATGCATCCAGAGAAAAATAAAACTTGGGGATCATGCAGGAAATTGAACACCGTGGAAGGGTTTTTCCATATTGGTCAGCAGTGCCTTTACAACTGTAATTGATCAGAAATAGATCTCAGAGCTGTGCAAGAACTGCCCTCCTTGCAGGGCTGTGACTGAGGCAAATCCTCCCTTTGCCATGGGAAATGTGGCCCTTATCACTCAGGTTTGAGAAGGAAAATTGAGAGGTTAAAAATAGAAATAATGTCCTCCCTTTTGTGGCTCCTCTTTTCCTCTTTACGTGGGAATTTGTGTCACCACAACGTCAGGGGTTTGGCTCTGGTCTCCAGGCAGCCACTGAGCACAAGGATTTTCATTTTCACATTTCCAGCAGCGTCAGTCAGTGTCACAAGTGTCACCCAACAAATGGCAAGCTCAAGCCTTGGGGATGTGTGGCTCAGGAATTTAATTCTCTTGAAGAAAGTTGGGAAAATCTCCCACGGGGAGTGGCTCTTCCATTGCTCCTGAGTGAAAATCCCATCCACACACAGTGACAGACTCACTTATGTCACAGTATCTGCTCCAGCTGTAAATGGACAAGCAGTGAGCAGCTGCAAAAAGATGGAATAAATGCAACTCTGAAAATTCACCTCCTCATCTGTAAGATTGTGTAATAATGTTTCTATTTACCCAGCCAGACCTAAAGAAATCTCTGCTGCCTTCAGTCCAGTTAGCTTCTATAACATTTTCAGACCTTGTTTTGAAAGCTGCATTTATTAATTGGCTTCTCTTTAAAAACTACAATGACAGCTCTCCTATTCTCACAATTTAGCTCATTCTCTGCATCCCAGATTTGCTTAAAATGATCTAATCCATGTCATTAGGCATAATAGCTAGTGGGAGAAAACCAAACAAATAAACAAACAAACACTAACACCAGATGAGCACACAAACTTTAGGAGAGCAGGAAATTCTCTGGAAAATTATAAGTTAAAGCAAAAAAAAGAGAAGATGCAGCCATCACAGAAAGGCCAAATGAAGTCTTGGGAGCTCTTAGAGGAAATCAGTGTATCAGCTAAAATGACATAAGTGTGCTGTAATGGGGCATGTCACAGCTCTGACATCTCACCAAAGGCTCTTCAGGAAAAATAAATTCCCTCAGAACAAAAAGAAAAGGAAAGCCCCCACATGGACTAATCTTTAATAAACAAAATAGGTTAGGAATAAGTGGAGAATTTTCATAAAGAAGCAATATTAATATTGAGGTCACCAAGCCAAATTTTTGGGACTGGTGCTGTTAAACACTTGCAGGAATGTTCTGCAAGAAAGACTGAAAAACACCGAGTTTTGAAAGGGTGAAAGCCAGAGTTTTCCAGTGTACTCAAATCTAAAGCAGGCTTCAAGGATCTCACTGAGGGATGAGAAAACTAAATAGACAATGTCAAGAACTGCAAAGCAATGCATAGTCAGGGGAGAAAACAACTTTTCTTACTCAATTACAGCTTTAAAATCAGCTGTTAGCTCACAGAAAATATCTGGAAGATATTCTAATGGCTCTCTAAGAACACAGGATTAACAAGAAAAGACACTGAAAACGTAAGACAGTAATAGGAAAAGGATTAAAAAGAAATTGGAAGATTAGAAGGTGTTCTGCTGCTTAATAACTTTCTTATAATGAACACCTGGAGGAACTGTGATTTCTGTCCCACCTCATAAAACACAGATGGATTGGAAATGATGAACAGAGTGAGGAAAAAGCCCCAGTGAGGAGTGCAGGGAAGTTCTGTGGTGGGAAGGGCTGGAAAAGCAGGGATTCCTCAAGGAGGAATGTCACTGTAGGACACGAAAGAAAAATTACAGACTCCAAATATTTCAGAAGGCAAAGAGCACAGAAAAAAAGGCTTTATTATCTAATTCTTACTACCTTTTATAAGGTGTTCCCATCCAGACTGAACATGGTTGGTGAATAGGAACGACACCTCTCTGATCCCATGGGTTAAACCAGAGAAACAGCAAAACACCACCTGGAGAAAGATTGTTCTGAGAAAGGAGAGTTGTTTGCCAAGATTGTTTTGAGAAGCTTTCTTGAGAAATTTTTCCTTGGGAAAAAGTCAGCAACTGCCAGCAGGCTGAAATCTCTCAGACCCACCCAGGAATAGCAGTGGTGGGAGATGGGAAACTTGAGGAAGTCCTGCAGTGTAAGTGGGAAGCAGTGACACCCAAACCCAAAAGGAAACACGTGCTGTGGGAGACAGAGGGAAAGTGCATTTGCTTTTAATGAAGTGGCTTAATTGAAGATCTGCAGTTGGTGGCTGTGAAATGCAATGGCTCCTGTGGCACAGAGTCTATTCTCCTTTAAAGTTTTCTTAATGACTTCTTGAGATCATTAATGGAATCTTCCAAATACCAATGAAATGCCATGGCAATCTTTTCTCACTGAGAGTCAAAGACATTTAGTTCAGGAGTTAGCTCACATTAAAATTCTGCTACAATTTTTTTCCACTCTGCTGACTAAAAATCAGTTTATTGTTAATTAACAATAAGAGGAGGGGACAGAGCCATCTGACCCCAGGTGGCAGCTGCAAACACAAAACCTGACAGGGAGCACAGCCAGGGCAGCATCCACAGCTTGGAGCTCCCTTCCCACTGGCCATGAAGAAAAAGATGTTCAGCATCCCTGCAAGCCCTGAGCAGAGCCCATGATGTCCTGGAGGGACTCCCTGGAACACAGGCTGGGCAAGGTTCAGAATAAATACTTTATTCTCTTATTTGTTAAAGGTATTATTTATTAATTTAATATTTATTAAAGGTATTAAAAGGTATTTATTAAAGGCCTTCAACAGGCTCACCTTGGGCAGCCAGAGGCTGCACCCAGCATGGACAATGGGCACGAGGTTTTCAGACAATTATCAGTTTGATATACAAGTATATATATATATATATACATGTACAGTGTATATATATACATATACATATATATATATACACACTTCCATTTGCATGTCAGGGTTTAATCCCCCAATTGCAGCTTCAGGTAATGAAGTCACTGACCCCCAGTTTGCTCCTCCCCATTCACTTTTATTTATACTTTTTGGATGTGAGGCAGTGAGGTGTCCTTGAGTTCCAGGCCTGGACAGGAATTGTTTTGTCTGAGTAAAACAGGAAGACAGTAACTCACATTCTATCTGGAGCTCTGGAGTTATATACTAGAGCAGCACAGGTTCTGAAGAATAGAAAAGCTAAATCCTAAGGCATTCCCCAGAGGGATGGAGCTCTGTCCCGGGCCAGCTGCTCACAACTCTGGCTGGCTGATCCAGGAGCAGGGACAGCCCTGCTTTGAGTGGGAACTTCATCCAGGTGATCTCCAGAGAACCCTTCCAGCTTTTCCTCTGCTGGCTCACTCTGCAAAGATTCTGTTCCTTCTGGCTTTTGCCTGATGGCCCCTACTGGCAATTATCTTGCTGATATTATTTGACTCACATGAATGTTGTCATAGTCTCTTTCAGCTGTGAAAAATGCCTGAAATCGAGTTTGGGTTGAAATCCCTTGTGCCTTTCCCTGGTGAAAATGCCCATTTTCAGCAGGCAGGATTTCCTGGAGCTGCTGTGGTTCTGGCACTTTGCTTAGCCCTGCTCTTGGCCTCTGCATTTTCTGCTGGATCTGGACAAGATGAAGCTCCTACAAATAGAAGCAACACTCAGAGGACAGACTCTGGACATTTAGTCTCATTAATTACAATTACCAGGCAGCAAAAGCCTTGTAACAGGAACACTCAGGGGTCCTTTCCACTCTCTGACTCTGTGAGGGAATGATAAACTGGAGTAATATGTAAAGAAACTTCCTTTGAGAATATTGAGCTTTTTTTTTTTCCACATAAAAACCTGGAACAATACTGAAACATTAATTTCATTTCCTATAGAATGACTAGCCACATGCCAAATTAGCCCTTGAGAGAAAGATTCTGGTTTTTGCTCCTCCAAAACACCACCATTACTAGAGAACATAAGAAATCTTTCATTGTTTACCCTCTCTCAGGATAAGAAATAAACTGTGATGTTTTTATGGCAAGATTCTCTCATTAAAAGATTCCTATCTCCAACAGTTATGAAATAGATTCTGTTCTCTCAGGTCCTGTGAAGGGCAAGTGGGAGAAGGCTCCAACTCACAAACCACCATCAATTTCATCATCCCTCCTTCTGGAAACCAGTCAGAAAAGTGGGTTGTTTCTCCTTTAATTAGAATGTAAAGGGCAGAATTGAGAAACTGTGGCACATTTATCACTCCATATGCCAGTGGAAAAGAATGCCAAAGAGATTTGAGCATTTCAAAAGCTAAATGTGTCATGTAAGTGTTTAGACTGAGCTAAACAAATATTTTCATCCCGTTTTAAATCAAGACACCTATGATCATAGAAAGGTGGTTTTCTCCAGCTCTTTTCACCATCACTTACTCCAACTGCTATACTTTAAAATAATTTTAGCCTGATTTTTTTTCTGCCCATACAAAGGCAGTTGTGTCTTAAAAATACTCCCTTGATGTTTTCTCTTTTATTTATTTATTTACTTTTTTTTGTTTGTTTGTTTGTTTTTTTTTGTTTGTTTTTTTTTTTTTTTTTTGTTATTAATGGCCTGCATGACTCAACATTTTCCACTGTTTTTATCAGTCTATCCAGGCAGACTTTTTTTTTAATGCTCTCAATATTTTCAAGCAACTGGTCTATTACAGCAGGGTTAAAATCCTCTTGAAAACCACTTCTAAAATTTCTGAGAGGTGGCTATTTAGACATAGGTGATACAAATTTTTTTAGCATAGGAAGGGGAAATTTAATAGTCTCTGTTTACTGAACAGCTCTGACTCATCTTGTCCAAGCTGTCAGGGCTCTCACTGAGGTGGAGGGAGGGAGAAGAAAAACAAAAATAAAGCAGAGTGTGCACAAGAGAGCAAGAGAAAACAAATGTGCTCATGTCATTAGAGAATGCATTCTAAAACATGCACAACAGGGAGATGAATTAAGATCTTAAATCCCCTGTGTTAAGTGTTAAATTTGTCTCGTTCAGAGAGCAAACCCATGTGCTGACATTCTAACTGGCACTTTGTGAGGGAAATATGCAAAGGAAAACAGCATCACTTCCATAGGAAGCAAAACACTCCTCCTGCATCTTCTCCAGGCCTGTCTCCAAGCAGCACATCCCTGTTTCAAAAACAAGGTACTCCAGAATCCCAGTTACCTGTATCACAATTTGCTAGAATTTCAATGGAATTTATTGAAGTCCAGCAGATAAAAATGTAACTGTGTGCTCCATTCTCTTCCCCCAATACCCTGAAATCCAAATCCATGATTTCCTCTGCACTCACATCCTTCCCAGAAGCCAGAACATCTGCACAGGATCTGGGCTAAGAGGAAATTGTGCAGTTCTCTCTCAGAACTGTGGCTGCTCCCTGCAAAGCCTCGCAGGGATTTGTCTCCTGAGGTTTAAGTCACACAAAGAATTCTGTAAAATTCCTGCAAACTCCCCAGCCCTGAATGCTGTGTTGGCTCAGGCTGCAGGAGGAGTTTTCCGCTGTCAATCACAGGGTTTGTCAGAGGGAAGTGAGAATATCATTCCTATCCCATCTCATCCAGTTCAGTGCTAAGGGCTGTCATTCAGCTCTCCTTGCAGTGCTGTGGGGGATGGATGGATGGATGGATGGATGGATGGATGGAGGGATGGATGGATGGATGGATGGATGGATGGATGGATGGATGGTGGGCAGAAGATTATTTGGATCACAGAATAGATGAGTGCTGAATATACACTAGGAGGAAAAACTTCTCTTTTTCATTTCAGAGCAATCATTAACCTATGGAGCCCAGTGAGCAGCCCAGGTTCCAAGTAAAAATCTTCCCAGTTTCCAAAACACGAACTCCTTAAATAGGATTACAATTTAAAAATCCTGTTGAATGTTTTTACATTGACATAGCAGGATGCTAACTTTGAGCCACAAACAAATTCTGGCTAATGAATTCATATTAGCAGCTCAGTTAAATTATGCTCTAATCATTGACTGCTGTGATAGGGATTTCTGGAAAAAGCCATTCAGGCTGTATTTAATGTATTTATCAAAAACACTCTACAGGAACACTTTTCACTCTTACAGGTTTAAGAATTGCTGTGATTTAACACAACACTGTTATTCCTGTGCTAGTCCTGTTCCTGAAGGAGCAGAGCTTGTATTTCTGAGCCCAGTTTAATTTTCTGCCTTGATATCATTGATTATGGCTGAATGTGAGCTCTGCCTGCACCTAAACCGGCGCAAGCTCTGAATTTGCACTTTTTATAGTGCCAAGACAAAAAAAAAAAAAAAAAAAAAAAAAAAAAAAAATTCTCCAAAAGTGGGTCTTTTCTTCTGCCAGTGCATGGGGAGCAGCCCAGGGGAATGACTCCTGGGCTTTCTGTGGGAAATACCAGTGCCAGTTAGCCCAAAGAACAGATTTTATTTAAAGCCTCTACTTATATTTGGCCAGGCAGCAACGTCCTTCAGGCTTTGTAAGAAACACCCACTCCCTCCAAGGGACAATCAGCCTGTTTTGAAGAGATCCCTTCTCAAAATGCAGATTTGTTTTCATCGTTCTAGTTGGGGGAAAAAAATCACTTTGTGGGGGAAGGTGTTGGCACAACTGCCAAGCAATTCATTGTGAAATGATTTTCTTTGTTCACCACCTAAGGTGCCCATGATTTTGTTAAAAGGAGTATTTTAGCTCTGACTCCCCATGGTGTAGAACCTTCCCAGTGCCTGCCCAAGGGCCTAGCAGTGTACATACAGGAATATTCTAATATACCACTTCTAGGAAGATGGAAACATCAGGAGTAACTGGCAAAAGTAAGAACTGAGCCCAAAAGAACCAGGTTCCAGCTTGTTTGGAACCATTGTTTGATGTTTCTCTCCACTTTTGTTATCATAATTAATTGTTATTAATTATGCTGCTCACTCTCTCACTGCCTGAGGTGAGAGACAGCTCCGGAGAGGATCCCAAACCCTTCAGGGATGTCAGAATTTCAGTGAAGAGACTAAGGGAATGTTGCCTTAGCCCTGCACCCACCTCTGCCAGAGCCACCCTCATCTTCCGTGTGCTGACAAAAGCTCCATTTCCTCTCCGAGGATCTGTAAATGCTCCCCAAAACACTCCTATTAGAGCTGAGCAATAAATAAGTACATCAGTGATCAATGGATGTAGGGAGATCATTTTTATCTGCCTGACGTTGCTTTGTTACATCACCTCAGTGAGTGGAAACATAATGAAATTGCCAAACTGATTTGTAACAAATCCTGCTTTATTAACTGCACTGACTCCTTTATTCCTTCCCCTTCTGCACAGATCCTCTCCTCCCCGGAGTGATTTAGTTTGTAGGAACAGAAAATAAGCACTGTGGGACTGCTGGGAATTGTAAGTGATGTTCAGCTATCAAATCCCAAGCAGAAGGTTTCCAGATATTTTTATAAGTACATATTATGAATTATTTCCCCATCTAATGCCAGAAAGAGGTAGTAGGTTCTGAAAGAGCCCTGCAAAGGAGACTGATTCTGAAATTAAAGATCCAGTATCTTGTTAGGCCCACTTAGATTGTCACAGAGCACCATAAAGATGTAAAGTTCTGTATTTCCCTCCTCCTTTTGATGAGTCACTGCTTGTGACACAGAGACACTGTGCAGACTTGGTGTCTTCATGAAGATGAAGTAGTCTTATGAAATGCAATTAGAATAAATATGTACCTGCCAATTTGTAATTACATTCAGAGCCAGCCTCACGTTAGCAGCAGAGTCAGGAGCCAGCAGCAGAGGAATAGAGTCTGCACGGGTCCAGCCCTTTTCCCTGGAGCAGCAGGCAGAGATTCACAGCCAGCCTTCCTTTCTGAGTGCAGCAGTAATCAATTTATGCCCCAGAGCACAAAATGGGAGGCATTAGGGCTCTACAAATCCAGGGATATCTGGTTCATGTGGCTGCTGAATCAGAGGCATCTCAGTGGCTCCATGGGAGGGGGTTCTGGATAATCCAGTAAGGGAGAGGAGCTGGAACAGAAAGAACTCTGGGGAGAGCAAAGGAACTCCTGTTGCTGTCCATTAGGAGAGGAAAGGAACATGTGTGAGGGGAAGAGCTGAGGTTTAGGTGCCACCCTACAGAATGCCCTGCTCAGGCAGTGCAACCTCCACCCAGAGATTTCTCATAAACTGATCTTAAAAACCTAACACAAGATTCATTTTTGCTATTTGCTACCTCTTGGGCCTCAGTCAGCCAACTCTGAGCTTTCCTCTCACCTTATTTTCCCTGGAAGGCACAGCTAAAAACTAAAACTATTTAGAGACAAAATGAAGTACCACTGCTTTTACTGCCACTTCTACATTTCTGATATGATGATGGCTGTCTCTTGGGAAAAAACAAACCAGGAAAGTGCTGCAAATGCTGCCAAGCTTGCCCCCAGCACAGATTTGACATCCAAGCAAAAGACAATACTTCAGTTCTCTGAATCAATATGAAGAAGCAATCGAAACCCAGGTTTGCCCAATTTTTTTAACCACACAGAAATAATGACTGCTAATTACTGTGCCCAGCACTCTGTGTGTTTATTTACAGAATTTCCCAGGAGCTCTGCACTTCGCCCTGATTAAACAGTGAAATAACAAAATTTCAGTTCTTTCACGCCAAGAGGAAAATATTCAGTGTCTCCACATGGGTATATTCACTGGTGCTGCAAATGATGTGTACGGAGTGCCTGTGAAATGAGGAGCCTGTGCTGGGGAGGGCAAAAGGGGAGCAGGGGCATGGCATTGTTTTACACCACAATGACACAGACTGTGAGGCTGAAAATGACTCCTTTATTTTTGAGATGTGTCTCCCTTTTATACTATTTCACACAGACCAATTGGATTGGTGACACAAAGACAAACCTCTTCACTCCCATTGGTCAGAGCAGAGGGACAGCAAGGAGAAGTCCCTCCTGGGGAAAGGAATGAAGAACAAAGTTACAGTTACAAAAACATTTCTCCTGTTTACAGAAAATTCCCTGGGAACAGAATTTCAGAAAACCAAAACACCTCAGGCACAAAACAAGGGCTACAGGGGCAGGCAAAGAGCTCCCTCAGGAGGAGCAGGAACCCTGAGCAGCCCGATGGAGAAGGGAATTCAGTGTTCTCACTCCTGCAGGTCAGAGTGGCCCAGCAGATGCTGCACGCAAGGCCTGAACCAAGGAGAGCACAGTCAGTCACTTGGAAATGCAGAGAGGAAACGTCTCACCCTGTTTGATTTGTATTGACCATCACACCCTCTGCTCAGGGAAAGGTTTAATTAGACCTGTTGGGGAGTTTGCCAAAAGAAACTCATTAGTCTGGTGACTGTGACAATTGGCTACAGAGTGAAAACCATTACTTTGAGTCCTTGCTCTCTTCTTCTCCTATGCTCCCAGGTAATTTTCCCTGGCCAATAGTTTCTCTGTGGCCAGCTCTTTCTTAATGCATGTATTTAATCTTCTGTAAATATTCACAATTCAGAGAAAAGGTTTTCCAAGCATAGCTATTTAAAAGCTTGGCAATATAAATAAATAGTTACACACAGTTATACAGCTCCAAAAAGGACAGCTGGGAAAATCTGACAAAATGTCAGCCATAAAGGCACTCAGTATAATGGGAGACCTCTGCTTCTGGAGAGAGGAAATATGTTAATATATCAGGTTATTTATTCATTTCTTCTTACTGTTCTCAGAAGTGTTTTTGAAAACCTTGGGATCATCCCAATGAAGAACAGGGATTTATATTTTCCTAAGATCTTGTAGAATGAAAGAATGTTTCTGTGAGCAATTTTTAATATATTGTCCATCTGTGGTTCTGCGCTTACAAGAGTCTTTTGTTGGCTCACCACTCATATGTGGTAATCAGAATATTACAAGTGCTAAAGGCTACAGACGGTGTTAAATAAAAATGAAAGATACTCCAGAACTTAGCTAAACAAAACCCATCATATTATATGAACTCATTCTCTTCAACTGCAATGCCTCAAAACCTTTGGATGGAATCCAAGTTCTTTCCCACACAGAAATTTCAGCCAGGTTGGATGTACTCAGAGCTGACAGAGTTATCAAACTCTTGTTTCACTCAGAAAAAGCAAAGGCAAAGAGGATTTCATTGTGCTCGTTGTCTTGCAGGAGTTTGTGTCTATTCCTGTGTTCCCCAAGGAAACTCCAGTATTTACCCAGGGCTTGCAGAAAGTGTGCACAAATGGATTGGCTGCTTAACAGGACAGGGCAGGGTGCTCCTCTTCAAACAGTTTTACATCCATAACCATCAGTTCAAGTGTCCCTAACTGTGCTCCACATTTACCAGGCACAGCTTCCTGGCCTTATTCCTTGGGTTTTCTTGAGGGCCCAGAGCTCTGATTGAATTTCTACAGCTTTGCTTTCCCACTATTTACAGCTGAATCACCTGCAGACCAAAATGTTTCCTCTTTCCTCTTGTGGACAGGTTGACATAGAGCTGTGCAACCTGTTTTATCCTAACTTGCACACCTGTACACGAATGCACAAAATAAAATTCCTACAGAAAAAAGAAGTTGAAGTGACTTCAAACATTTCTAAAGAACGTTCTTTTTTCTCTTTTGCCTTACCGTTCTCTCCTGTCACAGAATACTTGGAAGAATAATGAAAGCATTGCACAATGGAAAATACATTTACTTGGGCATGCAAGACATTTTTAATGCTTCTACTGCCTGACGTATCAAATGAGACAAATTATACACACACACCAAGCATCAGCAGACAAAAAGCACAAAAAGAAAAAGGAGGGTGGAAAAAGCGCTGGGGCTTCAAGGATGTGGCTGTGGGTTTTCAGACAAAACACCTCAATAGATTTATCAAGTCAACAACTCTATTCATGCTAAGAAGTTTTTAAGTGTTAATCCCTTTGTTGAAGCCTATGCAAGGCAAAGAGGGTTTGGGGAAACCTTTCAGTGCCATATGAAAAATAAAGCAAGTATTATATATATTATATTATATTATATTATATTATATTATATTATATTATATTATAATTTTATTGTATTATATTATTATTATATATCTATTATATTATAAAGCAAGTACAAGCAAGTTCTCTGTACAAGCAGAGGGAAGAGAGCTCAGGCTCTAATGAAAGCACATTTATTGCAAGGCAGTTTTGGAGTAATGACACCTCTAAATGGAGCAATTTGTCCCACTGCCTTTCAAATGGGGGACTAAAAAAGTCCTGTGTCAATGGACATGGCTCAGCATTCATTTATTATCCAAATGATCCAAATTAAATCAAGTTAAAGTCATCCAACTCAACCTTGTCCAAGCTGGTGTCATCTCAAAGTCATCCAAGTTGACGCTGACATCGTGATTGTCCCAGACATCATCATTATCTGAGCTGTTGTCATCATCATCAGCATCATCATCATCATTCCAAGATGAGGTAATCCTTATCTGAGCTGTTCTCATCCAAGTCAGCCTCTGAGTCACCACTGCCCATGTCCAACTCATCATTGTTGTCCTCTCAGTCATCCACATCATCGTCATCATCATCGTGGGCACCAAACCCATTTTCTAATTTACTGTAACACTTTTCCTACTTGAGGAACAAATGAGGCTGAAGAAATCACAAGATTTTTTCCTTCAGTAAGCAGTCCAGTGCATCTCCATCACTAAATTATAGCCCTCCTCAGTATTAAACTTCAGCTTTCCCTCCTGAAATTTGGATCCTATTATGTATAATTTAATCTTGTGTGTATCAAACTGGAGGTTTTCAACTGCTAGAAACCTTCTCCTCTTTCAGTTTTATTCTGTTTTTTCTCATTTTAGACATATGTACTGATGAAATTGCTAATACAGACTTTCAACAGAAACTATAATTTGGCAGCTGCGAATTGCACTGCAGCATTTATATGAAACTTTAGAGATGTTATTAAGAAAAAAACATTCTTATTTGTCAGATATTCATGTGTTTCTACTTATTTCTTTTTGCAGGTCTCAGTCTCTGCTCTCTCCAAGCGAGAGCCTTTCCCATGGTTTTGCCTTCAGCAGGTTCCATCTCCACTGATGTTGTTTACAATGATGCCCATGAGAAAAGAGTTTTTCCTTCTGTGTTTTGTTGTAAAAAGCTGGCAGACAAAGCACTGTTCACCAGGACAGCTGACCACTCACAAACACTTAGAGTTTGTCTTTCAAAAGGAAGTAATTTCTTCTCCCAGCTATAAAACTATGAGTATAAAAAGAAGAAAATGAAGAGACCACCTTGCTTGGAATTCAAGGCTTCAACAAACAAATAAACACAAAGGTAAGTCTGACTTGTCAAGGAAAAAAAAACCCAGACAACAAATGAAACAACCAATAGTTTTCTAATTTTGCAGAAGAAACCTCTTGCCAGCACCTGAGTGTTTAAACACATGGCTCATGCTGTAACCTCTCCGAGTCAGGCACGCTGCCACTGCCACCATCAGCTGCTTGGCACAGGCAGCAGTGAGGTCAGGCAAGCATTGCGATTCATGGAACTCCTGCCAAAACCAGCCAAAGGCACCTTCAGAAAGGATATTCCAATGCCTAACACAGGCTAGGTCCTCCTATGGCTCATCATGGATGGGCTGGCTCAGAATCCATGGTTTTTGTTTTCATCCTGTGGGGTTTTCTAAGGCTTCAGTATCATCCCTGCGCCACGGAAGCTCCTCCAGACTCTCTGTGTTGCTATAGGAACAGATTATTTCACTTACGCTGCTCTTTTAAATGGTCAAATTGGGTAAATGCAGAAATCATCAGCTGCAAAACTGAGCTGATTACTCTTTTCAAGTTCCTTCTGAGCACACCAAATTTTAAGAGAAGTGAATCAGCAAGGCATTTGGCAACTGAAAGCAAAATCAGATCTTTATTGGGTATCTTTAAAAATCTCTTTAAATAAACTATATAACATATTCTCTTCAATGAAAATTAAATTCTCTTTAATTTCTCTTTAAGTCTGCTTGCTGCTCACTGTATCATCATTTCTGGACTGGTTGTAGAAATCTAGACTGAAAGAACACACATTTCCCACCCCTTCTTAGTGCTCAATATATTTGATCACCTCCAATTTAAAATTCAGCAAGGAAAGGAAACTTTAGGAGGAGAAGGATTTTAATAATTAAATCATTCTGTAATAAGGATGGCATGGACTGATCACAAGGAAAAAGGCACGAGTGATATTTATGTTGTAGTGAATAAAATAGCTTTATGTAGTCATCATTTGTGATATTGTTCATGTATAGGAAATAGAGTATTGACACTAAAATTGAGGAGAAAGGGAGGGAGAATGATGGTCATTATTCTATGGCCAAAAAGTTAAAACAATCTGGAATTCCACAGAAAACTTCATATGCAAGCAAATCAACATTTAGGTTTTTGTAATGGTAAAGGTTGTAGACATTTTTAATGGATAGGATTCATAAAATTGGGATAAAAAAAAAGAAAATATGTGTTTCTCACTCACACAGATATTAATCACCTTGACTGTCCTCCTACATTGGAATTACTTTATGTTATCAGTGGTATATCTGGATAATAGTGTACTATATTGTTTTTTCTAAAAGAACTTTGGACCTCTGATTCTTTTTTCATTGTGCAAGTGTTGTTCATCTATAAAATGGCTTTCTACTGTCATTTAAGAGCCAGATTGCTGAAACTATCCTGAGTGAAGGAATGGGTAACCTCAGGAATATTCTGTTTGGACTTCACATCTCACCTTTCTTCTGGGAAAGGAGAGTGCAATAATCCCTTCAGAGCACAGAGCAGGTGGAGAACACCAAAGAATTGATTTTCATGCACAGAACAGCCCTGGCCAATTCTTCTGCCTCACCTTGTGCATTAGCAAAGTGCCCAGAGGGGATGGGGCCAGCAGATGGTGATGCTGCATCCCAGGGAATGCCAGACTCACCACCCTGCAGGGAGTCCCTGGGCTGATGCCTCAGGATTTGAGCTTTTGTATTTCTCATTTATTTGTACTCCTGCAGTTCTTTAGTGTAGAGCTCTAAACTCCACACACACTGGGAGCTGCTGCTTCCCCATTCTGGGCAGACACAACAATTCCTCTCCAGGCCTGGCAGTCAAGGACCCTTCACTGCCTCAGGCCCCAGAGATGGGAACAAAAGTGACTTGGGGGCAGCAAACTTGGGCTCAATGACTTCATTATCTGGAGCTGGAATTGGGAGATGAACCCCCAATGTGCAAATGGACCAAACTGATCAAAGTGTGAAACCTGTGAGCTGTTGTCCATTTTTGGGTGCAGCCCCTGGGGGGCTTTGTCTGCCCTAAATGTCCCTGAAGGCCCTTCAATAAAATAACAGCTTTTTATTCCCTTAATTCTGTCTGGCCTCTGGTTTTAGGTAGCCCCAAAAGGCCTCAGGGTGTCCTTGGGCAGTGCAGGAGGTCCTCAAGGCATGGGGAGCAGCTCCAGGTGAAGGTTTCCAAAATGTGCAGGGTAAGAAATGAGAGAGGGAGCCCAGGCTGGGCTTATTAGAGCTCAGAGAAAAGGCAAAAATATTGAGTGTTACATTCTGAGGGGGAAAGGGAAGTTTGTTATAAACTTTGGAGATGAAGGGTGGGTGATGGTACAGTGAGGGAAGAGGGGCGGAAATAATTAAAGGAAAATCCTGAAATAAAACACTGGGAACCTGATAGAATGAGAAGTGCCCTGAGAAAAATCTGTACATGAACGATCTTGGACATTTGATTGAATTAAAGATGGACATTCTTCCTTGAGTAAATTTGACAGGAATGCCAAATGTCTTTATGTCTGTCTGAATCCCTAATCAGTATTTTCTACCTGCAGAATACACTAGACTTGAATTTTTGATGCCCAACTGAAAAATAAATCTGTGCCTGCATTTAAAATTCTAGTTGTGCTGCAGATGCTCAAGTTCTTCTGCAACACTTTGACTAATTCACCTTCCCTTCAGAATAACACAAGTTCTTTCTTACACATTACTTTATTATTCTTCATCCTATAGCTGTATTAAGGATATGACTCATGAAATAATAGGCAGTTTCTCACATTTTTAGTGATTTTCTAGCGGGTTAGATTTTAACTGTGTGTCCACAGGACGTGTCACAGGCAGAAAAGGTTTGCTTTGCACAGCCAGAGGCAGTGCAGACACTTGAATTCTCACACTCTGCTCCCCAGCAGGTCTCATTCCTGCAGGCAGGACAAACTCTTGGCTCTCAGGAACTGATGGGCTCCATCAGCCCAGCTCAGAGCTCGAGAAAAACCACCCTGTGAGCCAGCAGAAATTTCTATAATCCATTAAGAGTCTTCTCTTGAACGAGACCCTAATGTACTTCCCCCTATTTGTCCTGTGGGGAAAGATCTTTTGGTATTTTGCAGTTCTATTTTTCTCCAGTGCTCTCTGTAGGAGAAAAAAAAATTCATTTGCTCATGATTCATTTTTGTCTGAGAAGCTCTGCACATGTCACCATGTGAAAGAAAGCACTCAGCGCCAAGCTGTGAGGTATCCTGCACTGCCAATGTGCTTTCATTATTTGGTTAACTTGAGATATATAGGGGTTTTAAAATGAAAAATGAAACCTTTGCTTTGAAAGCCAACCCTAAGGTTGCCAGAAGGATCAGTCTGTTGTTATTAGGGAAGGAAACAGGGTTGGGGTTTTTTTTAATAATGCCCAGAATGTCAACAGAAACACTTGACATTGATTCTTGCTCGGGAATGGAGGAATCTTAAAGAAGTGAGATCTGAGCCAGCTTAATTGGCTTGGATTCTTTACAAATCTGGCCTAAAGTGGGTGAACTACTCAGTCAATAGAGTATTTTGGGAGGCTGTGCATTTTATTCTGAAAACATGAGCTTGAAGCGGTGACATTTCAATTCTCTTGGAAGACAGCAGAAAAATAGACCAGAGAATTAAACCTCCTACATGGCCAGAGACCAGCAGCAGAAAGCACGAAGTGGCTGCTCCAACTCCTCCTGTGCTTCTGCCAAAGAACTGCAGAGTTCACCTTGAGATATGCCTCCTGTGCTGCCATGTAAATATTCAGAATTACAGCAATAACCCACACATTTCATAGGGAAATCCTCTCTTTGGATGTACACAAAGAGCAAGAACCAGTCATGGACTGGGAGGGTTCCACCTGGCCAGATTTGGTCCCCTGCCATGTGAAATGTGCTCCAGTCACTGCTCAAACAGGAGCACTGGCAGCTCCCTTTGATGACCCAGTTTATGTTCTACTCCTTCCATCCAGGATATCTGGAAAGATGAGGATAACCTTTATTTAACTAACACAGAAATCTTTTTCTCCTGAGTGTTATGTGATTAAGTCTGCCAATCAGACCTATAAAATTGTTAGCCACCTATTGAAACAAAAACCTTGAAACTTACCCCTTGCAACTCAAAATAAGTGTGATGAAAGCAATCTAGCACTGACCAAATCTCTAAAAAACTCCTGTGCAAAATTCAAGAATATCAGAATTTAACTTTAAATCTGGGCATCCATTGGCTATATAACCACTTACATTGAAAAAAGGGTTTGCAGTAACATCCCATAGGCTGGGCTCGAAATGTACCCAGGTTTCCAGCCCAGGTATGCATAGAGTAATTAAGTCACTGGTGTTAATGAAGGCAGAATTCTGTGGTGAGGAGCTAGCAGAGCTGTGCGTCCGTTCCCAAAGGCTACAGGAGCAGCTCAAACACACATCTAAACCCTGATATCATTAGAACAGAGAGTGACCCTGTTATGAACATATTTATCTTCACATTTATCTACATCATTAGACCAGACTGTTTCTAACAGAGCACTCAAATACAGCATTTTCACTAAGAAACAGTTGTTATTCTCATTTACTACAAAGATAAACAACCAGGCCAGGAATCATCTGAATTTTCACTGTGTTTTAAGACACTGCTAATTAGAACCTAAGGAGAGGACTAAAAATACCCAGAGCTGCAGCTGACATCTCCCTGATTCAACGTGAGAACCTTCTGTGCTAGCTGAGAGCAGTGACTAACACAACTGCTTCAGTGTGTGCTCTGCCATCAACACTGGCACATACTTCTGCCTAAATAAGATGGATAACTTAGGTGAGAAGAGTTTTTTTTCCCCTCCTGAATGCAAACAATTATTAAGTTATTCAGGAATTCAGTGAGCAGAGCAAACAGCCAAAATTTAATATATTCTGAGAGCAGTAGAAGTTGCTGGGAAAAACAATTCCTGATCTGTATTCTAAGTCCATCAACTGTAAATGATATTTTAAGCAAAAGCTTTTTAGTGTTTCCCAGACTTCTGGTAAAAGTCTGTGGTTTTGCTCTGACAAAACAGCAAATGAACGAAGCAATAATCCAAAGAGCAAACAAATAAATAAACCCCAGATAATGTCATTAACACTACCAGGTCAGAAACTGTGGAATTTTTTGTTCTGTGTATCATAAAACCCTTCAAAATTGTTGTGGCTTCAAATTAAACTGAAATATTATCTCAAGATTTCTAAGGTTTTAGATTGATTAGAATGGGATAATACATTTTCCCAGTTTTTATTGACACACCAAAGAAGGGAATCAGAAGAACATCCCAAATTACTGATCAAAATTCAAGCACTCCCATCTATAGTTAGAATAAAGATACACATTAGAAAAATAATTAATTACAAGTTATTGGGCAAAATTAATTGAAGCAAGGTCCCACTCCAGCAGAAGAATATTTTAATATTCTTGTCAAAAATTTGCTTCTAAATCTATTATTAAATCTATGACAAGTAGACATAGTTTCTGATGACAAGTAAAAATAGTTTCCCACTAACCCTAAACAGGAGGGCAATACAGCATCACACAAGTGGTACTCAAATTCAAGTTATCCAATTCAAAAGTTGGCTTGGAGCTCAGAAAAAAAATTTAAACCCCTTCAAGGTCCTTTAATAATATTTTATTTTGGATTGAAATTAATTGCTTATCTGCACTTTGGGTTTTTTTACTGGATGCATTAGGTGTTTCTCAGCCTTTAGAACACAGAACTTTTGCAAAATAAATAAGAATTTAAGAACTAGAAGTCAGCAATTCTTCTCTGAAATTCACCTTTATGTGCCTCCATCTCTGCAGTAGTTCAGTGCAGTTTGCACTGGAATATGAGCTCCTCAATGTAGAGAAAATCCAACAATCATAAATTACTTTTCTCTGTTTTAATATCAAAAGGAATGTATTTTGTGTTGCTTTCTCTATGGCTGCACCCTTGCATTCAAACAGGTTAACCTGAAGGAAAGTGGGAAGTGATTTAACTCCCTAGTTACACACAGGGGATATGAGGCCAAATTTCAGCTTTTTGTATTTCTCTCCCAAGAAATTGTTGCTCCCTCCTGCTCCTCTCCTACCTCGTCTGAGAGAATCCTAAATCTGTGAAACAATACTCCTTTTACTGTTTCCTTGGGGAAGTTGGTAGGCCTGTAATAAATCATTTATCCTGAAATGCATTCATCTCTCTTCCTTTTTTAATTTCAGCTCAGCAATGCTAAATCCCCCAACCACCTACCTGAATTAAAATTACATCTCTCCACACCGTTTGATATCGTTTCCATCATGAAACACTGATGAGGTTTGGTGAAACATCCTGACTGGAAAGCATCGTGCCAGATAATTTAATGCTTCCATCTAGAGCATCTCAGTGAACTCTCAAAGTCAGGATTCCTAGGGAATTCTCTTTTTTCCTGCAATAAAAAGGTTCCTCCAGATGTAACTATTTATGATTAGTGTTACTTTGGACATGACATGATTAAGATGAATTTTACAGATCTATACTATTAATTTCTTGCTTCAGCACCTACATGCAAGACTGCTTTCATCAGCCTATCACTGAAATTCTTCAAGGAAACTCAACAGTAATGTCCTATTTTGTTTTGGAATCTAAAGCAGGCTCGAAATCCAGAGAATATTTTACAGAAAACATATGTACAAACAGAGACAGACAGCAAAGGGGTTTTTTGAGAATCTCAGAGTATTAACGAGGCCAAGAACATCTAATAACTTCCCCTCTGGCAACAACAAACCTCACACAGCTCTAAAATCCAAACTGCTTTATTGGCCACGCTGGGATGTTCATGTTCTCCGTGTAGAAGCTACTGTTTCTATGCTAAATACATTTAAAAGGCAAACAAATTCCAATAATTAATACAAGTGTGAGACTTTTAGAAAAATAGCAATAGTCTGTTTGAATTTTGATAACTGATATGGGGGATTTTTTTCAGCACTGAAGCGTCACCTCCTTGCAGCTAATTAACTTGGATGACTGGATGAGCAAAGCCAGGCCTCTCACAGGATTTGAACTGCACTGCAGAGCAGCAGTTATACACTAAATCTTTTTTGTGGTGAATATTTTTTGTTTTGGTCTCCCTTGCAGTTACAAAATCTTGAAGATGCCGTGTTTAACACATATCTCCAAACTTCAGTGTACTCATAACTGCATAAATACAAGAGAAATTATTGAAGTTTAACATCTGTTGGAAAGGTTTCTCTTCCCTTTAGAGGTTCAGAGCTGTTGCAAAAATCCCAGTGATGAGTTTATTTTACCACAGCTTTGCAGGCTGCCTTGTTTGTTTGCCTTATATTATATCTTTATGAGTGACTAATTATGTTCATTCTCCATCATGCTTTTTATAAGTCTAATTAACGATAAGATTAATGTAATTTGTAACACTTAGAGTCAGGTAGCTCCACCACCCCAAGCAAAAGTTAAATTATATTCTTACAGAAGTTTAACAAAAGTTAAACTATATTCTTCTTAGGCATTACCTATGGATCATATAAGCTATTCTCTATCATGTAAGATATTTTTGTTTGTGTGTCTTATAGAATGTCTTATGTCATCCATCAGTAATGGAGGAATATTGGTTACACAAGAGGAACATAGTTTAACTTCCAGGCAGAACTACATAGGCACTTCCAGGAAACTGAAAAGAAAAAAAAAAAAAAAAACAAACACAAAAAAACCCCCAAACCAAAACAAACAAACAAACAAACAAACAAAAAACCACAAAAAACACACACAAAAAACCCCCCACCTTATAGGACTGATTAGGTAGGTGAAAATAACCTTTTAAATATTTTTCATTTCCACTACAGATAACAAAGTTCATGTGAAATGCAGATAAGCATGGTCATTTCTGAATTATTACAAAATGTCAAAAGATGCGTATTCTCATTTTTCATGATCATGGTGCATTATTGCCATGACATTATAAACTGCATTCAGCATTAAAAGCTCCAATTTTCACAGAGTATGAATTCCATTGATTGCATCTCCCACTATAACAATTTCAAATAAATCAGCTTAAGTAATGGAAGGGCAGCTAGGATTCCACTGATAGTATAATACGAGTGAATATTTTTATAAATGAGGAACTAAAATGACAATTTTTCCTTTCGTCTATGGAATGAGGCTGTTTATACCAACTCAGAGCCTCCAGTTGGACTAGAACCTACAAAGGATAAAGAACATAAATTAACACATTTTACAAAAAAATCCTCCTGATCAAGACCAACCTCTACAAAAATGAAAGTTTTTTAAAATTGTATTTTGAAGAAATGGTGACCAACTGTGTGTCAGCCAATTTCTAGATCAGCACCTTCCCTCATCTTCACCCCATTTTGCAGCTCTGTCACCTTCTTGTCCTCCCTGCTTTGCTTCAGGACATGAAGGGCCTTGCCCAGCCCAGCCAGGTAAAGGGAGGCAGCAGAACAAACCCCTTGTTTAATAGCAGAACTGCAGAAATGGTTGGAGGAGATAAACTCTTTGTGCTTTCGCACAGCCCACACAAGCATTAGCTTAAAATATCACTGTAATGTATTTTTCAGTATCACTTGCTGTTTATTCTGCTTAATGATCCTTTTTATTCCTTCTTGTGTGTGCACAGAATTTCAATTCTGCTTTGGTAACTCATCATGGAGAGAATATGCAGTTTGGTGGCTACAATTATTAGGCTAATAAATAATGTCCTGTATTGAAGCTGTATAACTGCCTTCCTTAGGATTCAAATATATTAGCATATTAGTAATAACATAGGCAGTTAAATCCACTTTAATCCAGACACTTGAATTCAAGCTGTTGTCCAATAAAGTTCCTCCAACACACAAATGGTACCAGCTAACTACAAGATTTCATGAATTGTCATGCAATCAAAACTGGCTAAGCTGTAATTAAGTGCTGGCCAATTAAAATACACAGGAATACCACTGCAGAATCCAAGGGGATCATTCAGCATCTCAAACCATCACGCCCTCAGCCTGACATCCTTGGCATGTCTTCCCACCATCTACACACATTACAGGAGCAAACAAACATCATGGTTAATCACCCAATTACATTTAGGAAATATCCACCAAATGGAAATTAAACTAAAGGGTGGTAAGGAAATATCCTGTCACAGTCAGTGCCCTTGAAAGCATTGCCATCACTGAAATGATTTCTTTCCGAGGTCACCTTCAGATGGTTCCATGACAGAGCCATTGAGGAGCCACCATCTGCTGTGGCTCTGGGTTAATGCTGCTGAGAATGCAGCTGGGGTTCTGTTACCATTCCAGAGCTAGGGCTGTGAATAATTCAGGAGTACAGAGCTGAAATAGAAAGTGTTGAACTGGGGATAACCTACGGCTTCTATTTGTTCTGTCTAATAATGGCACAAGGGAACACCCTCATTTGTCGCTGTTTGATGTCTCCGCAGAGAGGGAAAAACCATAAAATGGGCTTTTTTTCCTATCTGTTATCCAAAATAAGGTGTAACTCCCCTAAAAGCTGGGAGGTGGAATACTGGTTTAAAGCATTCAGGAGGAAGAATGGGTGCTATTGATCACTTCTGCAAAACAGGAGCCCCCAGTTCCCAGGGGATTTCAGCTGCTCTCACAGAGAGAGGCCAGAAGTTTTTTTCCTGAACTCAGAAGTTGCTGGGGACAAAATAAATCTCTCTGGCCCAGGGTGGAGCAGCCTGCAGTGCACCACCTGCAAGGACACAGCACGATTTTCATCTCCCAGTGCTTCACTGCATCCCACAGAGGAACGTGTTGCTGTGTAAAAATATGTTCTCTCACACATTGCCAGTCTGTCACAGAAATCCCTTCCTGACTAGAACAAGCACGGAGACAAGGCAAGAAGAAAACACACAAATTTCAGTATTTAACCAGCTTTTATGCTCATTTTTATTTCCATTATCTTGACTGCTATTCTAGCAAAAATCCATTTGTTGATTGATACTAACTGCTCCTGCTAATAAACTCTCAGTAAGAGAAGGATGAGCCTGTGCGTGATGATGGCTGAGCTGCTCTCAGCAACAGGCCTGGAAGAGACAAATGGAAATATCCAGCTGCTTCTCTGTCCTTGCTGGAAAATGATCCCTTGGACACTGATGAGTCACAGGGTCATGAATAAGCTCGTGGGGGTGAGGGGGAAAGCTGTGCTTCCAAAATGTAACACAGAGTGCAAATCCCCTAAGGCTCCCAAGTGGCTGCACAAAGCTGGGGAAAAGGGTTGTGTGCCACCCCTCAGCCCTGGGGTTGGTTTAAAATGAGTATTTTCCAATCCAGAGGAGGATCTCCAGGAGGTAATTCAGATCTGGTACAGAAACAGAGGACACCTGGTGGTGTTTAGTTGTCAGCATATAAAACCAGCAATCCAAGTCAGATGTGTGTGCAGCTGCACCAGCCACAATTAACAGAGCCTATGCTTTAAATAAACAAAAGATGGAGTGGTAGAGAATTTCAAATAGTGTAATCACAGAAACGCACAGAAATTTCAAACAAACAACAGGAGCTGCTGATTCCAGATGCTGCCACTACTTTAAGAAAATGAATTTTTTTACTTACAACAGTTACAGGCAAGAAGTAGCAACTCCACACTCACAGGAGTCTGCCACCTCCACCAAACAGACACATGCTAAGGAAAAGTGGGACAGATTCCCCACTACTGCAAAACCCAAGGGCACAAAGTTGTCAGTTTTGCTGGAGAAAGATCCACGGAAGCAAGAACAGAGGAAGAACCAACTGAGCAGACTCTGGGGCAGCAAAATCCCCGTGATGAGGTACTCAGCACCTCCCAAAGCACAGCATTCCCAAGCTGCAGAGAGGAGCCACACAGCAGAGCTGAGCTCAGCTCCAGACTGCCACCAACTCATGGACTGACAGACTGTGAGTATTCACATTCCCATATTAAGTTAGTGAAATTACTATTTTAATTGAAGATGCTGTTACTAAGATTACTTTATGAAGACCCAAACTGGACTTTCCTACCGTGCAATAGATCCAGTGAGCTGCAAATATCTCCTGGAATTCAGACACTGAACAGAGAGAGCCTCTGTGAGACTCCTTTACTCTAAAGATCTAGAGAGCACAGAGGTGGCAGAAAAGGCAGAAAAAAACCTGCACATGCATGTATTTGGGGGCTATTTATTGCATTTTATTGCCAAAAAATGAAATAAAGGCTCGAGGTCACACTCCTGTCCTGCTCTCTGTAGTAAGTATTAGAACTTACTGGGCTGGAAAGGAATGAATAAAAGCAAAAGGCTGTGCAACATGCAGAATGTTGTTCCCTTCCTTACACAACTTTAATGCATGGACTCAATCACAGCCAAGATTTTAAGTGTGAAAATTCTGTTTAAAAAAACCCAAACAAGTATTTTTCTCTTTTGAACCAGCACTGTCAACAGAAGAAGAGATCTTCTCATCTCTCCTGCTTATACCAACACAAACATGTGTGGTGAAGAACATCGGTGACCTGGTTAAAGCTAGACTGGTTTAAAAAGCCCCAAGAACCCCAAACAGTTGGTTTGAACCCACATCAATTCCCCAATCTGTTCTGATCTGCAGCCACGCAAACACCTACACTGATACCAGCGGGTAGAAGAAAAACTGCTCCCTTCATCAGCAGTGCTGGCTGAGAGTGAAAATCAAACTGAAGACCTTCTGGTGTTTGCAGGCTTCCTTACCAAAGTTAGCAAAGCAGAACTTCCACTGAAAAACAGATTAGAGGCCAAGATCAGAGTCGGTATGAGATGAAATATAGCTTTACATAAACTTTCAGATGAGCTCTGAGTTGTATCTCAGATGACAATTAGCCTTGACATTGCCAGTGCTGTTGGAAACAAAATCAATTTAAAAGTCAGCAGTAGATGCAAGAAGCAAACTTTAGATTTCACTGAAAATACATAAAAGTCAGCTAAGGAAGAATAGCAAAGAACAAGTTGTAGGGATGTTGAAAAACAGGGCCCTTAAGTTTTTTGAACAAAATACACCTTGGAAGGCTCAAGGAGAGAATTTGAGCTGGCAAGGTACAGGTGGAGCAGGACTATTCTGCATTATTTGAGAAACCTCTTCCCCAGATTTTCTCTAATATACAAATATCCAAGGACAAATGCCCCAGATATCATATCATCTCAAAAGTTTGCTTTGTTACCTTAATTTTTAATGTAAGCCAACTGTATAACTTCCTTCTGAAAGGTTACCTACCTGTTAATTCTCAAAAAAACTTCCCCTTTTTTTTTACTCACTTATGAGTGTATTCTAGTTCCATACCATCCATAACAATATATTAAAGCCCTTCAGCTTCTATTTTGATTTAATAAAATGAGACTTCTTTATAGCAGCAAAGAAGGTGAATAGAATTTAGAAAACAAGCTTGCCCAGTAAGTCAGTACAGATATTTGAAAGCTTTTGCATTGTTTTCTAAATAGTGGCAAAAAGAACCAGCCAAGCAATACCAGTTACTTATATCACCAAAATGTTTCTTTGTGTACTGCCGTAAATTGTTCTGTAGAGTTAGATCATTCTCTCAAAAGTAATGCAAAATCCTTGGCTAACCTAAGCAGCAGGAAAAGAAAATGTAAGCTCAACAAATCTGCTGTTCTTTATATTGTGTGCCATGAAGTATTTAAATAATAATTATTGATTATAGCTAATATATATTGATATAGCATTTAATATCAATGTGTTATTAATACCTTTAATAACAAAAATACTTTTACTAAGGAAAGAACAAGGTCCATGATCTGTCTCATGAGTAGTTAAATCATTTCAGAGACATTACTGGGCACTGAATCACAATCCTAGGGGAGAACAAAAGTCTCCAAACCTCAGCCATAATTGGACCTTTGGGACCTTATTATTCAGAGTAATAAAAATTCATTAGTTATAATGTGATTATTCCTAATATAAACACATTCTTCCTAGCATGCTATAGTTTCTCCTCTGAAAGTGAACACTCAAAAGGGTCTTTCTGGCTGCATCACTTGATGTAGAAAAACTCAGAAAAGTAGAGATCTGGTGCAGTTTTATGTCATAATGTGCCTCACATTGTTAAAGTTTTCCATTGTTTACCAATACAAGATTGTTCTCTTGCTTCAGGTGCTCTCTCCTCAAATTCCCAATGCCCATTTATCATATGTTTACCTGTCTTCAGAATAATAGTTGTATATAGATGGTGACTTAGCTGCACATATCAAACTTCCTTGGGTGTAACAAAGCTACAGAATATTTCATATTTGTTTTCAGCAGATACTATGAGCACAGTGATGTCTGAAGATCTTATGGTGTCTGCAATTTAGTGAGAGCATAAATTTATCTCCGACTGCCAGGATTTCCTCAGACCTCAGGTAGGGAATTTTGAAAGCCATAAACCATAGCAAGAGAAAATGTGATTTTTGAGTACCAGATGCAGGCAAGTGTAAAATCATGAGGGAAGAAGGCACGCTGCAATTTCATGAGGCACATTTATACATTTAGCTCTCACACAGAGCTCAGACAGGTTTATTATGTAGGACTTGAACATTCAAACCAAGGCCGGCCAAGCACGAGGAGAGCGTGAGACAGCCCTGAGCACAACCACGATGATTAAACGCTGTGGGTTTGTGTTTGTGTTCCCCGGGGGATGTGTGAAGGACTGTAACGCCAGCAACAAGTCCTGAGGAAAGCCTGAGAACAGGATAAAACATGAATTAAAAAAAGAAAAAATTAAAAAGAAAAGAGGAGGAAAAATAGCCGAAGAAAGGGCGCAGAATTGTGATGACCTAAAAACAATGAAGATGAAGCAGTGGTGGGGCAGAAGACTAAATGTTAGGCCCACGTGCTGAACATCACCTCAGTGGGCTTGGTTTGGTGGGACAGCACAGCTTGGGGGGCCCTGAGGGGACAGAGAGGGGACAGAGAGGGGACCTATTGCCATAATACCAAGCCTTCTGATGATTGTTTACATATTTTCCTTTGGAGTCTCTCAAAACAATGTATATTGTTTTCATTCTTCTCAGTGATGGACTTTTGGATTCACCACTGGGGTCAGAGAGGTGTTCCTCTCATTGACCAATCCTTGACCAAATCAGAAATACTATATAAACCCTAAATCATAATAAACTGCCCTCTTTTTCCCTGCTTCTACCTGATGGGTAAGTGTGGTTCTTTTATTGTCCCTAACTGCGACAGGGACCCTGAGGGGACCCTGGGGGTGCCATGTGGGGAGCACTGAGGGGACCCTGGGGGCAGCCTGAAGGGACCATGAGGGGACTGTGAGCAGAGTCCTGAGGGGGCACGGAGGGGAGCACTGAGGGGGCACGGAGGGGAGCACTGAGGGGACACTGAGGGGAGCATTGAGGGGACACTGAGTGGAGCATTGAGGAGTTGCTGAGGGGAGCACTGAGGGGATGCTGAAATGGAGCACTGAGGGGATGCTGAATGGAGCACTGAGTGCGCCATGAGTCAAGCACTGAGGGTACCATGAATGGAGGGAGCACTGAGGGCATGCTGAGGGGAGCACTGAGGGATCCTCAGTGGAGCACTGAGGGTACCGTGAATGGAGCACCGAGGGGACGCTGAGTGAAGCACTGGGGGGATGCTGAGTGGAGCCGAGAGGACGCTGAGTGGAGCATTGAGGGGACCCTGAGTGGAGCACCGAGGGGACTCAGAGCCGCTCCTGTCGCCGCCCCCGCCCAGCTCGGCCCGGAGGCGCGGCCCGCCCGCCATGCCCAGGCCGGGCTGCAGGGGGCGCCGCCGCTCCCCCGCGGCCTGTCTCTCCTGCCGCCGCCGGTGGGCGGGAGCGCCGGGCGGGCCGGGCCCGGGGCCAGGGCCATGGCGCTGCCCGTGCTGTCCAGCTCGGCCGTGAAATTCCGCCGGGTCCTGGCGCACTTCCCGCAGGAGCTCAGCCTGGCCTTCGCCTACGGCTCCGGCGTGTTCCGGCAGGCGGGGGCCTCGGCCGAGCACGGCGAGGTGAGCGCTCGGGCCCCGCCGCGCCCCGGTACCGGAGCCTCCGGCCCTGCGGCGTGCGAGGGGCGAAGAGCCCGAGTCCCGCAGGGTGTTGACAGCGGCGGGCGGGCCCGGTCCGTGCCCGGGGGTGCCCGGGGCGGTCCCGGCAGTGGGGTTGTCATGGTGGGGGCTCGGGGTCCCGTTCGGCCCGGTGTGAATAGACTGTGTGTCAGGTTATTTACCGCTGCTTTTAAAGAGAGTTATTGCAGCGTGTCCCAGCTGCTGTGCACCGTGCGAGGGGAATTTAAAATATATTGCCTCAGTGAAATGGCAGTCTGGAGGGTTTCCTCATCTTCTGAGGGCCAACAGCTTGGAAATAATGTTTATTTTTAGTTTTTAGGGGTTTGTTGACAAAAACAAAGGAATACACTACAAAGGCATATCCTAGAAATGCAGTTCCTTGCTGCCAGCTCCTGGGTGGTGCCTTTTTGTACCGATACTTCCCCATTCGTGGCCAAAAAGTGCTGCACATGAACACTGTGAGCTGTGAGTTGGGGTGCTGAGGATCTCACACCTGCTCCCCTGGTTTGGAGGGTTGAAGTTTGGCCATGACCAGGACAGGAACATTTTGGCCTGTCTGATACACTTGACAATAAACATACAACTTCAATGGAACCTTTAAACTGTACCTGACATTAATACTTGTGGTTTGGGGTTTATTTTTATTTTTATTTTTTACTAATGAAAAATATTTAGCTGGAAGTTTGATACTGTGTATGTCTTAAATTATTATGATAACATTGGCTCTTCCTGACATTTAAATCCTACCACTACTCTTGTTCTCCTCAGACAAATATGCTGGACTTTGTGTTTGCTGTTGATGATGCTGTGACCTGGCATATGACAAACTTGATAAAGAACAGGAGTCATTATTCCTTCCTTAAGTTTTTTGGACCCAAAAAGATAAGTACCATACAGAGATATGGAGCAGGAATTTACTACAACACCTTAGTGCCATGCAATGACAGGGTAAGTACAAGTAGTCTGAGTGAATTAAGTCAAATATTTATGTCTGTGAAGTATTGAAATGATTAGCTTAAAGCAGATTTCAGGAAGCAAATATTGCAGATTGTAATTGTAGATTAACTCATGTTATTTCAATATTTATGTCTCAAACTGTTTCACTAGCAGCATTTTAATTAAAAAAGCAAACAGAGCAGCTGGTCTTGCACCTTAGAAGTGTGAGCAGTGTTTGGAACTTACATCTAAAACATTTCAGGAATTGGATTTGTATTCCTTATTGCTTACTGTCTGCCAGTTTTGGTGGTGGTGAAGCTTTGGTGGTGCTTCATTTCAGCAGTTGACCATGTAAGTGACAGCAAAGTGGAGTGTTTGGTATGAAATGCAAGTTACAACAGCAAGTTGGAATTGACTTTTATTTTGTTTAGTGTCACATATCCTGGCCTGTGAAGCTTGAGTATAATTAGTAATTCTGGTGAGTGGTTCTTGTCCAGCAGGTCCTGTTCCTGCACCTCTGTGTTCAGTAGGGAGGAGGGAGGGAAACACTGTCAGCCTTGCTGTTCCTGTCCTTGTATGAGATTTTGGGGTTTAAACCTTATTTGTTTGATATAAAAAGGGATTTGGGATTTCATTAGAAGAAGCCGTGGTGTTTGCCATGGCATTGTGTCCTTGGCTCTTTTTGCCCTGGTCTTATGTTCTAATGACTCAGTCACATCGCAGGCTGTGATCCTTTGTTATCCAGAGATTTTGGAGCTGGCTGCCTTGCTGTGGTGATAATCTTTGGAAATTCAGGTGGTGCAGATTGGTAACAAACTGTGGAAAGCCCCATTTTTTTTTTCCAGTTACATAAAATAAGCTGCAAAATCTTAATTTTTTTTTTCCTAACAGCAAAGAGCAAAAGAAAAAACTCCCTGATAAAAACCCCACCTCCCAATAACAGGATACATAAATGTCTGGAGGTTTTAATTTAGGTCTCTGACAAACTACTGCTTGATGTTTTTTTATGCCATAAAGGATAATGTGGATCATTCCAGCTATTGCAATATTTGGCTGCTGACTTTGCTGCAGCTTTGATTCTAGAAAGGATCTTAGTTTCATGCATTCCATTTTCTCCCTGTAGAAGTTTGAATGTAAATAGGAGATTTTTCTTTTGCCCTATGTGGTAATTAAGACATAAAAATGTTTTCCAGTTTTTTACTGTAGTTATGTGTGCCTTAGAATTAAGCACAGTCATGGCAAGTAGTAACTTCCATGCATGGAAAACAGTGCAGGTATAGGTTTTATTCAAAAGCCTTTATTTTGCTTTGTTTCTTTCCAGGTGATAAAATATGGAGTAATTAGCACTGATGCCCTGATTGAGGACTTGTTTCACTGGAAAACTCTGTACGTGGCCGGGCGGCTGCAGAAGCCGGTAACTGCTCCCTTTTCTCTCTGGAAATGCAGGAAATTACAGGGCTGGGAAATAACCAGGTGGAGTTTGAACTTTATCTCTTAGGGCTCTGTGCAGCACAACTGATCTGCCCTGATTGAGGGGTGTAGCCCCAGAGGGATAATCTCTCAGGTAGGGGGTGAAATGTAGCTCTTAATGATGTTCTGTGGAAAAAGAACCTCTGAAGGTGAGAATACTAATAACAGTTTTCTGCCTGTAGGAAATCTTGAATAACTGGACTATTAATGCCAAGTCCCTTTAATGTTAAATGTATTACTTGCTTTTTACAACAGATTATAGGGGTGGCCAAAATTTAACACAAATAAAGAATGGAAGTCTTTAAAAATGGAAGCAGCTTTGCTGTGCAGTTACTGTCTGGCTCATAACTGAGTGAACTATGGGTTCTGCACGTTGTTTTTTCTCCTCCATATTTGAGTCATAAAAAAGAATCTTTGCTTTCCCCTTGTGCCTGCCTGGATGTGCTGTCAGCAGGTGGCAGCAGTGCAAAGGGAAAACTTGTTACGAGGGCAGGGGCAGAATTGGAGGAGAAAGCTCTTCAGGTCTTGGAACAGAAATTAATTATGCTTTTAGCTAAAAAAAAACTAGGAGTGAAAGTTTGAATAGTCTCAGACTGCTAGCTTTATCTCCAGAGATGTATTACAGCATAACCCAGGTTAGAGCAGCTGTTACCTTTGTAAAGAATGAAACTTAATCCATTGAGAAGGATAACAGAAGGGAGAATTCTGGATGTCACATCAGCAGTGAATAGTGAGTAGCTGTTTTCAGTGTAACTGCGTTTGCTGCTGCTTTGATTTGTGACATGGTAGAGTGAATATAAATTCTCTGTGCTGTGGAAAAGCCTTCCTTAGCTGTGGTGCTCTGTCAGATTTACCCCAAGAATCAACATTCATGTTTTACCAGGGTGATAACCATTGCTCTCTGACTTCCTGGGAGATCTGTAGCTCTCTGAACCGTTGAAAATTTGTTCATAAATGCTGTCAGTGTTTCAGGCATTCAGATTTTGAAGCCTGGTGTATTATTTTCTTTTGAAAAAATCCTGCTGTTGTATTAAGGAGGATTTTTAGAAAAGGAAGCGGTAATTCCTTTTGCTTCTCTAAGGCAAGGCTGGTGTCCTCCATGAGGAGGAATAGCCTCTCTGCTGAGTATTGTGTTTTAAAAGGCTCTAACTGTGGTGTCCTTGGCATGTCCATAACTTGCTGATGTTTCCATGGCAACCCTGAGGTGTTGCAGTCACCTGTGTCACTGCTTGAGGTGCCACAGATTTTTCTGTTCTGACTTCCCTTAGATTTCCCTGTAGCAATAAGTTAGAAATGTACATCTAAGTGAACTGCTTGACGAGATTTGAGAAAAACCAAGGGGGTACCTTTGTTCACAATGGCCAATGGGTTTGAATTTTGAGGTGGTGTAGAGCAGACAAATATTAAAAAGCTGCCTTTTATAAGAAGGCAATATTGCTTAGGCAGAACACTTGAAAAAGGCAAACTCAAACAGGGCAGGGATTCCTAGGGGAGTTGTTTCTGGTTATCCATCTCCTAAACCAGCTTCCCTTCATCTGCCACTGTGCTTCTACCTGCAGTTCTTACCAAAGATCTGCTTTTTATTCCAGTATATTTCCATATCCAGGGTGACTGGATTCTCTAGTCAGTCTTGATCAGTTTCAATGTTTCCTAAAAATAAACACTTCTTGTGGCAGGTAGAGGCATTTAAGTGATCTGTTCCTCACGGATAAGTGAAGATCCCCTCGAGTTCACATTCTGCTCATGCACAGTGCAAAAATAAAGCCTTATTTTTTTTAGGACAGCACCTGTCTGAGAAACTACTTGAAGCATTTGGCAGGGGAGTCCTCTATTAAAATATATATATATATATATATATATATATATATAAAGAATGAGGGTGAATAAGAAAACTTACCTCTGTCTGGTGTTCTGCTCTCTTTTAGTATAGTCTTTTTTCTCATTGCACAATCACATGTGAATTATTTCTGTTGATGCATTCATATTTCCTGTTCTGATTAATCTTAATTTACGAGTATGAAAAGCTGACTAGTAGCTCTTATTAGCTCATGTCTGGTGCATATAGCACTTCCAAACCTGTGTGTGAAAACTGCTTTTTCTAGTAGAGTGTTAATTCTTAAAAACATGTCCCTTTCTCTCACATGGTGGGGATTCTCTAGTACTTGTTGTACCATGCTGATGAGATCTAATCTTAAATTAATTTCTTACTCAATCCGACATGAAAAATAAATAACATTTTTATCTTCAGTAACACTTTCCTGAAGTCTTGTCTCCAAATGGCTCTGCTTTTCCAGGTGAAAATCCTGGCCCAGAATGAGAACAGCAGGCTGCAAGCTGCTCTTGTCAGCAACCTGAAGAGTGCAGTGACAGCAGCCTTCCTCATGCTGCCGGAGAGCTTCTCTGAAGAGGACCTGTACATGCAGATTGCAGGGCTCTCCTACTCTGGTGAGTCTCAAGTGCCTGACAAGAGCTCTGTGTGGAGCTCTTGGAACACAGTTGGAGCCTCATGTGTGAGAAATCATCTCCCTTCTTGCTTTGGGCCTGCTCTGCTGCAGTCATCAGAAATCCTCTCTGAGTGGTGGTTATGTAACAGCTCCAATAATTGGGCTTATTCACAGGAAATAGGTGCAGCTCCATCAGCAGCGCTGCCTCTACCTGCTGGATTTGTGAACAGCTAAGTGTGAGTGATGGCATGTGATGAAATAATGGGGGTTCTCTCTCTGTTTGCATGGATTGTGTTTTGGTGGAATGTTTCAAAACCTTGGGAAAAAAAAAATTCTTTCCACTCAGTGCAGTGTTGAGTCATCTGATAGTCTGACTCATACCTTGTCATCTCTTTTGGAGTGTGCTGTGTTTAAGGTTCTTATTTAGTTAACTTCAAGATCCAGATGATGATTCTTCGATTTACATTTTACACTCCTGCCTGGTATTTGTTGAGATTCTTTTTTTTTAAGAAATTGGTAAGGAAAAATATTGAAGAAACTACTGCAAATGGTTCTTCAATACAAGATGTAATTGTTACAATTTAACTCAGCATTGCTTTTTAAATGCTGACATGGTTACTGGAATTACTATGAAGGAGCTTGGTTGGAGTTGTACTTCACACAGCACTTCCTTGGCTCATCCAGAAATGCAGTTTTGGCTTTTAGAAGAAGCACAGGGGGGTCTGAGCTGCAGCTTGGCTGTACTGAGGGCTGTCACTGTTTTATGTAACTCTTCTCAGGGCACTTCAGATTGCAGGTGGCTTTTCCAGAGCAGTTCTGTCCTGCATGCTTGCCTGTTCTAAAGCAGCAGGAGGAGGGAGGGTGCTGACAGTGGCATTGCCAGCCAGGGATGTTCACTGCTTATCTGCCCACCTGAAACCTGCCCAGCACTGCCACTAGTAACCAAGATACTTTTAATCTATTCTTTGAAACAGTACAATTTAACAAAAATCAGTGAAATGCTGAGACTGGCTGTGCTGTGTGAGCAAAGCTGAAGCAACACAACTCCCAGTTGGAAATGTACAAGAAAAAGGCTGCTCGTGGATATTTATTTTGCTGCCATTTTGTTAAGTCTTTCAGTGGCGGTACTAGTAGACAAAATTGATATTATGTGTTACTCTAATCAGTCTCCTTGGAGACTGCTGAAAGGAGTTGTTCATGCTTTAATTTAGGAAATATTCATCCTTTATTTTCTCCTGCATTTTTTGAGAGCACTGAGTCAGTCCCATTTATATGCGAAGTGTTTGTTTTGTGGCTTGGCATAAACTGAAATAAATGAAGGAAGGCTAGCAAGTTGCCACCTTTCAGCAACATTTATCTCCTGAATGTGGGAAGTGGGAAAAGGAATTGATTCAGAATTTTGGTTGTTGATACAAGCTACACTCACATCTAACTCCTGGCTGGTAGCTGACAGAGGTAGTGAATTGCTTTCATACAGACTGACTGGCTTTTCATTTATTCTCTTTGAAACTTTTCACTCATGTGTCTGAAAAGAAAGTGTAAAGGCCAGTAATGTAACAGTGGTGTTAAAAGGAGTTTCTGTTTGGAACTATTAACACATGGCTAAGAGGAAAAGTGATCCAGTGATCTTACCATGACTGCCATCAGCTGAACTCCAGGTACTGCCCTTGGAGTGTGGAAACAATGCAAACTATTACCTCTCAAACTGGAAAATTTCAGCTCATTTGCTTGTGCATACAAAGGATGAGGACTGGGAAATTTGTTTAGTAATGGTTGAGACTGAGGTATGGTTGCAAAGACTGTAACTGTTACTTTTCAGCTGGAATTATTTTGTTGTCCATGTCAAGATGTGGACACGTGGGCTGATGACATTTGATCACAGGCCACATAACAATATGTGCCTTCAGGGACTTTTTTTTTTTCTGTGCTTGAGGGTGTTTGAAGAGTTTTTTTTTTTTTTGGACTCTGTGGATTATATTAGCATATATAATATTGGAGAATAGAGTTCTCCTTCTTTGTGTTTCTGGGGTTTTTCTAATGTCTTAACTCTCTCTTTTCCTGCGTAGGTGATTTCAGAATGATAATAGGAGAAGACAAAGCCAAGGTGCAGAACATAGTGAAGCCCAACGTTGCCCATTTCCAGAAGCTGTACAGCACCATACTCCAGGACTGCCCTCAAGTGGTGTACAAGCACCAGCTGGGAAGGCTCGAGGCAAGTGTTCTCCTTTAAACAGCTTCACAACAAGCTTCATCACTGACAGAAGGCAGGAATTATGCCATGCACCAGCAGAGCAGTTGTAGTCTGTGCTTGCTGCTTGTTACGTTTCTGTTGTTCAGTTAATCCTGCAACCAGCAGACTTGCCTTAAATACCTTTTTTTTTTTTTTCATATGGAGGAACTACTGCTCATTTTCTCTGAGTATGGGCACAGAATAGACCCCAGCAAGGGAAGCAGAGCAAGATCATTGTAAAATGTGTGTTCTAATGGCTTCCATATGGGAGTAACAGGCTAGGAAGTGAGGAATAAACAGATGGTTTGTGTTACAGAGATGAGGCTGTAACTCAGAGGTGCAACCTTCTGCAATCAAAAACTGCATCTCACAAAAAACCTCCTCAAGTTCTAGCTGTGAAAATCAGCTGACTAAAGCTGAGTGAAATTCTGGCATTAATACCCATACCAAACCATTTTTCCCTTAGTTTTTTGGGGAAATCCAGGGTGACCAATACCTTGAAGTCCATCTTTCTGCTGTAACATTGCAGTTAGGAGAGAGATGCCACAGTCAGTAGCAATTTTTCCTTTTGTAATCTGCCTGTCCCTGTGCGAATATTCTGTGTGTGATAGAAGCGTCATGATGAAATCCCAAATAGCACCACTTGTCTCATGGACATCTCTGTATCCTCAAGCCTTGGTAATTCCCTCCCAAATGCCACCTTTTAGGATGTGTCTTTGTTAGCAATTGATTTAACTGCAGACTTGAGTACAGTAAACAGTTTCACTGCAGTGCTTTGGGATAAAACACAGGCAAGCCTGCATTATCCTGCAGCTGTCTCCGTGTTTTCTTATTGCTTGTGAACAGTTTGGTGGGAGCAATATTTAAATGAATTTGGGAAAGAATTAAAAACACTTCCTTCAAGGAAAAAATTCCTTTAAACAGATCCTGGTAGCATACTGCAAATTTATTGCTAGATAATAAATCTCTCCACAATCTCATAACAGTCATCAAGACTGCTTCTAATCAACAGCAAAATGAGGGCATTTAATCAACAAAGTGCTTTAATACTTTATTGCTCACACCTTCCTGTGGTTATTGGCAGTTATTGCCCAGCCTGAGGTGGCTGAGTGCTGTTGAGGGTGCAGTTAACACAGAATAGAACTCCCTTCTCCAGGATATGCAGAGCTACAGAGAAAATCCCTTCCTCAAAGGTCCCTCAGAACGGGGGAAGGCAGAGCCCAGCTCTGAGTCTTCAGGCGCGGATTCCTCCCACACAACGCTCAGAGCCGCTCGCAGTCGGTGCCTCTGCACTTGGGGCTGACTCATCTGGAGATCATTTTCTCCACACTGACAAAAGGGAGTGGAGAGGGCAACCAGACTCCTGTCTGATGTCTCCATGAAGTGGCTAAAACCTTGTGTGGGAGGAATGGAGCTCTTCAGATTTTCCTCCACTTTCAGAGAGCTCTGCCCCATCGTGCATTACATTTTTGGGGAAATCTGTCCAGGCCTGCGTGTTGGTATCATTGTATTCAAAAAAAGGCTCGTTGGATTTCTGATTGGGAAATGTGGGATGAATGTTTTCTTCAAATTATCCAAACCAGATGTGCTTTGGAGTTTAAAGCAGAGAAAATGGTTTTCAAACTAAACAAGAAATGTGTGTATGTCTGCAGTTTGATTATATTCAGGCAGAAGAAACTCAGCTGAGTGGTCTTTGGGGAACTTTTTTTTTTATTGTCCTGGACTTAGGTTTCCAAAGGAAATTGGATACAACAGAAATGATACAGTTTCAATGAAAACTTACTTGCAGACAAAGCAAGATCATGTGTGTCTTCCCTTGAATAAAAACCCTTGCATGAGTCATTCTTCAAGTTGAGAACTGAGATACTGCATTTCCTTGTGCTTGGGAAGTTTTTATTAGCATTGTCAAGGACCTTTTCTAGTGAAATGGATCAGGTTCTGTGAGATATTTATCAAAGGTCAGTTTTCTGACTTCTTAAAAGAAAAAAAAAGAGAACTGAATGTTTTTAATGTCTTCTTTTTATAACATTCAGATTGATAAAAGTCCAGAAGGTCAATTTACACAGCTTATGGCTTTGCCAAAGACTCTGCAACAAAAGATAACTGCTCTGGTAAATCCTCCTGGAAAGAACAGAGATGTGGAAGAAATTTTACTGCAAGTTGCCCATGACCCTGACTGTGGATTTCTGGTGCACCAAGGTAGGTCTGGGCCAATGTCTGTAATCTCTTTTAAGACATGATAGATACACAAATCTATTGCACATGTTCTCCTATTTCAGAAGGGTGGGCTAAAGAGAAGGCTGAAAAAATCCAGGAGATTAATCATGACATACATTCCTAAAAGCCTGGGTTGGATTTGATTGCAGACAGGTTCTCTGAAATATTATCACTGCCATTCCTAGTGATGCAGGGAGATGTGTTTTGGTTTGGGTCCTGAAAGAGGCAGAATTAAAGGAATAACAGTGTGGCCTGCTTAGATCACCTCACAGATCTTCCATCTTCAGGCCAAACTTCATCAAAACTCTGAGCTTTGTATCCTCCCAGTCATAGGTGGCCAGGCTGAGGTCATTTTCTGACTTGCTGACATTTCCCCTGGCAGTCATCATGCTTAGCCCAGACATGTGAGCCCTGGCAGGGAACTGCAGCTCAGAGCAAAAAGGCTGAGGTGCTTCTCATCAGCACAACTGCTCTGAGGCAGGATTATGTCATGTGAGCAAGTTAGAGCTGATGCTGCAGACACCAATGCCCTGGTACACTGCAGGAAAATGGAAAAGTTTACTACTTGGGGTCCTTCATGCATTTTAAGAACCTGAAGCTCCTTGAGCACAGCAAAAATTCCTAAGAAGCCTGGGAGCCACCAGACACTCAGCAGGGAGCTGAGGGAGCTCTCAGCCTGCTTTATGTGGGGGAAATAAAGCTCCTGGGTGCTGCAGTTCTCCATGGACAGCATGGGATGAACTCCACCTGCACATGGAGCTGTTCAGCTCCTTTCTTGGGCTGGGCTGAGCCAGGAAAGGGATAAAAGCTGGATTTGGGAGCAGGAGCTGCAGTGTCTGAGGTGCACACAGAGCTCTGAGCCCTCCCTGAGCTAGTTGTGCTGTGGTTGTGTTCTGTAGGGAGCACCAAACTGGACACATCTTCTCAGGCCCTCCAGTTTAAACTCTCAGGAGAACAAATCGAGGTATTCTTTCACTTTTGTGGCCAAAGCATTTTCCTAGTTCATCAATCTGGGTAAAGGCCAAGCCATTTGGGAATCCTGCAAGACAGAGCTGATCACTCAGGTTGAATTGCATTGTCCCAAGATAATTTTGCTACATCAACACAATTTGTTCCTTTCCCTTCCCTGTTCCTACCCCTCAAATGATTTTCCAGTGGAAGATTGTATCCTTAGTTATACATGGATTATGCTGGGCTTTGTTCTTCAATATTGAAGCAGGAGTTAAAAATACCTGAAATTATATTCTATGGGTCAATGCAGAATGTGGCAGTTTGGAAGATGAGCTCTGAGACTGCTGCAGTTTTACATTTTTTTCAAGTATTTAGTGATGTGAGTAGTTTTGTACATACCAGTATGCTTTTATATGTGTTAGAACAAATATAACTTAATAGTTCTAAAGAAAATCAAAGATTTTTTTTTTAACTGTTCTATCAAGAACCCCTGGACAATGAGAACTGAATATCCCACAGTGCAAAGTGATAAACAAATCTTATCTCCAAAAGCTGTCATTTAGAAATCCAGGGAAGAAGTGCACAATAGAGATGTCTCTGCTTGATCACAGAAGGGCCAAATCCCAATCCCATGTCGAAGTAAACAGGGAGTATCATTTGTTCTGCTCTGAAATGTTAATTTACCAGCACTTAGATGAAACAACTCTGAATCCTTTGTGATTAATCATCTTAGTGGAGAGCTAATGGGAACACTGAACAAATGGATTTGATCAATTCCTACTGCTTGTTGTCTTAATACTGATTTGGGTTCTTTTTCTGTATGTTACATATAAAATAAATGAAAACAGTCTAGAGAATACTTTAATTAGTATGAAAAAGCAGAGAAAACTCAAATTTTCTCAGTATATATTTTACTTTGAGGCTAGCTTCTTTGTGTAACTGGAACAACATTTAACTTGTGCGTGGTGGAGGGGGAAAAAAAATCTCCACACAAGTGCTGAGATGGGTAACATCTGTGTGCCTTCCCTCTGCAGGCATCTCAGGAATTGTGAGATCCTCCAGTCTAGTGCAGAGTGCTAAAACCATCCTGACAGCTGGTAAGAATGTGTGTGATTTTTGTCCACATGGGCCTTCTGATTTCACACAGGAAAAATGACAGGGCCTCAATTGTCACAGGAGTTTAAAGAATTCACTTGTTGTGTGTTTCATTAAAAGTCCCCATGAAAATAAAAGCAATATTTAAGGCAGAGGCTTTATTGCAAAATTATAAAATGCTGAAAGGGCCTTAAAAAAACAAACCAAGCAACAACATCAGCTTTCATTTTCTCTGTTGCTGGATCTGTGCAGAGGAGATTTTATGGAGCAAAACAATTGGAAGGGAAGGGTTAAAACCAGTTTTATTCCTGTTGAATTCAAGTTATCCTGAGTGCCCTGTGGGGCAGAGCTGGTTAAGTGCAGGAGTAGAACAGAAATAGTTAAGCTGTGGTGATTGTTTGTGCTCTTTCTCCCTGTTCTGATGGACAGAAAATCACCTCTGGGGCTCCTCAGCTCCTCCTGTGTGTCCTGCAGTAAATCACTGACAGCTTCTCCTGGCACTGGGACTTTGGGAGTCCTAACTTGTAATTTTATCAGGATTTCTGGTTTCATGCACCTGAAATCAGTTACTTGTGAAATGTCTCTATTTCCCTTGGCCTTAACTGCTTTTTGCTTTATATACAGTGGCTTTTTTCCCTTCAAAACAAACTGTAGTTCTCTTCTAATCAGTTACATAGAGTTGTATTTAAAAACTATTTTCTACTAGTGGTTTTAGTGGTGGAAACATATTTTTGTGATTTGATTTAGGTAGAGCAAAGCAATTTTGATCCTTTGCCTCCAGCACAAGCCAAATTTGAGCAAAGGGGCTCGGGGAAGTGAATTTTTCTTACTTTTTGCATTATTTAATTTTTTTAGTTTGTTTTGGTTTTTTGGGGTTTTTTAAAATGTATTTACACTCCTCTGCCAGAATCTGGTTAAAGCCATTAGGGACAGAATTCAGGAGTGAAATTTAACTGCTCAGGGATGTCACCTCAGTATTTCTGGGTTTATGTGATCTGCCCTGGAATTGAGTAGGGATGAGTGTCCATGGCTCTAGAGTTAATTAGCAAAACCATTTTGCCTTTTTTTTTTTTTTTTTAATATTTGTCCCCAAAAATTTATGACTGAATTTATATTAAATCTCTCAGTATCTTCTAATGGAGATTTTCTCCCAATCATCGTTTTCTTGATTTAAACTGCATCACTGGGGCAGCATTCCTGGCTGTGCCGGCTCCTGGGGCTCTCCATGTTCACAGGATACAGAATTTACACAGAGAAAACAGGAATGTGGCTCCTGCATGGAAATATTTGCTTGACTCAAGCACAGAATGTGTTTTACAGGAAAGTGTGGAGCTTTAAATTCAGCCTCTAAGGATGCCGCATTTCTTTCTTTATTCTTTCTCCAAATCTTGTCTAATATTCTGTTCCCCTAAGACCTATTTTCACACTTCCTAGTGGAGACTTTAGGAAAAATAAAAGGCTCTGTCTTTCTGCCGTGCTTGTCAGGAATAGTAGCTTAAAATAAAACAATTGTGAAAGAGAATTATGAAGTCCATTAAGCTCTGACTTTTTATTGGTGTTCCTAATAACTGTACAAATACTTTGCTTGCAAAAGAAAGTTTTCATTAGCTGACCATCCCTCTTTCTGAAGTGTTCTAGGGGACACAATCTGTTTTATTTAGCTGATTATTTTACCTTAAGAACACCAAAGGTGAGATGCCTGCTCTGCTCCACAGCATGGCAGTGCAATGTCCAGAATTCCTCAATTCCATGGTAAATCAGCAAGAGCTGTGCTGAGCTGCCACACTGGGTATTAACATTACTGGCAAGGAGCACAAGAAGGAATTTCAACCCATTTGAAGAAAACTTTTTTCATCTTTCTCTGCCAGTGTGGTTTTCCAATGGAGCTCCAGCTCTGTGTTTTTGTTTGTTGTTAAATGCCCTATTTAGTTTTGGAGAATGTGCCTGTGTGTTTCTTCGAGGCTGTGGTGAGGTTTTCTCTCTGTTTCCCATTAGAGATGGCACCAGGGCTGGATTTGTTTTCCCACATAGCCAGAGCCTGCCTGGCCTTTGGGAACTCACTCTGCAACTCTTATATTTAGCTCCTCTGAGGGAGATGTTGAGACTTCTTTAGCTTCTTTATATTTTACTCAAGGAATGCTGCAAGCCTTGAATTTTTTTTCTATAAATACCATGTTACAGTTGAAGCATTGGTCCAAGATACTTTAAAGTTAGCACAAATGTTCTGAATTTGTTTTCAAGGATTCAATGATATGTTTTTTAAGGAGCAGGTTTCATTTGTTCAAGATACTTTTAAGTTAGCATGAATGTTCTGAATAGCATTTGTTCTTCAAGGATTTTTTTTTTGTAAGGAGCAGGTTTCATTTGTTCAAATTACTTTTAAGTTAGCACCAGTATTCTCAATAGCATTTATTTTTCAAGGTTTTTTTTTTTTTTTTTAAAGGAGCAGGTTTACATATAAAATATTCTGGTTTTGTGATAACTACTCCCTTCATCAGCTGCCTGAGCAGATAACTGTAAAGATCTGTAAATATGCATGTGTCTGTGCATGCCACACTGCAAATATATAATGATTTGCTCCACATGACAGCTGTCCAGCTGTCCATGCATCAAAAGGAAACCCAGGACACTGCAGGCAGGCAAACCTAGCAGAAAACCTTGGGGGATTCCCTGGAAAATCGGTGTCTTACAGCACCAGCACTGGCACAGAGCTCAGTGAGGATCGTTAAGTGAAACCAGACACGAGCTGTGTTTGAGTCCCTGCGGGCTCCCTCCCCTGTGCTCCAGGGCTTTGTTCTGTGTCCTGGAGTGGAAAAATCGAACGGGGAGGTGCAACCACCGAGTCACAGATTCAGAGCTGAAGCAGAGAGACATTTTCATGTGGTCCAGAACTGCTCCAGATGGTGAGAGTGAGCCACAGCTCCAGCATTGACTCCTGCAGCTGCACTTCATCTGCCCGAGGGGGAGCAGTGGGATGGACAATCCTGTCATTGCAGGACAGGAAAGATGAGAGATTCCAAATATTTCAGAAGGCAAAGAGCATAAAAAAAGGCTTTATTGTCTAATTCTCACTACCTTTTATAAGGTGTTCCCACACAGACTGAACATGGTTGGTGAATAGGAACGACACCTCTCTGATCCCATGGGTTAAACCAGAGAAACAGCAAAACACCACCTGGAGAAAGATTGTTCTGAGAAAGGAGAGTTGTTTGCCAAGATTATTTTGAAAAAAAAAATCTTTCTTGAGAAATTTTTCCTTGGGAAAAAGTCAGCAGCTGCCAGCAGGCTGAAATCTCTCAGACCCAAAAATATCGAGCCCACAATGCTGTGCTGGGGCAGCTCCTTCCCTGCTGTGGGTGGAGCTCAGGGAGAGCAGAGGGAGGAGAAGGATGTGCTGCTGAGCAGGTGGGCAGGCAGAGAGGAGAGCTTTCCCTGCAGCCTGCAGTGCCTGCACCATTCCCTGCTGCAGCCCTGCAGCAGCTGTGCTGCACTAGAGCTGCCACACGCTGCACTGCACTGCACTTCTCAAAGCACCTGGAATGCACTGGAATGGCAGAGCAGCAATTCCTCTGTCAGAGGGGCTGCATCCTGCAGCTTGGGCATTTTCAGAGCCACATTTACACAATTTTAACTTTCATTTGTCCTGTGCCAGGGCTCAGCAATTCCTCTAGCAGAGGGGCTGCGTCCTGCAGCTTGGGCATCTTCAGAGCCATGATCACAGTTTTAACTTCTTTTCATTTGTGCTGTGCCAGAGCTCAGCCTGGCTTTGTGTTGCTGCAGGAATTGTTGCTCTGTGCAATCTCCATGCAGATTTGAGAGGCGCTTCAGGATTTACGTGGTTATTTACTTGTTATTTGAGATGCTGCAAAGAAAAGCCTGTCATGCCTTCATTACTGTGCTTGCTTTTGCAAAAACCTGGTAAATATGAAAAAGTTGGAGCATATGGGATGCACATGGGTTTGTCAGTTCAAAATACATGTACAGATATTTTCCTACAAAAGGTGAACTGCAGTTTATTTAAATTGTATTTGGAGACATCAGAAGTGCACAATTGATTCTCTGCAGTCTGTTTGTTATCAGAGACTCCTTACTCTGCCACAGTCCTTCAGAAATAAGAGTGTGCACTTCTCCTACTCTTTTGACTTCCTGCAACTCAACTCTGAATAACTCTATCACTTAAAATATTATATCTTTGTTTTCTTTCACTTTCCTTTCTTCATTTTTTTGAGGTCTTTCAAATCAAATATTTTTATTCCCATCCCACTCCCCCAAAAAAATGAACACAAAAAAACCCAAACAGTGCAGCACATGGTTAAACTTGGATTGAGGTTCCTTGTTCGTTGCAAATCTTTCCTTGTGCTCTGGGCTGTGATATTGTGTAACTTTTGGCTAAATTCCTTGTGTGTTTTTAGTCAGGCTTTTCAGGTGTTCAATTAAATCAACATAGGGAAGGTTGTAGAAGGTTGTAGTAAATATAATCTGCTACACCTTTAACCTGTGCAGGTGCCAAAATTAGAGCTCTTTGTGCAGCACTAAAAAGTCACCTTTTTGGTTCTGAATTTGTGAGGGTGTGATTGGAGTGTGAGCGGTCACTCTGTGTGTTACCTTGTGCTTTTTATTTGTTTGGTTTGGGGTGATTTTCGTAAACAAAAAAGGAAAAGCAAGTAGCTGTGGATCTCAGAATCCCCCTGAAATGCCAAGACTAACAGTGTTTTGTTTGGAAATGTACAAATACTCCATGACTAAAGCCAGCCAAAGGCTGTGGGGGTTTTATCTAGGTCTGTAAGAGAAGGCTCATCTCTGCCAGAGCTTCAGAAATCCTTTAACTCCAAGGATATATTTTACACATTTTGTGGGAGTCATCCTCAGTCCCATCCTATCTAAATCTCATAAATGCTTGGAGGCAACAACTGCTGCTGGATCCCTGAAAATTGAGATGTCTGCCTTTCTTGTGTGCCATGGCATGGTATTTACCAGGATTCTGCTCCGTTTGCTCTGCTTTGATGGCATTAAAAGTCTTTTTGGTGGCATTATTTCCTGTGTCCTGACTGTGACAGGAAGGTTTTTTTATTTGCATGTCTGCCTGCTGGATTAGGCTGTCATTCCCCCAGGGAAATCCTTCATTTGATGCACTGAGAACCTTCTGGCTGAGTCAACCTTGCTAAATGTTATTTTTTCTCTTTTTTTTTTCTTCTTTTTTAGGGGCAAAGAAATCCGTAACTTACAGTTTGATGAAATTATATAAGATGACAAAGGGAGGGTTAAAGAAGACCTCTTGAGTCTCTACATACTGTGTATGGGTAAATAAATGGTACTTTTTCTCTAAATGTTTTGCAGATGTGACTTTGCATATTTGAGAAGATTACAGTGTATTTAAGAAGTCAGTTCTGATGATTTACATGCCCAATTTTCCTAATGAAATAGGAACTTTTTTAATGGGAGGTTTCTTGGCAATAGGGCAAAGGAATTATACTCTGTAAATACTGAAATGAATTTTCCTGTATATTTTGAAGAACCCTAAGTAAAAAAAAAAATTGATTGTACAGATGGATTAAACCCCAAAGCCTCTCATTTTCTATGTGTTGGTAGCTTTACTTCCCAAAATACCCTCAGAGTCTCTTTCAAAATGCTCAATATCCCAAATTTAGTTCCTTTAGGGATTTACAGAACTGGAGAATCCATTGAGTTTTTAGTAGACATGAAATTGTTCCTCTGACATTCCTTCCCTGACAAATTCATCCTTGGAATTCCTCTGAGGATCCTCCTGTGACATCTTGAATCCCAAAATCTGCCACAGTGACTTTCAGTGTGGGAGAGGGAAAAGAGCAGCTTGGCAGGTGTCGCATCCCTTAATAAGGATATTTGATAATATTAATAAATAAGGATATTTAATAATAATAAAAATATGTGTTCCTCTCACGAGGCAGAGATGAAAAGTGCCCAATTCATGGGCATTGTTACAAGGGCCAGAGTTGGAAGGAAAATCAGAATTCCATTGGTCTGTTTGGGCAGACCTCTGAAATATTTGTTATTTGGCAGAAGATTCCATCAAAACACTTGAAAATTGGGAATATTATGAACAAAAGCACAGATTGTTTGATTCTTTGATTATCTTTTTTCCCCCCCCTTAAAATACTGCTCACAAAGATGAAACTTGAACTCTCTTTAAATTAATTAAACTAAAGAAAATTGGAGTTTTACATTAATCATGCCATGAAAAAATGGGCATTGCTGGCAGTATCCATGTCTGGTGCTATAAATTGAGAGGATCTCTTGTAAATAGAATATTTTTCACACTGACTCAGGTGGGTTTGCTAATTTGAGAAATTTTCCTTAAGAGAAATAAGCTCAGCCAATATTTCATTTTATTTGTGAGAATGTCAATGATAAAAGATAATTTAATGGTAAAAAAAAAGGAAATAAAATGTATCTTTCCTGATCAGCATGTTTGGTTTTTTCCTTGTGTATTGTGTGATCATCAGAGCCATCTCTCAGGCTACATTTAATTTAGTGATCTCACTTGAAAAAATAAATTATTGCAGTGAAGTTGTCTGCTAATTGTTTCCAGGGAGAAGTTCAGAGCATAAATTTAAAGAAATGCAATAGAAAATGCATTGTTGTATGTAATAAGACTCATACAGGCTTACTTTAATCACAGGGAAACTTCTAAGTATTGATTATTTTCAAATATTTGAGTTTGAAGTTTTAATCCAGACTCAGGAAATAATGACTGTGAAATAGGAAATAAATCACTGGGAAACTTTGTAAGGTCAGAGGCAGGTTCCCAACACTTTGCATTATCCACTGGTGACAGAATGTGTAAAACAACCCCCTCAAATGTCCCTTTGCTGATGGAACAACCTTTTTTTATGGGGGCAAAGTATGGCCCTGGCATTCTCTGGCCCTATTAATAAGAGGGCAAAGTCCCCCAGTTTGCAAAGTTTATGTTATAAAAAGTGCAACTGGGGGATTTCAGCCACTTCAGGTAAATCTGGAATTTTTTACTGATGAAATAGTGTTGCTAGCATTTCAAAGCAGCTTTCTTTTAAAAGCCCTTAGTAATCCAGTTAAAGAGAATGTTCTGGATATTAAAGACACACTTGAAAGTGGCTTTTGGTGTGTTCTGAAGGTTCTGGCTGCTGAAGTGGTGGGTGAGAACATTAGAGGGCAGTGACAAATCAGCTGCTGTGAGATGGGCTGGCCTCACTCCCACAGGGAAACCCCAGTCTCCATCCTGCACCTTGCTGGCTGAGCATTGATCCCAGAAATAATGTTTTTGTGGGGGAAAAGAGGAAAAAAAGCAAAGTCCTGCTTGCTGTTTAGAGGCCAATTAGGGGTTTTATGTGCAGCAGATGCTGAGTGGCGTCAGGCCCTGCCCAGCTCTGTTTGTCACTGTCACTGTGCCAGGGGATCCCTCTGTCCCTGCACAGGTGGGACTTCTCTGCCCTTCCTGGAACCTGAGCTGGCTCTGTTGGTCTGGATACCCACTGCAAGGCTTGACTGGGCTTTAGGAACTCTGTGTGCAGCAATCTGAGAGGTCACTCCTTGCTCTGTGCAGTGAGTTTTGCAGTTCCCAGCTCGACAGTTCCCAGTTCACTCCATCTGTTGATGCACTGCCAGCATCCAAGTCTAAACCTAAATGCACTAAATCTTTGGGAGACGTAAAAAAAGTCCTTCCTCCTCATCCATACAGGCTGAAAACTGGATTCTGCTCTGTAAATCATCCCTCTTGTGCTTTTTAAAGAGTGGCCTACCTTTCCCCTTGGGGCCACTGGTCTTGAATGTATTTATTTTTCTGGCAGGGAGCCACGAATGAATCATAGCCCTGAGCAGCTCGCTCTGAACTCCTCGCCATTGTTCAGAGAATACTTGGGGCAGTTGTTACAGAGCTTTGCTATGTAAAACTTTTTTAAGAGAAGAGAGATTGATTTCAGCCTCGTTAGCTGCTTTTGAAGTTCCCCACCAGTTGTGTGGAAATGATTTCTTCTGCTCATGCAGCTGTAATCCACTAAAAGAACCGGGGATTGTTGCACGGGAAGTTGGGACATGGGAATATGTTACTGCCTCTTTGTCCTGATGAGGTGTGGTTGTTCTTTCACCAAAGAAGAAAAGTCACTTCAGCCTTTCATTCCGTTTGTAACTTTCCTGTTTGTACCTTCCTGCTCCATTTCCATACTTTATTGTTTGTCTTCTTGACTTAATTCTCAAGTCTTTCATTCTGTTCTTCAGACATCCCTCTTTTCTGGCTTGTGGATATTGTTTCATGCTCCCTCCCCCTTTTTCCTGTGTAACAGAGCTTTCATTAAAGGCAACCAGGCAGATGATTTATTTCTGGTGTCTTAAAAGGCTTCTTTGTAATGAAGAGCCTGGACCCAATCAAACTCCTGAGGGTTTGTGTAGGTGAGTCAGCAGCATGGGCCTCACTGCCTCTGACATCCACAGTGCCAGGGGAGTGTGGAACAGCCTCCTGCTCCAGAGGGAATGAACTGGATCACACAGGAAGAAGGGGAAATAAATAAATAAAAAATCCAAAATCTGACTGCATGCATAATCATTTGGCTGCTCCTAAACTTGGTTTTGGGGAGGGCACAAAGCTGAACCAGCCAGGCTACTGACCCCCATCAGCACATGTGTGATGTGTTCTTCACTGCTTGCACATTTCCCTGACACTGTTTTACACCACAACACAGACTTTGAGATTCAGAAGGCTGAAAATGACTCCTTTATTTTTGAGATGTGTCTCCCTTTTATACTATTTTACACAGACCAATTTGATTGGTGAAACAAAGGCAAAACTCTTCAATCACATTGGTCAGACCAGGGGACATCAAGGAGAAGTCCCTCCTACAAAAAAGAATAAATAACATAAGTACAGTTACAAAAAACATTTCTCCTGTTCACAGAAAATTCCCTAAGAAAAGAATTTCAGAAAACCAAAACACCTCAGGCACAGAACCAGGGCTACATTTCCCCTTTTCCCAAGGGCTGGAGCAGGGACTTGCTCCAGGTGCCTGACTGGGACACCCCAAATTGCAGCTGTACTGTAAGTGCAGAGCCTGTATTTCTCACCTGGCCTTCCCTGAGGCTTCTCTTTAGGTTTTTTGTTGACCTTCCCTGTCAGCAGAGCCTGAGCACGAGGAAGGTGCCCATAGGCACAGACAGCTGGGCTGGGATCCCTCTCTGGCCAGAAATACTTTGCAGCATCCCAGAGTTTCCTGATGTTTGTAACAAACATCTGTGCCAAAACTGGGAAGATCAAGATGGACACAGAGGCCAGAATTTCTGGGTGGCTGAGGAGGCTGAACCTCCTTCTTCTTCACACTGAGGTGGTAAAGCAAGAGCCTGCTGTGACTTGGGAAAGTTCAGGATAAAAACACAGCCCTTGGTGAGTGGCCAGTGCAGGGGGGTCTGAGCAGGGTTGTGACTCATGCCTTTTCCCAGCAATTCAGATAAAAATAGAATTGAAGTTGAAATATGCTTCAAAGGTCAGAATATCAGGTCAGTGTGTGTCTGATAGTTTTGCCTGGGTAAGGTGTTGAGAGGGGACAACGTATTGTTCATTTTCAAAGTCACTCAGCTGGCCATATAGTCTGGGTAGAAAATTACTTTTCTTTGCATTCCCTACTGCAGGAAAAAGAGACATTACCTCCACAGAACTCTTTTCTGGTCTGCTTTTTGTTGGAGTCAACAGTTGCTCTGTCACGTTTGATGCTGTGCTTTCACAAAGTTCTGCAGTGACCTTATTTACCTGTTTTTCTAGATAAAAATCTCCACCACAGTTGCTAACTGATCCTGAACTTAATGACTGCCTTAGGGAGAGGCAGCAATCACTTCACTCCTGCATGTTTTAACCTCTTACTCAGCCTGCTTCAATCAGAAATGTTTGGAAATGGATTAAGTTTTACTACGTGAACAGGAAGCTTCAGACTATACATTCTGAAATTATTCCTGCAAACTCCAAGGATTTTATTTACATCTTTAGTCTGAGAACTTCCGTGTAATTTTTGCCTTCATAATCCTGCATTCTGCCAAATCCTTTCCAGTAGTCCTGGGGACTGTTTGGATGGTTATACACAATATTTTTTCTGAGAAGTGGAAGGTTTTGCAGTTGCAAAGACACACTGAAAATCTGTGCAAGTGTAGTGGGTATAGAGGACTCTTCCTCATTTTAAATGTGACTAAATTTAATCTTGAGGAGTTTGCAGCCACAAGGAGCTGTCTTTAAAAGCAAAACAAAGCAAAAACTGACCAAAACCAAACACCCTGTGTTTTGGTTCCTTCACTTTCCTTTGTTGTACTGAAACCTTCTTTAAAAACCTTGAAGCCGATATTTAAGATACCTCCCCTGCTCAATTAAATAAGCCAAGTAAATAGTAAACATCTCATTATGGAATTAATTTGTATTACATCTCTACATGGGATCTCTTTAGCTCTGTGGTGCTCTTGGTAAATTTGAAAGCTTGTGTTCCCACACAGAGATTATTTTCTTCATCTCTACCTCCTGCCAAAGCTTCTTCAAAACTCCTGTTTTAAGATTCATAGTGAAGCATGAGAGGGGAGCATTCAGTGGTTTTGGGTTTTTTGGTTTTGTTTGTGGTTTTGGTTTTTTCTTTTAATATTGCCATCCTCAAGCTGTCTTGCTCTCAGCAGTGGTGAAGTGTCTGGCTCACTCTCTGTACATCATGAGAGCCAGGAAGTTTTTCCCTTCCTGGGATGCTCCAAGCAAGGCTGACACAGAGCAGCTCCTCACCACACTGTCACATTGCTTTGGCTTTACAGCCTGGGGCAAAACTTTTTAAAACCAAATTATTTGCACAAGAAATTCTAGACAATTTTCTTTCCTCCTCTGTTTCTTTCCCCTTGTTGCCTCTCATGTCTGGGGTTGGGTGAGTTGTGCTCATCCTGCAGCCCCTGTTGACTCTGTCCCTGCAGTAGATCCTTGCCAAGGAGGAGACTGAGTCAGCAGCACTTTTGGCAGGTTGAAGGTGAGTTCCCTGCAGACAACAGCAGATGATGAAATCCATCACTGCACTTTCAATTCTTACAGCATTTTTAAGTGGATGATATTTAAGGGTTGTACTCGCACAGCTGCTTTTGAAGCCAGGATTGGTTTATTTTCCTTGATGTTTTTGTTGTTTAAAGAATGTCTCCTCTGTTGTTTGTCTGGTTTATCTGTGACTAATTTTAGCAGGATTCCCTTTGCAGTACAGCATTGGAAATTGGTGTGTTATTTGTATTAGAGAATCATGGGATAATTCAGGTTGGAAAAGCCTTCCTAGAACAATGAATCCAGGTTGTCCCCAGTCCCCACTTTGTCCCCAGCCCAACCTCCAGGAATTCCATAGATGGGCACTCCATACCTCCCTGGGCACTTCCAAGGCCTGAGCACCCTTTCCATGGAGAAATTCCTGCTGCTGTCCACCCTGAGCCTCCACTGGCCCAGCCTGAGGCCTTTCCCTCTTGCCCTGTCCCTATTCCTTGGGAGCAGAGCCCGACCCCTGTGAGCCTTTTGGGAAAAAAAAAAAAACAAACCCCAAAACCTGGAAAGGGCACAGCTGGAAAACTGAGGAGAGAATCCACTTGTCCTGAGGAGATAACTGACCTTAGTGCAGAAACCCCCAGTCTGGAAGAATCCCAAATCCTCAGTAATCAGCAAGATCAGGCTGTGAGAACTACAAAGTTGGCCCAGAGGAACAGTGTGAAAAGTCAGGGGGGGTGTTTGCATCCAGCAGATGTTCTTGGTTCTTCCTGAGATTGGTTCATCCAGAGTGATCCCATCCTTGAGCTGACAGATGGATATTCCAAAGGGCTTTAGACATCATTGGGTGCCCAGTTCCTTTTGTCCAGTGACCTGCTGCTGGTGGCTTTGGTTTAGAAGGGATCCTGGTGGCTGAAGAACCTTTTCTCGCAGCCTGCAGATGGATGGGAATTGTGTAGCTTGTTATGAATTAATGTGGAAACTCTGAAAAGAATTTTGCATCTTATCTGGAGCTGCAACCTGTTCGTGATTTTAATGATCCTAGTTGGACTGAAGTTCATCTGGTCCTGTGTGAGAAACAGGATACAAATCAAATAGGGAGTTAGATCTATTATGTGGGTGTTCACTGCAGAAGAAGAAAGTACATAATAAAGAGGATACTGTGAATATTTACCGTCAGCTGTGGATCACTGACTGTACTGACCTTTCCTTTACATTGAATTTGCCATTTGGATTCTGCTGTGAACCATTCGTGGTCTTTTTATCAGTGTTTAACAAAACTTCAACAAATTAAACACAGTGGATTGTGGCCAGGGGTTGCTTTTAATCTGTTCATCTGACACTCCTTTTGTGTTTAGTATTTTTCAGCTCTCTTGTCTGGGAACTTCCATGGGGTGAAACCTTTTCTAGAACAAAGCAAGCCAAAAGTACCTGTGGTTAAATGTCCTGAGAGAGCAGAGTTGGTGGTGCTCATGGTTCTGCTTGAGTCTGAAAGTATCTCATTGTTTGCTTGAAGATGGTGCTGCTGTCCTGACCCTGCTCCAACTGAAATTATTCTGTCTCTTTTCATCTTCCCTTGGATGATGGGGCAGACAATTATGAAGAGGGCAAGCTTTGTCTTGAAGCAGGTAATAAATAACCATCTCCATCAACTTTTACAGTTTGGATCAACTTGTCTGGCTGGAATTACTGCAATTTAACACATCATGGTGTAATGAATAATAAACTATCTTCAAAAAAAAATTAAATCTCACGTATTTTGAATTTTGGGTGTGTTTTTATGCAAGGCAGCTTTGAGCTGCAGTGCAGCTGAATGTGGATTTGTGCAAGGAAGAGTTTTAGATTCAGGGTTTAGGAGTGGTAACATCGCTGAAAAGATGTTTCCTTCTGAGGCCACGTAATTTGTGTGTGAGAAAACCTGCTCTGAGATGGATTTTAAAAGCCTGCTGTCACTTGGTGTAAAATTCACCTGTTTTATTAAAGGAGGTGTGGATGGATGGAAGCATGCACTGTAATTGGACTGACAGGGATGGCAAAGCCCTGCCATGCCTCATTAAACCTGGGACAAATAATGGAGGCCTGTGATAGCTTGGAGAAAATGTTTGTTTTTGGCACCAACTGCAGCATCTTTGTGCAGAGTTTGGTTTGAAAACCAAATGGGATGGCAGTCAGAAACTGGAAGAACTTCCATAAATTCCTTTTTTTTACCTACAGTGATGCCAGCTGGCAAATTCCTCCCTTAGATGGGCACCAAAGGAAAGCAGAGCTTTTTGCAGCTCTGCACTTGCACTGTTGATTGAAGCCACACAACATTTGTCGCCTTTCTTACAAATCCCTGAAATCACTCAGACATAGTTCAGCAGGCCAGGTTTGGGTCCTATGGTGGGGGACACTGCAGTCTGTCCCAAAAGTGCCAGACTGGGGCCATGTGCTGGGAGAAACTTGCCCAGGGCATTTTAAACCAACTCCTTTTACAGTGGAAATGCGTTATTTTCTTGGTTGCTCATGGAACAGTTGTCAGACAATTTCAATAATAATTACAGGATTAATGGGTGAGTGGGGTCTGTAGGACCAGGCCATGGGATCTCCCTGCAGACTCCAATTTGGGGGTTTGCCCTCTGGTTTCAGGACTGTTCCTGCCTCTGTACTGAAAAATACCCCAAAAATTCTTAAAACATGGTCCTGAGGCAGCTGAGATCCACAGCCAGCCACAGTCTCAGCTCCCTCACACAGGGGTTAAACCTCCTGTTGTATTGGCCACACTGTGTGAAGAATGGGATTAATTTTGGTGATAAATGTACATTTGGAACAGGCTGTGGCATCCCAGGATTTGCATCACACCTTACCTGGGTGCTAAAGCACCCCTTTGATTTTAGTTGAGCTACAGACCCTCAGCTATCCTTGGGAGTTTTTGGGTTTCAGCAAAATAAATTATTGCTGATACCTGAGTCAGCAAAGAGCCTTTGACAGGACTGGGTTAGAAAGTTCCTGCTAAATGAAAACCAAATTTTAACACCCGAACAAAACAAAATCCAGCTCATCACCCAAGACTGGCTTTGCTTTCCTAATCTGTGAATTTCCCTGGTGAGCAGCATGTCTTGAGTTCAGCAGCTCCAACAAGGTTTTCTTGTGTTAAGATTTGTTTTCCAAGATTCCAAATTCCAAGTCTGACAACTTGCACTTCATTTTTTCTGTTGTTGTTGGTGTGGTGGTTTGTTTTTTTTTTTTTTTTTTTTTGTGTGTGTGTGTGTTTGTTTGTTTTGTTTGGTTTTTTTTTGTTTTGTTTTTGTTTTTTTTTTTTTTGTTTTTTTTACAGATGTTGACACCTCACTGCAGTGGAGTCTGTCTGTAGGGAATGCTTGGGGTCACTGTTCCCAGCCAGCTGATGTTCCTCAGGCTCCTTAGATGTTTAATAAATACCCTGCTCCAAAACTTCTGCTGGGAGCTGTAAGAGCAGCTCCAAAGGATCAAAAGCTGTTTTGACCTCTCCTTTCTCCAGCTCCTCCTCATCCCAGGAGCTCTGTCTGGTTAAACAAAGAAACCCTTCCCACCTCTTCCCTCCAGCAGTTAGAAACAGGAGTGGCAGACTTTTTTTTTTTTTTTTTTTTCTCAGAGATACATATTAAAAAGTCTTGTAATTAGTCTGCAGCAATTAATTCCTGTGATACGTCCCAATGTCTGGTTCAGATCTTTTCTCAGTGCCTGTGGTTTTGTTTTCCATATTTCATGGTATTTTTCTTGTCCAGTGTCTTGTTTTCTCAAACAAGTTTTACATTACTGTTTTGACTACTTTTTTTTCCCCAAATATTAGATCATCAAACTCCTCTTCTTGCTCACTGGTAATGAAAATAATCTCCAATAGTCTATTAATACAACATCAATTTTTAAATTACATTGTTATAGATGTCACAGATGAAGGTTTTGCAATGTGTATAAGATTATGTTCACGGTCGTTCTGACACTACATGCATTTCATTTTTTAAAATCAAAAATAAAATCACTTTTATCTAAGTGTTCCTATTAGATATCCTGAGTGTGTGGAGTCTAAATCTGGATTTAATTTAGGTCTGGAATGTGCTTTTGGCTAACTTTTGGTGGCCCGGAGATCCCATGACCTGTCCTTGCGAGGATATGAAAATACTTCAGCGTCAGCAGGATTCTGATGGACTTTTAAATGGGATCTGGACAGGCCAGAGGCTCCACGGGCTCGGGATCTTTCCAGGAATCCAAGTTCAGGGTGTGTGGGTTCATCCCTGCCCTTCCCTGCCCACGCCCTGCCCGGGGCTGCTGCTTTGGCTGCGCCTCTGCCTGTGTGTGGGAGAGATGTTCCTGCACCGTTCCAGCACAAACCCAGCTCCAGCACCTCAAATAAACCCCGCTGGGCCCTGGTGAGTCTCCTCCAGCAAACACGGCCTTTTCTGCCTTTTCTGGTGCCTCTCCTGTGCTTGTGCATCTCCTGTCCCAGCCAGGGAGGAGGAGAAAGGCCCTGGGCAGATTCCCCCGAGACACTCCGTGTTTCTGCTGCCCCTGTGCTCCTTTTTTTGGGTTCCACCACAAAGCTGCCGCCCCCCGAGGCCCCTCCCGGGCTCAGGGTGATTGACTGTCCCTTTCCCTTGGCAATGCTCTCCAAGAGCCGCCCGAGGCACCCCAGACCCCGGTGGGGATAGAATGCACTTTTGGAGGTGGCTGATGTTCAGGGTGGGCAGCAGACGGTCACAGCGGCACTTTCCCATGTCCTCTCCTCCTCTGGAACTCATTTCTGCAATTCCCGGGTTCTCCAGAGTGCCCTGGAGAAACCCTGGCTCGTCTCCTCAGCTGCCCGACAGCCGGATTCGATAACAGCGCCAAAAGCAGGCCAAGTTTTGGCAAGACTGGCTCCTCAATGGCTGTCAATGGCACGAAGGGGGCCCGGGGGATGGCTGGGCTGGGCTGGGCTGGGCTGGGGAGAACAGGTGTGATCCTTCTCCAGCAGCGCCGTGTCCAGCATGCTGTGCCCCTGGAAATGGGAATATCCCGATATCCGGGAGGATGCTCAGGTATCCGGGGAGCTCTGCCCCGCAGGCGGAGGGGAGAGGAGCCCTGGTGCCCGCGGGCTCGGCTTGGCTCAGCTCCGGCGGCTCCTCCCGGCGGGTGAGTCACGGGGAAGGGATCCTGTCAAACCCCGCCGCCCAGCGTCAACAGCACAGTGCCCACTGCGCCCCGGCACTGGGTGCAGGATGTGCGCTGTGCCTGCACCGGGCACGGGCACTGACAGCCGGGCACGGGCACTGACAGCCGGCTCTCGTCACTCCCGCGTGTCCCAGCGCGGCTGGGGATGCCGAGCCAGATGCTTTCATTCCAAACGCACTTTTCCGCTTTTATAAAGTGTTTTGTTCTCGAGGAAGGGTTTTTTGTTGCCGTTTTCCTGTAGGTTTAGCTCAGTGCTGCTCCCCTGTGGTTTTCCTGCGGGGGGAGGCAGAGCTTTAGGGTTGGAGCAGGGTGCCACAGGAGCGGCGCTGTCCCCGCCCGGGCTCTGCTGTCGCTGTCGGGGCTCGAACCCGCGACCCCCGGACCCGCGTCCCTCCTCCTCCCCCGGGGGGCGTGGCCCGCGCGCTCCCTACCTGCGAGGATGTGACGTCAGCACAATTAGGGTAATGAGGCGCTGACGTCACGGGCGGGCGGCCAATGGGGGCGGGCGGCGCTCCCCACCTGCTCGCCGCAGAATTCCATCATTCCTGGGATTCCTCGGCGGGCCCGCGCAGCCAGCGGGGCCGGGCGAGCCGCGCCTGCTCCTGCTCCGGAGCGGGCCCGCACCGCCTCCTCCGCCCGGCCCGGCCCGGCCCGGCCCGGCCCGCCCGACCCGCGGGGCGCCGCGGCCGCGCTGCGGTCACCGCACCGCCCGGAGCGCCGGTGAGAGCGGGGACAGCGCGGGGACAGGTGGCCGCGGGGCGGGGGAGCGGGACCGGGCTGGGACGGGACGGGACGGGGCTGGGCCGGGCCGGGCCGTGCTCCCCGCGCTGCCGGGATCGCCCGCGGGAACCCCCACGGGCTGGGGCCGTTCCCGGCCGGGCCGGGACTCGCTCCGGTGCCCCCTTCCCGGGGAAGGGCCCTCTCCGCGGGCTCGCAGGTGGCAGGACCGGAGGAAAAGCCCCGGCAGGACCTGCCCGGGGGTCTCCGTGCCCAGCCCGGGGCTCCCCCGCTGCCGGGACTCCCCTTGGCCCCCGCCCGCGGGCTCTTCCTTTCCTGAGGGGAATCGCCGCTGGCGGAGGTGAAACCTTCTAGAACGGCTCCCAAGGGCGCGGGGAAGGCTCCTGGCGCTGCCCTCCTGTGACAAACACCCGCCGGCTGAGGGGTTTTGTCCAGCCCTCAGCAGCGCCGGGGTCGGGCCGGGGGCGCGTTCCCCGTGGGACCGGCAGGATTAATCGATTCCCCCGGTTAAGTGTCCAGCCTGTTCTGGGAGTGCGTGGATGGGAGTTCAACACCCGTTCCCACTGGCACTGGAGGATCCCTAAAGCCAGCTCATTCTGTTTTGCCTGTGCGGCTGCTTCAGGATTGTCAGGAACAAGAAATCGCGGTCATTCTTTTAATTACACCAAGAGGCTGATGAAGAGTTCCGGGACCTCTCCTGCAGGGTCATTTCTCTGATTGGTTTCTCTCTGGCTTTAGAACACAGAGTTGTTTGCAGAGTTTTCCTCACAGAGACACAATCTGCAGTTTGGGGAACCCGAGTGAGGGAAACTCTGCAGGCAGTGATGCAGAGAGCCCTCAGATCCAAAACTCTGTAAAACTGGGCTGCAATATCCCTCCCCTGCCTTAATAATAAACTTTTTAAAGGCTCTTCTCCAGACTCGAAGGCCCTTTATTTGTATTTTCCTCTCTGTGAACTTGTGAGATTTCTGATGGGGAATGTGTTTTGCTTAAATTCTCTCCATTTCTTCTTACTGATCCACAGTTACAGTCTGGTTTTTGGGGCTCAGGCTGTTTTTTGGGGTCAGTCACAAGAACTGCTTTGATTCACAAGAAATGGATTTGACCCCTTGGTAGAATTTGGGCCTGCCTGTTGTACAGTTTGCATTTTCCTGATGAAATGCCCGGGCTGGAGCAGCTGCTGCTGAGTTCCCAGCACTGTGGGGAGCAGGGATGGATGTTGTGGTGCAGGATGCTGTTCCTGCTCAGGAACCCCTCTGGGGTGGGCTCGGCTTTTACACCCCCCCTGGAGCAGAAGCTGAGCATGATGAGCACCCAGGAGTGCTGCTGAGATCTGACAGGCTGCTATAAAACAAGCCTGGGAACTAAAATGAGGTAGAAAATAATTGTACAGCTTAATTAAAAGCATTCACATCACAACCCATCAGTTTCTTATTTCCATAACTTTGATAACCTTCTCATCATCTCCATCCTGCAGGGGTTAACTGGTTTGTTTCCAGACACCTGGATGTTTTCTGTTGGAAAAAGGAGCTTTGGTTCAGTTCTCTTTGCTGTGGTTAAATGTTTCACATCGTGTCTGCAGCAGATTGTGTAACACAGGAGATGCTCTGGGTGCTCCTGTAGGTACAAGACAAGGTCAGCTTGGACTTCCCCACCTTCAATTTCTCAGCTTTCAAAAATTACTAACAGCTTGCATCTCAAAATGTTGCCTTATTAAGGGGGATTTATACAGCAAGACAACAAAAAGCATGAGGGAAAATACCAAAGCTCTGCTTTAAGATTATAATTTTCTGTGTGATGAGTTAAATCGTTGTTTCTGTTTGAAGATTTGCCTGTTCAAACAGATTTTCCACACGCATAACGAGCATGGCTTAAAAAAAACCCCAAAGTAGGGGATAAATAGACTAAAAAAAAAAAAGAAAAAAAGTGTTTTTTAGCCAAATAACCTGAACTTACTCTCAGGGTTCTGAGTTGTAAATGCAGGGGATAATCCGTGTTACTGGGGAATGTGATCTAAAGTGAGCCACTTGCACATTTCACATTTTAACATTCATATGAGTGTCTTATCTCAGCTCAGGATTTTTCTGTTCACAAGTAGAAGCCCTGGTCCGAGCAAAGCTGAAGAAATTTCAGTGTGTTGTGACTATTAGAGAAAGTTGTTGGTTGCAGAGTGCTTGTCATTATTCTCATTCATGTTTAAATAGGCTTTACTCTCTCCTGTCATAAAAAATAAATTAAATTTACCTATTTTACAGCAAACTGTGGCTTTATCTTCCTTCCCTGTGTGGATTTCCTGATTGTCCTGATCAGCTTTGTTTGGATTTCCCCTTCAGTTTCACTCTCAGCCATTGAAATCAGCAGAGTCTGTTTGTTTCTTTTTGGCATTTCTGGCGGTGAATTTGCCTGGTTTTGGGGGTGTCTCTCCCCAGGTGGGAGCTGCCTTTGACCCAACTGACAACCCTGTTCAATTCATCTTGTTTGCCCTGCACTTGTGTTTATCTGCACTTCGGTCTTGATGGTTTCTCAAGTGCCTTGCTATTCACTAATTGCTTGTTCATCGTTGTAATTGATGGGCTTTGTTTGTTAATCCTGCTCTTCTCCCTCCAGCCCTTATCTCTGAGATTTCTCCAGATGGGAATTCAAGTGCCAGGATTTTCTGTCCAGCACGGAAAAGCTCAGGCTCTTTCTGCTTGGCAGGTGCAGATGTGTCCCAGCAGGTTGGAGGTTAATTTTGGTGTTCCTCAGGTGTTTGAGGATGTTCTGTCAGTCCCACTGTGATCCAGGCATTGTCCTGTCCCTGATTTCTTTTTGGGATTTCATGGAAAAGCTCAGGCTGTCTTTCCCAGCAGGTGCAGATGTGTCCCAGCAGGTTGGAGGCTGGTTTTGGTGTTCCTCAGGAGTTTGCACAGGATGTTCTGTCAGTCCCACTGTATCCAGGCATTGTCCTGCCCCTGATTTCTCTTTGGGATTTCACATCCCAATTGTATCAAAATTCTTCTCCTTTTGTCCTGCCTGCTCTGGTCTCTGTTCTCATCACCCAGTTTTGTCCTTGGTTTTGGTGCCTGATTTGAGCTCTGCTCTGTCCTAGACCCAGCCTAACTCTGGATGAGATCACTGCCCAAAACATCATCTTTATTTCTTTTTCCTGTCTCTCCCTTTTTAGCCCTACCCTCTTTTTTAAAATCAAATGTGAAGTTCTTCTCTTCATCTCACATCTTTCCTGCCATCCCCCACTGTGAATATGAACTTAAATATTTATTAAATTATAATTAAATAATTGTGGGATTAAGTAATTGTCTCTGTCTGGGCTGAGTGAGTGGTGCTCTGCTGCCTCTTAACTGAATTTCAAACAAGCAACCTCAGGGTATTTTCCCTGCATGCTCCTCCTGATGCAAAAATCCCTGAAAACACTGAACTGTTCATTTTCTAAAGCTTTCACTTCTCTCTAGCCTTAAAAAAAAACAAAACAAAACAACCCATATCAGGGTTGTTTTCCCTGCATGCTCCTCCTGATGCAAAAATCCCTGAAAACACTGAACTGTTCATTTTCTAAAGCTTTCACTTCTCTCTAGCCTTAAAAAAAACCAAAACAAAACAACCCATATCAGCGAGCATTTGTAAAGCTGAGAGTGCTCTATGTGTTCCTGCATCTTGCAAAAATGTGAGGAGAGGGAGAAGACAGTGGAGGAGAGGGAAAAGAAAGTGCTGTTTCTTCCCACTAATAGGTATTTGTGCTCCAGGTGTTGCATAACCAAATTTCAGGTGGATCAGTGTTTGCCTCAGTCTTTCTGACACTTCTGCTTTCACTTTTTCTTTCTTTCCTGTTTTCCAGGATGTTTCTTTGCTGCTGTGCAGGACAGGACAGGGCAGCCCTGAGTGGGAGCAGTAGCTGATAAATCAGAGCACTTTGTAAGATATTAAACTAATATTTGGAATAACAGGAGATAAAAATATCTCGAATGCTTGTAAAAGTGCTTTTGGCTCGTGTCTCCTGAATGCAACAGTTCAGACTTTGTAACCAGTGAGATTTCCTCGGGGAATGTTTCCAGGGTGTTGCAATCAGATAAATCCTGTGTATCTTGTGTTTCACTCCTCATTTGTTTTTTATTTACCAAGCACTTGTAGAGAGGTTTTGAGGGGGGACACATAAAAAATTCCAGGTTGGGTTCTGCTGCATAGACAGGTTTGTGTCACACTGAGAAGTGGCTGGGTTTGGTAAGGAGCCTCCTTATTAACAAGGGATTTTTTTTTTGTTTGTTTGTTTTGCTCTTTGTGTGTGTGTGTGATTTTTATCTATTTTTATCTATTTTTATCTATTTTTATCTATTTTTATCCATTTTTATCCATTTTTATCCATTTTTATCCATTTTTATCCATTTTTATCCATTTTTATCATCATTTTTTTCCCATTTTAAAAATGTATTTCTTGGAAGGCTGGGCAATGTTTTTGGCCATTCCCTTCTGAAAGGTGACTCCCCCAGGGTGGCTGGACTGTCCTCTCCAGGCAACCCTGGCCCAGCTGCAGCATTTTCTGACCTTGCCCTGCTCAAATTTGGGTTTTCAACTTGGCCCTAAGAGAGGATCCCTCCTCTCACTCTCTCTTCATTTCTTTCCTGAACTGTACTCACTGATTTGTTTAATTTAGAGATCAAGAGATATTTACCACTATTTGAAAACTAACCTGGCAGTGTGCAGCTCCTTGCAGGTAATTCTTGTTCTCTGTTTAAAAAGGGCCACAATATCTGGGGTGTCAGCCTGGGCATTGCAGTTTTTGAATGAGCACAGGGCTGTGATGTCAGGGGAACACCTCAGCAGCTCTGCCATGCTCTGAACTTCAATAATACACAAAGCTGCAGAGCTCTAGTGAGGCCACTTTTAGTCAAGTTGTTTTTAAAGTGTCTAATTTCCTGAACTGAATGAAGACTTGGTTCCTGTTTCCTTCTCCCAGTGTGGGTTTCTGTCACCAGTTAATTCCCTTACTGGGAGCAGGGTCCACAAAGGGATTGGGCATCTGCTACTCCCATTATTTGAAAAAAAAACCCCTATTAATATAATTAATTTGCATTTAATAAGACATTTTAATCCTTTACATTATTGTTCATCGAGAGTTGATTTTTTTCCCTAAGGACTTGAGACCAAAAATATTTGTATTATTGTCTTTGAAGTGTGGCATTGAATCCTGAGTTATCTCAGTCCTGGTGTTGCTGCATCTCCTGATCAGACAAATCTAAATCATTTTTCCCAAATGAATTTTAACTCTCTTAGAGGAATTAGTGTGAGAGGCTCAGTAAACTCCCAAAAAAATATGAAAGAAATGAAGCCAAGGTCCAAAGCATGAGAGTGGAATTGTGCTGAAGACTTTTCAGGGAACATCCTTTCCAAATCTCTGCTTTGGTTTGGGGGAGGATGTGGCCAGGTGTGAAAGGAATAAATATTTAATGAAGACAAAACAGTAAAATAAGCTGAGATCTTGTTTTCTAAACGCCCTTGCCCACAGGTATTGTCTTTAAATTAAAGAGTTAATTGACTTTATAAGTTTAGTTCAAATATTCTTGAGCAAAAGCTGATTCTGGCAGAGAGAGAGAAACATGTTTTAATCCTTAATACACTTGGATATTTCAGATATGTCTCTTCTTGCACAGCTCTATGGAAATCTTACTGGATTTCATTCTTTAAACTTAAAAATATAACCTCTAAGCTTAAAAATACATTTTTTTAAAAACTCACAAACACTTTACAATCCTTTTTCTTACGCTTTAAAGTCTTTGGTTAGTTTAAAACCTGACTTCTTTAGGCAGAGGGAGTGAGGATAGTGAGGTTTATTGTTTCAGTGCAGAGTGAAGGAAATTGCTCCCCAAACATGTGCTTGTTGTTAAATCCATGTACAGGCTGGACATGTGTTTGAGATTTCTGCAGTTGCCACTACCTTTAGTTATTTATTTATTTTTTTTAAGATCATACTGTAAAGTAAATGGTTCTTAGGAGAGAAGTTTTTGCTAAGTTTTTTTGTGGAAAAATCTCAACAAAATTTTGTTGTTCTGGGTTTTTTTCTCTTTCTCTTTTTTTTTTTTTTTTTTTTTTTATTAACAGTTCTGCTTGTGCTGTTGCCTTTTTGTTTGAAAACACATATATTGTAGTAAAAACATCTTGACAACATGTTATTCTCTTCCTTCCTTTTTTTTTTCCTGTCCATATTTTTGGAATTTCATACTGAAACATCTCCTTTTTTAGATTTGGAGCCATTCCTGTGAAGCTTTGAGGAGCTGCAGTGCAGTCATTGGTTTTACTGCGGTGCTGGAAAAGGCATTTTTAATGTGCTGGGAGTTAATTTTTCATGGGTGGGAATGATGTGTTGTAAGGGGCAAAATCCAGGAAAAAGCAGCTACTGAGGTGTGATGATGACTGAAAAAATACAATTCTTTGTGTGGTTGTACACACACAGAGTTCAACTATGTGTTTATGTATAATAAAAAAATCTTAATAAGATGATAAAATTTGGATAATTCTACTCTGGGCAGGGGAGAGGGTGTGGAGGTGGAGTTTTTGGAATCCTGGGGATCTGAAGCAATCCATGCCCATGCACTGTAGGGATGGTATCTATTGGATATCTATTGGGTATCTTTGATATTTCTGTTTATTAGGCACTACACCAGGTAGTAAATGACCCTGTTACACTGTGTGGGAGCAGAGTAACAGCTCCAGCCCGTGGGGAATTTTGTATTCTGCTTTATTTGGGTGGGAAAGGCCAATCCCAGCATTTCCTTTCTGCAGCAGTAACACTTTTAACCTGTGCTGCTGTAACAGGAAAAGAACTGCACAAAATCAAATTTTGGATTCTTTTTCTCACTCCTGCTGTAAAACCTGGTCTGTGTGTGCTCTGAGTGTTGAATTTACTCTCTGAAGCTTTCCCTGTGGATTTTGCAGGATCCAGAGAGGAATGGAGACTCCCTTGGATGTTCTGTCGAGAGCAGCATCCCTGGTCCATGCTGACGATGAGAAACGTGAGTTCCCTGCCTGCCTGGCTCCAGCTGCTCTGTGTTTGCTCTCTGGGTCAGCCTGGGGGCTGCTTTCATCCACACTGGAATTTTACTGAGTCCGGGATGTGTAAAAAACTCTCTTCAGGGTCATTTAGGTGTGTAGGGAACCCTTCAGAGGTTGTTTCCCAATTGGATTCAAACTGGATCGTTGGTAGTTTGATTTTTGGAGGATTGTGAAGTTTTTCCCAGCATTGGTTGGGTTGTGTGGGGTTGGTTTGTTTTCCCTTTCTTCTGGAGATTCACCAGCTCCAGAGGAATGGGGAACAGGACATTTGCAGGGATGTGAAAGAGCAGTTCCATCTCACAATCCTTGTTTGTTTTCTGTTCACAACTTCCCCCCATTCTGAGTAGAAGTGGAAGGAGCTGCAGTGTCAGGACAAGAAATATTCTGTGGCAAAATATTACTGAAACCAAGGGTAGAACACAATCTTATCATGAGATATTTAGTATTCTATTTTTTCACTTTTGGTGCAAAATGGCAGATCTTGGGACAAAGAAATAAATGGGAAAGGTCTTGGATTCTGAATTAAGGGAGATTTCAATCTTGCTGCTCATCCTTGGAACTTTTGCTGCAGGGCTGGAAGGGAATCCAGTTGGTTCAATAAGGGCATCCTTGGGATGTTTAGGGATCTTTTGACATCTAAAACGTGTTTGTGTCCTTGAAAATCCCTTGTTTTGGAGAGTGTTGGGTTCTGTTCCTGTACCTGGGAGTCATTACAAAGACTGACAAATAATAGAAATATGCATTTATTTTAAAATGTATTGAATTCATGTGAAGGTGCCTCTCTTTTCCCACTTGCATTGTTAGCAGGCAAAAAGTTGTGGTGGAGCTGCTGTCAAACCAAGGCCAGGTTCAGAACTCAGATAACTCCCAGATAATTTTGGTTACATCTCATTTAAGAGCACACAGCTGGGTGGGCACCACTGGGCTGCAGAGATTTCAACTGATAAAAACTCTCAGCTTGGTTGTTATCACTAATAATGAGCTCTTAATTTGCCTTTCTCTGCCAGCAAAAGGGAATTACAGGGTTATAAATAGTCAGAGGCTCATGCTGCCAGTTATTTGGGTAATATTTTTGCTATTCATGGGAAGAGCTTCAGGTGGGTTAACTCGTGTTAGAATAATATTTTCAATTCTGCCAAGGTGCAGTGTCACTTCACAGGTCAGATTGTTACCTGCATGGTCAGTAATGAATGTGTTTTCTGAGCAGTGTGTGCACTTTGGGTCTCAACTCAGGAGAAAAATGGTATTTTGGATTTCTGACTAGCAAAATGCTATTTTGGATTTCAAACTGCTTTTGCCAGTTGCTTCTGTCCATAAAATCACCTTTTAAGATGAATGCAGCTTTTCTTCTTTTGGCTCCTTTGCTGTGTGTACATTTTTGAAAATGATTGGCATTGAATATTGAATGAAATAATTGGTTTAATGTAAATCTGCTTTGTAATGGATGTTGGTGTTGCTGTTCTTGCCTGTTCGCTGCTCAATAAATACCAGGTTTTCAGTGGTGCAACTGCAGAGGGATATTTGGTGGATTTGCCCCAATTATTGACTATTTCTAGTAAAATGAACAGCAGTGGAACTGCTTGGGAAATAATTTCAACCATGATTTTGGCCCGAGGGCAAGGGGGGATTTCTTTTGGCTACATTGAGAAAAGTATATTTTGAATTTATATTCTCAGTTTTCTTGAGTTTAAACGCATTCCTTTTGGTCAACTATTGCCTGAGACTGTAGCTTGATTCTGAGCTCCACAGGGCAGGAATGTTGGATTTTAGAGGATCCAGAGGAACTTTGATTCAGTGCAAGCTGCATGTGAGGGAGCTGATGTGGCTCTGGTTCTAATTTACATTCCTTTAGTCTTACCACTTAGACTTAATTAGATTTATGCCACTCTGCAGCTTCTTGTGCTGCCTGCAGCTTGCCCTGCTGCTGTAGCGCAGCCCAGAGTGCTGCAGGAGCTGCTCAGAGCAGAGAAACGAGCTTGTCTCAGCTTTTGGAACTCATTCTGGGTAAAAAAAAAGTTAATTTGGAAGTTAGTTTTAATCCTGAATTTAGCTGTTACCCCTGAGCTTTCAGTGAGGTTCTAGCAGTGGTGCTGTCTGCATTTCTGTATCCCCACTCTGTCTAAATCAGAATTCTGCAGTGTTTCCAATATTCCAGTCATGACCAGGAGTGCAGCAATATTACCAGTATTTATGTATTGGTAATTTATTAATAATGCGTATTATTATAAAAATTAATGTTCAATATCTATGGATTTAATGGTTTGAAATGTGAAGGATCCTGCACTCACTGCAGGGCCAAGTAATGCTGGGATGTCTTAGTGTGTGAGTACAAATCATAAACTGCTTAAAACAAATACTTTTCAACTGTTAAGAGTTGAAGAAATGAGTTTAAACTTAAAGAAACTTAAAGAAAATGAGTTTAAAGAAATGGGTTTAACCTCAGCCAGCAACCAGGTGCCACACAGCTCCTCACCTGCACGTCCCCAGCCCTGCTGGGATGGACCAGAGAAAAGAGTAAAACCTGTGAAAATGAAGAAAATAAAAAAATAAGAACTCTTAAATAATTGAAATAAGATGTTATAATTATGATAATGGAAAGCAAAAAGGCAAAGAGGGAGGAATAAAGGCCAGGACAGGCAGGGAGTGACAGTGGCCCCCAGGTGATCCCCCAGTTTCCATCCTGGATGTTCCTTGGGCAGTGCTGGGTTAACCCTGGGTGCTGCCTTCAGTCCCATCCCTGGTTTAACTCAGGAAATATAAACTGGTTTTCAACAGCTCCCAGCTGAAATCATCCTGCACTTGTTAGCAATGAACATTTATGAAGCACATTTGTTTTAACTGCTGTGTCACAGGGAAAGATTAATGATGGAGCAGGAATTGGCTACTGCACTTTGGGATTTTAACTCTTACATGGAGGTGGGAGCAGTTATTTAGGGCTTGTTGTATTTAAAAAATCCAAAGGAGGCTGAACAAAAGAAGACAGGCAATGATGTCACTGTGAGGCAGACCTGTTAAAGGCTGGTCACTAATTTCTGACTTGTCAATAGTGGAGAAAAGACCATTAAAAGATCTGTTTTCCCTGATGAGGAGCTGTAGGTAATGTACAACTATTTCATCTGTGAATGGCACCTGGAAGGGCTTGCTGGGTTCTTTCCAATCCCAGAAATGGGATTTAGAAGCAGTAACCATCCATCCCTGTGATGTGCATCTCTGCTGGATTTTTATTGTTATCACAGCCTTAAACCTGACAGAACGTGGGTTATTGAGAATTTGAATTTTGCAGTTTCCAATGAGATGTTTGACAGTGGTTACTCTCCTGTCCCTGCACTGTTCTTCCTGGGCTTGTTGTGATTTCTCATCTGCTCAGGGCTTAGTTTGGCTGCTTTTGGAAGAGCCCAGGATAAGCTGGGAGGGTTTAAGCAAATATTCAAGGAGTGAGGAGGATTATAATTTTGTATCTATCTGGTATAAGGGGTTTGGGAACTGGTCTTTCACTTACAAACAGGGTTTTAAAAGCATAATCTTGAGAACAATTGAGAGAACAGTGAAGGAAAGCACTAATTGCACATTTTATTGTAAGCGCTTTGAACTCAGTCTGTGTGGATTTATAGGAACACTTCTACACTTCCCTCCAATATGGAAACCCAGTTTAAAAATATGGGGAATAATAAGAAAAACCATGTTTATTCTCACTCTCTCAGGGTAATACAGTGAAAAACCTGCTGTGGGCAAGCAGGAGAAAGATAGATACACTTCCAGAAGGAAATGAAAGGTTTGAGAACAGCTCCTAAATGGCACCACCAAGTCCTGGGTAAAACTTTGTATTTTAATGCCTTGGACCAAATCAATACCTGTTGAGTTTTGAGGGATGTTTTACAAAACTGATAGAGGTCTACATTAAACAAAAATAAATTGTCTTTGCTGAATCCATGCTCGTAGCACATGTGCCATCAGCCCATGTGTGCAGGGAAGGCTCAAGTGCCTGTGAGCACTGAGATTGTTTGGCAACAGTTGCTTTTATGTGGTTTACTTTAATCCACTTCAAATAATTAAGCCAGACCATTACAGTTGATATTTCTAGTACAGAGGAATTATTGTGCTTTAAGAATCCCTGCCCTAATCCTCTTTGTAATAAAACCCTTGTGTAGAGACAAGAGCCACAAGCAGATTGTGCTGCTCCTCACTGGTAGCAGGAGTTCATTAGGAGTGTGGATTTTGTGCTGGCTGCCACCCCCTCATGAATAAATTAATAAAAATGCAATGATTATTTGTTTTGGATAGCTGATCCCCAAAAAAATAATAATTAAAAAAAATCCTGCTTCAAGGCTGGAGTTGAGGAGAATTTATTTTTTAGCACTGTTGAAGATGGTGACTCTCTGTAAGCTTATTGTTTTAAATTAAAAAAAAATAGTAGTATTTGTAGCAGAATTAGACTTGAGTGTTGATATTTGTGTTGAAGATATTAGTGATGAAACATTTCCAGCATCACCAGCACTGTCCCACCCACGCTGCTGCTGTTTGTTGTGTAAATTTATGGCAAATTATGGGCAGGGAGCCTGAGGCAGGATTTTAAAATCAATGTTTGCAGGACTTTAAAGAGCTTCCATCCTACCGGGGGAACAGTTCCCTCAGCACTGAAAACACCCCAGGTCCTGAAGGTGTTCTGGATGACTAAAAGTGAGGAATTGGATGGGGTTTGATCTGTGAATGAAGTTGGTACAAAGGAAGTCTCAAGGATCGTTTACGGTTTGGTTTTTGGAGGATTGTGAAGTTTTTCCCAGCATTGGTTGGGTTGTGTGGGGTTGGTTTGTTTTCCCTTTTTTCTGGAGATTCACCAGCTCCAGAGGAATGGGGAACAGGACATTTGCAGAGATGTGAAAGAGCAGTTCCATCTCACAATCCTTGTTTGTTTTCTGTTCACAACTTCCCCCCATTCTGAGTAGAAGTGGGAGGAGCTGCAGTGTCAGGATAAGAAATATTCTGTGGCAAAATATTACTGAAACCAAGGGTAGATTTCCAGTAGAACACAATCTTATCACCAGACTCGCCCTTTGTATTTTATTTTTGCATCTGTAGGTGCAAAATAGCAAATCTTGGGACAAAGAAATAAATGGGAAAGGTCTTGGATTCTGAATTAAGGGAGATTTCAGTCTTGCTGCTCATCCTTGGAACTTTTGCTGCAGGGCTGGAAGGGAATCCAGTTTCCTTAAAAACCTAAAATTAAACCTAAAATTAGGTTTAATAAGGGCATCCTGGGGATGTTTAGGGATCTTTTGACATCTAAAACATGTTTGTGTCCTTCAAAATCCCTTGATTTGGAGAGTGTTGGGTTTTGTTCCTTTACCTGGGAGTCATTACAAAGACTGAGGAAATCCCTGTCTGGATTTTTCCCAATTTAGCCTAAATAAGATTTGACTTTTTTTATATATTTTACATTTTTTTATAATGAAAATGTTGTAGATGATGCTTCCACTAAAACATCTTCCTTCCTGTGACATCCAGGGCTCCTCCAGTGCTGAAGTTTTTTGTTTTGTAGGACAATGCTTGGTGCAATCCTCCTCGGTTGAGGGCAACACAAACCACTTGAATTCAGGTTTTTATTTTGCATTTTGTCTATAAATTTAACAGTATTTTGTATGTGTGGGTTTTTTTCTGAGTGCTTTCAGAGTTTGGGGGTTTTTAATCAGGGTGTGTCAGCTCCTGGGCATCTCTTATTAACCAACCCAGCAGAAATTCTCATTTAGAGCTTGGCAGCTTCTGCAGGACTTTGGTCTGGGGGAGGGTGAGAAGTTCTCCAGGATAATTTCTGATGTGAACATAGATGGACTCACCACATGGACGTTTGTTTCTTCTTTTATGGCTAATTAAAATATTGATTTGGTTGTCTTTTTGCCAGCTTGGTTCAGAGAAGAGGTAGATATTTTATATAGACAAAAAAGTTGGGTCTGAAAAATTAGAGGTGTGATTAGACTCACTTTAATAGCCTGGATTCTTTAATTGTGGGAATTAACGTGTAGTTAAGTAATGGAGTAGTTTTTAATAGTTTAGTTTTTTATGATTTAGCAACTGTGCTTGTGCTCAGAGCTTATCTGTGCTGTCCAGCAAAAGAGAAACTGAAATTTCCTGGAGGAAAAGCTCGGGTTTCTAAGGAACAGCTCAGCAAAAATCTACATTTGCAATCCCTTAAGAGCCGTGAGAGGTGTTAAAAGTACATTTATCAGCTTGTCATGTAAGTAACGTTTGATCAATGGTGGAGGGAGTCCTGGTAGGTTTGGAGTGGAATTTGTCACATAAATCATCTTTTTGTATTTTTAAATGGAAGGGGAGAAGTATGGAAATGTGATGTTTCAGCATTATAGTAATAATGTGATGGAAAACCAGAAATGGTTCAATCCTTGAGATGCAGCCTGAATCATCTGATGTGTGTGAACACCAAAAGCTCAAAATAATAAAACTCTGAGTAATAACATGGAGAGCGTTCTGCTTTCCCATTGATGAGCCCCACAGAAAACAGGAATATCTTCTGGTTTAAATATCACTAAAGCTGGTTTTTAGTCAAATATCTGAATAGCTGAACTCCTGACCCTTCTGCTTTTTGTCTTTGCTAAACCTTTATCTGTTTTTCTCACTCGGGGTCTCACAGGGTAACTTCCTGTGAGTGCTCTCAGGACCATCCCATTAATTTTAGGATTTTCTTGGAAGTCCCAGGTTAGGAGGTAGGACAGCTTGCTTGCTTGGCTTGTTTCGTTTGGAAAAAAAACAAGGAATTATTCTTACCCTCAAAGTTTCACTTTTTTTTTTTTTTTTTTTTCTTCCCTCTGAGTTTATTGTAGCAAGAAAACAAAAGGATGTTTTCAACCTGTTAAATAGGCTGGAAAATGGGACAATTGTGTGCCTGGCGCCTCGATGCGTTTTAGGAGCAGGGGAACCCCATTAGCAGAGCCAGGGGAGGGATGGGAATTCCAGCAGGAACAAAAGGGGCCTGAGTGTTTCTTGGGAATTATTTTTTCTTTTTTTAAATAAGTTCAGCTGCAGTTTGTAAACACCGTTAGAGCATCCTTCAGACAGCCCCAGATGTTCCTGCCCAGTGGCAGCAACACAATTGGGGCTTTTCTGCCCTTCCCAGATCATTTGGGATAAAATATAAAATATCAAATACAGTTTGCTGGAATTTCATCCCTCTCAATGTTGTCTGGCGAAGCGGAGGGATCTCCTTGCTGGGATGGAATTTGCCATCAGATCCCAGCAATCCCAGCTGGCACATCCCATATGGGACTTGGTGCACAAGCTCCTCAAATGATTGTCATTTCTCAAACGCTGGCCTCGGGATTTATTTACCCCCCCCCCGAAAAAATCCCTGCTCTGTTTAACCAGAACTCCTATTTGTTACAGCCTGAATTCCCCCAAACATCGCAGGGAAGTCATTCCCTGATTGGGTTTTGTCTGTGGGGATGGAAACCAGCCTGGAAATCTGCCCGTTCTTCCCGTGGCACACATTATTTGGCGAGTTTCATTTGGGTTTAGAGAGGAAAAAAAAAAAAGTTTTTTGTTTATTACAAGTACTGCAGGCTGGGTAGGAAAATGCAGGATGTCCTTTAGGAGCACAGGGAACATTCCTGGAAATGGCACTGCCACACCTGGAGAGGCACAACTGGTGAGGGGAAAGGAAGTATTTCAGCTGCACTTGGGATTTGGCACATTTACCACTTTCTCTACCTTTTTTTTTTATGTACTTTTGAAAAACAAAGTTTGTTTTTTTGGTAAAATTGGAAAAGTTGAAGAAAAAGACAGTAGGAGACAGAAAGAAAGTAAAGAGATGAAGTTAAATGGCTGGGTGTCTGGCATTTAGCTAATAGTACACTTATTTTTTTATTTCACTACTCTGTTGTATATTCACAGACTACTATGTATATTCATACTTTTCATAAGCTAGCTTATGTATTTTAGGAGCTATTCTGTATGGTCTTTTCTCAGGTTTGTTTTTTAGAGTATATGTGGTTTTTTGGCTGTGGTTTTGGTCCTTTTTTATTATTACTTGAGTTTGGGCTTTGGTCTGTACTTTCTACAGATGGGAGGTGCTGAAAATTAACATTTTAGCAGTAGGGTCTTTATCATATATTTACTGGATGTTATTTTAACTAAGCAGACAGCTCAATTACAAGCACTACTATATATTAGCTACTTTACTGCTATTTTAAAGTTTTGTTAATAGCAGAAATAAAAGCTGGATTTATACAGCAAAGTTATTCTAACGCTATACATACAGCATTTATCTTAATACTTGCAAAAAGCCAATAATTTAATATGTATTTATAACAGATTTGGTATATTTACCACTTTCTCTACCTTTTTTATATACTTGTTTCTGTGGGTATTTATTTCAGCACTTTATCAAGTGTCTGGAGTAGAGCACTCAGCAATTTCCTTGTTGCCTTTAACACCGTGTCTTAAACCAGGCTAACATTATAAACCCAATTCTTCCAGCAGCAGTTAAAATTGCCTTTAAATTAAAAGTTAAAAGTTAAAATTGAGGTGGTCCTATGCAACCTTCAGTCCTTGTTCACTCCCACAGCCTTCAGTGAAATGATCATAGACATTTTACAGTTCTGCTGTAAAAAGCAGCGTTGCAAGTTCTTAGTTAATGAGCATCTGTTTGGAATTTTCTCTTTTCTCTGGCTGGGAACCCAGACTTTATTTATGGTGTGCAATTCAAATTGTGACCTGGAGGAGGAGGAGGGATGTGAACATGGATTTTTCAGTGCAAGGTGAGTGTCCTGCTGGAATGGCTTGTGAAACAGGGAGGATACAGTCAATTAACAGACTGCTTTACCAACTTCTGCTTTTTTTTCTGTTGTTCAAGAACAAAAAAAAAAAAAAAAAAAAAAAAAAAAAAAAAAAAAAAAAAAAGGCAGTGCTTTGCTTCAGAAGCCTGAAGAAAAGCTTATTTTTTTTCCTCCAAGAAGCAAACACTAAAATTACTTGCTTTTTTTAAAATTTATTTTCCCTCTTTTGCTGCTGACTCAAAAAATCAATTCCCTGTGAAAGCAGAATTGTGGCTGCAAATCTGCAGGGCAGCCATAAACAATGTCACTGCAGAAAATTCTGTCATCCATAAGCCTAAAAGAAGAAATGCTGCTTATTTAGCAAATTGAAGAGTGATTTATTACTCTCCTCTGATAGTTTTTTTTTTCCTCTTTCTTTTCTGACTTTAAGCTTAATTAATTGAAAGATGTCCCAAAACACTTCCAGTATTTATGTTCATCCCCTGCCAATAGTTTTGTGCTGGGTGATGATAATTTCCTAGCAGTGGAATAAATTTGCTTTAGGTACACACTTACTGCTTTGTAAGGCAGAGAAAGTCCAAACAATTGGGCAGAAATTGGGCAAATAAACACACCCCAAATCCCTTTGTGTGTTTTCTTGATTCAGAGGGAACAATTCTACTACAAACCCTGGGATTTTTTTCTGGAATGATGCCAAGAGCAGTAAGTGCTTTTATTTTCTGGGTCTGTTTGGTTTGTGTGAAAACATCCGTGTGTTACAACTGGAACTCTGTGACTGGAAATCTCCTGCCTTTATTTGTTTTTTTGAGGGCTGGATGGACGTGGCTCCTGACAGAATTCTGAGTGCCCAGTTCATCCACAGCCCCATCTGTCCCTCTTCCCAATTTCTGCATCTCCATGAACCACCTGCTTAGCCTGGAATAAAATTAGATTTTATAAACGTGAAAAACTAGTTCTTTCCCATTTGAACTCGCCTCTAAAATATGAGGTCTGTTAAGGATCTTTCAGTTGTTTTTATCCTTAGATTTCCCTCATCAGCAGACAGTATAATGGTTTTCCAACAGTGCTCTGGAATTCCAGTGTGTTCAAGTTGAGCAGTGATGAAATCTGTGATCCTACTGTGCAAGGATCTGTCTTTGGGAGAATTTGTGGATATATTTTTATTTCTGATATTATTTTTTTTTCTTTGGATTTTCCAGAATTTTTTTTTCCAGAATTTTTTTTCCCAGAATTTTTTTTCCCAGAATTTTTTTTCCCAGAATTTTTTTTCCCAGAATTTTTTTTTCCAGAATTTTTTTTTCCAGAATTTTTTTTCCAGAATTTTTTTTTCCAGAAAATTTTTTTTCCAGAAAATTTTTTTTCCAGAAAATTTTTTTTCCAGAAAATTTTTTTTCCAGAAAATTTTTTTCCCAGAATATGTATTTTTCCCAGAATATGTATTTTTCCCAGAATATGTATTTTTCCCAGAATATGTATTTTTCCCAGGATGTATTTATTGCAGAATGTTGGTACTTAGCATAATTATACTATTTTATGCTACGTACATGCCTACTCAAATTACTCTTTTATTGCAAAATTATGAACTCCAATTTTAAAAGTGTATTTGAATAGTTACTTAGCTTTAAATACATCAACACTGATAATAGTCCTTAATAGAATTATCAATCAATAATTATTCATATGTTGAATAAAATAAGTGCAGAGCTTATGAAGAATGTAATTTGTCAGTGTTTGAGTATGAGGGAAAATAATGGGCTTTGCACTGTTGTCTTCTGTGGAAAGGAAGAAAAACTTGGAAAAATTAAAAACAAAAAAAAGGAGATTTTTGATTATTGCAGTTTTTAGAATGATATTTACTGATCTCAGTGGAGAGCTCTGAGCTGTGTGACTGTTCCTGATGAGCCTCAGCGAGCTCCTGGCAAAATCCCTGCCTCAAGTTTTATTTTTCATGGAATTTTATGCCACCAAGAAAATCCACCTCTGGTGAGCTGTATCCCATCTCAACACTCCTTTTTTTTTCCCTCTCTGTTACGTGTGAAACATGAATTTTTCAGGTCTAACCCACCCCTCCCAGCCTGGCAGTGAGGCCGCTCCCGCTGCAGTCACCGCTCTCAGACCATCCTCAGTTACTGACAGGCACTGACTGATTGATTTTATACCCCACTTTGTGCTCAGGTTCTCCCCATCCTGAGCAAACACTGACCCCTCAGAGCTCTGTCAGCCTCAGCAGTTTTGGCAGAATGTGCTGAAGCTTCTCTGCAGCCAGACCAGCTCCAGAGACGACCATCACACACAGGATATCCCAACACCACCGCTCCTTCTCATGATTCCCAGCAGATGTTTTGACTTTAAAGGTCACTGTAACTCTGTGGCCAGGCTGGCTCCTGGCTCCCCAGAGTGTGCCAGCAGAGCTCAGGGCTGGAATGTGCGTTCCTGACATCAGGAATGAGATTTCATGGATTTCTCCTTCGCTGCTGTCCTTATCCAACCAAATCTCACCAGACTCACTTGGGCAACAATGGGCAGAGCATGATTTAAAATGGTAATTCCGTGTCAGAAGAGAGATTATGTGAGAAATTAGGACTTGGTGGGATTCTCAATGGCTTTAAGACAATTTCTGGAGTTCTGCAGGCTTTGATTTTTGCAAATTTTTAAAATTTTTTTGCAATTTAAAGATAAATTTAATCTTCAGGATTAGATTTATCCATCTATAGGCAGAGCAGAGGCAACCTGGCAAACCCTTGTGACAAGTGCAGTCTGATGTTGTAATAAAAACTTGACTATTGATACCTGCCTGCACCCTGATGGAGTTCATGCCACTTTCTGCTCTCTTCAGACTCAAATATTTATTAGGAACGGGAGAAAGGCTGACAACAGAAAAATGTAGATTATTTTTTTTTTTACTAATGCTGGTGGGTGTTCCATTGCACCAGGGTCCCTTTCACAAAGCTTCTCCCCTGGCTGGTGGCTTTTTGCTTTTTCAATCCCCTGTTCCCACTGGACTCTTTTCTATGGTCATCTCTTCAGGTTTGCCTGCCTGTGTCTGTGTGATCATCTGGCAGCTCCATCCTAAAGTCAGTTTGCCTTTTCCCTCTCAGAACTAGGGCACAGTGGCATGAGGAGCTGTTCCCCTGGCCCCAGTGCAATCCCATTAATGCTATTTCTGCTCTCTTCATACTTAAATATTAATTAGGAATGGGGGAAAGGCTGACAACAGAAAAATGTAGAATTTTTTTTTTTAAACCACTGCTGGTGGGTGTTCCCTCCTGCCCAGCACTGCTCTGTTCCAACCTGTCCCCTTGTGCTCCCCTCACCATTTCAGTTATTGAAGGCAGGCAGGTTCTGGGAGCACTGCAGTCACTTCAATTAACAGCTGTAAAGTACTAAAGAGAGAGTTTTGTAAAGTACTTAAAGAAAAGGAAAGGGAAAGGAAGAACTTTGATTTATTTCTCAGATTGGATTCTGTCCTGGCTTTGGCTGGGACAGAGTTTTTTCCTTCTGTCACGACAGATTCCAAATATATTTGTACAAACCCTTGTTTCCCTTTCCTCTTTGGATTCCTGTTCTTCACTAAGTTGGAAAGGGATCAGAATTTTTCCTCTTAAAATGGCTTAAATTGCATGTTCATTGAAGTAAGGGGAAAATATTTATGCAAATAATGCCACTTTGTGACTTCATTTGGTTGTTAAAACACAGAAAAGATAAAGAATTTCTCTGGTAGCTGTAGAATAACTGATGTCTCCTTTGAGAAATAGAAGCTGTAAATGAAGATTTTGTTTTTGTAAGGTCTCTTTCACGTTTACTTTCTGCATTCTCTGAGGTCTTATTTTTAATTTTCCTCTCACCTGCCATTATGAAGGCAGTGGTCTGTGATTAATGGATTGGAGGCTGCAAATGAGTGTGCAGCTTATTGGTGGAATTAAATTCCATGGGCCAGCTATTTAATTAAATGTTCCATGTGAATTGGACTCTTTGGTTTTGCATGGCCCTGAGGAAATGCACATAATGCCATTTGTCGAGTAACTGAGGTTATTTTGATTGCACAGAAATTGATTGTTATTAATGTAATTAAACATTTAAAAATTCAAGGCTTTTCAGCAATCGTTAATTTATTTTTTTAATGAGAATTTCTTCTGTGTTTTGTTGAAATAGTAAGAAATACTTGAGGGTGGAGAATTCCAACAGTGAATGAAAGAAGAGGTGAAAATGGGATTGAAGGAAGGACAAGGCTGTCCTGTGCTAGAAAATAATTAGTACAATTTCTTTGCCATGATGTTTTAGCCCATTATTCTTACAGATATTTCAATATTATTAATAGATATAAAATTTATTAATATATATTATATAAATATACAAAATATTATTAATATTTATTAATATAGAATATTTAGATATATAAATATTTTATAAGGTTTAATATCCACGTGCTTCTGAAGTAAATGTGTGAGAAGGAAACTGGTGAAGCACAGGGAATTCCACAGGGAATGAAGCTGGAGGCTGAGGAGAAAGGAATTGACAACTTCAAAGTTCCTTTAAGAGCTGCAACATCATTTCTTGAAGTCTGCTGTAATCATATTTTAGCCCATAACTGGTTTTTTCAGCCTGTGAGTTTGGGTTTGTCACTGCACTGAGAAGGAGGTGTTAATGTGTTGTGATTTAAATCAGTGACAGCAGTTTGTGCCGTGCAGAGTTGGGGATAAAATAATAATATGAGGAATGAAATAACAGTGTGACAAATGCTGGTGTGTCACCAGCACATCCCCTTCCAGCTTGTTCCCGGTTTTAGGCTGTGTATGATCAATTTTACTCAGAAACCAAGGCAGGAAATCAACTTTGGGAAGTTTTCATGACACAGCAGCATCAGTTCAGCGAGTTCACTGATATGATTAACACACACTGGATCAGTAGAAATTATTTTAATTGATTCCAACCTTCAGAGCTTTTACTGCAGTTCACTTGGATCAGACCAAGAGCAATCTTTATAATTGGAATATTAGAGGAGATGAGATGTGTGAGTGTGTGAAGACAAGAATTTGATGTTTCTAATGGGATTTTTGTGTCATCACTGTCACCCTGCCCTGGGACCTGTTTGTCTGCACTCACTGAGCTGAGCTTCTCCTGAACAGCATTGCCCAACCCTGCCATCCAGAGGTGCAGGATTTATTTATTTTCTTTGTTATGCAACACAGCAAACCAACTTGTCTTTCTTTTATATAGTATCTTGTGGGGTTTTTATTTTGTTTTCTGTCAGAGCCAGGATTAAATGCTCAAGAGATAGATTTTGTGTTCAAACTCAGATGTTTATTAATTCTTATCTATGTGACAGTCTTACAAGTTGTGAGTTCTGGCTGACAAAGTGAAAAATGCCTCTGTCTCTATCTCTCTACAAGGCCTTTTAAGCACAAACTGTCCAATTAAGAAATAGTACTTGAATTATTTTTACTTTTAACCCGATAACCAACCACCTGTGGCCGCAATGTGGATTTTTCTACCCAATTACAAAATACCACCCAGACCCATGGAGAAGGTGAAAAAGAAGGACTAAACCTCCATCTTGTTTTTATCTATATATTACTGTATTCTAAAGCCTTAAACTCTTGAGTTTTTCCCCCTGTGATATCACACACTTCTATCCAAACTCCACCCCCACAATCCCAGTGCTGTCACTCAATTTTGGGAGCCTTTTCCACAGCCTCAGGTCAGTGCAGTGTTTGCTTGGGGGTCAGTGCCTGTCAGCACAGAGAGTCTGAAATCCTCAGTGCCCAGGGCTCCAACAGTATCTTTTTTTCTGTGAAACTTTGTGAGCTGTTGGGTATTTGATCACCTCTGGCAGTGCTGGGGTATCACTCCTGATGCTGAATCCTGATGTGGCTAATTGGTTTCTTTGGGATTGTCTTCACTGCTCAGACGTTCCTGACACAAATTCGATCTTCCAGGAAGGCTAAATTGAGCAGGCTTTAAGCTGAGCTGGTTGGGAGTATAAAATACAGCCTAAATCAGCTCAACAGGAATGGTGGTGTTGGGATATCCTGTGTGTGATGGTCGTCTCTGGAGCTGGTCTGGCTGCAGAGAAGCTTCAGCACATTCGGCCAAAACTGCTGAGGCTGACAGAGCTCTGAGGGGTCAGTGTTTGCTCAGGATGGGGAGAACCTGAGCACAAAGTGGGGTATAAAATCAATCAGTCAGTGCCTGTCAGTAACTGAGGATGGTCTGAGAGCGGTGACTGCAGCGGGAGCGGCCTCACTGCCAGGCTGGGAGGGGTGGGTTAGACCTGAAAAATTCGTGTTCCACATGTAACAGAGAGGAAAAAAAAAAAAAAAAGGAGTGTTGAGACACAGTTCAGAGGTGGATTTTCTTGGTGGCATAAAATTCCATGAAAAATAAAACTTGAGGCAGGGATTTGCCAGGGGTGATGTGAGTGCTGCTCCACACTGTCAGCACAGCTGAGCTCCTGCTTTGTGCTCTCAGTGACAGGAATTTACTTGTGACAAATCTGCTGCAGCCTGACAGAATATCAAGGACTTTAGTGGCTTTGGAGCTGGGAGGAGTATTTGCTGAGGAAAATCAACAGGCACCTGGTTTGTGTTCTTTTGGTGTTCCCTGTGGAAATGATGTGTGCACAGGGAGAATCTGTTGGGATATCTGATATAGCAGAGGGAGAGTTTCCCTTTGTAGCTGCATCCTGCTGCTGATAACTCTGTGAGGTGAACTTTGATCTTGGCATCATCTGCACTGCAGATTTTTTTCTTTTTTTTACTGAGGCTGTTGCCTTGCCAATGGGCTCATTCTCATGAATGATAATTAATTTTAATTATTGTGAGGTTTGTGGATATGGAGACCTTGTTCTTATATTTGATTTCTTACATTTGATCAGAGAAATTGTGTGAGGACATCTTCCTGAGACCAAAGTCAGGCTATGGGGTTTTTTAGCTGAAGTTAAGGAGCAGATTATGCTCCCTGAGATGTTTGAAGGGTCACAAGAATTCAGGAATGTCCAAGATATGCAACTCAACCAGGTTTTCCCAGAGGGCAACATGTCAAACAGCCTTTCCTGGCCCAAATTCCCACCTGAAAAAGGCTGTGGAAGGACAGCAGGTGTGTTGGGTTTGGGGTGGGACACAAATGATTCTTGCTAATGAGGGAGGTTTTAATTAACCAAAAAGCTTTTTGAGGTGATAAATACTTTGGGATTTTCTGATCTGCTTTATGCTGGGATTACAGATCAGGATTTACAGGCAGGAACTGGCTCTTCTCTCTCATGCAGAGGGTAAAAAATGCTTCAGTTTGCTGTGAGATCAAACCATCTTTGTGGGAAGAATCTGAATTTCTATCCAAAGGTAAAGAGAGGAGTGTGCAGAGCCCAGTCTGGAAGATTATCCATCTATAGGTAAAATAGAGGCAACCTGGCAAATCCATGTGACAAGTGCAGTCTTATGTTGTAATAAAAACTTGAATATTGTTACCTGTCTGCACCCTGATGTGTTCCCACTGGACTCTTTTTTATTCAGGTTTTCATGCCTGTGTCTGTGTGATCATCTGGCAGCTCCATCCTAAATTTATTTTGCTTTTTCCCTCTCAGAACTAGGGCACAGTGGCATTAAGAGCTGTTCCAGTGACCTCAGTGCAATCCCATTAATGCTATTTCTGCTCTGTTCATACTCAAATATTAGGAATGGTGGGCGCAAAGGCTGACAACAGAAAAATGGAGATTTTTTTTTTACCACTGCTGGTGGGTGTTCCATCTCACCAGGGTCCCTTTCATGAAGCTCCCCTGGCTGGTGGCTTTTTCAATCCCCTGTCAGTGCATGAACAGGTCAGACAGGTTCTGCCTGAAAGGAACAACCAGCCCAGGAGTTTTTATTTGTAATTAGGAGAGTGGATGAAAGCAGGGCGTGGTCCTTGCACAGTCAGGATCTGACTGGCTTCTGTGCCTGCAGGGAAATCTCATCTTCCTGCCCGAATTTCTCCAGCTGCCACAGAGGTGGATCCTTGCCCCAGGTGAAAACTGAATATTGGTGTTTGCACTGCTCCTTGCAGACAGAAATTCTGCACGGGTATTATTCCTGATCTGTGTTCAGTGTTAGAAAATTCACCTTTTAGAAGTAAAAATACTGATCGTGTGGCTTTGGTTTAGGTGCATTCTTCTCTTTATATATATAATTAAAAAAATTAAGAATTTCTTCCATTGTGTTCTGGGTGTTTAAGTATCTGACTTCAGGGAAAGCTCAAGGCAGTGAATTGTGAATTTGTTCTGAGACAGGAGATCTCCACATGGCCGAGTGCATTTGATGGATGGGACACCAAAGGAGAAAATGGATTTTGACAGTCTTTATCCATCTACACTTGTAAAAAGTTGTTCTGCCCAACCCAAACAGTTTTGGCACTTCATGATTGGCCTTCAGAAATGTTCAGTTCAGAAGTTTTCATTCATTTCCAGTTCTGAGTTTGTGGATTCACTTTGAGGCCTAATTTACATGATTTTTAAAAAAATATCTGTTAGATTTAAAAGCTGGAAAAAAAAATTGTGTGCAATATCTTCAGGTGCCCACGGGAGAACCAGGCCTTTAAGAAAAGCATCAGCATTGCAAAACTTTGCAATATTATGGAGTTGCAACATAAAGAAGATGGAGGGGAAAAAAGGAGCAATACTCTTTAAACCTTTCTGTATTTTAAAAATTATATGTTACAATATTTATCCTGAAAACTGATTCCTAAGACATGTAATAGTAAAGAGTAGAGTGTCTCCAGCTCAGGATGTTGAAGCTTTTTTTAAAATTTAGTTCATTAATAAATTAAAATTTATTATAGAAGAGTGTGTTAACTTTATTAAATTATTAATTTTTATTGGATACAAAATGACAAATTGTTCGTATCAATGTTGTTAATTATTATTAAATTAAATACTACTTTAATATCTAAAACTATTATATAAATAATATAGAAATATTGATATAGATATATTAATATAGAAATATAAATTTAAATATATAAAATTAATGTTTTTAAATTATGATTAGAATGCAGTAAAGCAGCTGAGCGGGGAGTGCAGGCAGCAGCAGTGTGTGGATTTTGGAGCTCCAGGAGCAGCCACCCAGGACTGGCAGCCAGCCCTGCTCCAGCCCCATCACCAAACTCAATTTTAAGGTTGACACAAACTCAATTTCAAGGTGGCAAACTGGGAGTTTTAGATTTTAAGGTGGTAAACTGGGAGGTTTTGACTTTGAGGCGGCTCTGGTGCTTTAATTCCTGCCTGAAAATCCCGTTGGTGCACACTGGGTGTCTTTTCCTCTCCGTTTGTGACCCTTCCAGCAGATGAACCCCCCACACCAGGGATGTGACTCCTCCTGGCCCAGCCCCAGCAATCATCTTCATATGACACTCCAATTCCTCCAACTTCTGTGAGCAACAAGCCCAGAATTTTTTGGCAATAATCTGATTTACATAATTAGCCCAGCTCACCACCTACAGCTGATTTTTAATATTTTTTTCCCTTGCCTGGGAGCTGGGATTTATTTATAGGGGAATTTTATTTCAGTTGAGACCATTAGGACTTTCTCCTCTTTAGCCACCAGTCCTGTCACAAACTAATCCCTTTTTTACCCTTTTCCTTTGGAAGGAGGTGAATGAGAACTCCAGTACCTCCAGGAATATTTATTTTTCCAGCTTTTTGGAAAGAAGGTGGAATATTCACTGGGTTAGAGAATAAAACATGGAGTTCATGGATCTGAGAGCACCTGTAGCTCCAGAGAAAGAGAATAAAAAGTCAAGAAGGAAAGGATGGAGACAGGGAGAGATTAGGGGATGCTCTGGGAGTTTGATGTGTCACTTCATTTTTGGGATTCCACCATCCCATCACTGAGGGTTTTTTGTGCTGTGTGTGCCTTGACCTGTCCTGTGGCTGCTCCAGAGGAAAACAGGGAACTTCAAAGCCGGAAAATAGGGAATTTTATACCCTGAAAACAGGGAGTTTCAAAGCCTGGAAACTGGGAATTTTAAAACCTCAAAAAGGGAATTTCAAAGCCTGAAAATAGGGAATTTTATAGCCTAGAAACAGAAAATTTTAAAGCCGGGAAACAAGGAATTTTAAAGGCTAGAAACTGAAAATTTTAAGGCCTGGAAATAAGGAATTTCAAAGCCTGGGTCATGAAGAATTAATCTTTGATTGGGAAACTGTGGTGAAACTCTAGGTAAGGTGGGATTGTTGGGAAAAGTTCTTTATTCAAGAAGAGAGGGATGGGTTTAGGCTGATTGGAGGACACATCTTGAGGGAGGTGCTGAGATTGTTGGAAGGGGAGAGAGGAGCTTGTAGGGGAGTGAAAGGGGATGTTAAGATGGAAAATATTTTAATATTTTAAACTATTTCAAGGCTGAGGAAATGTTGGGAATATTTGGAATATTTGTCAAGTTTGGGAAACGCTGAATTTCAGGAAGTGAAGGAGTGGTGGGTGTGAGCCTTGAGGGAAAAAACCCTGATATGTCCCCACAAATCTGCACAGCCAGGGCTGGTTTTTTGTGGTTAAAATTTGGTAGCTGTGATCGTTCCCTGGCTGCCTCTGGGTTAAAAAACAAGTCAAGTGCTAAAACATGACAAATTTCAGGTTGTGGTCACTGCAGTTTCCTCCTGCAGCTCCTCATGGGATGCTGAGGACAACCTGTGCCACGGGCAGTGCTCACCAGAGGGGGATTCTGGTGATTTTTTGGTCAATGAAAAGCCAAAAATTGGGTTTAAAGCATGTTTTTAAAGGTGGTGAGTGATGGTTGTGTGATCCCTGAGAAAACCAGGGTGGAGCTGGCGGAGGGGAAGTGATGGGAAATGTAAATACACACTTTACTGCTTTGTCAGAAAGATGGAAGTGCACAGCAAATAAATGTCTTTTTTAATCCAGGAAGTGATGGGAAATATAAATATACATTTTACTGGTTTGTCAGAGAGCTGGAATAACAAATAAATGTATTTTTTAATCCAAAAATGAAAAACACCCCAAAAAACAACAAAAACAAAACAAAAAACCTTCTTTATCCCATTTCTTTTTTTTCTCATTTCTTTTTTTTCTCATTTCTTTTTTTCCATTTCTTTTTTTTTCCATTTCTTTTTTTTTCCATTTCTTTTTTTTTTTCCATTTCTTTTTTTTTCCATTTCTTTTTTTTTTCCATTTCTTTTTTTTCCATTTCTTTTTTCCATTTCTTTTTTTTATCTCTTTTTTTCCATCTCTTTTTTTCCATCTCTTTTTAGAATGAAAACAGCAAAAGCACAATAAAAAAACTAATGTTGATTCCACTGAAAAATAAGTTTTGGTGGGGAATTTTCAGCATTCTCAAAGTTTCATTTTTGGAAGGAAAGATGCCTCGTGTACCTGTAGAATTGGAAATGGTGACTTTGAGCCGTTGGAAAAAGGGTTTCAGCTTCATTCAGTGCCGGTCCTTGTCCTGCCTGGGGAGCAGCAAAGTTGGGAGGTCGTGGTTTGGAACAGGGGGAGGGTTTCTGACTGATTTTGTGAAGTTTTTCACTATTATTTCTCTGTTTCTGAGACCTGAATTTGTGCTTCTGGACAAGCAAGGACATCCTGTGCAGGATTTAGTGGAATTGGGACAATTTATAACATTCCACTTGTGTCCTACAGGACCCTGCACACATCCATGTGTGTGAATAAATAATACATTACATATTTATAGAATAAAACATGCTCTTTTTATATTAATACTTTCAATAATGCAAAGGTGTTGTTCTTTTTCTTGTGTTCTTTGGTTTTTCGGTATTTTTTCTTCTGTTGATCCAGAGGACCCCCCCCAGCATCCTGAGCAAAGGTTTTTTGGGTGGCCGGGTTTTTGTGAGCACTAAAATTTGGGATAAGTGGGAGTGTGTTTAAGATTGGTTTTGTGTTCTTTTTGGGTTGTTTTGTTTTGTTTTGTTTGGTTTTGTTGGGTTTTTTTTTTTAATTTTTTTTTTTGGGGGGGGGGTGGGTTTTTAGTTGGTTTGGTTGGTTTTTTGGTGTGGTAAAAATATTATTAAGATCAAATACTTTTGAAATAGAGAACAAGACTCTCCACTGGAAAAGAACAGTCTTAGAGCTTGAATGAAATCTCATTTTTATTTAATGGAGTGGGTTGCAAGTTACATAATTGGGTTTTGCAAGAAATACTCATTAATATTTTAATCTTAAAAATTTAGGGTAAGTAATTGCTGTGATGTGCAGAAGCCCAAATTATTTTGTTTCCTAAGGAAAGTTGTGATTGATTTTAGTGCCTGGGACAGCATTGAGAATGCTGGTTTTATCTCATTTCTGAGGTGATTTTAATTACTGGAATATTCAACAATCAAGGTCGGCTCCACAGGTTTCCATTTGTTGACATCTAAGCTCAGTTAGGCCCTGTATATAAATATATATTTATATTAAAAAAAGTGCATTTTATGTCTTGCCAAGTGAGCTATAAGGGGAAATGTTTTCAAAGACTTCAGCAATCTCAGAGCTCTCTGCTTTATTTCTAAACCCTGTAATTAGTGGCTTCTGGAAACTGGATTTGCTTCTTCCCAAAGCTGAGGGATACACACAGTAATTTTGAAATCTAACCTCTAAACACGGCCTGGCTCCTCATTCTCCTAAGTTAAAAGTGGTTTAGATGCCTGAGCATCGAGCTGACTTAAAATTGCCTTTTTTTTCTTTAGGAATCTCTCGTTAAAAAAGAAAAATCTTATTTTTTATCTTTTTATTTCTCATATTGGAAGAATATACAGTAATTTTTTTGCCCTGCTAACACAGTGTCAGGCCGTGGCATTTGTTTGCATCTGGAGGCTCTGGTGGTGCTCGAGACTCTTTGTAGTTCAAGTTGAATTATGTTTGTGATTATCATCAACCCTTCAGAAATTTAAATTAGTATGCAAATAACAGCTTAAAGGTTATCAAGTTTTTAATTAGCACATAACAATTTTTTCCACCCAGATAAACTAGATTTATCTGTTGTGTTTTTGAAGTGTTCTAAGAAAACAAAAAGAGAAAAAACACACCAGCAAACTGAGAGCTGCAAGATCCCAGAGAAATGGAAAATATTCTTGATAAACCAGAGGCCTCACCCAGCACCTCTGTGCCTATTTTATACATTCACTCAGAATTAAATGTGATTTTTGCCAAAAAAACTCCAGAAAACCTTACAAGGGGAAGCTCTGTCTGTGCCCTGCCTTGGATTCTGCATTTCCTGGCCCAAATTCCCACCTGGAAAAGGAGTGTTTAGTTTGGGGCAAGAGAAAAATTATTCTTGCTGATGAGGGCAGGTTTTAATTAACTAAAAAGCTTTTTGAGTTGATAAATACCTTGGAATTTTCTGATCTGGTATGAAATAGCTGGTCCTAAACAGCTCAATATTTACAAAAAAGTGATCTGAAATTTTTATTCACCATCACAGTGAGAGGCTGTTTAAAGATCTGTGTATCTTTAAAGAAGTCAGTAGTACAGAATAAGAACTGAAGTACAGAATAAGAGCTGCAGCACAGCAAGACATTTTTTAAAAATAAAATTTTAAAAAAATGTAAAAAATCCATCTGCCAGGCCAGACAAACCATTGCCATCTATTCCTGGGCCCTACAAGTGCTTCCAACTCTGGACATTTTTAGGCATCGCTGTATTTTTGGTTTTCCTGGCATTTTGTTCTGTGGGGATTCCTACAGTGAGTTACCCAGCACTTCGTGACACTCACACACTCATAAATTTAAAAAAAAAAAAAAAAAAATTGAAATAAACCAATTTCCTCACTAGAAATGCTGTGTTTGAGTTTTTAAGCAGCATTCCCTAAATTTTAGTTATGACAAGAATGATAGAATACACAAATTAATTTGTTACAAGTCAGTTTTGGGTGTAAGCTTCCCATTTCAGTCTTGAGAAGCTCCAGTGATAATTTAAAAAAGCATCTTTTGTGTTCTGTAATGTTGCAACCTTTAACTAGGGGACAGGTAAAACAGGAAGGCACCAGCCTGAGCTCAGAGATGTTTTACCTGGTGGGGCTTTTTTAAATTATTGATTTATTTTAAGGGAACAGGTAGTTTGGTGTGATTAAAATCTATTTGCAATGCAACTTTATGATTAGGGAAAAAAAAAGTGGAGGAATGCAGATAGGAATAAATAATGTGTGTTTTGATATCTTCTGTTCATTGGTGTGAGTGTTTAATGCTTTGTAAGAAGTGTGTGAAGTTATTTTTTGTGGTGTCTGACTCACTGAGGGAAGAGTTGTGTTTGTGGATCTGTGAGATTGTCACTGGAAATGTCATTTTCCTTGTCATTTCCAATGTAATTTCTGGCCTTGCTGAGTGTTCAGTCCATTTCAGCTTTATTTCCTCATCACATCTGAACGGATTTCAAAGCAAACACCCCGACTTGCTTCAAGGAGAGTTTTTGTTTTGCCTTTTTCCTGTGCAATGGATGTTTAACAAATACAAGAACAGGGATGTTAGGGGCAGCTTTTCCCACAGGCTGCAGTGGGAAAAGAAAACCCTTTTCCTTCAGGCACATCGCCACCTAGCCACCCTCAACTCCAATCTGCCCTTTTCTTGGGGAGAGAAAAAAGGTAAAACCTGTTTTTTAAATATGCTTGCTTTATTCCTGCACCTCCTGACATATCAGAGTGGGTCTCACCTCTAGAAATGCTATCTTTTCTCTCAGTTACAGAACTGGTCACTGTTTCAATAGTTGCTGTCTGCTGATGATCTCCATGGTAGGAATTTCAGTTGTGTCCCATCTGTGGGGTTGATGCTTAGCCAGTGTTGCCCATTTTCCCCCTGGAAGGTGTTGTGGTGTGCAGGCACCAAAGGCATTTCATTTTCTCAGGCTCTTCAGCACTGTGTGAGAGGGGAGGAGGTAGAGGAGGGCAGAGAAAAGGCAAAGAAAGAAGCAGCTCCCTGCAATGCTCTAAAGCAGCTCAGTGCATGTTCAAATGCTCTAAAACCTGTATAATCTCTCACTGTCAAATCTGATATCATAGACATGATCTATTAAGAATTTTTTCCCTACAAAAATCCAGGTGAACAAATAATATATAGTCACAAGGGTTTATTTTTATATCAAGTCCTGTTATTGACAGTGGTGACCTACCTGCTCTTTTTGCATTCCTTACTTTGCTTTCTGTGCCTCCTGAGGTGGTGAGACACTGCTGTGTGCAGACTGAATTTGCTTTTTCTGTGTTGAGGTGAAGCAGATCCCTGCGAGGCTGGTGCCTGTCCCTGCTCAGTGGGATCATCAGAATAAAATCCCCTATAAATCCCCCTGGAGCCCGTGGCTGCCCCGTTACCTCTAGAGGCTGCTGTTGTGTTAAAGTTCAGTGGATTCTGGATCCGGGATTCCCTGCCAGGAGCAGGAGTGTGCAGTCCTGGAGGAAATGCTCCAGACAATGAGAGGCAGAGATGCCTCAGCTCTGTGTTTGCAGCTATCAGGATGCAGAAGGGACTGATGAAAACCAGCTTTTTTTCCTGGCCCGCTGATGTGCTGATTGTTGGTTTCAGTTCCGTGGAAGATGTCTCAGACTGAGGAGCAGCAATCTGAATTGAGAATTTGCTGACAGGAACCAAGTACTTTACACTGACCCTGACAGTATTTGGGGTTAATGTCTGCTGGACTTGGATTTGTGGAGCTGATAAAATTTGCTTTCAAAGAAAGTTTTCCTAAGAATAGATTTTGGGTTTAAAATGCAATATTAAGAGATAAGATTACATTGATAATCCCTCCTCCACTCTTTCACTAGGCATTGCCTTGTTTTCAGCATAGATTTTTTAATTTAGAAGTTCAAAAAGCTCTGGGTGTTTGGTAGAGTTTATTATTACGTATTGTGAAGCATGTTCATTATGCAACATTTGACAAGTCCAATCAGAGTTTGTACTGAAATGCTGAAAGCCATTCACCTAACAGGGATCATTACTGCCCAAAACCTGCACCCCAGTGACTGCTGCTCTAATAAAGGAGAATTAACTCCTTTATTAGTGTCTGGACAGCACTCCTGAGTAGTCAGTGGTTTGTGGACAACACCCAACCACGCTTTCCCAAACAGCTTGAAGAAATATGAAACTTTGAATATAGAGAATTCAAATTGGAATTTGTGCACCCCTGTCTCACAGAGGACTGCTCTAAAGGAGTTTAAATGGTGTTTTCTTCCTCATCACCTGCCCCTCCCATGAAAATTTAAGTATTTTAAAGTGAAAAAAATGATTACTTATCTTCTTGTCCTTCCCAAGCACCCAATAAATGTGCTGCGTTGTGAATTTGGGGACGCTATCAGTTAAAAACTGTACATATCAAAATATTGTCCCCAAGATTGGTGAGCAACTTGCATTTCATGCTGAAGAAATGTGCCTCTTTTTTAATGTTGTAGGTGTGTTTTTTTAAAATTTTTTATATCTTAGAGGGCTCAGATTCCTCTTGATGTCTTTATTAGATGGCTGTTTTAATTTGATGGATTGGTATAGAATATCTCTGAATATGTACAATATGCAAAACTTCTCGTGCCCGGCTTAAAAATCACCATACACTAATCTTTATTAAAGATATTTCTCTTTCCGGAAAATATCATGGGCTGCTTTGGTCTGTGTGGTTGCAACTTTTCCAAAACAACCTCAACTATTTATTAGATATGAAGATCCAAGAAATGATGAAATGAAATTAAATGAAATGAGATTAGATTCAAGAAACGTGCTGTTACCTCAGCATTGTGTATCTGAAGTGAGGGGAAACCTTTCTTATGTTCTAGGCAATCTTCCTTAGATTATTCAGTAGACAGCAGCAGTAAATGTAAAGTACCTCTTCTTACTGAAATACCCAGAGCCAAAATGCCATCACAAAGTGTCACTCTGAGTTTTCTCTGTCATGTCATCCCTTCTCTAGCAGAGGGGAGAAGTTCTTAGGGTGGAAATTAGTGTTTTCACTGGTTCTGCCCTTGTGTGTACCATGAAGATTCCCTGTCCCAAACAGGCAGGGCTGAGCTGTGCTCCAAGCTGAAGAGGGCAGAGGGAAAATTAGGATTCCAGTCACTTTCTTTAGTTCTCTTCTGGTATCAGCGGCAGGAATTGCAAAGCCTGGTGCCCATCAGGGTCGCAGATGCTGCCAGATGTTGTGGCCTCCTGTCAGGGTGTGTGAGCACATCTGTGCGGTGGGGCAGCTCTGTGCTGCAGGTGGGGCCTGCAGCCACATCCCGGGATGAGAGAGCTGCACTCCCCATCATCCCTGTCATCCCGGCCGGAGCTCTGGTAGCTGCTGAACATCCAGAGCCCGGAATGTTTGACCACTAATAGCCCTGAAAAAATCCCATCTGGCTGTGCCCTGGTGGAATTGCAGCAATGCGTGCCATGCCTGTTTATGTGCGGAGAGAGAAACCTTTTAAAACTATTTATATATAAACTGTATACACGGGGAAACAGCCACTGCCTCACGCCTTTTATTTTAATTGTCCCTCTCATTCCTGTGATTCCATCTGTCATTCCTGCGATGCCATGCCGCGATCCCATGTCTGCCGCTGCCGCAGGACCGCATTGCTTCTCGCTGAAGGCGCTGAGGCCGCGCCGGGGAGAGGAGAGAGGCAGAATTAGTTTTAAATAAAAGGAGCAGCGCCCGTCCCCCAGCCCGGAGCCGCCCGTGCTCGGAGGAGGCCCCTCAGCGCCGCTTCCTCTCCTCGCCTCCTCCTCCTCGTCCCGCCGCCGTTTCCTGTGCGAGCGGCTCTGACGCGGCCGAGCCCTCCCTCCTCCCCTCGCTCTCTCCCTCCCTCCTCCCCCGGCTCTGTCCCTCCTCCCGGCCGGCTCCCCGGGGCTCGGCAGCACAAAGCGGTGCCGGCGGCCGCGGCGCCTGCGCGGGGCGGGCCGGGCTGTGGGGCCGCGGGCCGGGAGCGGGGCCCGCCGGGCAGTGCCGGGCACTGCCGCTGTCAGCGCCGGCGCTCGCAGCGGGCTGCGCCCTCCTCCCTCCCTGCCTGCCTGCCTGCCCTGCCCCGCCGCCTTCGCTTTGCTTTTGCGCTATTTTCTTTATTATTATTATTATTTTTTAAAAAACTGGGAAGAAGCTTTGGGAAGCCCCCGCACGGCTTCTCCCCCGGCCCGCAGCGCGTTCTCCTCGCGTTCCCCGGGCTGTCGGAGCTCGCTCCCCGTTCCCGACCCGCTCCAGGCTGGGCCTCGGCTGGGCTTTGGGAGCCGGAGCGCCTCGGCACCGTCTGCCTCCCCCTCCCGGAGCCGCTCCTCTCCGCCAGCCCGATAAATGCTGTTTATGAGGATGGACCTGTTGAACTACCAGTACTTGGACAAGATGAACAACAATATCGGCATCCTGTGCTACGAAGGTAACAGTGCCTCGCCGCGGGAGATCCATCCATGGTGCCGTACGGGGAGGGGACGGATCCCTGGATCCCTGGCACGGGAGGGAGGGATGGATTCCTTCCTTCCAGGGATGGATCTTGCTCGGAGCGCTGCTCGCTGTTTGTCAGCGGGGATGTTTTTGGAGATCGCCGGTGCGGGACGCCCCACGGGCTGTTGTCAGAGCTTTGTTTCAGGGCAGAGATTTCTTTCTTTCCATGTGATTTTTTTTTTTTTTTTTTTTTTTGTAACAAGCCGCGTTTTCAGCGCCAACTTTCCTTTCCCTCGCCGGCGGCACTGCTGGCACTGAGGGCCGGGCGGGGGCTTGTCCCTCTGGGGTTTGTATATCGGGGGGCTTGTCCCTCTGGGCTTTGTATATCGGGGGTTTGTCCCTCCGGGGTTTGTGTATCGGGCGTTTGTCGGTCTGGGGTTTGTCCATCTCGCCCGGGCCGCGGGGCTGGGCCGCGGGCGGACACGCGTGGGCCCGGCCCGGGCGCTGCCAGGGCCGAGTGTCCGGCGTTTCCCCGCGGGCCGTGGCCATTGTCCGGTGTCCGGCGTGTCCCCCGTGTCCCCTCGGGGCCGTGGCCATTGTCCCCCGTGTCCCCGCGGGCCGTGGCCATTGTCCGGCGTGTCCCCCGTGTCCGTGTCCCCCGCCCGGCCCCCGGCGCCGCCCCGGGCGTTGCACAAGGCCCGCTGTGTCTGTGTCCGGCGGGCCGGGGCTCGCTGCCCTCACGGCCCCGCTGGGAAGGCGCCGGAGGTACCGGGGCAGAATCGGTTTGTCAATCTCGGCGGAGTTTTCTCTACGTGCGGCTGCGAGAAGCGGTTATGGCTTGGCTTTGCCTGGAGAGAAAGGCACCACTGAGCTAATTCGGCTTGGCAGCGGGGCCGGTTTTGCTATAGCCACACACAAGCGCCGCGAAAAGCTTCTTTTTTTTTTTTTTTTTTTTTTTTTTTTTTTTTTTTTTTTTTCTGATTCAGCAGGAACGTTTTCCATGTTCGTTCGGAAAACAAACTTGCTGGAGTTGTCAGGCAAGAAACAATGAGGAGCATACTCGGGCCAAGGAGATATCTGTTCACACTGCTCACAGAAAGGCCGGGCCAGATCTCAGGGAGCTCAGTCTCACTTTGGGAATTACAGACTTTTCTATCCCTAAACCAGCATGGCCATATTCCTGCCCTTCAGGAAGTGGAGGGGCTCCCTGTTGTACTGTTACTATCTTTGTTTCTCCCTCTTTCCTGCCTTTTCTTTCCTGTACAAATAGATATATATTCATTTGGATATATACATATTTGTATATATCTCTTTTACAGAAGATTGAGCTGAATAATACAGAGCTGCGGTTCCATGAAGTTGAATTCCCAACTTCTTTCTTATCCCATGCTTTCTTTGTTAGGGCAAGAAAACTTGTTTAAAAGAAAACAAAAGAAAAACAACTTTCAGGATCCCATAACTTTTTCATTTCAGGATCCTTTAACTTTTTCACTGCTCTCTGCAGTAATTAGTGTTTTCTTTGGAAGCAGTTGGTAACTTCTGATGAAGACCATGGAATTTTATGCAAAGCTTTATTCATGTAATACATCTTTCTGAGTGTTTTGTTGACTAAGTTTTTGTTGCTCTGTAGTTTTGGCTCATTAGTTCAATTCATTGCAATTATGCCTAATATTTATGGAAGGTTCTTTCCAGCCTCCTTTTTAATTCCCCACTCTCTTCTCCAGTAATTGTTATTTAACCAGATCTTAGCTTTAATAGTTCAAAAGCAAAAGGAATACACTCTGCTGAACAGTTTTTGTTTAGGTTAAACATCTGTTGCTATTTTCCTTATTCTGGAAGTTAACATTTTTAACACTAAAATAAACACACACAAAGGGAAGAGAAGAAAAGCAAAACTTCAGTGGTGTTTATAGTGAGGTGTTTATATCGCAGTGGTTTGAAAAGTGTAAACACTGGCAACATCTGCTCTGGACTCAAAGGGTGTTTTAGAGATGCCTACAGACCTTCCAGGCCTCTGCCATTGTATTTATTTTATAAGTGACTTGTGTCAGCAGTGATGGATCTTGTCTTTCCAGGGACACTGAGGCAGCAGTAACTACATTGACAACAAAATACCCTTTCAAATTCAATTAATTAGGATTTATTGGGGGCCACACTTGAACTGCTTATAAATTGATGCCTTCCTGAAAAGTACTTTTGGAGATGTAGGATAAGATACAAATACATTGTGTGGTGGGAAAACAGGTTTGGAATTTCAGAGGAAAGAATGATGGACCTACAGGCTTCAGGAAATAGATGGGCTCCTTGTTCCTCTATATTCCCTCTTGAAACATTTGGCTTTGGGGTTTGAGATGATTTCTGTGCTGCTGAGATGTGTCAGTGTGTCTTATGAAGTTTACTGGTGGTTTTACTCTCCTGGCACTGGCACTGTTGGATTTGCAGCAGCCTGTGGATCAGAGATGTGTTGATACCTAAGAAATAGGAAAAGTTCCTCCACTGTGAGCATTTGGCAACCCTTTAGTTGGACATGGAGCAGAGGAGTGTGATTTGCATCCCAAGAGGAGTCCTGCTTTTTCTTGCCCAGCAAGAGTCCCAGATGGCAATTTGTTATCTGTGAGCTGGAGGCTGCTGAGTTACTGCCAGCCCTGGAGAGCCTTCCCTGCCTGGGAGGGGCAGGAACCTCCCAGAGAACCTCAGCTGTGTCTTCACCTCAGCCTGCTCCTCAATTGTGTCATTCATGGTCACACTCCAGCCACGGAGTTTCCAGCATGGAAATACTGTCCAGGTGTTGTTCACTTCATTAAACATATCTCTGATTTTGGTCCTTCTCTGGGGGAAGAGAAAAGATGGTGATGACACAGATGTGGGCAGCAAAGTGTCCTTCTGCTGGGGCTGGGCTGGGAGTGGGAGAGCTGGAAGTTCTCCCATTAGCTGTTCAAAAGTGAGGCTGTGCTGCAGGTTTGGCTCTGCAGGTGAAACTTCACTCAAGGTTGGCTGTTTTCTCTAATGTGGGATGAGTTCTGTTATTTTTTGCTGTGAGGTTGGTGAACCACTGGCTCAGGTTCTCCAGAGGGGCTGTGGAGTCTCCACCTTTGGAGATACTCAAATCCCACCTGGAGCCCTGAGCATCCCACCCTGCCTGAGGCTGGTTTTGAGCAGGAGGTTCCTAAATGACCTCTGAAGGTGCCTTTGTAGCCTCTTGAAAATTTCTGCACACTCAGGTAATTGAAACAGCCACAGCCAGGAAAAGGATTGTAGCCAGAAATGTGGGGAAAGAGTTGTAGAAATGGGGTCCATAACTCTGGAAGCACAGGATAAAGCCATTTCCTTTCCTCAAGGTTGTTTGTTTTACACTGATGATTTGTGTCCTTTGGAGGGTTTTCTTAATCTCATTACTAGCTTTGAACCCCCATGATAATCTCAAATCCACCTGATGCTTTTGGAGGAAAATCTGACTTTTAATGAGTTGGTGGGTTTTTTTAACAAGTTGCATAAAAAAAGACATTGGAGTTTTGTCTCCCTCTCCAGTGAAAGAAAGTTTTTAAATCATTCAAATGGGAATGCTCAGTCCTCACCAATGGAAAATGACAGTTAGTGATGATCAACCATTCCAAGCAATTTATTGTAACAATTTTGGTGCAATGGGAAAGAAAAGAAGAAATAATTAGAGAATTGTTGCCTTGGCATCTGGCTGCTCATCCTTAGCATGAATACATCTGATATTCTTCTACTAAACATTTGCTGCCAGTGATCAACAATGGCCAGTTTAATGAGTCGAGCTTTCAGATCATTGTTTTCTTCCTTAATGAGCTCCAGGCCATCAGGGAGCTCCTGGCTGAGGTGCAGAGGCCAGGGAGCAGCAGCAGCACTCTGGGGCAGGCTGGCATTGCCTATCAAATGACAGCCACTTGATCCAGGTATTGCAGTGCTGCAACATCTGCATCTTGTTTTTGTGCTGGGAACTCACTTCCCTCCAGCTCGAATCGTCCCTCTCAGCCCGGTGTGTGAGGTAATGGAGTGCTCAGTCAAACAAAGCAGAGCGCAGGTGATGCTGCTCTTTGACTCCAGCCGGTTTGGGCTCCTGCTTTCCCACGGAATATGCATGAGGAGGTGCAGTCTCCAGGCAGATCCATTTCATTCTGTTTATCACAGATGGTGCTGTGTTGGAAGGCAGATTTCTGCCTTCCTTCCTCTCTCTCTCCCCGTTTCAGATGCTCTGGGTTATTGCTGCATTCTCAGGGCTGGAACTGCCGTGCTGGGAAAGGTAAAAAGAAATGCAATAAGATGCTAAGAAATCCCCCAGGCATGTTGCTTGGAGCACTCCAAATAGTTATGCAGAGTTCTCTGGATAGTCCAGAAGACTGGGATTTTTATTATTTTTTTTTTAATGAAGAAAATTGGATCCAGATTTCTAGCAAAACACCCCTTTTTGGTTTCAGGACAGCTTTCATTAGTTAGTGGCATATTACATAATTATTTCACTGACTTCCTGTGAGGCTGGAGCGTTCCTTGGCTTGCTGAGCTGGGTGTCCTCTCAGGGCACTGCGAGGCATCCTGAAAATGTGTCTGTCTTCCCCAAAAGATGTTTGCTATCACAAATCCTGCTAACTCTATTTGCTTTTTAATTAAACGCAACGTGTTTTCTTCAGTTCTAAAGAAGAGTTTCCATCAGCTTGCTCTGCTGACCTTGCACTTTTCTCCTTCTCTAACGTCAGTTTCTCCTATTAACTGCAAAGTTTGGGTTAGTTTCTAAATATGTAAAATGCCTTAAAGCACTTATTCTTCTGCTAAGGATTGGATAAGAATCTCCTTCACGGCAAGTTAGGTGTTCTTATTTGTAGTGCAGTGTAAAATTTCTGTTCAAAGCCATGTAAATTAAGATGCACCTACAGAAAGGTTCCCCGTTTACAGAACTTTCTGTGGGTTTTGCATTTTCAATCTCTTTCATCTGCAGGAAAGAAACAAAGGGCCCCAGCTTCACAGTTGGGCTTTCCTTGCTCATTTCCTCCTAGCATGAAGTTGGGAATATCCTCTTCAGGACTGACATCAAAATTCGGTTTATTTTCCTTGTTCATCAAAGGCAGGATAGATTTAGGTCATACTTTAACTTTTTTTTTTCCCCCTGGAGTTCTGTTGTTCTCACCCTGGATGCTAGTTCAGCATTTGTACTGAGAACTCAAACAAGGAAATTAAAAACCCAAATATAATAGAGTGTTATCCCAGAGCTTTCTGGAGATAAGATAGGCAGCATATTTTTTTTCCTGAGATAAAAGGTAGTGAGGTTTGTAGCAGTAAGTTGAAATCTGTGTTAATGAGCAATTTGCTTAAAGGCTGTAACTTGTTACTCACAAGTCAAATTTGTTACAGTGCCAGGTCTCTTTGGATATAAATCCAGGGATTTTAGGAGACATTGAAAAAGCTTAAATTGCTCCAGAGTTTGAACAATGCACTGCATTGTATGGAGAGCTGTTAGAGAAAAAATAAAGCTTAAACAACAGTCTTCATTGTGTGGCATCTAAAATTATGAATGAAAAAGTTCATCCATATGTATTGGCTTTGCCTTTTTAAAATATCTGCTTTGCATGAAAATAGTTGTCTATTAATTTCTTCTTGAGGTTTAATACAGATGGGCCTTTATATTTGATTTTGGCTGAATAGACTACAGAATTTGAACATGCTGCATGCAGACAGAGTGCCAAGCAATTCAGCAAAGTTGTTTACACTCACAATAATCCAAGCAGGACAGAGCCTATAATTTCTCACTGATAATAGTGTGAGGTAGTGGTGAACACAAGTTCCTGGAGAAGTGTTTACAGAAATGGCTTTATACTTCCTCAGCGTTAAAGAACTGTGAGGGCTTTGGGGTTGAATTCCTTCTTTAGAGCCAGGCAGCTTTTCCTGCAGCCTGGATCATCCCCTGGAATGGCTCTGGGATAGCTGCACACACAGGGGCATTGTTTGTCCCTGCCTTTGGGGAGAGCTGTGGGATGGGGCTGGGGGCAGCAGCACACACCACCAGGCCCCTCCTGCATTTCCTGGGGGCAGATTGGCTCTGGGGCTTCATCTCACAGCTTTTTTACATCTCCTCATCCTCAGCCTGTCCCTACAAGTGGGCTCAGGGAGCACTGGTGTGTGTCCTGGGAGGGATGGGATGGGAGGAGATGGATCCTCCAGGGCACTGAACAGGCAGTTGAGCTCTTAATTAGGGTTATCTCTGCCCACTTGTAAACCTCATGTCACAGATGGATGGAGCTGGAAGAGGTTTGGTCAATAGCAGGAGTAGCTGGTACTGATTGTAGGGTAAAGCCAGCTTGGGGGACTTGAGCTCACACAATCACACAATCTCCTGAGCTGGAAGGGACACACAGAGATCATGATCCGACTCCAGCACCCCCAAATCCCCCCCTGGGCATCCCTGGAGCTCTGGAAGCCTCGGGGCTGTGCCCATTCCCTGGGGAGCCTGGGAAGTGCCAGCACCCTCTGGGGTAGAACCTTTCCCTGATATCCAACCTAACCCTCCCCTGATGCAAGTTGGGGCCATTCCCTTAGAAAAGGTCACTCCTTGTTAAGAAATAACGTCAGTGCAGCTTCTTGTGCAACCTTGGTGAAGCTGAGGTACCCAGCACCACCACAGCATTGGTTCCAGCCAAAGAAAAAGTCACCCAGAAACCTCAGTGAGGTGATGAGACTTCATCAAAGTCCTTCAGAGATCCACTTTTAATAGGACTGACAGTCTTTAAATCTCAGGATGATATAGGTGGTGGGGACAAAAGAGTGAAACTGAGCTTGGGATCATTCCTTATCTAAGTTTCACAGCACTGGTTGGTATCAGATTTTTTTTTAAAACAAGAGTTTAGAATGTTTCCTTGCCTAATTTCATGGCACTGTTTGGTAGCAGATTTTTAAAGCAACACTTTTTTCCTCTTTTCTTTTAAACTTGATTGTTGGTAGTGTTAAAAGCAAGAACTTGTTAAGCATAGCAGCACTTGGTGCAGTCCAGCTTTTCTCCCAAAAAATACTGTGTGATGCTTTGTGCCTCATTTTGGTTTTGGAGGAAAAGCTCATCCACAAGTGGTGTTGGTGGATAGAAGTAGGTGATATTTGGGATAAAGTGGAATGTTTCAGCCTCGTTGGCCCACAGGGAAGAAGGGAAGTTGCCTTCACCATTCAGGTGCCAGCTGAGTTGCCTCACAAACCTGTGGCTCCTGTCCTTTCCTAATTCCCGTTGTTACAAGAGCCTGTGATTATTTCAAGACATGTTCCTTTTCACTCCTCATCACTTCAGAGTGTTCCCTGTCAGCTGTGAGAACCAGGCATTGTAGTGTGTAACTTTCCTGCTATTCTTCCAAATGTTGCTGGCGGGTTCCAGGAAATATATTTGCTCTCCCAGGGAAAGTTTGGAACCAGTTGTGTTTAAAAAGCAGTAGTTTTTCCTGGAAACCCATTTGACAGGGCAGGCATGGACTCAGCTCTGCACTTTCCTGCTTTGTGAGGCATAATATTTATTTCTCAGCATGCAGAAATAGGGGGATTTTTTTGCCTTTAAATATGGGTTGTAGTTAGATGTGAGAGAGATTTAGTCAGTTTGGGGTTTTTTTTTTGCCCAGGGTAGGAATGGCACTGTTGTATGGGAATACAAACCGATTTGGAACATTCATTATGATGTGTTTTAACTCAAAATCTCAGAACAGCAGATTGGCAATACCCTTTGTAGTTACAACCTACAAAGTGCCCAGCCCAGGCAGCTTTTGCATGAGGAGAGTGAAACCCAAAGGTGCCAAATGGATCTTTTTGGGTGGCTGTTGTTCTTTTTGGAATGAGTGGGGATCTGCTTCTTTTGCAAATGATATCAACACACTGGGCTTGCACTTCAGAGATGGTATTGAGACTTCTAATTTTGCTATTTAATTGCTAATATTTAGTACTTAATTTACTTCTTTCTTCTTTCTTTTTTAGTACTTAATTTGCTTCTGAAAGTAAATTAAGATATTTTTGACAGTAGCAGGTTTGGACACTTTCAGAGCAGAACCTTTCAGAAAATTATGATTTCTTTGCTCCAGATTACCACATTGGAGGTTTTTTTCTGTGATGCTCTGCTGATTGTAATTAAATGTCCCTGTAAGGAAAATTAAAGTTGTCCAGGCAAAAGGAAACAATTTCTATGAATCTAAATGATCTAGGAGGATCAGAAAATGCCACATAAGAGCTGGCCAAGTAAAACAGGAGTATTTAGTTGTTCTGTTTATATTCTTTGGAAAGCAACATCTTCTAAAGCAGCTCGACAAGAACTGCTCTGACATAGAGAAGCAGGAGTTGACACAACTGTGGCCCCTCCTTTGTGGTGCTTTTATCCAGAACACATGAAATGAAGACAGGGTGAGGGAAGTGCTGTATGATTCACATAGGACAAGTCTGAACTCGGCCAGTTCCTTGGATTTAGTATAAATATTTATGGCATCGAAGGGGAATTTTTAAATTTTATTTTTCTCTTTTAATATTCTTCCTCGTGCTCTGGATCTTTTTTAGATGTCCTCCTCCCCAGACATCTGGTGTGCAGTGGTGCTTGTTTAACCCCCACCCTGCAGTTTTCCTGCTGTGGCATCTCGGAGCTCTATGCTTGGCTTGAATTAAATCTCCCCGGGCCAGCTGGGGCAATGCTGACGTGCACACTTTTCCTGCTGAACGCTCCAGAGCCAGAGGTGAACACTCTGCTCTTGTCCTGCTGCAGGCATCACACTGAGCTATTTACCAAAGGTGGCAAAAATAGGAATTCCAGCATTAGCAAGGATGTTTACAGAGCCTTGGCTGGGTTCTCTACCTTTGAAGACGCTTCTCTCACTAATGTTACATAATGCGTGTATTTAACTCTGCTCATCACAAAAAACATTTACAAAATCGTTATCTTTCTTTAAAAACTCTTAAAATATCTAAGACTGTGAGTGCTTTGAGGTACATTATGTTTGCCTTAGCAGCTAATCCGTGGGTGTTCTGAGTTTTTCTTTGCAGTACAGTAAATTGAACACGACCTTGCTTGAGTTCAAGTGTTTCTCAATTGGTGCATTTAGCAACAAGTATGACAACAAACGTTTTCATGCTCACATTTGCATATATTTTTAATCCTCTCTGCAGAATCCTTGCTCTCACAGAAGCCCAGTTAATTCAACTTTTAGCCACCCCTGTGAAATAAACAATGAATATTATCCTTATTTACAGCAGGGGATAAAGAGCTGTAACTGGTTGAACTGGCAGAAGTCTGGGATAAAGCTGACAGCAGCATTCCAAGGGCCTCAGTTGGAATATTTTGCCACAGCTGCCAAACCTTACTGTGACCTCTTAGTAAAGAAAATGGCTTTTACCTCTTTGAGATGTTCAAATAAAATGTATCATTAACCAGCTAAGCAGGTAAAAACAATGATTCTTGGACTGATGCTGTATGGGCTTGAGCCTTCCTTTGTGATTAGCAGTCATGGAGGGGAAACAGGAGTTTCTGGAGCAAAATATTGTGACTTTGGTCCCTCTGTAGTGGAGCCCACCCAGACTGAGGTGATGGAATCTCCTTCAGTGGATGTAGTTGAGTCTTTTTGGTTGAGAAAAGGAATGAGGCCTTGCAGACAATGCTGGGAAGAATATGAAGTTCCCCTGTCTGAGCCACAGGACCTCCCCAGGTCTGTTCCTTTAGATCAGAGCCTGTTCAGTTGGATCGAAGGAATGTGCCCACAGATGCTGGCAGTTAATTTTAATATTCTCTTTGCAGGGTGACTTGGGATCAGGGACTTAATGAAATAGCAGTCCAGCTGTGCTTGTGCAGTGCAAGCCAGGCTGAGCCCGTTTCTGACCTGAAGCAGGGCTTCCAACCCTTTTAATTAATAATGCAGAGTCTCACTGCCCCCAGCATTGCTGTTTGGTTCCATTAAAAACTTCCCAGTTAATACAAGCCCTGCTTAATTATGGGGTGGAACATCTTCAGTGTGTGATACGGGGTAGAGATGTGCAGAAATGTTTTTCAGGTGAGATGGGGAAGGATTTAACAGGCGATGCACTGGAGAATTCTATCATAGTCATGCAGTGAGAGGTTTGATTTCTGGCTCCTGTGGGGATAGTGTGATGTGAGGGGTGGGTCACAAACACACAGCTGACATGTTTTTGTACTTTTGTTTTAGCAACCCATCTGCACTTGCCTGTCTTTTCTGGGTCGTGTCAGGATTGAGTTGCTTCTGCAGCTCAATCTGAAACAAACAGAGAAGGAGCCTGGAGTTGTTGTCAAAAGGGAGATTCAGCTAAGAACTAGTAGGTTCAGGGCAGCCCTAATTAAAGGTCTTTGAGCAGCAGAGTGTAGCTTTGGTGCTGCTCACCCCTTCCAACCCCATGACTGTCAAGATAACTTCAAAAATAAGAACCTCTGCTTGTTCTTGTTTTTCCAAGAGCTCTGGAAAACCTGTCCTCAATGCCCAGAAAACTGTGAGAAAGGCTGCCCAGGCAGCATGTAATTTCTTGGTAGCAAACACAATCCCGCCCTCCATCTGCCCTGCCTTGGCTTCCCCTTGGAGAGAACATTGATTTGACCCCTCAGCTTGGCCCCACCAGCCACCCCCCTGCTTGTGAAATAACCAGTCGGGCTGTGAGTGCTGCCATCCATCCATCCATCCCCTGGCACCGTGGGACTGCCTCCCTTTTATTTCTGGGACAGCCTGCAGTGATCCCAGTGCTGCTGCTGGGCTGGGTGAACTCACATCCCCCACCTTCATTCTCTGCTCTCCCAGCTTTTTCACAACTTTAGAGTGGAGCAGCAGTTTGAAAGCTTTTGTGCTCTCTGTACAGAAAAAAAATTAACTAACCACCTCTTCATAGCCATTCACTTTTTCCCCAGTAAAATTAATGTAGTTGTTTGTCACGAAGCCAAGATTAAAAACTGCTCTGTCAGAGGCACAGAGATTTAGTTTGATCTTTTTCCTTAGTGGTGCTGTGTGCCTGTTTGCTTTGGAAGACAGTGCTGTCAGGAACAACAGTGATATTTTAGCTTTTGTATGTTTCTTTTTTACCAGCACCATAACCCTGGAGAAATTATATGGAATCCTTTCCTCTGAATCTCATGAGATGTTCTCTGGGCTCTTCTAGAGGCCTTCACAAGTTCTTTGTTGTTGAAACACTGCAGGAGAGCAGCATCTGAGGGAGTGTTGAGTTGTATCTCAAATAATCCAAATCCAGAGGATTGAAGGTCCTGTATTATGTACTCTGCAAGGCTTGTGCTGAGCTGAATTTGCTTTATTTCCCTGTCTGAGGCCCTGTGTCAGCCTCAGCACAGCCCTGCACATGAGGAAGGGGCAGGCTGGCACATCCTGCTCATTTTCCATGGCCAGAGCTGGTCAAAAGAGGATCTTGTTTCCCTCTGAAAGGCGCCCGTGGTTTGCTGAGGATTCCCAATGTGCAGTTGTCGCTGCTCCCTCTGCACAAGGGATTTTGGAGCCCGTCCTGAAGGACAAAGGGATTTTGTTCTCCACAATGGATTCTTTGTGGGAGATGAGTTGGGATTGTTCTGCTGCTCAGTGGATTAAAATCTTGGATATTCTGTCCAGCTTGGCTGGAGGGGCTCAGTGTCTCTCACGTAGGAGACCATGAGGCTGCTCATCAGGTAGCAAAACCAAAGTGGAAATCCAACTTTTTCCTGTGTTTGTAGGGCCAAATGTCATTTTTTTCCTCATTTCACTGCGGTTTAGGAGGAGAATTTGGTCACTTGGATGGAAGTCCCGGGGATCCCCTCAGGATCTTGCACAGTGCCCTGAGCAGTGACCCTGTTTTATTCCAGATCCATCCCAAAGGCAGTACCCACCTGTGCGTGTCTTTTCCTAACATTTTAATACATCTGCTTTTCTGTTCATATTTGAAAGCATTTCTATCCTCTCTTGAGGCCTGTTTTACCTTCCACGTAGGGAATTTGGGGAGAAATAAAATGGGAATAAAAGAAACATTGCTGGAAAGTGCGATATCAGATTTCACAGCTCTTTTAGAGAGCTCATTTTCTTGATGGTCCTGATTTTTCCACATGTAGCAGAGGAGAATAATGTGAGAAAAGGTGTTCAGAGCATGTTTATTTTAAACTGCAATAAAAGCCTGTAGTACTTCCAAAAATAGGCTCCAGTTGAAGTAAGTGGAATATTTTTTTTACCTTCACCTTTTGCTTCAAATCCTTACAAAGGAAAATGTGCACAATTTACTGGATTCACTTTTAACATGACTCCATGACAAGTGAACATCTCAGAATTAATGTTTGAAGTCCGGTGGCTGTAGAACATCCTGACTGTGTTCATATCCACAAGGGATACTGAACACCCAGAATTCAGTTTGTGTTACAGGATCATAACCATGGAATATCAGCCATTGGAGCAGAGATTTAAACCTGAGTATCCACCAACAGAAGCAATATCCAAAAAAAACCAAAAACCAACCAAACAAACAGAGGGTAACAGATATTTTCTCTTATGGGGGAATTATTCAAATCTGAGCTTCTACAAATTGAATTTCTCTCTTTGCCATCACATCTCAATCCAGCTATGAGGTAGGATTTAGTGCACTGAAATACTGCTTTAGCCCCAGTCTTACAATTTCTTCTGTCATGACCTTGCTGTGACTTGGATTTACTTTTGAAATAGATGACAGAGCTTCTGGCTTTGATTGTTTCAGCTGGTCTTGGATTAGTTTGGCTTTGCCATCTTTTATGTAACAAAGTCATTTAAGACTCTCAGTCTTGGTGACCAAAAGAAGAACACCTAAACCTGAAACCACCTTTGGTCTGGGAAACAACATCTTCAACATATTGCCTTAATTATATTTCATTGACAAAAAAAAATAATTATTGATAATCTTGATAATGCTTTTATATTTCCAGTAAAATCAGATGTGTCTCTTGCTGCCCAGTAAAGAGGAATGTAATTTTGGCTAAGCAAAAAAGAAAATGGAATTTACTGTGTTCTGCAGGAAGTGTAGATGATTCTTCTCCCTTTGTCTTCCTTTCTCCCCTCCTGTGCTTGGGATGCCCAAACTGCTCCCCTTGGCTGGACTGAGGCTTAGCCCAGAGCTTGGTTCTTCTCTGAGCAAAGACAAAATGATAATTGTGCTAATTTTTAGTCCCTCTTAACTGACTGTGGATGGTTGGTGCAGGTTTTTCCTGCGAGAGCTGGCAGAAGGCCCAAAGATCACTCCTGCTCCTTGAGCACAAACCCATCTCCTGGCAGAGAAATCCTCCTCTGCCATCGAGGTTAACAAGTGTTGGAGACAACCCTGGTGTTATTTATCTGGAGATCAGGGTAGTTCTACCATTTACTAAATCCAGATCTTGCCTGCCAAATAATTGAAATTTAGTTTTAGCCACAGTTTGCATGAGTTCAGGTACTCTAAGCAGAAAAAGCAACACTTTTTAAAAATTCTGTTAGAGTTACCTAAATGGGACATTATCTTAAGTGAGAGCTGCAAATTTATGGAGTAATCTCATGGTCTAAAGTTAGACCGAAGCCTGAGTTCATTGTTGGGCTGGAACTGAACACAACCTCACAGTCACAACTGTTGAGGTGTGAAAGCTCAGTTTGACAGAGGAGAAATATTAGAGAGCTCTGCCAGACCACAGCATTAAAATTTATTCCACCCTGCTTTCTTTGTGGCAAATCTGCCGCCCTTCTTCTTCCTGTGCCATCAATTCTGGCCTCCTCTTACCAAGGAGACTCCCTCAGCTGGTACTTGGTATTTTCAGGGGAATTTACCCTGAATTTTTCAGGGGAGTTTTTCAGCCATTGTTGAAGTGCTCAGCAAAGGTTCTTTTTATTAATCTTAGGTATTTGTGAAATAGTTTGTGGGACTGACACAGTTCTCCAGCCAAGGCAGTTGATGTAGCAATGGTATTTTGTACAGCTGTGCTTTTACAGTATGAGGAGAGACAATTTCAGATGAGTAGTCAGATTTTCACACTCCCTATTACAAATAGGGTAACGTTGGCTTGAAGGAGGCAAATTTGCCATTTTCTGCCTATTGCACTGTAGTTTTTGGTACCTAATACAACTTTTTCAAGACCTATCAAGTACAAATCTTCTGTAAATTTGATTAACAGTATAATTTTGGAAGGATCCTCCAGCGAGCCTGCTGCAGGCTGCCAGTGATGCTGCTGCACCAAATTGTGGCTCCTTTGTGAGGCTTTTGAAGGGAAGAGGAGGAAAGTGGGTGGAGGTGACTGAAGGCAGAGGTTTAATGTCCCTGCCTGTTTAATGTCCCTGCCTGCAGTGTGGAGCAGAAGGTGTCCCTGCTTGGCAGGCAGGGCCAGCTGGAGGAGCCAGCACAGAGCAGTCACTGTAATCACTGGATTTTGGTTTTGGCCATGGGTTTCCTGGCGTGCAGATCTCTGCACAGTGGTAGCCAGAGCTCTCTTCCAGGAGTGAGTGCTGCTCATATGTTTTGTAAACGGAGGAGAAGAGGCTTTTGCCAATTTTTCTCCACATGTGTATGTGACTTTCTGGTTTCCTAAATTAGCTTTTTGTTATCATAGCAGAAAGTCAGTGAAATAGGTGGCAGATAAAGGAATCACTAAGTTGGCTGCTGAAAGAAATCTGTCAATTATAATAAAGAATAATTCCAAGATCTGATTTCTTAGCAGCATGTTTTAATCAGGCTGTTGCCATTAATGCATAATTTTTTTGTTGTTCTGTAGTTTGCTGTTTTATTCTGCTCTCCAGATAGGCCTGTTTAATGTACTCTAAAGGAAACACAGGCTACTGTCACTCTGTTTATAGTGGTTGATCTACTGCTTCCCAGAACTAACTCTTATTTAAGCTCATCTTAAATCATATCTTCTGTAGAAGCAACCCAGAAATAAAGTGGTGCAGAATGCTGGTTTTTGGAATAAGAAATTTTGTTTGTTTTTCTGAGTGGGGGTTGCAAAAGTGCTCAGCAATGATATAAAGAATATAATTTGGAATTCTTGGGATGTCTTTTTCATGGTGACCAAAGATTTCCCCCAGAGAATGGATTACTTTGTTGTCCTTGGTCAAGCAAGTGAAACAAAATCTGCCTGGAACTGCACACTTTGCAGATTGCTTGCAGCCTGTTTCACCCAGACCTGATTTTGGGGGAATTTCCCAGTGCCAGGGCAGTGAGTCTGTACAGTGTGAGGTGAAATAACACCCAGAGCAGGCAGCTGGCAACATCTGCACAGGGACTCTGCTGCTGCACTGCAGTTCTCTGCTGAGAACTTGTTTTGATGACTTGTTGAATTGAGTAATTTGTGGTGACTTCCCTGCCTGGTATTTGATATCTCCACTCATGTGATTGTTTTTATTTTGTGCATGAATTGGAGTTTTTATGCCATTTATCCCAATTTATGTTGGCATGTACTGACTTCTGTGTTTGCCATAGTGGAATAAAACATGCAATAGTTCAGAAATTTGTTCCAATCTGTTGTTTAATCTCCTAACGATTTTTAGACTGTATCAATGGAAAATAAATTGTATTTTACAGTAATTTTTTCACATCTGTATTGCTTTTGTGAAGATCTTGGCTTTTCAGCATATGCCATGAAAGTAAATTTTTGATCTTGAATCATTTCAAAACACTGCCTTGAAGATTTTCATGTACTACTCAGTCCTGGGAATCTGGCCTTAAGACCATGAGGCAGCTCCTCTCACTGATGAGAGTTTGTCTGCAGGTATTGGAAAAGGTAATTAAAGGTGTGATGCCCATTAATTAAAGTCTGTTTAATGCTCTTGCCCACGATTTTTTTAATTAATAGGGTGGCCTGAGGTCATAGTAATTCAATCCAAGACCTTAAAGGTAAGGACCTTGATGACAAAACACTACAACTGAAGAATTTGAAGTTAGTTTTTTTTCTTTCTAAAAGTTAATAAACTTGTCAGATATTCAGTCTTGTGGATAAATCCATCTGTCAGATGTAGAACAAAAAATGATGTTTTTGGGCGAGGGCAGTGCCAAGATTTTCTTTGGAGGAGATTTATTCTAACCTGCCTAAAGTCTGCACCATGTCAATCTTCAGCTGGCAAGACAAAGCCTTTCATTTTGGGGTTGTAATTAATGCTCAGACTTTGTGCATGAAAAGCAGCCAGCGGGAGAGAGGAAATTGGGAGGGGGATAGGACATGGCAGCCCTGTGTCGGTGCAGCCCATACCCAGTCACAGGAAGGAAGCTTGCTGCCAGAGTAGTGTGTATTTTTTATTTTCCCCCAGTCTTTGGTGACTCCTGGAGCTCTCAGACAGATTTCAGACCCCTCTGGTGTCTCTGTGTCAGGGCACAGTTGTAAAAACACGACTTTGGCTGTTGGGGACGTTCCGCTGGGGCCGCGGCTCACGCTGACCAGAGAAAGGCAAACAGAGCTGGACATCCTCTGTTTACAGAGGGCTCTGAGGGGCTGGGAAGAGCCCTGCTGGCCTGACAAACACCGGGTTGAGTGGAAACACTTTCAGGCAGGCTCCTAAGTGGTTAAAATAAAGCACATTCCTGCTGACTGCATGGGCTGGTGTCAAGCGAGAGCAGAGCTGCTCTATAGGCAGACACTACGTCACGGTGTTATCTTTGTTTAGCTTGTCTGTGCTTTATCATGTTGCCCAACAGTTTTAATAAAAAAAAAAAAGAGAAGGAGGAGGAGAAGAAAGAAGAAGAAAAAAAAAAGACTAGTATGAATAGTTGTAAGTAGAAGTATCTGAAAGCAGCAGATCTGGAGTGCCTTCCACCAGCTGCTGGCTGAAACAAAGAGGAGCATTATGAGAGGCACAATAAATGTGTTTGCTATCTCTGCTCTCAGTTGCAGGGCAGACACAAGCCGTCACAGTAATGAATTTTGAAGCCTGGAGTTTGGACTTGGGGAATTTATAAAACACAGTTGTTTTATCAGAGTGTTGTCTTGCCAGCTGTGTGATGGGAGTCTGGTTTCCATGGAGTGTGGTCAGCTGGGGGAGACAAATCTAGTCCCTAAAACAGCATTTGGGACCGTAGTCTCCTCTGTGGTTTCTCTCTCTCTGCTTTAAATTCACATTTGGTAAGGAGGAAAGTACTGGGGAAGGAATTTTATTTAAATGAAGAGCAGTTTTAGACCTAATCAAATGTGCAGGCCCCATGAGAACTCATGGCGCTGTGCAAAACCAGTACAGGAATTTGCATTTTATCCCTCTAAAGAGGTTTTTCCTCATTTCCTTGATTTTCCCTGTTATCTAGACTCTTCTTGACATTGTTCTCCTGCCTGGTGTGGGCAGGAGGGGCTCTACAAATTGAACTGGCCTGTAAGAGCCTCTCACTGCTCCCACCTGTTTGGTTAATTTGATTAATTTTGGCCCAGTGGTGCTGGTCATACCCTGGTATGTTTAGCTGAAGTCTTGGTATTCCCTGAATAATCAGGAAAATGCATTACCAAGTTGGATAGGCTTTAAAAATTAGAAGCCCTTCCTTTCTTTGCTAAATTTCTTTAAAATGGGTTTCTTCCAGCATACAGCAGCGTTTTTGCCAGATTTTAAACTCAGTCTGAATGTTAATATAGAAATGCTGTTGTTACCATACGTAGAAGAAATGAGGCTTTTAATTTTGAAATAAAAATTCCATTTTGGTAATTGTATAGTATCAGGTCCTGTTTGGGGAAAAAGGGCAAGTTGCTGATCAACTGAATTGAATAATTAATATCTAGAGATTTTGGGGGTTTTGTGAACACCCAAGTTAGCTTTACATGGGGTTTAACCTGCCCAAGGCACTGTTAGGAGTTGCTCAGGAGTCAGTAGGAGTGAGGTGCCCACATGGAATTTGTAATTGCTGTTGTGGAATTTTGTGTTGGAGTCCCCAGAAGTGATGGGAGACACTGCAGGGAGCAGAGTGATGGTGCAGGAGTGGGAGGACACAACCTCCAGCCTCAGGTGCTGAAAGCTTTATCTTCTGACATTGCTCTTAAATTATTCCTTTTCAAAGACAGGGGTGAGGGAGATTCCTCCTGGAGAGGAACTGGTGTGATGTGGTTTGCTTTGAAAGCCTAGAACATGAACACTCTGTAGGTGGGGGTTTCTATTGGCAAAATACAAAGGAAAAACGCTCAAATTTACTGATCTGAAAGCAAATTTCAAGAGATGTTGTGTTGATAAAAGCTTTTTTCGTGGCACTGGGGTGTTTGTGGGGGGCTTCTCAATTAATGCTTAGTTGAAACAGGAGAGCTCTGGGTGTCTGTCCCGGAGCATTTGCAGCAGGGCACAGTTTTTGCTATTTAGAGCTGAGATGGAAAGTTCCTATTTAGATTTGGTGCCAGAGTCTTTAATAGAAATCATGGCTTGTGGTGTATTATAGGTCAGCGTATATTTGCTAGTTTATATTATGCTGACTAAATTGGCAGAATGCTTATTTTTACTGGTAAACATTCAGGAGGTTTTCTCCTCGCTCCTTTTTTTTTTTTTTCCCCAACAAAATGTTATTTGTCGTATGTTGAATTAAGGCAGCATTTTATAAATCATCTGCCTCGGTGATGATGTGAAAATGTGTGGTGGCACACAAAGATTTCCATTGTCAGGTACCACAGGGCTCTAGATGGAGTTAACTTAGGCCTAATTTTAGGTCTGGAAATTATGGCTGTGTAGAAAACAAAAATGCTTCTGGCAGTGTAGGAAAAATACAAATTTTAAACTGTAGCAAAAGCAGCTATTTCAGGGATATTACCAGAATAAGTAACCGTGGTTAATTTAGCTCCTCTCCAAGCCCCTGATGGAGCCCCAAAAGCACTTTTCAAACATCTTTAAATCCCTGTGAGGTCTAAATAGGACCTGAGGATGTGAATTCCAGTGGAGTCCATAGTGGTGAGGTGCGGCAGTGTGCTCCAGGCTATAGGAGCAGTGAGACACGGAATTGCAATGGGAAAGGCTGTGGTCACGCTTTGACGCCTCTTAGCAACGATCTGCCCCTGTGTGTTTGTGCACAGCCAACTGTAGCATTGCTGGGATTATTTATACACAGCTCCCATATGCCGGGAATGGCTTCTTCTGGGAGGTGTTAGATTATAGAAAAACTTCTCATCTACTCAGTCTGCTGCCAGCTGGAAATTAGCATTTCTGTGATTCCTCTGCTGGAGAATTGTGCTCTGTTGTTCCTGGGGCCAAACGTAGTTTTAAAGTATAGAGGAAGACATTTAAGGACATATTTAAAACTTGAATCAGCAAGTTCCAATTTCCCCCCTAATTTTTCCCTTGCATAGTTATATACCAGACAAGCTTGTTTTGGACAGCTCTTTATAAAGGGAATCATCTGAGAATCTGAACGTTTATTCAGTTTTAGATCTGGAATATTTGGCATTAACATGAGCTGTAGGCCTGGAATTTATAACCGCGACCGTAAGGAGAGGAACAAAGCTTTTATTTCCCTGTGAATAGTCATGGTTTGCAGAGTGAGGTAATCACAGCCCGGCGCTGGGATTGCAGCCTGCAAGGGGAGAGGAATCTGAGTGAAAAAGCTGATGGGGAATCTGAGTGAAAAAGCTGTTGCAGAGATGGGTTAGTTCAGCCTTTGGGATCATCCGGGGTGATCATCCCTCTCCCGCTGCCTTTTCTCCCTGCTTGTTCCAGCATTAAGTGTGGTTTGGGATGCCTTGTCCATCCTACAGCCATGTCATACAGTTTGGGGGCTGTCCCTGGGGAATTTCGGGGGGTTTTGCTGTGTACTCCCACAGGGGGTGGTGTCGCTGTTGTCCCCGTGGTGGTGACCCCGTGTCGTGTCTCCCCGGGCAGGTGAAGCGGCGCTGAGAGGGGAGCCCCGGATGCAGCCCCTGCAATCCCCCGCGCTCAGCAACCACCGCACGGGCCCGCCGCCCATCAGCCCCAGCAAGAGGAAGCTCAGCATGGACCAAGGGGACGAGGAGCTGGACTGTGAAAACGACCACGTCTCCAAAATGAGCCGCATGTTCAACCCTCATCTGTAAGTGCCTCGCGTCTGGCCCTGCACGGAGCTGAGCTAAAATCCTGTCCTGGCTCAAACTTTGTGCTGCGTTTTTTTTTTTTTTTTTTCCCTTTTGTTCCAGCTAGTGTGGGAGACCTGCACAAGAGCCGCCGCGATTAGATGGGTTTTCGTGTTTTCTTTTGTTTTTGTACGGCTTGAAGTAACAGGAATTAGCTCAGCTTAGCTATTTATAGCAAGCCATAGGTATTGGCCTTGCCGTTTGTGCAGTATTGTTCCCTCGTTCTTTGTAGCGAGCTCCTTTCACTTCCCCCCATTCTGAGGCTCTCTGGCTGGGGGTGGGGAGGCAGCAGCAGCAGCAGCAGGAGGAGGAGGAGGAGGAGGAACACAAGTGCTTTGCATTTTTTCGAGGCCGGGAGCTCCGAGCCAGCTGCTTCCTGGGCTGCCTTGACAACTGGGCAGGCGGCAGTTGTTGCTAAACATTCCTGCTCTGACAGTCAGGTGTGGAATGTGCCGGCCAGGTAAGGCATTGGGCAATCAGCAGATGCCATTCCTGGGAATGCGAGCCTGGCTGGCACTGCTGCAGAATTCCTGTCATTCCTGCCTGGAGGAAGCGATGGATGGAGCTCCTGTGGCTGCTGCCTCAGCTCCTGCAGCCCCGGCATTCCGCGCATTCCACAGTCATGGGATGTGGACGGAGGGATTTATCCTCCCATAAATCACCAGCAGCCTTACTCACAGGCTGGGCCCGCAGTCTGCAGCCTTGGAATTTGTTACAAATCGGGAATCCAGTGCTGAAGTAATGCAAAACAATAAAAGCTCCTTCTCATTTACAACATACCTCCTCCTCTCCCCGAAAAAATTAACTGTTTATAGCCTTTCTCTGGGGCCAGGAGGGCTTGGAAAGAACCCTTGGAAAGAACCCTGTGCTGCATTTCTGGATGCGTGACACAACTTGAGATTTATGGAATTTTTGAAATGTTATGTAACTTTATGAGGGAAAAGTGTGATTTTATTTTTTTTTTTAAGGCTCATTTTCTACTGATGAAATAAAACGCAGCTGGCAGTTACATACATTATAACACTTTATATAGCGGAGGCCATAAAAATAATGAAGTCTGAACCAACAGACTCGTGTGCAACCAAGGTTCAAAACTAAATGATGCAGGCAGTTATTCCGTGTGATCCCATACCTATATGTCAGAGCTTGCTCATATTTTCCAGTGTGGCACATTTTTATGGTTTTTCTCACTAGATTCTTTCTGTGATTTCGTATATGAAACATGCATCTTTTCTTGTAATGAAAAGCACTGGTTTTCTGCCCAGGGTTCATGTGACTTAATCTGTTTCAATTAAACCATCTGCTGCAGATCAGTTATGATCTAAAATAGCATCCATGAGGCCTTCTCTTTCAATGCTTTACTTTGTAAGTTTGATTGGCCTGAATATTACAAAAACTCAAACATTTGTGATTCATCTGAAATAGCTGAATTTCTGTGTATTTCAGATATATCCAGAAAAGTTCACAAACATTCTCTGAATTTTATTCTCGTTTCCCTTCTGCTGCCTCCGATGAAGTTATTTTTTGGACTGTTTTTCGTATTTTCCATCATTTTTGGATTCTGATGTTCTGGTTTAACAGTAGAATTGAGTTACTCAAACCCTGTGGATCTGTCCTAAGAATTTTGGTTGGGAGATGGGAAGTGTGTTGTGGAAGTGTTTATAACCTCCAGCAGCAGCTCTTGTTCAGGCATTTTTGGGTCTTTGTGATGGTGCTGGTGGAACTGGGAAGCAGTTGTGTATTCAGTCTCTTAACACCAGCATCTTGTGTAATTAAATAGGCCAAGAATTGTGTGTTTGCTTCATTATAAACGGTGGAACCTTTTCATTAGCAATTTGATCTTAACTCTGAGGTAGCAGCACCCCACTGTGCTGCAGCGGGAATGAATCCATTGAAAGGCTTTGGATGTGTTATTAGAAATCCAGTTACGTCAGCCCTTTGTTTGGAAACTGAGTGCTTTGAGACATTCCCTGCTCAGGTGTAATTCCCCAAGGGATCATTTGTGAGCTCTACTTGGGTATGTTTATTTTTCTTGTGGAAAAACACGACTGTTGGAGTGCAGTCCCTGGAGCAGAGTGAATCGAATGCCCTGGCAAGCCTAGCAGGATCCTCAAGTGTGTAAGGGAATTACTGTGCAAATCAAAGGTGCTTTTTCAAAGGAGAGCATTCTCAGCGTTAGGATAATAAAATATACTTGAAGGCTTGTGGATTAATTAAAAAAACCCAAAAAACCAGCATGTATCACTGCCTCCCTTTTGCACACTTTTACAGCTTCTGCGTTTTTGTGGTGATGGAAGTCGTGAACACCCATAAACTCCTCGGCTGGGAAGCACAAGTACTTGCAAATTAAAATATAGTGACGGGGAATATGGAATTCCCTTATTTGAATTTCACACTTTCTGGTGTGTCCCTCAGGTGTTTTACTGGAAACGGGCTCACTGAAGTTAAATCTTGCTGAAGTAAAAGGTGCTTTTGGCTTCGTGCTGCTCAGTGGAGGAGAAGGGAGCTTGTTTTGAGGTTCGGCTGGAAACATGGCTTTGTTTTCCTGTGAACTCACTACAACCACCGTGGTTTACGGCAGAGTGATTGGGAACTAGGATTATACGAGAATTCTGTGCGGTGCCGGGGCGGGCGGCTCCGTCCTCACCCCTCCGGGGGGCGCTGGGGGCAGCGCTGCCGCCCGAGCCCCTTCCTTCCCTGGCTCCTTCCTTCCCTGGTTCCTTCCTTCCCTGGCTCCTTCCTTCCCTGGCTCCTTCCTTCCCTGGTTCCTTCCTTCCCTGGCTCCTTCCTTCCCTGGCCCCTTCCTTCCCTGGCTCCTTCCTTCCCTGGCTCCTTCCTTCCCTGGCTCCTTCTCTCTCTCTCCTTCTTTCCCTCCCTCCTTCCCTCCCTCCCTTCCTCCTTCCCTGCCTCTCTCCCTCCTTCCCTGCCTCCTTCCTTCCCGAGCTCTTTCCCGGGCCCCCTCCCTTTCCCCTTTCCTGTCTCCCTGCTCTCCTCCCTCCCTCCGTCCCTCCTGCTCTCCTCCCTGCCATTCTCCTTCCCTGGCTCCCTCCCGCTCTCCTCCCGTGCTCTCTCCCTCCTCCCCGCTCTCCTTCCCCTTTCCCTGCTCCCTCTCTCCCTCTTTTTTCCCTCCTTCCTCTCTCGCTGTCTCCCCTGGGTTCTTTGCCTCCCTCCCGGGTTCAGTGGCGGTTCCCTCCCTGCTCTCCTCCCCCTGTGGTTCCCTCCCCGCTGGCAGCCCCGGGCACACAAAGGCCGCCTTGTCCCGGCCGTCCCGCCGCCCTAAGAGTCCCCGGCGCGGCCGGCGGGCACAGCGCTGCCCCTTCCACAGAAATGGCCTTTGGAATTAGCCGGGGACCAGTATTTTTGTTCCCTTGTGCGGAGTACGTCACTCTGGGGGTTTGGGACCAGCGGGTTTGTGCATGGAGAATTCCCCCCCCCTCGTTCCCCTTTGGTTTGGTGGGCATTAGGATTGCGAGGGCAATTAATTTGTGTATAAAAATCTTCCTACGTCTGAATGTTCACAGCTGTGAAGTCGAGGGAATAATTGTCTCATGGCTTGTGTGATAAATAATTGGGCTTTTTCTTGTAATAAGAGGTCTGCTCATAAGGTGCTTTAATGTGTATCATGTAAAATGATGTGTAGTTTCAAACTCTGCAAATTCTGGGCTGTTTTCAGTTTTGTTACACTGAAGAATGATGTCAGTCCCACCCAAAACACTCCTGAAGCTGCCTTACAACACAAGTTTTTTACTATGAATATCCAATGGCATTTGTCCACTTAAATGACACTATGATAGAGATTAGTGGGGCATCCTTTAAAAAAAAGTGTGCTAAAAGTTACCTGTGTTTGAAAACCATGGAATAATTCAGGTTAGAACAGACCATTTCATCCAACCTCCTGCTCAGAGCAGGCTCAGCTGCATCTTCAGCGAGTTTATAGAGTTGCTCAAAGGGAGAAATTTGGAGTAAGATTTGAAATACTGAATAAATAAAGTTCTTCATTAAGGGTAGATTCTTGTCACCTTCCTCCTTAGCTTGGCTGAGAAGGCAGGGTGGAAATGTTCTGCAGAAAATCAGGTCCCTGTTGTGGAGGAGCGTGGCTCCAGCAGGGTTTGAAAAGATGCAGAACTGGCTCTCAGAGGTAGCCTGGCAGTTGTCAGAGAAGCTCTTTGCTGCTCTTTGAGTTCCAAACTTCATGTGGTAGAGGGAAATACACTTTCACTGTCATTTTATTGTGAAAAATTGGAATTGGGGAAAAACCCTCAGCACAGAGTTGAGAACACCCAAGGTGTCTCTCATCTGCTGAGTGAAGTGTCTTCACCCAGTCCTCGGCACAAATGTGTCCTTGAAGGATTTTGGGGTTCACCTGAGGCTCTCAGAGCAGTCCTGTTGGAGCTGAACTCCTCAGTGGAACTGAGGCAATGTGGCTCTTGTTGATTAAGTGGACAAAGGATCACAGAGCAGGCTTCAAAGTGCTTTTCCTAATTTCTTTTTTTTTTTTTTTCCTTTTCTTGTCTGCATTGCTTGAATGATGGAGTGAATCAGACATTTTATTTCTTAATGGAGATCACACACTCCACAAAATTAAATTGTTTTCAAGAATTTATGTTAAATTGAACCTTCAGAGACAGACTTGAAAGAGCCACCATATCTGAGTTAATATTTAACAGAGAGTTCTGCAGTTCTTAGCCAAGGGGGAATTTCAGAAAGCACTCCAGTCCCTTTCAGTTGAAGCACATGTGAAAGGTTTGTTAGGAGCAGTTTCAGGGCTAAAAGCAAATTGATTGATAGCTTATCAGTACTTCACAAAAAGACCTATCTGTCAAAATTGGGGTCGATGTTGAGGTACTTGAAAAAGCAGGCAGTGTTAGCTCAGGTGTCTCCTCCACTTGCAAACAGAAGGGGATTGTTAGCCAGCTCCAGATTTCTGCTTTGATATCATGTTTTCCACTTTCATTTTCCATCTTTAGTGGGGGAGCATGACCCCCCTCCATGGTGTGGCAAGGCTCCAGGCTGCCTCTGGAAGGGAAAAGCCGTGTTGGTGTTGCACAGAGGAGTTTGATCACCACTTAGTGAAGGCATCTGGGGTCCTGTGCGCTCAGGGATGGAATGGGAACCACAGAATCACAGAATATTCTGAGCTGGGAAGGATCCACAAGGATCATTGAGCCCAACTCTAGTGAATGGGGAATCCCTCCAGCCCTGGTGTCGGATTTTTACCCCAGGGTAAAAGCAAAACTTAACATTGTGTGAATCAACCTATATCTACGTGGGGTGAAATTCAGCACCAATCCAAAAGCCTGAGATCTTAGAAAGAAGGAAGAAAAGAACCAGTAACCTTTGCAAACTTACTCTGGATGTATATCCAATCCCATGGAAACAAAGGTTTAATCTCCCTTCTTTCTATTTAACCATTTTCCCAGATGTTTCCTGCAGTTTGACAGATGTGTCTTTTACTAGAAAGCTGTGCTCTTGAGAATGGGAATGTTATGGACACGGTTGCTATAGACAGTGAGTGTGTGAGGGTAAGGTCTGGAATAAAACCTTACATGAATTTCTGCTTGAATCAGTAGTTTTGTTCCCCATGCTGTGGGATGGCAGGCACAGCCTGGCAGATTTAACTCCTTCCTACAGCATTGCCAGGTGCTGGCAGACTGCTGGAATTCCCAACCAATGATCTGGGGGAGGAAGCTGAGGGATCCCAGGGAATCTTTGAGCTGCAGGGCTGAGGGATGTGGGATGCCCTGAGGCTGGGCTGTGCAGGGCTGGGCTGGTTTAAGGTTGATCCTAAAGAAAGAGGAGGGGAATAAAAGGGCTTTGCTGCCATTGGGGTCTGGAGGGTTTGATCCCAATGATGGGGTTGCTTTCCCAGGGGGAATTCTGTAGAGATGGATCCCATGTGGGTGGATCTTGGTGTGGATGGACCCTGTGTGGGTGGGTTACAGAACCACAGAATATTCCCAGTTGAAAAGGACCCACAAGGATCAGCAAGTCCAGCTCTTCAGTGAATGGCCCATTCAGGGGTTGAACCCCCAGTTGTGGTGGTGTTGGGTGTGGATGGATCCCATGGAGATGGATCCCAGGTGGATGGTGAGCCATGTGGACATGACTGACACCACTGACATGACGGATGTTCTGCTGCCCAAATGATGCTTCATAAACCTTTGTCAAGTTTTTAATCAGCAACGGTCATAATTCACAAGCCAATACCTTCAAAGGGGAGTGAGCAAAATCCCCAAACATTTTTGCTTGTGATTTGCTTTTCTAATTAAGTCTTGCCTAAACCAGAAGCTGCTGTGAGAGGAGACTGTTGATTCAGAGTGGGGTGCCTGAGCTGCAGAAATGCCCTCCAAACACTCTGCTGCTGCTGCTGCTACTGCTACTGCTGGGGTCCATTTGGTAACCAGCTTTTCAAGGAAATATTTTACTATATTGGTCTGAATAGTTGTGCAATGTACAATGAAGCTGTTACTGTTTTTATAGTGCTTCTAGAGTTTTCGGTAATTCAGATTTTATTAGCAATTACAAACAGTTTCAATAAACTTTTAATGAAATGTTTATTCCTTCTTTAAAACAGCCTGTGAAAAAAGTCTCATTTCTTAAAACCAGTTGTTTAAACACTGCTCTTGGTCTGAAGGCCTAAAGGAGCCTGGGTTTTTTTGGGAATTTTTGAAATGTCTGGAAGTGAATTACTGTAGTTTCTCAGCTTTTCCTGCTTCACCTCAGCTAATGTTACAGTGTGTATCTGAGGGAGAGAGACCATAAGATAAAAGTTTTAAGAATCCCTGGCCCTTTTCCCTGTTTCTCATTAGACCCAGTGAAGCTGGAAGGGAAGGCTGTGCAGTCCCATTTTCTCCTGATGATTTGGTACAGTTAATTCCAGCACTGTGACCTTATTTTCAGAGGCTGGTTTGTGTTGTTAAAGCTCTTACCAAATAACCTGGTCATGCTCATGCTGTTGATGCTTTTTACTGCTCCTATCATCTGTTTGAAGAAAGTTACTAATCTGCTCCTCTGCTGTAAAATTCAACCTGATGCAGTCTTTTAGGTGGTGGAGCTAGGGAAACCCCCACAGACTTGTGAGAATTTGGGGTTCATGGCTTGATTTAAGCTGGTACTGACTTTTACAAAAATAGTTCCATGACAGGCACTGGGTGATGATCAAAAATACTTTTTCCCAAAAAAAGTAAAAAATATTGTAAGGAAGAACCCAGTGAATCCTCTAAGAGAACATAACTGGCATTTTTTATTGTCTTTAACCCTCCTGCCAGGTTTCACCCCTGAGTTTGACCACCAGCAGGTTTCCCCAGAGCCTGGAGTGCCCTGGCAGTGCTGAGTGCCCCTGGCTGATGCTGGTGCCCTGGGACATGACCCACTGCTGCATTTGATGTGCAGCCTTTCCCCTGACACTGGCCTGGGGCGTTCTCTGGGTGATCATAAATAGTTTTTATGGTATTTTCCAGTGACTGGGTACAAAAGGCTCATTGCGTGTGCCAAGTGTGACTTCAAAAGGAATTAAAAAAGCTGCACATGAGCCCTCTGATGGAGGGGTAGAGTGCAGGAGGAAATGTGTGCCAGAGGTGTTTGGGTGGGCACAAATGAATCCCTTCACAAACTCTGTCCCTCTGACCCTCTGACCTTGGAGATGTTTCCATTAAAGCCTTCCTGCTCTTTCCCTACACTCAGGTTTTCCTTCCTGCTTGTTTGAAATTTGGAGTGTCTCTTTTGCCTCATGTTTTTATAATTTGCTCTCCTGGAAGTTCTCCCCTCCAAGCATCCAAAGTGCCTTAAGCACTTGAAGCAGCTCAGAGTTCTGCAGAGTTTTAGTTTCCCTTCCAGCAGCGATTTGCTGTTCTGGATCCCATCCTGTTCATCCCGGTGCCTCCAGTGTCCTGCCTTGCTCCACTCCCCTGCTTCTCCAGCTTTGTTTCACTGCCTCAGGTACCTCAAAAAGCACTGTGGTGGCTTCTGCAGAGTTCACGTTGGAGCTAGAAAGGAAACTCGAGTTCTGGGCTGGACTGGCAGCTGTAGGATGGAGTTTCTGGTAGTTTGATGTGTCTGAGTTGTGCAGTTATGCAGAAAGTGCCATCCAAGCAAATGCTCTCCAAAGTGCAGCAGCAGCATCTCCCAAGGACAGACCACATCCTGTGCAGGGCCTTTCTCAGCTTCCCAAACACTCACTTCCCAGTCTTTTGTCATTTGCTCTTCCCAGCTGGCAGAAATAATTCTTCCATGCAGCATTTTTCTAGTGTGTGGTGCAGGATTTTCCAGAGGCAGCTGGAGCTACTGTTGTTCTTTGCAGAGAGAGTTTTGGAGAGGTGGCTGAATCAGATAAATCTCAAAGAGTTGGTTCCTTGTCCTGAGCCTTTCCAAGAACTGCTCCTAGGCAGGAGCTGGGACAAGGAGCCAGAGACAACCTGGTGCAGGTTAGAGGATCAAAAAGTTTCTCCTCTTGGATTGATGGGCCAAAATTTTTTTGTCCTCAATCCTTGAAAAGTAAGTTGGATCTGATGGGAGCTCAGCTGCTGGTTCCCACCTAGTAAGAGTTAAAGAGAACTTTGAAGATGTGGAAAAGAGTTATGTTTATTCTCCAGAAATCACTGTGCATTTTAGGAGACTTTTTGTGATTGCTGCAATATTAATTTATACCTAGACACTTGTTGTTGTGGTAACACTGAAATCTGGAGCTTTCTCTTGTTTCTAGCACCACTTTTTGAGCCATTCATGATTTTTAAAATTTTCTTTACAGGCTAAATTTTGTTAAATCTAACTCAGCAGAATTAATGACATCAGTTACCAGTTCAGAAGCTTATGGGTATTTACTATAAGTTAAAATTTTGTTGTTTGTGTCTCAGGAGTGGCCTCACATAAAGGCTCTTCAAAAAATGACGGAAATTTAGAATGAGACATCAAGTGTGCCAGACAAAAGAGAACCTAAACATAGGAGTTGGAGTAGGTTTGGAGTTGGAATATGTTTGGAGCTGAGCAAGGCAGCAGCAGTGCAGGACAGAGAGATTAGTAAATCATTTTCTTCCCTTTTTTAAAAAAAGTTGTAACCTTCAGTCTGTACCTATTGCAACGAGTTAACTTTGTCAGTGTTTCTGTATTGTATTTGTGCACATGTTCCAGCAGTGACAGAACTTTTAATTTAATAAATCCCTTATAAAGCAACCAGTGCTGCCTTCTCAAACCATCCTGTGAGTGTTGGAGCAGAGATGGCCAAACATTAAAAAAAAGAATCCTGTGAGAAAAATGAGTAGGATCTGAGATTGTGTTAATTGATTTTACTGTACATTAGATTTAGATTTCAGTTTTGTGGCTTTGGCTTTGGACCGAGGTCTTACATCATGCACTTCTCTTGCATTCTCTCATACTTGTGAATATAAAGGCTTCAGGAAGGGAAATTCATCTGTATCTAAATATTTGTGCTTGGTGCAGGCTGTAATGGGACACTGCTTTGTGCATTTCACAGCTTATTACTGATTTCTGTCTTCTGCTCTGAAATCTGTTCTCCTGGTCGATTCCATTTGCAAGTGACTGTCTGCTCCAAGGTTTATCTCTGAAAATCCTGTTTTGCTGAGGATAAATTTAGAAAGTCTGCCTCGTGTTTGTTTATATGTGAGATTATCCCATTTCTTTTTAGTGTTTGTTCAGTGGTTTAGACTTAAGTGTCTTTCTTTTGAGGGAGAGTATTCATTATGTTTCTCAGGAAAGTATATCTGGTTCTGTGGCAGAACCAGAAAACAACCAAAAAACAAGAATCTCTGCAAGTTTTGGGATGCAGTACTGGGCCAGAAAAGGAAAAGGCTGCTCAAAGGAACTGGGAAGCACAAAGCTGATAAAGTGGGGTGGAATGGCATTATTTATTTAGATGACAGTCATTCATGAAGGCATTGGCTGCTTGGAGTATGTTCTGAGTACTTCATATAATTGGCTGACACTCAGAGCAAACTGCTGCTGCTTTCAGGTTTTGTTGGGGTTTTTGTTTGGGTTTTTTGGGGTTTTTTAGTGAATTTGTAGTGCTTAAAAATTCTGAATAAGGAACTGTTAAGGATTTTCCCCTCTGGATGTGTATAACCTTATTTTGAAATACCACTTTATATTCTAGCTTTCCCACCTCACAGTAACAGAATTAATGTGTGCAAGTGGAGCCTTTTGCAGGAAATGATGCTCATCATGTGGAGCAGATATCTGGTACCAGTGGGTTAGAAAGCCTTTAACAAGAGCAGCTGCCCTCTTTCAGACTTGGTGAATAAAGGCAGTATAAAATGTTTGGAAAACAAACACAGAGATGCTGAAAACCTTCAAATCATATCAGAATTAAGTTGCAGAAATGAAGTTTGCTCTTAAGCAATGCATTGTGTTAGTGTGGAGAGAAGGGGGTGGTTGTTCTTTGTGCGAGTGAAACTCTCCTCCGGAGCTTCCATTTCAAGCCAGCGCTCGGCTCCTGCCAAAGGGAGTGAGAAGCGTCTGTGATTTCTTGCCTTGGAGGTACAGTAATGCTTTTGGCAGCGTTCCTGCAGGCTGGAAGTGAGTGCAGGCAGCGCTGTCCCCTTCGTGGGCCTCTTTTTTTTTTTTTTTTTCCCTTTTCCTGCAGCAAGCAGCTGGCAGAGGCCTCCTGTTGCTGTGGGCCGGGTGTGAATTCCCCCCTGGCGGTGCCAGCCAGCAGAAACAGCCTCGGGGGGAAGGTCCTGCTGCACAAGACTGCTGGGAACAGAAGGATTTAATTTGAATTTATCCACCCTGGCCCTGCTCTGAGCAGGGCTGGGACACTGGCATGGGGGTGCCTTTGGTGACAGCCACCCCAGCACAGGATGCTTGGTGAGTTCCTGGCTGGGAAGCCATGCTGGGTTTTAAGGGTTGGAGAAATTCACTGGAGGTTGGGATCGTGTCTAATTTTGCTGAAATAAAGCTGGAAGGAGCTGGGGATAGCTGTGTTAGCAGGGAATGGGGGTGGTGGGATGGATCCCTGGGCCTGGGTCTGCTCTGGGCTCACCCATGGGAATTGCTGCATTTACAGTACTGGAATTGCACTGGTGTCTCCCCCAGTGCTCGTGGCCTCAGGGTTGGTAAAATATGCTGATTTTTAAGACAAACTGGAGCCCAGGGATGGCAAAGCTGTTTGGACAGCTGGATTTGTTTGTAGTATATATATTTAAGTTCTTTTTCAAGCTTGGTCAGAAATCCTTTTTTTGTGATTTTGGGCCCTTATGTTTGACATGAGGGATGGATCTCTGAACTTATTCAGAGTGTGTGGAATGTTTGAGCTCATGGACTTCAGTGAAATACAATTATTTTCACACACTTCTCTTCTGATTGCCCCTTCAGATAAAGCCTTTAATAGCAAAACAAGAATCATGGTCATCATGATAATAACAACAGCAAATTTTCCATAGAAAATTATTTTTAAGTGTCACTCTAAATGATAAATTACTAATAACATGAAATTGATGAATCCCCTATAAATAATCTTACAATTGTCTGACAAATCTGTATGATTTGCTATTTATGTGTGAACAGGAGGGATTCTCAAATGCTGCTGTATTTTCACGAGGGCAGAGCTTTCATGGTTCTGTCCTACACAGTGCTGGAATATTTCCAGAAGAAATACTGCCTGATGTGGAAGTAGAAATTTCAGGTGTTTTTTATTTTTTCCAGAGACTGTGGGAATTGAAGGTGGGTGAATTGAGGAGAGGATTTTAGGGAGAGGATTAGAACCAGTTCCCTGCCCGGAAGGGGAGTTGTTCTAATTTAGGAAGAGGGAATTACTTGCCTACAGAAAGGCCTGGGGTGTGGTCTGCTGAGATTGCTGAGATAACTCAATAATTTGAGGTGTCTTTAGGGAAGGTCTGCCTGCTGGGTTGTTCCTGGGCACAAATTGATCCCACTGCCCAATTTCTTTGTCTCTTCTTCCAAGAGTCTTCAGGGAAAATTTTTGATGAGTTTTTCTGTGTTATAATTTTTGTTCGGATTGGGTTTTTGTTTGGGTTTTGTTGTTGTTGTTGGTTATGTGTGTTTTTTTGGCAGAAAAACTGCCAGTTCAACAATATTTAGGGCCGTGACTCTTCATTTAAATTGAGGATGAGTGAAATAAGTGCTGTTGTGTAAAATGGAAAATTTATTTTGCTTGGGAATTTCAGTAAGTTTGTTCGTCAGTGGTCACTTGACAGCCCCACCCCCCAGTAAATGCAACACTTAAGTTGTTGAAAAGGGAGTTTTAAGACAAAAAACCCCAAGCAACTGGTGTAGTAGGTACATGCTTTGTTTCATTTCATAAAGTTTTTTTTTGGGGAGAAAACAAAATTTTTGCTTTGAAAATCAGCTTGTGTTTACTAAAGCAAAACAGATTAATTCTGAGTAGAGATACTGTTTTCTTTTGAGGCAGTGAAAAGTAGGAATCTCCTGGAGCTGTTGGTGGTTTTGCAGCTTCCAAATTGTCATTTTAATTGTAGCAGCTCAGCTAATACTTAGTTGAAAAGTGAGAATTTGGCTTGCAGCCACCAGAGGTTCTGCAGTGCAGCACCAAGAAGGGGCATTTGCTGAGCAGTGATTTTAGCCGTGGGTTTTGGTGTTGCTGTTTCCCAGGATATCCCAGGCTTTGCCCAGGCTGTGTGTGAGGTTCCTGCCTGCCTGCTCAGGGCTGGGGTGGGATCATTTCCATGCTGTAATCCAAGAGGAGCTACTGTATGTTAAATACAGAGCCCCTTGTACTGCCATTAACTCACATTTGTATCAGTCATTATTAGCTCAGAGCACTGCAGTTCCAAACTTTTCCTGCAGCTGAATTCTCCTGGAATTGTGCTGGGACAGTGATTCCTGGGGAATTGTGAGCTGCTGGTCAAATCCAGCCTGGAGAATGGGCTCAGGGAACACACAGGACCAGCTGTGAAACCTCCAGGGTTGGATTTTACGGTGGATTCTCCTAATCTGCAGCTGCTAATTTGTAATTAGTGAGAAGGGCTGAGGAGACGCAAAGGGTTACAGATTGTATTGTTGTGCTCTTGGCTCTTCCCTCCCCAGGATGCCAGGGGAATTTGGCACAGAGTCCCTGTGTCCTGAGCTTCCCAAGTCACTGGTTGCCTGGCATCGTGTTAACCCAACTTCTACCGTGAAAAATGAGCTGAGATTTGATTCAGCAGCAATAATTTCTTTCCAGCCAAGTGACTCTTGAGCAAGCTGAGGAATTGTGAGTAGTTCAGCCAAGGTGCTGTTCCTGGATGCAGCAGAGGTCTGGATCCTCATCTCCAGAAAGGAGGGGACTTGTTGCTCTCACCTGACAGGGGTCACAAAGATGACAAAGAGGTTTTATTTGAGGAAGGTATTACTGAAATAAAAGGTTGATGAAGAGATGAACTTGGGAGTGGCATGAAGATGATGAGAGGGGAGCAATGGCTTTGTTTCTCTCTTTATTCAAAAGTCAGGGCTAGAGCAATCCAAGCCGTTGGATTTTAGGTTGAAAAGAAACAAAAAGAGCCTGTGAAGAAAAGATTCTTTTAAAAGTTTGTGCAATCCATGACCACCACGGGATGTTGAGGCTGAAGGATTTAGGGCTGGGCAGGATCCCCATGGGATATCCCCACACCCTGTGTGGGTGTTTTAGGGGCTCCTCATTTCCCTCTATTGGCAGGACTTTTTCCCTCAGCCTTGCTTGTGGAGAGACTTCATCAGACCCTGAAACAAGCAGTAACTTTCTGGACTTGTAATTTGCTCTTTCATCACAGCATTTTTAAAGATTGTTCCTGCATATTAATTTGCCATGACAGGCTTTAGAAAACGGGGGAAAACCACCTTGAATTTCAGACCCTTACAGACAGGACACAGAGGGTGTTTCACTGGTGCTCAAGAATGGTCCAAAGACAAGTTGTTATTTTTATTTTCCATAGAGCCAGTGGTCTCCTCTGGTGCTTTTGCAGCTGGAATTTGCTGTTCCCCACTGCAGTGTGTGAGCTCTTCCAGCACTGCTGATTTCAGGCTGCTGGGGATGCCCATGTTCACTGGTGATCAGGGAGGTGCTTCTCCCTTCAGTCACTGGTTTGCTTTCAATGACAATTCTGTTGCAGTATGGAAATCTCTCATCCTCAGATACAAACCCAGCCTTCTTTTCATTGCAGTGAATGATGGGCTCATTATGTGAGCACATCTACAGGGATTTACTGTTCAGGAGTAGCTGGAAGTTGTTCTTTTGAAAGAGCAGTTGATAAAAATTGATTCTGAGATAAATGCAGTGTAGTTTGCTTTTCCTTCATTTTCTCCTCTGGTGATTTTGCTTCTTGCCTTGACTCCCTGCATTTTTGCTGATACCAGCCATGTCTTTTCAGTGTAAAACTTTTCTTGGGCTTCAGTGATGCTTAGAGAATGTTTCAGTATTAGATAGAGTGGCATTAATAGTATGGTAGAGAGGAGGAGTCTGGTACTTTAAAAAGTTGTTTCTTGGTACGTCTGGACGAACATCTGAAGAAATTCTAGGCTGAAGAGAAGCGTTGGTCAGCAAAGCCGGCAGATGTGGGGGGTTGTCTTCTCTTGGGATATTCCACTGGGGGATTCCACCTCTCAGGACAGCCTGGACCCACACTAATCCCTTTTCTCCCCTTTCCCCTCCCTGCCAGACCCAAGACTGCCAACGGGGATTACCGGAAGGAGCACCGGGAGCGGAGCCGCAGCCCCATCGAGCGGGCGGCCGCCCCCACCATGAGCCTCCACGCCAACCACATGTACGCCTCCATCCCCAGCCTGAGCATGGAGCAGCCCCTAGCACTGACCAAAAACAGCGTGGAGGCAGCCAGGACAGTGGGCATCTCCCCCAGCCTGAGCAGCGTGGAGCGCCAGCAGGTACGGCATCATCCTGCCCGGGGTGTGTGGGGAGGGCTCCTGGCTGCACACACAGCCTGCAGGAGCTGCACTGGGGCAATGGAGGGCTCCTGGCTGCACACACAGCCTGCAGGAGCTGCACTGGGGCAATGGAGGGCTCCTGGCTGCACACACAGCCTGCAGGAGCTGCACTGGGGCAATGGAGGGCTCCTGGCTGCACACACAGCCTGCAGGAGCTGCACTGGGGCAATGGAGGGCTCCTGGCTGCACACACAGCCTGCAGGAGCTGCACTGGGGCAATGGAGGGCTCCTGGCTGCACACACAGCCTGCAGGAGCTGCACTGGGGAGAACAGGCTGCTCCTCAGGCAGGATGGGCTTTGGAATGCACTCTGAATGTCACAGCTGGCTGTGGTACATTGGGACGTTCCAAAGCTTGAGAATGCATGGGTTGTATATGGGAATGCATGAGTTGTATTCGGGAATGTGTGGGTTGTATTTGGGAATGTATGTATTGGATATGGAAATGTATGTGTTGTATTTAGGAATGCATGGGTTGTATTTGGGAATGTATGTGTTATATAGGAATGCATGGATTGTATTTGGGAATGTATCTATTGTATATGGGAATGCATGGGTTGTATATGGGAATGTCTGAGTTGTATATAGGAATGTATGTGTTGGATATGGGAATGTATGTGTTAGATATGGGAATGTATGAGTTGTATATAGGAATGCATGAGTTGTATATGCAAATTGTGTGAGTTTTTATTTGGGCATGTGTGAGGTTTTTATTTGGGAATACATGTGCTTTAACTGGGAATTCAGAGTGTGGTTCAGGCAGGCTCCAGCACCTGCCAGCCAATGTTCAGGGACACCCCCTGTGGCCCTCCTGGTGCTCCCTGTGTGCTCCCCTCTGTCCCAGCTCCCTGTGTGTTCCCCTCTCCTCTGCCCCAGCTCTCTCCACCCTCAAGAAGGGCTACAACACAGAAGGGAAAATTTGACACTGACTGATCTTAGTTGTTGTAGCCAGCCAAAAGCATTTGCTGTGTTGCTCAGAGCAATGTTGTATCACTCATTCCCTTTTCCTAAAGCCAAGTCATTATTTTTGATTACTTTATGCCTGATTTCCATGTGCTAGAGTGTGGTTGTTAAGGTTTTTTTGTTGGTTTGCCATCCTGCACATGGCAGTTGTTTTGCTGCACAAGTGCTGAAGCTGAGCCATTTCTGTAGGCAAGAACAGTTTTCTCATGTGTCAGACTCACTTTTATCCCTCCTACAAGTGGAGAGACAAAGCAAGAGAACTGAGCTGTGATGAGCTGCAACACTGAGAAATTAAACTGGTCCATGTACCCAAGCTCTTCCTTCCCTGGATCCCTCCCTTCTGTTCTCTTGGACGTTTTGAACCAGATTTCAGTAATTTTTCTTGGGGAAATAGGATCTTGAGGCTTCAAGGGTAGAAATCATACAAAACAAAAAGTGTACTGAGAAAACAAAATCCTAGTTTGATGATGCCTTATTTTGGGTTTTTGTTTTTTTTTTTTTTTTTTTTTAACCTTAACATGTTGAATGAGATTTCATCTTACTCTGTTTCTAATAAAACAGGTAGGAGAAAAATACTTCATTTGCAGCAGGACAAGATTATTCAGCTGTTGTAGTTAGTGATTGGTACTAAATTCTCAGTTTATCTCAATATTTTTATAAAAGTTTCTATATTCTGTATACATACAACCATAGCAGAGGATTCTGCAAGGTGCCTTGTTGGGTTCTTTAAGGTGTTGGCATGTGAATTTCTGAGATATTGATAACCTGTCTTTCTCTCTCTGCTTCCCACCTCCTGCATGTCCAAAACACTCTTCTGAAGAGAACTAAATACAAGCCTTTCTCAAAAACCACTTCAGAGAGGCACAAAATCCTGGCCCAGATGGAAAATAATTACTCCCACATGTGAACTGCTTACAGAAAAATCAAATAATTCTTCTGTTTTTCTTTATTTACTTTTTTTTTACTTTGCTGCCAGTGCAGTAAGATGTAAATAACTTCATTGCTGTTTTGTCCTGGCAAAAATTGTGTTAGACTTCCCTGGAAAGCTCAGCTCTTTCACTTTACTGGCCTTGCTCTTACTCTGCCTGAAGAAGCATCAAAGCAGGGAAATCCCCTCCTTTCTCACTGACCTTGTATTGGGGTGATTTTTTTTGGTGGGTAAAATTTTGTAAGATGGTCAAGAAATTAAACTACATAAATCCTGTTAATCTTTTGAACACTTACTACTTAATTTGCATTGAGTATAATGGACTCCTTGCATCATCAAATATATGGAATTTATTCCAATACTCTGTTATTCCCTTCAGCCAGCTGGAGAAACTGGGACATTTCTTTTCCCAGGGCTTTTTGTAAATTTCCATAGTAAACAACTATGAAAAGATATTTAAAGTATAGATGGTGGAGTTCTGATGTAATGTAGCTGTGAATAGACATTTTGGGGCATTTGCATGTGATGTTAATTAAGTATGAAGTATTAATTAATTCACCTGCTGGAAAGGCAGGTGAATTCCAGCAGGAAAAGATTTGTGCTCTAGACTGGCTCAGAGTTCTTCATATTCACTGTACATCCCGTGGGATTAGGATGCACTGTGGAATACAGAGGTGGGGCTAGGAAAACTCAATTCCTGAACAAAAATTGTAACAGCAAGACAACAAATACCTGGAAAATCTGCAAACCCTTTCTGTGTGTGGCCACAGAATGAAACAAACATTTAATGTGTTGGCATTTAGTGCTGCATATGGAACTTAGTGAAGTTGACACAATCAATGTAGAATCACTTTTAAGGTTTGCTTTCACACTGCCCTTTTCTGTTCACTGAAATAATAAGAACCTCTATGGAAATGTAATGTGGATTGTTATTTTTAACCAGAGAAACAGCTGAATATTTGGGGGTTTAATGTGAATTGGGTAGTTTATGGGTTTAATTGCAGAAATGCAGTGTAGATTTTTATTTTTAGCCAAAGAAACAGCTGAATATTGGGGGGTTTAATATGAATTGAATAGTTTATGGGTTTAATTGCTGGGGCTGTGAAGTTGCAACAATCAGTGTAAAATCACTTTTAAAATATGCTTTCACACTTCCCTTTTTTCGTTCACTTACATAAGAATCACTGTGGAAACATGATGTGGATTTTTATTTTTAGCCAAAGAAGAGCTAAATTTCAGGGGGTTGATCTGAAGTGGTGTAACTGCTGGTGCTGAGTGTGCCCTGTGCTTGTGTCCCCACAGAACCGTCCCTCAGTGATCACCTGCGCTTCTGCCAACAACCGCAACTGCAACCTGTCGCACTGCCCCATCGCCCACAGCGCCTGCTCCGGGGCTGCCTACAGGAGACCCTCCAGCTGTAAGTGCCCCCAGCTGCCTCCCTGCCCTCCCACCACAGCACAGGCCTCTCTGCACTGGCAGGGAGAAAAGGAGCTCAACAATCCCTTTGTCTCCTGGGCCACAGCAGAGTATAGTATAGAACTAGGGGGAGGTGTTCTTTATTCTTGTTTTGAAAAGCTGATTAAAAAAAAAAAAAAAAAAACAACCACCAAACAAGCACCCCACACAGACAAATAAGTCATTATGTTTATTTTAGTGCAGCTGACAAACAGCAGGCAAGGCCAGCAGATCCCCCCACGCTCTTATTTTAGGAGCTGTAGTTTCTCCCCTGCTCCCTCAATAGCCAGGAGACTCTTGTGATTCAGCTGCAGTCGCAGAAATCTTTTCCTGCAGCCACAAATCCCCTTCCAAAGCCTGTACCCTCCACCCTGCTCTGCATGGATAACACAAAAACCTTTGCAGGGCAGTTGCTACAGCAACCCAAGCAGGGAGCTTTAGCTTTCTGCCTTCTGTGCAGTTAGTAGTGCTCATGAAGTCTGCTCAGGCAGTCCTTGCTGGGAAAGCTGGGCTCTTTCTGTTCACTCTCCCTGCACAGAAAGCACAGGGCAAGCTCAGCCCTTCCCTTTGCAAGTCCTTTAACTGCTGGAGCAGGGCTGTAACTTGCAGCATTGCCAAAAGCTCAGGGCAGTGGGGCTCCAGCAGCCAGGAGGTGTCCATGGAACAATACCAGCATGACCTAAAGCCCACCGCAGGGTCATTATTAGTATTTTATTATTAATAGTATTTTTTTATTTTTTTTATAAAGCTCAGTATACTGTTGATAACTGGAATTGGGAGCTGAAGGAGACCCTTTGACCCTTGGAGAAATCAGTCATTGGGGATCTCAGATGTTACAAGTTTTCTCACAAACTGGTGCTACTGGTCCCTGGAGAGCTGCCCCAGTGGGCATGGGAACAGGGCTGGATGTTTCCAAAAAAGATTTGTCTCCTGTCAGGTGAAGGGTGTCTGTGCATGACCCTCATGTTTATTTTAGGATCAATCAAGCAGGGGGGCTGTGCCATGGATCCCAACAGTTCCAGGTATTTTTGGAAGGACAGTTCTTACTAAGACACACAAATGCTGATTGTAAATTGTAAAACTGCAGTGCTCTTGTATTTAGTCTGAGGGATTACTACAGTTCTTGTTCAAAATCTGTCTCTAAGGCTCTTGTAGCAGTCTTACAGCACTTACTGCAGTGCTGATGAGTCATTTAGTCCTGACTGCTCCCAGCACAAGTGTGTGGAGTAAGATAAAAGGCTGAGCTCAGCTTTTGGCATGCTGAAGTTTAGGATGAGGCCTCCTCATACCTGACTGCTATCAGCAAGCTTGGGAGCTGATTCTAAACAACTCTTTACATCATTAATTTCATTTAAGCCTAAATATAAGTTCTGTGTGATTGTTTTGGGAGAAGGTTTCCATAGAATTGGAGCTAGAGCTGTTAGTTGCCTGAGGGAGAAACACAATTAGATATAAATGCTCACCTGTTCCAGGTCACAGAAATGCAAAAATACTTAATTCTAGTTGTTTTTTTTTTTCATTTTAACTCCTTCCTTCCCACCTTCTTGCCCACCCCTTTCACTCCCAGGTCTGTAAGGGTGTGTGACAGGGGCCTGTAGTGACAGAGACTTGCAGTGACAGAGCATTAAGCTACAGGGGAGATGCTTTGGGGGCTGGAGCCCCTCTGCTCTGGAGACAGGCTGGGAGAGATGGGGCGTGTTCAGCCTGGAGAGGAGAAGGCCCTGGGGAGAACTTAGAGCCCCTTCCTAAAAGAACCTAGAGCCAGTTCCTAAAAGGGCTCCAGGAGAGCTGGAGAGGGGCTTGGGACAAGGACCTGGAGTGATGGTCAAGGGGAATGTCTTCCTGTGCCCCAGAGGGCAGGGCTGGATGGGATATTGGGCAGGAATTCCTCCCTGTGAGGGTGGGCAGGCCTTGGCACAGGGTGCCCAGAGAAGCTGTGGCTGCCCCTGGCAGTGCCCAAGGCCAGACTGGATGGGGCTGGGAGCACCCTGGGACAGTGGGAGGTGTCCCTGCCCATGGCACAGGGTGGAATCAATGGGATGAGCTTTAAGATCCTTCCAAGCTGAGCCATTCCAAGATCCCCTGAGGGCAAACAGAGTATGAACTGTGCAGGGAGTGTCAGCAGGCTGAGCTCAGGGTCCTGACTGCCCCTGCCTGTCCCCACAGCCACCACTGCGTGTGACCCGGTGGTGGAGGAGCACTTCCGCAGGAGCCTGGGCAAGAACTACAAGGAGCCCGAGCCGGTGGCGAACTCGGTGTCCATCACGGGCTCGGTGGATGATCACTTTGCCAAAGCCCTGGGGGACACGTGGCTGCAGATCAAGGCTGCCAAGGACGGCGTGGGCAGCAGCCCCGAGCCGGCGTCGCGGCGGGGCCAGGCCTCCTCCCCTTCCTCCCACATGGTCAACCACAACCACTCGCCCTCCGTGGTCTCCTGAGGACAGGACCCTTCCCGGGGTGTGGATTTGCATGGTTTGACTGAGCTTTGGAACAAGTGCTTTCAGTAGTGCCGGGGGAGGGGAGGTTAGTTTTCAACACGTGTTTTTTGTGTACTCACTTTGTTGTTTTGTTTGTTTGTTTTTGTAAAAGGGTGCCCTTAAAGACGATAGCAGGAACTATTTCATAAAGATTCATACAATGTAGCATCCTTTTTTTTTTTTTCCTGCCTCAATTACCAAAGAAACCTCTGATGCAAATCTGCTGCCCCTTAAAAAAATAATGCACGCTAATCCACAAAAGCCATTACACTTAGTTGGTTGACCCAAGTGCTTTTTTTTCGCTTTTCTTAGCTTCTCAAGACTAGAATTTGTCTGGTTTGCTTACATTGCTTTTTTTGTTTTGTTTTGTTTTTTCTCTCTGTGAAGTAATTTTGTATGTATATACTTGAAAAGAACTGTCATGTATGATTTGCACTATTGGAGGAGGACTGAAGTTGCACAGCAACTTTCTGGAAGAGGCTAATATTTTGAGGGCAAACTGCTGAAAAAAGGGTTTAAGGATGACATTTCTATCAGTTTGATTTTTCTTAGAGCAAAACAGCTTTGGAAGGGGAAGTCTCATACAGGTTATAGGTCTTTCTCTCTTTAGATTTCAGGTGCTTTAGTGCTTGCAACTGGACTGCATAATTTACAGAACACGGGCATTTTTTCCTAAACACTGCAGTTTGTTAGACTAGAGCTGAGGTTGGAGGGTTCCATAGTGCTTAACGATGCATGTTTTATGAAAAATAGCTGGTATCTATTAATGTATAGACAGTAAGAATCATAATACTTATTAGCTTCTCTTCAGAATTAGTTTATTTTTGTCAGTAACAACCCTAGATATACTTACTGCTGGTACAGTTGTACTCTATGATATTTGTATTTGCTATTCACTTTAGTGGCAGCAGCAGCAGCCCTCGAGGGCAGCTCAGGACAGGCCTCGTGCAGCACTGCTGCTTCACAGGGATCTGCTTCCCAAACCCCCAGTCTGTGTAATCCACCCTGAACTAGCTGCAGGAACTGCTACCCTTACAGATCTTGGCTGGACAACAGATTGTTACAGTTTGTGAAAGACGAGCTTTTGGTTTGTTTATTTTATTTTATTTTAATTTGGTTTTTTTTTAAAGCCTTTATCCATCAGCCTACGCCAAGTCGCAGCATACATTCCTCCAGTAGATTTATCCAGGTATTACTGCATTTATTATCATTTGCTATATTAATAGCTACTAACTAGAAATTTAGGCAGTAGAGGCAGGCATAAAAACCACAGCTGTGCTAGTGCTAAGAGCTTCTCTTCTTCTTGTTAAGTGTAACTACTCTCCCCAGTACATTCCATCTTCCCAGGACAGTTGCAGCCAGGGCTTGGTTTTTACCCTGGGCTCCCTGAAAGGATGGGCTCAGGGTGGGAAGTGAGAACTGGTTGGAAGATGAACTCCACGTGATGTATTATGGACTATGTTACAGTATTGGGTCCATTGTGGCTTTTATTTTATGCTTTTTGGTTTGTTGTTTTTTTGTTTTTTTTTTTTTTAAAGTTAAGCTATTTAATTTGGAAAAGGTGCAGGGTAGAAAGAGATCGGGAGATTGGCTCTTACTCTTGGTGAGAAGGTGGCTGCTCAGTTTTCTTTAAAAAAATGGAAAAAAATCCACAAAAAAACCCCAACCCATCACCTAAGCCCCCCAGTTTTACACATTTCACTACCATCTTACTGGGTAGTCAACGCTTCCTTGCTTTGGCATTCAGTACCCTACTCTCTGTAGGAAGATTGTTAAAAGAACACTTTTTTATATAGGTAACTTTAAGACCATCGTTACGCTGTGCGTAAAGAATGTACAGAGAAATTTGTAGGTATTTTTTGAGGAACAATTAATTTGTTAATGATATGTAGCTATTTAATTTTTTCCCTTTCCTTTATTGTAATCATTCTTTTTTTTTTTTTTTTTTTTTGAGAAAAAAGTTGATCTTTTTTTTTTTTTTTTTTGTCGTTGTTGTAGATTTGTCTGTAATACAGTAAAAAAGTGCAGGAACACAGTTATTCTATGAGGACACTGCATTAGCATTAATAGCCACTCGTTTGTTATTGCTACAGGCTACTGAGCAGTATAACAGTCAATACTAATACTGTAGATGGACTCTGTGGAAAATGTGACTCCTCTATTTCTTTGTAAACACAAATAAGATAATGTTTTTTAAAGCTAATATTTTCAATAATAGCTGTTTTACAAGGTTACATTTACTTATCTGAGATAGGTAAATGGATTTGAGGGCAATAAAGATTTAATGTGCTACGTCCAGTCCAACAGAGACTGGACACAACAAAGTCACGAAAGCCAAAGGGTTGGGGGGAGGTGGAAGGACACTAAACTGAACTCACCATCACGAGACGTGGTGAAGTTTCTTCACAGAGCCAGGTTATCTACAGTTCAGTTTGAAAGATTCTCTCTGTGTTTGTAAATCTGTAATATACCATTCTTTTGTGGCCTTGTTTCACCTGGAAAAAAAAAAAAAAAGGTTTGGCAGGCCATCTTTTTTTTTTGTACTTAAAAGTAGCCTTAAAGAACAATAAAGTGCTCTTAAATCACAGGTGTGTTCCTAAGCTTCTGTACTGCCTGGTGAGAGAGGGATTGGTGTGTGTGAGGCACGTCCTGCTTTCCTTCCAAGCATCCCTACCTGTTTTAGGACCATAACACCACTGGTGGGGCTGCCCCAGCCTCAGTCTGGCCTTCAGGAGGGTTTTCCCTAAAAGAGTTTCTCAAGAAATCCTTTACAGCAATAAAAAAATCTTGTTCCTGCCCCAGAACTCACCTGGACAGGGACTGGTTTGGAAAACACCAGCTGGTCCTTGATTGCTGTTCATGAAATTTGTGGCATTTTATTTTTCCCTCAGCTCCCTCAAGGAATCCCTCTCTGGTGAAAACAGCTGAATTTCAAATGTTGACATCCCCCATCCTCTGTTCTGTGTGAGCAGCATTCCCATGGCACTGCAGATGGTTAATCCTTAAAAAGTACTTGTAATTACCTGAGTTTGGGAAAGTCCAGGGAGCCAGGCAAGAAAGGGAGATCCAAAATAAAAAATAAAAGCCTCTAAAAGGAACTGGACCCCAGGTTCGTTGGCCCAGCAGGGACTGGAGGTTTGCAGACACGGCAAACCTTGGGGTGAAGGAGATGCCTTGAGAACACTCCAGGAGGATTGGTTTGACACATCTCAAACACATCCCTGGCTAAATCCCCGTGGAAAGAGGCCCAAATCCTGATGTGAGGGTGTGTGGGAAGCAGGCCGAGGACAGCACACCCTTCGGGAAAACATCCCTGCACCAAGGATTTGGGGACTCCACACCACAGGCCGGGCACATCGCTGCCTTCCAGGTCAGTAACTTCAGCAAACTCCATTTTCTGCATGGTGAAAGGATTTTCCTAACTGGCACAGAGTTTCCTACCAGCCCAGACACACATTTCATGAAGTGCCCCAGTGTTTGTCATGGCATCTTCTGTGAGCTGAGTGAGGGCACCTCCCAGCTGTGCCTTCAGTCTCACCCCTCAACACACACGTTATTTCTGCCAAATTCAATAATTTCCATTTCACAGAGCAGACCTGACCTCACAGACATCCTCAGGGAGGCACAGCTCAGGGAGTCCTCTCTCCTGAGTGCACTTTGGGTGCATTTCAGGCTGGGTTGGAAGTACAGACAAACACATCCAGAGCACAGAGAGCTGGGCTGTGCTGGTGTCACCAAGAGTGGCACCACTGTCACCCCATGACACCTGGGCACTGTGGCTGTGTCCTCACTGAGCAGTGACCACAGTGAGCACTGAGCTGCCCAGCTGGGCTCAGGGGGCCTCGGGAGGCACTGCTGAGGCTGGGGATGTTCCCTGTGGCTGGAGACTCCAGTGACCAAACCCTGCCACCAGCTCATGTTATAAACGTGACACCCGGGCAAGGCCCACAGGAACATTTCCAGTGCTGTTATTTCTGCCCTCCCCAGGGCTGGCACACTTAGGCTTGGCCCAGGGGAGTGTTCACACTATCTTTAGATCCTTCTGGAAATTTAAACCCCTCTGCATCCTCCTGCTGCGTGTCCTCTGCCATGGACATAGCCCCAGGCCTGTTCCCAGCTCTCTTCCCTCAGCACACAGCAATTCCCACAGCTGGATTACAAGGTATCATCAAGCACATTTTATCCCTGAAGAGCTCTTGATAGAAATTCTATCCATTCCGTAATTTTTTAACCTCTCTGGAACACCTACCTCAGGTGCTTTCTTGGTATAAGACAGCCAAGCTAATTTCATTGCCCATTTTTCAGATGCAGTGTAAAACTCCATCCCATCCCCATTCCAGGCTGCTCCTGAGCTGCCCCTTGCCTGGGGACAGTGTCCTGCTGGAGGCTCCATCCCCATCCCTGAGGATCCCAAAATGGGAAATTCTCCTCTTTTCCTTGGTGAGGGATGAGCAGCCCAGTTGAGCAGACAACACTGGGCAGACTGAGGGCTCTGGAGCTGCTCATTGCTGTGTCACCCCCAGCCAGGGACATTCCTCCTGCTGGGAATGGTTGGCATGGCATTGGCTGTACATGGATATTCACACTGACATGCATTTATACTGCATTTATACTGCAGCAGAGCTGGGAAAAACCCCAGGATTTCTTTTTTCATGGGCTAATTTCACATAATGACAAAGCAGTTCCTGACTTCCACAGGAACACATTTCAGTGCAGTTACATGGGAGCCTTTCAGTCTTTGCTTGCTCACAGCCCAGCCAGTTTCACTGCTCTGTTCAGGCTAATTTTACATTTTATTTTGCTAAGCAGCAACTTTCTTATATGCCAGGGAGAACATCTGTCTTCCCTCCATCACAAAGAGACACAAAGGCATCTGTCAACACGGGGCTGTGTCAGCCAAATGCCTGCTACATTTAATAGTCAAAAAGCTGCTTATCTTCAAACTGTTTACTCAGTTTGGGGAAATACTCTGCACAAAGAGCCCTTCTGAGAGCCTCTGCTGCCTTGGGGAATCAAGGTTACCTTTTTTAATCCAGGAAAACACAAAGCTCTGATCTCCTGCTTCCTGAAAATAGTAAAATGCAAAATGCTGTAGGTCGAGCTGTGTTAATGACATTTGGCTCATGTGTTAAAATATAAACAAGATACCACTGAGGTTAGAGGAGTTCTAGGGAGTTAAAAAATACAGGACTTTTTTTTTTTCCCTTTCAGAGGAAAAAAATGATTCAACACATTTTAAAAAAAAGTATTTCTCAGGCTAAGCCTAAACCTAAACCTTTGCTCTCTCACTGCCACACTGCAATATTCACTTACCTTTTTTTTTTTTTTTTTTTTTTTTGAGGGGGGAAGTAGAGATGAAAATAGTGGAAAGAATTAACAATATTCATGGATCAAAGCAAGGGCTTTTCCTTTTCCTTTTTCCTTCCAAGGGACAAGTTCTTGGGCTCCTGCTAAGAGAATCCTACAGAAAATCTCAACTTCCCCAGAAGAAAGTGTGTGTGAGTTCAAACAGCACCACAGGGAACAAAGGCTTTTCTCTTGATTTCCCTGACATACCTGGAGTGAAGTCGATGCCATTTTTACTCCTCACAGGCTCTGAGGAGTTCCTGGCCTTGTCCTGGCTACCCCAGTGTCCTGACACAGACACACCTGGCTCAGGAAACACACCCCAAATCAGAGCTGCTAAAAATAAAATCATCCTCTGCTGGGAAGGTTTTCACCTTAATAACAACCTTCTGTCACTTGTAACTCCCTCCTTCACAGTGGCTCTCATACCTCCCTCAGGAGTTGGAAAATCAGGATTAAATAAAGTCATTTATTAACCTGCAAGTGCCATTAATAAAGTAACAGCAGAGACCAGCAGACCCAGTTGTTAAATGTAGGCAATATTCTCATTTTTCCCTTAGAACTCAGTCACACACAGGTCCATAACTCACCTTTAGCTGTGAGAAAGCCTCAAGGACACATCAGGAAAGTGTCCAGAGGAAAAGAACATCTAAAAGCACTTTTTCAAGATGTGACTGGCTGAACACAGGCTGAGAACAGGGCTCAGAATCATCAGCCATATAAAGGTAAAATGCACTTCAGCTTTTTAAGGTGTTGCCTAAATTGTCCAATTTCAGAGTTCTTTGTTTTGCTCCCCTCCTCTGACAGCTAATTCAGCCTCCAGCCCCCTGGTCTGGGGAATGTCATTAATGTCATTAATTCAGACCTGGAGTTTTCAGGTGGGGAAATGAAGAAAAAACCCCAAGAATTGCAAAGTCACCATTTCAAACAATCCCAGGGCTTGTTTTAAAGATTTTTCACCAGATTTCCTCCCAACAGAAAAGAAATGCTTTGGTTGCTGCCAGGCTGGCAAATGCAGCCTGTGAGTCAAGCTCTGACCTTCCTGCACGATGCAAAATCAGCAGCACTAAATCAAATCATGACTTTGCTGACATGTCTGGACCTTTGAGTGATTAATCCAACAAATCAACCAATTTCTGCCTGGAAATGCAGGAAGGAGGAGTGTGGGATTCTCCTCCTGCTCTGCTGTGCCTGCTCAGCTCTGGGGCCAGTTTTGGTCCTACCAATTCCCATAGGAAAGGTGAAAAATACCTGAGCAAAGGCTGAGGATCAAACTCAACACTGATCCACCATCAGAGATGGTTAAAGACAAACCAGGGAAGGCAGAAAGTATTCTCTGTTTAGATGAAATTCTGTTCCTTTTACCACTGCCCATGACAGATCCCATCTCCTCTCTGTGCTGTCCCAAAGCAAATTACATAGATTTTCCCCTCAGGAAAATGTCCACTTTACCAGCACAGCTAAATGAGCTCACACATCACTCTGGACTTTGGAGACTTCTTTACCCGACTCCCCAGCCGTTCAGAAATTGGTTTTCTGCCTTTCTAATGCTAAAGAACAGATACAGGCCATTGCTTTTTTATTACTTGCACAAATCTCCACTGCTGCGTGGCTGTTTGCCCTGCACAAACACCCAGGGACAACAAACACAACAACATCAAAGTGCTGCAGTGCTTGCAAAGCTTTTCTGCCATCAGTAATTTGACAACAGTTAACTGATTAATTTTAAATAAAATTAACTGATTAATTTTAAATAAAAGTAATTTTATATATTATTATACAAAAATATAACGTGATCAATTGTAGCCCTGATATCTCACAAGTGTGTCATGCTCTCCCAACACTCAGAAAATATTTCACTGGAATTTTTCAGGAGTGAAATTAAAATCGGGTTATTCTGAGTAATGACATTTGGAATTCATTCTGCTCTTGAGGCATTTAGCTCCACGTTTTCAAGTTTTTCCTGACATGGCCACAAAACAGATGGGCTCGTTTTGTAATGAAAGAAAAAAGAAAACAGATCCTTGGGAATTGGAGGAACACAAAACAACAAAACCCCAGCAACATTTTGAGAGTTGAGAAAGCTGCAATTTCCCCAGCCTGGTGAAAAGCAAAGATTCTCCCCTCAGGAAACCTCCAGTGCTGAGCTCTGCATCCCCAAAGTGGGAATCAGCTCCACTCCAGCCTCAAACCCAAACAGTGCCAGGAGCCCCAGCCAGGAGGAGTTTGGGGGGGAGCTCAGGGATTGTTCTCTGAGCTCCAAGATCCCCCAGGGAACCTCTCAGATTTGGATTTATTTATTTCACTTGTGGCTGGGGAGGCTGCTTAAACAAATCTTGCTTTAATTGTTGTGTAGGTACAAATTCAGAACATTTCTGCCCTTCCTGAGGGCACCAGAGGAGCTGGGTGATGATGAGAAACAGAATGTAATTTCTGCCACAGGGAAGGTGAAAGCTGGCTGGATGACCTGTGACCCTTTGCAGCCTGACAGCCACAATTCCCTGTAATTCCCCAAAAATCTGGAAACCCCACAACAGTGTGGGAGCCCCTCAAAAGAAAAAAGATTGATGCTGAGCCTCAGAACTCCCCTGGACAGAAAAAGGGACGTGCCAAGGGCTGGCAGCAGGCAGGGAGAGGAACCAGAGCTCCTCAAACCATGACAATACCTGTGCTGGAAAATCCCAAATGGGGCAGCCCTGGGCCAGGCTCCATCCAGCTGTTTGTCCTGGATCTCCTCCAGGTTCCTCTTCTCCTGCCCCTTCCTATCTCCCATCTAGGGCTGGAACAAGGCAGGGAAGGAAAACATTAACATGGAAGGACAAAAGAATTGCTGGAGCTTCACCACAGCAGAGATTTGGGGCAGTGGGTGAGGCTTTCAAAGGATTTTTCAGTTCATTTGCTCTTCTCTCATAATGGAAGTTTTGTACTTTATTATTATTTTTTTTTTAACTGGGAAAAAGAGCCAATGACAACACTGGGAAAGGTTTGTAAAACACAAAAATATCACCAGCACCACTGCAGAGCCCAACAAATTACAGGCCCTGGCAACTTATTTACACTTTGTGCTTGGTTCATGAACACTGCTCTGTAGCTCACTCAGGAAGTGAACAAACCCCCCTTTTTTTCCTCTCCTCTGGAGTATATTTATAATATTTGAGCAGAATTAAGAAATGCTTCTTAATTAAGAACATTTTTAAAACCCCAAGCCCATTATGTCCATCCTGGACACTGCCCAGAACACACCTGCAAGAAAGAGCCAGACTGAAGCAGAGAGCAGTTAAAAGTTAAGAACAGATTTATTTAATCCTCTTTTATACACGTAACTTTTAAAATACATGCTTAGTGTAAGATTGTCTTTACATTAGACATCAGACTTCTTTCAGAACTTTGAAACCCAGGTTAAGACACCATCAGAGAGCATCCCAAGCTGGGAATCCACTGAGGCAGCAAATTCCAGTCCCCACTGTCCAAATTCAGCTGCAGGGCATTGACAGTGTGAGAGGAGAGGCAGAGCTGCAGCACCTCCAGGATCTGCACTATCGATTCTCCTGCCCAGCTGCCTCCACCAGCATTGGTGCTGTTCTGCCAAGCCCTGACTCTGCAGAGTCCCTGTGAGCCAGCTCAGACTCTCTGGGAATTCTGCCTCCATCCACCTGCCCATGGCTGTGACAGAGAGGACAAAGGGCTTTAAACAGGCAGGGGTTTAAAAAAGCCCATTAATTAATGACAGTAAACTCCAAAGTGTGAAAGCTGCAGTGTAACACCTTGGCTTAGAAAATTCCTGCAATCATCTACAACTAAAGCAAGAGGATCATTTTTAAGCAGAGCTTTGGTCACACTCTGGAACATGTTGTGCTGCACGTCCCCATGTCCTGAGTGTCAGCCCCTGCTGACACCCCGGTGACATTTGAGTCCCATTCTTCTCCAGGATCTCACATCACCAGGTATTTTGTTCTTCTCTGCTCCCAGAGGACTTGTAGGAATTGCTGTCTTGAAGTTATCTCTCGGAATCTCTTAATGGCATTTCCAAATCCCATCCACGGGAAAAGAAATGAACAGATCCCATCGTGGCTGGGAATGAAACCAGAATCTGTCCAGCCCCAGGGCAAAGCTGGCCATGAACCAGAGACCTGCTCCAGCCCTCCCTTGTAAATCAGGACTAAAAAAAGCCTGGCTTAAGTTTGCTTAAACTCGACTGAGTTCACAGGGCAGAATTTACAGCTCAGACAGCCAAAGGAAAAATCACAAACAGCGGCTAAATGCATGCAAGGGACATGCAACAGCAAAGCTTTTAATTAGAGCAAAATTGCCTTTGTGTAACCAAATAATTGTGGTGTCACATTGACACCACCTGCACCTCAGTGTCCCCAGCTTGGTGCCAAAAATGAGAAATCACTGGGATACAGCTCATGGGGTATGTGTATATCTATATATCCTATGAGATATATATCCTATATATCATAGGAGATAGATATATATTATATATATCCTGTATATCATAGGATTTATCTATATATCTATAGATATCTCCACTGGGTGGGACTGCAGTGAGAGCTTGTTGTTAAAAGCAATTTAAAAAGTAATTTAGAAAATAAAGGACTCAAGGGAAACGCAACAGCAATTTTAGGAAGGTAAGATGAATTTAAAAAAATCAGAAAAAGCAGAAAGAGATAAAAAGAGGTACAGAACCTTTTTTTTTTTTTTTTTTTTTTTTTTGAGAACTTTGGTCTAACACATCCTCTGGAAAATAACTTTAATTCGCAATAGTGCCAGATTTTGACATCACTGGAAGAAAACCCATTACCTGGAGTAGCCACTAACCCCAAGAAATTATGTAATTATAATGACTATGATAATAAATAAATAGAAATAATGGCTATTTTAGACAAAGTGGCTATTTTAGACAATAATGGCTATTTCATACACTTGGTGCAAACCTCAGCAGGTTTCAATAAATCTTTTCTGATCAGAAGATGGTGTTGCAGAGATCCTTGACCTGACTGAACTTCTTCTGATGAGAGAGAAGCTGGGAAATCCTCTACATAGAAAAAAAATCTTCAGAGCTTATGTTAAGGAAGGAACTAAAATAATTGGATCGACCAACAAATTTTCATAATCAGTCTGGGAACAGGAGGCTGCTTGGCAGATAAAGTGATTTGCATTTTTTCTAAGTGAGTTTAACTCATAAACTCCCCAATATAAAGCCATGAAAGGGATTTCAAATTTCCTTCTAAAACCTATTCCAAGGCCAATAGATTGAGTTTTGCTTTAAATTTCCCCCGGAGGCCCAGTGAGAACCCGCCAGGAGCAGAGTCAGCTCTGCAGGAGCAGCCCCAAAGCCGCTGCTGGTCCCAGGACCGAAGGGATGCTCTGCACCACAACAACCACCCAACCGCCGGGGCTGCAGGAGCAGCCTGAGGTGCCCTGGGCACACACACACACACACACACACACACACACACTCCTGCCACGGCCACAATTCCTGCCCAGGCACCTCCTGCCGCACTGAGCTGGCCCTGGGGCTGCGGGCCTGGCAGGGAACAGCTGCCGAGCTGCCCATGTCCCCAGAGCCGGCCCTGCCGCCTTTGGGGACACCTGCACTGCCGGGGAATCCACACCGAGCCTTTGGGGACACCACACTGAGCCTTTGGGGACAGCACACTGAGCCTTTGGGGACACCTGCACTGCCGGGGGATCCACACTGGGCCTTTGGGGACACTGCCCGGGCCCCACACGGAGCCTTTGGGGACAGCACACGGAGCCTTTGGGGACACTGCCCTGCCCCACACGGAGCCTCTGGGGACACTGCCCGGGCCCCACACGGAGCCTCTGGGGACAGCACACGGAGCCTTTGGGGACACTGCCCTGCCCCACACGGAGCCTTTGGGGACACTGCCCTGCCCTGCCCCACACCGAGCCGGCAGCTCTGCTTTCCCCCCGGAGCGCTGTGGGAGCTCTGGGAGAGCCACCCCACTGCCCAGCAGTGTGGAAAGGCACCTCGGGTTGGCATCGCTTCCAAAATAAGGCAGGAAAAGGATGCTCAGACCTTCTCCTCCCTTCTCCAGAGCAGGGTGAATGAGGCCCGAGTCACACCAGCAGAGCCTCTCCCAAGGCCTGATGACAATGATTTCATTCATAAACAGCTGGTGCATAAATCCGGATTTTGGATCTCCCATTCGAAGCGGCATGGGGAATTTCGGCCGCCCGAAAGCTCCAGTGTGGATCCGGGAATGGCAGGGCTGCCCTGAGGAACAGAACCCCCATCCCTCCCCACACCAGACCCGGAGCAGAGGCGGGAGGAGCACAGCCAGCCCAGGGCCTGCTCAGGAAAGCTGCCGGGCCCGGGGGAGCCGCGCTGATGTCACCGCCTGTAAACCCGCCTGAGTCACAGGTTCCTGAGGAAGTGGCAACACCTACGGAATTGCGGGATAAAAGTCAGCCTAGGAAGCACGGAATGAAAATAAAGACGCTCACAGACAAAGTAAAAACCTCAAGGAAAGCGGTGCCTGCTCCAGAGAATCCCTCCCTGCTCTCTGAGGGAAGGTCCGTCACTGGAAATGGACGTGGGTGTCACCGAGGGCCCTCCCCGGCCAGGGAGAAAAGGGAAAAAGAAAAGGAAGAGGAAAGGAAGGACACCAAAACCCATCCAAACTCAGAGGCCAAACGCTTTCAGAGCAGCCGACATGGAAGTGAAGTCAGAAACTTCCCTCCCGGTGAGGAAACAATCCCAGCAGCTCTGCCCAGGCACCCCCAGCCCGCCCTGGTTCCATCTGGGGAGAACGAGCCTGCGGTTTGCATTTCACCCCCTGGACCTGCAGGGCAGGAGCACCAGGGCACCCGCTCAGACAGGAGGGAAAGACCATCAGAAGACCACGAGAAAAGAGAAATGAAGGCAAAAAACTCCACGAACGAATCCAGCTCAATGCCTCCCCTTTCCTGCCTAGTGCAGAAGAGAATTTCACTCACAGATCAAACAATGAATCACTCTGCCGAGATCCTGTGAAGTCCAGAGCCCCAGTGCCAAAGTTACACACGAGCCTGGAGTTCTGCATGCTCAGACTGCTGGAGCAGAGCCCACAGCCAAGGAATGTGAGAACAGAAAGGACCTGGATGGGACAGCAGGGAAATGACGAGGAATAACTTCTGAGAACTCACTGATTTGGCTTTTGATTTGGAGCAGCCCAGCACGGTTGCTCCTGTCCTTTCCTGTTAGCTCACCACAATCATTTGTTAAGAAGCAAATTGACATTTTTTACATTTAAAATGAAATGAAGGGGCTGTGGCCTTGACTGCAGAGCCAGAGCCCATGGTGCTCCCCACGGATGTCCCACACAAACAGCCAGGCACAGGGCAGGAGGAAACAGCCTTTGGAGAGCTGCAGGAGATGGAGGGAAGGAGAGGGTGCTCCCTGCCAGCCAGGAAACACAACCCAGGCTGGTTTTACAGCTCCTCGTTGTCCTTTCTCCCCCTAAACCCAAGGAGAGGCAAGGGAACACTGGCTGGTTCAAGCAGAAAGAACCTGTGCTGGTTAAATTCTGACAAATAACTGGTGGGTGCTGAAAATCTATCCTAAATAATCCCACTGCATCTGAGAAAGCGCTGTGGCTAACTCACAACAGGCTGATAATGTAATTAGTGAGGCTGCAATTAGAGCTTGGATATGGCTGGAGCAGTGATCTGCATCCTCATCCCGGGCTGAGATCACCTGGACTGGGAAATGAGGGGAAAAAATTGCTGCCCTAAGACGGGGAAGGTGCCTAAAGCACATCACAGCCACTCCAGCTTAGTGCTGCTCATTCTTTTGGGAGGAGCTTCAGCCTGGTTTAAATCATCCCCAAGTGACCCATCCCAGGGATTCCTTTCCAGGCAGGACTGTTGGGTGTCAGGAAAAGGAGAGCACAAGCCCCAGCCTGGTTATTAACCCTTCAACAAAACAAGAGTTTTGACCCAGGATAACTGAGAATAAAGCCCAGAGAGATTCTTCATAAATTATCAACAAAAATAAAAAAGAGATATTAAAAATCAAGTCAATAAACTGTTAGGGTTTTTTTCACTCCCAAACCCGCCAAGTGTTGCACAGGTAAGAAAATGAACTTTCCAGAAATGATCATACTGGAAAGCTGAAGAGGCAACCAGAGAGGGCAGGTCCAGATGAATTTCAAACCCTAAAACATCACCTGGGTGCTGTTTTGAGGCTCTGGAGAGGGCCCAGGCAGCTGCAAGGGAAGGAGAACTGGAAATGGGACAGGTAGGCTGGGTTTGCATGGCTTAGGAATTTACACCCTGGCACAGTCCAGAGTCCTCCTAGTGTAGAATTTCTGCCTTTTCAAACAGCTCATCCAGGTGCTCTGCAAGAGCAAAGGTGCACAAGAGCCTCTGGAAGGAAAGTTTCATTCTGGCAGGATGTACAGGAGCACATCAGCTGCACTGAAAACGGAATAAAAATAAAGAAAAAAGGAATTCATGAAGCCAAATGGCAACAGGCTGGAGACATCTTCCAGACTCTGCTTCTTATGAAGTCAGCTAAAATTTCCCATGTTGCAAATACTTCTTTAATGGCTCTCTTTGGAGTGTAAAACACTTATTTGTTTCTAAGGCAAGCCTTGCATTGTAATTTCAAAAAGAAATTCAAAATTTGGTAGTGGAATCCCAGCCCTGAGCTGTTCCTGCTCTCTTTTCCTGTGTGCAGAGTCCCAGAGCAGCAGTCCCTGAGCCAGGGACACCAGGACTGGCCTGGAGCACTTGGGAGGAACTGACAGGCTGGGGCTGTGCCAGCTTGAAATGGATTTTCCTCTGCAAGAACGGCAGCAATCCCAACTATTCCGACAAGAATCCAGAGCCAGGATTCACCTGGAACCCTTAAAATTTGGTTATGCTTTGCAGAGGAACTAAGTAAAAATAAACTCATGGATTCTGTGACAGGCAGAGTGTCCCTGATCACCATGAGTGATCTCACCCATCCCTGGGCTCAATGGGGATCCTGCACAGCAAAGCCTGGTCCCAAAATCCCTCTCAGAATCTCACTGGGAAAAGGGGAAGAATCTCTAAGGGACACTGGGAGCTGGGTGAGCTCTCTGTGGTGCAGCAGTCCCAGAGCAGTGTGAGGATGGGTTGGGGGAACCCTTGGACTTGGATCTGAAGGGTCTTTTCCAACCAAATGTTTTCTGATTCCACCACCAATCCCCTCATGCCAGTTAACAGATACTCAGGAAGAATTTGTTCAGAGTGTTATAATACGATTCCACAGAGCAAAGCTCAGAAATAAAACCTCATTTCAGTGAGTTTTCTAAAGAAGAGCACAAGTGAGAAACTAAAATAAAGTGCTTACAGCTGGCAGAGTCTCTCACTTTTGCAAGTACTTCTGTTACATCTATTTAAAGTGAGCAGCCAGAATTGACACAAAGAAACAAGGTTAGAGTCATACCATGTTAAGGGGTTGGAAAGGAACTTTAGGATGATTTAGTGCCACCCCCTGCCAAGGGCAGGGACATGCAGGAAGTGGGATAAGATTATCAAAGATGACAAAATGGGAATTTTAGTTTACCTCACTGGGCTTCTCTGAGGACACAGGGAAGGGAAAACATTTTTTCCAAGCTCAAACTCAATGATTTTCAGGCCTGGAGCAGTCACTGCAGTTTCCTTTGCTGTGCCCAAACACCCCCAGTGCTGCTGCTGCCTCCTGCTGAAGCAGAACCTCTCCAGTTCTTGGGAGCTGAATGGAACTGCTGTGGTTCCTTCCCACCCAGCCTGTCTGGGCCACCAGTAATCCTCCTCCTCAGGGGGATTCTCACAGCTGTGCCTTTCTCCCCCACACACCCCAGGGCTGGAGGCTTCAGACCCACAGGAGCCACTCTGGGAAGGGTTCTGGCCATGGCAGTGAGGGCACCAGGGCAGTCCCCAGGTGGAAATCCTGGTCCAGGCTTCCACAGGAAGAAAACTCCCATTTGAGAATCTCAAATTCCTCCCTCTGATGGATCCCGTAACAAATCCTAAACCTCAGCCAGCAGCACACACTGCAGGGGTGACACTGAGACACAATTCCAGCGGGCAGAAGGGTGAGATCCCAACAGAAGCTGTCATTCCATGGGTTCCTTTAATGCTCAAGTACAAAAGTGGTGTCAGAGCTCTCCACTGAGATCCTCCAGCAGAATTAAATGTCCCCAGGTGAGGCCTGGGGGTGTCACAGCTGCAGGCTGCCATTAAATGCCACTATATTCCTATTAGATAATTCAGGAACATGAGCAGGATCCTCTGAGGCTTACTTGGTTCCCACCTGGAAAGCCCTGGCTGGGTTCTCCAGTGCAATTTCAGGTTCTTCACTGTTTACTGTTTAAATTTACTGTTTAAAAGGAATCATAAAGAGCATTTTATGAACTGCTGACTGGCACCAATGGAGAAAAATTCAGGTTTTTTCTCTTCACTGGTGCCATGGTGGAAGAGCTCAAATGACATTAAAAAAATCCCAGATCCTCCATGAAGAAAGGGAAAGTTTAATGTCTTAATTACCAGCAAGCACTGGAGCTGGGGTCTGTGCAGAAATCTTGCATTAAGGGCATCCAAGTCAGCAAATAAATGTGCTTATCTGCTATTAGTATTTCCATGTTCATTCATTGGAATGGATTCTCAGGATTTCTCACTCAGTAAATGCCCAGAAATTCAGTAAAAACCAAAGAACAATTCTGCTCCATGAAGAGTAAGAAAACATTATTTCAGTCAGACAAGGGAGGTCATTCCAGGTGAGAGGGAAGTGTTTGTGCACATCAGGGACATGAGGGAAGCACAAGGACAGGGAAGAGCCAGCCTGGGACAGCTGGGTGACACTGCAGTGACAAAGGTAAGGAAACATGGCATGAACACGAGCTCAGGTAGTTAAAACAATTATTGATGTTCACCAGGCTCAGAAAGATGTGCAGCTTTCAAGTCTCAGATAACCCCAAACTGGTCACACTCCACGGTCAGCAGCTCCCAAAGATAAAAAAAAAAAGCAGATTATTCCCCAGATAATTCCCTTTAAACTCTCCTGGCACTGACCCATGGCTCCAGCTGGACTATGGCATGGCTAAAAACACAGCTGCAAAGTCATCATGTGCTTTAACTGCTTTAAAAATGTAGATTTCAGGGTTTCTATCTCAACCATCAAGAGGTGATTTGCTCTGATCTCCAGCTCTGATTTCCAAAATACATTGCATTCATATATGTATTTTTATATTACACCAAAGTTACCTAAACTAGACATTCCCCTAGGTAAGAAATCATGTAAATATAATGACTGTGATAATAAATAAATAGAAATAATGGCTATTTTAGACAATAATGGCTATTTTAGACAATAATGGCTATTTCATACACTTGGTGCAAACCTCAGCAGGTTAATCTTAATAAATCTTAATAAATCTTCTTTTCTGATCAAAATATGGGAGTTGCAGAGATCCTTGACCTGACTGAACTACTTCTGATGAGAGGGAAGCTGGGAAATTCTCTATAAAATTTTTTTTGAGAGCTTATGTTAAGGAAGGAATGAAAATAATTGAATCGACCAACAAATTTTCATAATCAGTCTGGGAACAGGAGGCTGCTTGGCAGATAAAGTGATTTGCATTTTTTCTAAGTGAGTTTAACTCATAAACTCCCCAATATAAAGCCATGAAAGAGATTTCAAATTTCCTTCTAAAACCTATTCCAAGTTAAGACCAAGAGATTCAATTTTGCAATGATCTACTTTGATATTTTAAAACTCCTTTCTCCTCAAGCTCTGCTTTTAAACTCAAGGATTCTCAAACTCCTCTTTGTGCTCAGCCATAATCTCTGAAGCCACTTGAAAAAAATGAAATTAACCAAAAAGGAAAAGAGAATTTAATTTCTCTTTTTGAACACCTGCAAGGTTCTGCATGACCACACCCAAGAGCAGCAAAGTCAGAGAACAAATTTCTCATTTCACTGAAGCCTTTCCCTGCAGGTTTTGACTGAATTAATGACCCACCACCCCCTAAAGCAATTTTTTTACCATAAAACAGAACCTTCTCTGAGCTTCAGGGGAGCCTCATCATGATAAAAATGCCTTTTGGGCAAAAATCAGTCAAACCATTTTGTTTCTAGAGCATGAAAAATGGGATCTTTACAGGGGATAACAATTCCATGGATACATCCAGAACTGCACTGAAGTTCATGTTTGCAAATAATTCCTGTGGTGGAAGCAGCAACTTCAGGTCCTTACCCACCTTTAAACATGAAATTTAACTGCCAAGAGCAGAAAATGATCAATCTTCACAAATTCCAACTAAAGTGCCCCAAATATGAGAGAGAAGAAAAAACCAAACCATTCAGAAATGCTGCTTGGACGTGGCCATTGACAAGCAAAATAAAACCTGGCCCAAACCAACCGCTCAAATTTACTTAAGCAGCATTTTTTTATATGTAAGCCATATTTAGAAACTGAAATAAAACCCCCAAAAAACCCAAACAAAATGAAAAAATAAAAAAGAGAGAGAGAGAGAGACCAGGTTTAAATATAAGCACATTGCTCCAGTTATTTACACAATAAAAATGAAAACGTGGCCAGTTCTGTCCATGAGAGACTGCTTTGAAATTTGAAGTTATTCCTGGCCAAAACGTGGGCTCTGTTTGTTTGTCTTTGCAGCAGTCAGGAGGGGAAAGCAATCATTAACTCCTCAAAGCACAGATAAAAGGCAGGGCTGCAGCCCAGAGCATCCTCCTCCTCCTCCTCCTCCTCCTCCTCCTCCTCCTCCTCCTCCTCCTCCTCAGCACCTGATTTCAGACAGTTTCATCATCGCTCATGTCCCAGATCTGCAACAACAAAAAAAGGGATTTTAGCTTGTGGAGTTGAAATATGCTCTTAAAACACTCTTAAAAACTCACATTGCTGTTTAAAAGGAATAATAAATAGAATTTTATGAAGTGTTGACTAGCACCAACAGAGCTTTACAGAAAATTCAGGATTTTTCTCTTCTGTTAACAACCTACACGCCAAGAATTATTCCTCATCTTGGGGGTATTTTTAACATTTACTTTTCAGCATTTGTCACTTTGACGGCTTGTTATTTATTATCACTTACAGATAATGAATAGATTTGGCTATTTATTATTTACTGGCATTTACAGAATAAATAAATAAATTTGGTTATTTGCTATTTATTGGCATTTACAGATAATAAATAAAAAAATTGGCTATTTGGTATTTATTATCATTTACAGATAATATATAAATTTAGTTATTTGCTATTTATTGCTGTTTACAGATAATAAATAAATAAATTTGGCTATTTGCTATTTATTGCCATTTACAGATAATAAGGAAATTTGGCTATTTATTATTTATTTTCATTTACAGTAAGGCTCAGCTCAAACCCCAGACATTTTGGGTTGGTTTGCTGACTCACTGGCACACATTTCACGTGAGTAATCGCTTCCAGTAAACATTTTTATTTTACCAAATACTGAAAAAAAAAAAAAAAGTCTAGACATTCATGAAGAATGAATTGGTCATTTTACACTTAAATATTAGAGCTCATAAACAGCAGCTTAAGGACAAGAAATTATATGGGAATTTGTACCTTTCTGCTGTTTAGAAAAGAATTAAACTAAACCATTTTTTCCTGCAGTGTAACATGATTGTACTTTTAATTTCTGACTTGCCCTTGGCCAGTAAGTGGTTCCAGAGTGGGGAAAAAGTGAATATTTCCACAGAATATCAAGGTGAACACAGTGAGGTGGAGTGGTGGAAATTCAGAGCAGGGACCTGCAGAGCTCTTTGGGAGGAGATTCTCAATGTATCCCCCAAGCTTTTTCTTCCTGAGAAACAGGGATGCTCCTAAAACATTTTTTTCTAATATTTTAGAGTTTTAGCTCATGGCAAAGACCCTCCTTCCACCTGGCAGGGTTTAAGCTCAGGACTAACATGGTTACTCGGCTGAGATTTAATCCCAACAATTGGATTTAGCACCAATAACACCAAGTGTACAACACATAAAACTCTGTCTGTGACTGGGAGCATTTCAGACTTGCCTGAATTATCTGCAACACTTGTGGGGTGTCCAGATGACACATGTCAAAGTGGTTTGGATGGGGAGCACAGAAATTTTCCATTTTTCCAGAGCCCTCAGAAATCCCTGGCTGGCCACGACCTGACCAAAGGAGCAGCAGCATTTTTGTGTCCCGGGAGAAATCAAATTCAGTTCCTCTGCTCCAAAAAACAACTTTGTATATTGGCATCAAGTGGCCAGCTGAGTTATTCTCTCATTTTACATCCTGACCACTAAAATATATCAAACCCCTCCCCTGGCAGCAGAGCATGAACAGTTATTTAGGCTGTAAATTCTGCAGGGCACAAAGGAGGATTTTACATGCACACACTGCTGGGACAATGGGGCACTGTTCTCACTGCACTGGGCAGACAAATAAAAAATACAAATAACCCCTTTTTCTAGACAGGCAACAATGCTTATTGACCTATAGCTTTAATAAACCCTTACAGGAAAAAAAAAAGACCATATCTGGAATTTAAAAATGTTCTGAGAAAAGCTCTTTGAATCCCAACCTAGGGAAACACATAAAATCAAACATTTCTCTGCAGTGCTACAAGCTGTGTGAAAGGAAAAGTCTGAATGGCAAGACTTTGCTCCATTCCTAGAAGAGGCACAAAATGGTGGTGTAAATCCTGATGGAAAATACTGGAGGAACAGTTTGTTTACAAAAGAAAAAAAAAAAAAAAAAAAAAAAAAAGAAAAAGAGTTTTCATCCTGCCCTAGATGAGCAGCTCAGAGCCTGCCAAGGCAAACACCAATGTCCAGCTCGCCAGTCAGGGTCAAGGATGTGGAAAATAAATACAAAACCCAAAATCTTTAAATAGAGTTTAGGGTATGATTCAAGGCAGGGAAAAGCAGAAATCCCGAGCTCAGACAGTCCCCCTTTGAAAACAAAGGCCACAGGCTGCAGCCCTGACAAGGAAATTCTCTCCCATTTAAAGCATGGCCCTTTTCTAGGAAGCTTTTAACAAAAAGGAGGTTTTTAACAACAACAAAAAATTCACAACACTGAAAATGAGGTTCCCAGGTATTTAACCAACATTCAAACATCCTGGATGGAGGAGGATGATTTTTAGATGTTTGGAAAGTATTTTCCCTTTTATAAGAGTTTACACCTCATGCAATCTCAGAGCATAGAATTAAACCATGGAGTGGCTTGGGTTGAAAAGGGACTCACAGCTCATTTTATTCCATGGGCAGGGACACCTTCCATTAATCCCAAATTCAACCTGGCCTTGAACACTTCCAAAAATTCCAGCACAGCATTTTGTGTCCAATTTACCAAAAGGTTCATAAAGAACAAAGGAGTGGTTGGGACCTTAACAAAGCACACGCAGAGGGGGGAAGAGGAAAACACGAAACAAAAGGGAAAAATTCAATGCAGAAGTTAACAATTGCAAATTACCTTGGAGAAAACAAGCTCCATGGGATTGTGCAAAGGAAGTTGTGTGAAAAACTGACAGCTAAATTATCACACTGACTAAGAGCAATGGATGTTTTCAAAAAAAGACATTTACACTTTAATAGATGATGACTGTACAAACTCTGGGGATTACTTCCAAAGACTGAACCTTTTAAGAGAGGAAATAAACCACAGAAAGCCAAGAAAGACAGACAACGTGTGAAACGACTGTCAAAAGAGTCTTGATTTCCAAACCAAGCCATGAATTTGGTTTTTTTTCCCCGTCTCCTCTGTCCTGCAGCACACCTGGGTGAGGCAAACCAAACACAGCTGGAGGCAAAGGCAGGAGCAGTCAGAAATGGGGAGATGATGGAGCAGCTGCCAGAGCCTGCACAATTCAGATTATCTGAATGCACCTGTTCCTTCAAATACCTGTTTTTAGAGTCCAACTCCTCTGCAGAGCTTAAATTTCAAACTGTGCCTATTCAGGAGGAGAGGAGGATTCCCACACGTGTTTTCTTGCAAGTCCGACAGTTATTTTGGTCAATAATAGGAAGAATGAGGGGAGGGGAAAGGCCCACAAATTCCCACTGATTGATTTTCCACAGCTCCGGATTGTGCGTTCAATAATAAATGCAATGGAATTGAGAGTTTTGCATTTCCTCCCATTAACAACTGCAAGCTGAACTTCGACAACAACAGCTCCAAAACTGGGGCTCACCTTCCCAGGCTTTATTATTTTCCCATTTTATGATCTCTCCTATCCAACAAGGCTCCACCTGTGCTCCCAGTACTCATCCTACACTCATTCCCCCCAAGGTTTTTTTTTTCAAAACTACCCTCTAACTTCCTCCAACTCAACTCTACCCAGAATCAGGCCATAATCTGAATAATTAACTGTCAAATCCCTCTTCCCTCGGCCAACACACAGATTCTAAACTTAAACACACACACACAGAGAAATTAACCTAAAAGAAAAAAAAACCGAATCCAAGGCTTGTAAAAACTGCATTTCTTTCTCCAAGCTGCTTGATTCAGCAGCAGGTGGAGAAAAGGGTGGATAATTTCTCCAGATCCCTGCACAAAGTGGCTCCATCCCAGCTGACCTGGCTGACAAACCCCCAGCATCACTTGTACCTCCACAAATTCTCATTTTCTCTCTCTGCCCCCACACCCTTCCCTTCTCTATTTTACAATAAAATCGAGTCCATAAACCTCATACCTTTTTTTTTGGTTTTGTTCATTGCTCATGGCCCTGACTGCTGCTTGTTTCACCATCCCAGCCTTTCCAAAATTCTCTATTTTCAGCCCACAGCCTGCAAGGTTCAGGGTGATGGGGAATTCTCATTTTAATCTCAACAAATAGCAACTCTTATACAATTTTTTTTTAAAATACATGTACAATACTTAAAAGTACATAATGGTTTGGGTTGGAAAGGACCTTAAAGCCCAAATATCTTGTAGAATTGGCAGCTGAAGGACTTGGAAAGCTATTTTTAAGAGCAACACAGAAAAAAGGCAAGTAAACAACACAGGAAATGTTTATTTACAAATAAACTTTCAGCTAGAAAGTCCTTTGAATCTCTCCAGTTCCAGCTAGAAAGTCTTTTTAATATCAGTTCCAAGCAGATACACAAACAGTAGCAGCCAAGCAGTAATTAATTAGTCCCTTCTGGGATCAGAGCAGTTTTCCCAGGTATTCATCAGAAAACTACATGAAAACCTTCACAAAAAAGGAATTTTTTTTTTTTTGGTCACGACTGACAATTAACGAAACAATGCCCAAAAAAAGAAACAAACAAAAACTGCACACGAGGGTTTTTCTGCTCTAAAAACGCCTCAGACAGATTTCCTTCCATTGTTTCTTGTTTTATGAGGGGGAAAAAAGGTCCCAAAGCACAGGAGCAACAAACACAAACCCAATTTCTGTCCTGTCTGGAAGTGTTTGGAGCTGAAAAGGGAATTTTTCAGGGATCTAAGAGGAGATTTTCTACTTCTCAGCCTTTTCTTCAGGCTCCCAAAACCTGCCAACAAGTGGGAGAATAAACAAACACACCCCCAAGCACGTCTGAGGATGGCCATGGTTCTGTTTTGGGGGGGATTTTCAGCTGCATTTTAGTACCCCCAACAGGCAGCTTGCCAAGGAGAAGGTCTGAAGGAAGCCACAATTAATGGAAGTTCTGTCACAGGAACAATTAAATCTGATAGAAAGCCTTTGACTGAAATGCAAATAAAACAATGTAGTATATTATAGTGTGTATTTTTATTCTTCTATCACCTTCTCCCTTTGATATGCTTTGAGGTTTTACATTAAAAATTAAAAATTAAACTGTAAGTTAATATTCATCACATTTGTAAGTCTTGCAAAAAAAAAAAAAAAAAAAAAAAAGAAAAAAGAAAAGAAAAGAAAAGAAAAAATGATAACACAGATATAAAACCAAATTTGCTTTCAAGGCTTATAGAGGAAATGTGGATTGGACACATGAATGGACCTCAGAATAATTAAACCATTTCTACACCTGAGCCTGTGCCACTCCAAGTGCCCACATTTTATTTGTGTTGTTGTAAATCCAGTATCTGCCACATCCCACTGCACCTTTTGAACTCCCAGGTGACGCAGAACTGCTGTCAAAAAATGAGTTTCTAGGTCAGAACAATCAAACGGTTGGTGGTGAGGGGTTGTGAGGGGTTAAAAATGAGCAGCAGCTTAACTCCATCTCTGAACTGCAGGAACAAACAATCCAGAAACAACCAAGAGATGACAAGAAATGGGATTTAAGGGACACTCAGTGCTCTGCCATGGGGACACAGAATCCCTGAGCTCCAGAGACACCTCTGGGAATCATTTTGTCCATCCTTCACCCCAAGCAGGGCCAACAACCTCAGGGTGTTCAGGCTCCTGTCCATGAATCACCACACAACTCCAGAATGGTTTCATTAATCCAGCTGAGTTAATTTTAAACATTTCTGTGATTTCACAGCCTCTCTAAGAACCCTGCTCCAGTGTTAGAACATCCAAATATGAGATTAAATCATCTCTTGAAGCAAGGATCATCTTGGTTAAATTAGCCCACAGCTACCACAGACTCATAAATGTGTCTTTTATCATCATCATCATCATCATCATCATCATCATCATCATCATCCTCACAAAGCTTCCTGCCAGAGCAACACCCTCTAGGCAAGAGCAGCACACTCATCCAAGTCTTTCCAACAGCTTAAAGGTGCTGAATTCTACAGTTCAGTTCACCTAAAAAGCTGATAATTCTCATTTATTCCAAAGAAATCCCAGCTGGGCAGGCAGGACACACGTGGCTGTGGGGATGAACAATCCCACCACTCCCCATGGAGTCAGAGTTTGGGTGGGAGAAGGAACCTGGATTGACATTTGCAAATCACATCATGAAGGGACACTGAGTCCTTGAGAACTGGGAAAATCTTCCTTATTTTTTTTTTTTTTTTTTTTTTTTCCAAAAGACTCCCAAATTCTACAAAGGGCAAAAAAAATCATAGAAACCCTTGAGGTTTTAGTGACTGATTAAAGAGCACATATCATTTTCAGATGAGACAGAGATTCCCATAACAATAAAAAGTGTCAATGCAACGTCACCTAACCCAGGTATGAGTCAAATTTCAGCATTTTCATGTTTGATCAACCACAGTCCATCCTCACAAAGTGTAGCTGGAAAACACCAGCAAAATATGCATTATTCTAAATAATTCCAACAACAACAGGGATCCTTTTCAGCTCAATTCCCATCATCACAAAACAACATTTGGCAGAAAAAATTAACACAAGTCCCACATGCAGAGTTATGTCATCTTTACATGGGAATTTTGAGCACCAGGCTTCCTCTCATGCACTGGTTTTAACACATAAATATCAGAAAACTTGAAATGCAATCAAAATATTAATTCATTAGAGCTCTGATTTATCCAGTGACCTCACTAATCTCATCACTGCTTCCATGGAGATCTATGTGGTGTGTACACAACATTTGTGGAGGTGGGGAAAACTTTCTCCTCTCTCCTCTTTTACTGGAGAAATGCTCTTCATACAGTTAGAAACTAAAATGATTTCTGAAAATATAAATTGAAGGGACAAAAGAACACGGTGTGCAGTGTTAAATGCTCACAGGATACTGGATTATCAGATTTATTTCATGTTATATATTTCAGCAATTCAGGGAAGATAAATCCATCTGTATTAAAATCTTAAGTGCCAGTTTCCCTCCTGATTAATCCTGTCACTTTTCCCATCAGGTTTATCCAAATAAATATCACCCAGAAAATTGCAAGTGCTGGTGTAAAAGCACAAAGAGGGAAAAAACCCCCAGTAATTAAAGGTAAGGTAATGATGTTCTAGAAACAGAACAGGCAGATCAGGTTTTGCTTTGGTTTTGTTTCAAATGGACAGAAAAACCTGAAAAAGCAGAAGGTGCCTCAGCAGTGAGAGAGCTCTGCAAGCACCTTGCCTTGCTCTGGAAACATTGCTAGGCCCTTGCAATAAATTAACAATAAATTAACAATAAATTAACAATAAAATAACAATAAATTAACAATAAACAACAGAGGCAGACTCAACTTCACTCAAAAACTTATGTACTGATTTAAAACCATATGTCCAACCCAGATCCAGCTGAAAACTTGTCCAAGTCTCAGATTTATTCCTGCAACACTTCAGTTCATACAGAAACAACTGATCAAACAAGAATTCCGTGCAGAGATTTTGGGCCTGGAGGGTCTTGCAGGGATCTGGATTCTGCAAGTCCTTTCAAAAATTGCTTTTGATTTTCTGACCACAGCATTTCACCATCTGCTGGACTAACCAGACTGCAAGTGGCTGTGTCCCAGCCATCAAATCTTATGTAATTCCCTATTTTCATCTGGAGTTGCTGGAACAAAGTGGGCTCCCACTTGCTGTACCCTTTTGGTTTTTCATTCCCAGGAACAAAGCAAAGTTTTCCCAAGCTCCTGATGGAGAGAGAACCTTATCCCAAAGCTGCTGGAAGAGTCCACGACCACCCCAACCAATCTCTGAGGGCAGCAAATTGTTCAGAGACCACAAATCAAACCCACCCTGCTGCACTTGGAAAAGGCAGAGGGACAAACACAGCCCCTGCAGTCTGACCCAGCTACAAACCAATGCTGTTAGTCCAGGTTTATCCAGCCCACTCAGGCTTAGCAAAGCCCAGCTTCCATGGATCCCAGGCTCACAGAGCTCTGGGGATGTCCCAGATGTGCTCCCAGTTGCTCACAAGGCCAACAGCTTGTTTTGGCTCAGAATTCCCTCCTCCCCTGCATCTGGGGTGCCTTTGATCTTCTGGCCTGTTCTGTGACTGCAGTTCCCTGAGTTTTTGGGAGTCCAGCTGAGAGCCACAGAGTGAGAAGCCACTTAAAATGTTTGATGTCAGGCAGCAAATAGAGTGAGTGTGGTTTCAAAATGGGAATTCAGAATGAGGATATTCACTGGATTTTCCATAAAATCCATCTTTAAACCAAACAAATCTCCTGTCTATGAGAACAAACTTTGCTTCTTCACGGCACTAAATCTGCATTTTGCTCAGTATCTCATTTATGTCACTTCACTTCTTCTTCCCCGGCAAAAAAAGATCTGGAATACACTTCTGAGGTTGTTTTGAATAATTTTGAACAATCAGGAGTTTTCAGTCAAACAGAAAATGGTCAAACATTGCAGAGCCCTCAGGGCCATCCCTCTCATGCTGGGATTCCCAGCAGGATGCACAAGCCAGGGGATCCCAGGCTCCAGCAGCTTTCAGCAGGGACATATCCCAGAGCAGCCAGCACAGAACTGCCACTCCAGCTGCTTTTGGTGCCAGGAGGAACAGGCTCCAGCAGCTCTTGGAGAATAGAATATGCCAGGAGTGACACCTTCACTGGTGCCAGAAAAAAAGGAGAAAAAAAAAAATATATATATATATCCCCCTGAAGCCAGGTTGATACTTTTTTATAAACATTTAAAATCATATTACACTTCTGGAATCCCAGAATCCCAGGATGGTTTGGGTTGAGAGGGACCTCAAAGCCCATCCAGTGCCACCCCTGCCATGGCAGGGATACCTCACACTGTCCCAGGCTGCTCCAAGTCCTCTCCAGCCTGGCCTTGGGCACTGCCAGGGATGCTGGGAGCTGCATCATTCATGGAATCACCTCATTCTCAGCCTGTCTGATTCCACAGCAAATCTTCCCAGCCCTTTTTCTGGCTCAATGGAACATCCTCACAATATGCCAGCGCTGTGTTCAACTGTTGTGTAACGCAGAGACTTCAAAAAGACCCAAACCCCAACCCAAACATCCCACAAGAGACATGTAACACAAAGTACAGTTTTCCCAGGAGCAGGATTCCACCCAAACATCCTCACTGGGAGCTCAGAAAAGTCAATTTTGTATTTTCACACCCCCCTCTCCTGCATTAACCTTTCAAGTGCCACTACTTTAGCACAAAACTTATTTAAGAGCTGTTATGTACCTCTGATATTTCTCTTCTGGTGTGATAAATAAAAGCATCATTATCCTACTGAAGGAGTTCTTTGTCCTCAGAACTGTATAAAATTTTTATATTGCTCCTAAAACCTGAGGATTTGATTTCCTCCACATCAGGGATGGCTGGTTTTCCCCATTTTATTTTTTATTACAAGTAGCAAAAGATATTTTCTAATGAGCTAAATCTGAATTAGGGACATTCTTCTTTGCCCCTCTGCACAACATTTAATATAGTTTAGTTGGATTGTGAAGATCAGGCAAAGTTTGCCTTCATCTTTAAAGTCATGAGCTGTTTCTTGCACAGATAAAAGTTTGCAGTCACCAACACCTGGCACAGGCAACCTTGATAAATTATTGCAGACACACACAGCTATAAGGAAGAGGATAAATTTGTTTGCAGTGGTGATTTTTACAAATCAGAGCTCTATCAGTGCCCTCTTTCAGATAAAGCAAGCTTTAAGAATCTTGCTGCTCACGTATAATTCACCTAAAGGAAAAAACCTCCTTTCAAAAAGCAATTTCTTCCTTCTCTAAGACAAACTATCAATTTAATAACTTAGGTTATTAAACAAATTATGTTTATGATGTTACTCAGACGAATTTGTCATATTTGTAATGAAAAGTTTAATTCTCCAGTGGGTTTAGCATCCTAACTGAATTCATTTTTATTTTCAAGCTTATTTCTTGGTGGCAGAGGGAGGATTGCTATTTTCCATGTGCTGCTCACTTCACTGCAGTAAAGCTCCATTTCCAGGTGAAAAATCTAAACAGTAAATTAAAATATTTAACCAGATACTGCCCAATTATTTTATTAAATAAATAATCTACAATTAGTGCAAAACTATGCTTTATAATCCTTGTTTTGAAAGTCAAGGAGCTGTTTTTTAGTCCCAAAGGTTCCTGAAGGACTAAATGAAGTTGTCCTAGTGTGATGTACTAATTTCCTACTGATCTGATACTTAAACATTGTTCAGAGTGAGACTGGGGATGTGAGGAAGGAACTGCTCATGGAAACTTTTGCATCCCTTTGTGCAGCCCCATTAAAATCCAAACAAAAACAACAAGTTCCATAACATTAACCAGCAATACTGAGGGGCTAAAAATCACCCAAGCTTGAACAATCCTATCTCAGGTTTGCATCTGCACACTTCATTTTCTGGGATGAGGAGCAGTCAGGACTTGAGACTCGCTTCAGAAAACTCCAATTACCAGAGAGAATGAGGGCTATGAGAGCATGGAGCCCTAGTCAGAAACCCCTCCGTGTGTCCCCTCAGAGATGAAGAATTCTCCAGAAAACTCCAAGTACCAAGAGAATGAGGACTATAAGAGCATGAAGCCATTGTCAGAATTCCCTCTGTGTGTGTCCAGCTTGTGTCTTCCTCAGAGGGGAAGGATTCTCCAGAAAACTTCTCCAATTACCATCAAGTAATTATTACCAGAGAGAATGAGGGCTATGAGAGCATGAAGCCCTTGTCAGAATTCCCTCTGTGTGTCCAGCCTGTGAGTCTTCCTCAGGGGTGAAGGATCCTCCAGCACAGCAGGGATTGCTCCCAACCCACACCCTCAGTGCCAGGGGAGCCAGGTGATCACCCCATGCACCATGAAAATCCTCATTTGTTTCTGTCTGAGCTTTAATTAGCGATTTCCCTGCTCCTTCTCTCACTAATGATGCAAAAAGCCACCACTGCCATCAGCGCCAGGCCTGACCTGCGCCCTGAGGATGTCACTGCAGGGCTCAGACTCACTCAGGAGTCTGCACTGAAAACAAGGACCTGAGCAGAGGTTCTCAGGGTCTTTGTGTGAGTCATGATGACAGAAAGCTGCTGTGCTCATGAACAAACAGCACTGGATTTTCTGATTTTGTTCTCACCTAAAGCAGGGCCTTCCTTTTGGGCCGGACAAAGTGCTGCCTCCAGGGAAATCAAAAATCCAGAGGCTGGAGGGGAAGACTAAAGTGCTCCTTGGAAAATTCAAGTTCTTGAGCAAAGCTCAAAATGAAGAGCCCGTGAACAGCTCAAACATTTGTGCACAAACTGAGAAACTCCTCTCCCAGTTGGGAACAAGCTGGAACTTGCACGGGGCCCTGCACAGCCCGGCAAAGTCTATAATTGTTGAGAGCAGACAAAGTCTGTTTGGTCATGTCTGCTCAGGGGAAGGATGTTACAACACATCTGCACTGCCTCCTTCCACACAGATCAAGAAATCCTCCAAAGTTGTTTTTCCACCCCTTTTTTCCCATTTAAAGGATTCCCCCTCAGCCAGGCTGGCCACAGAGCTGTGACCAGGAGCTCACAAAGGAGCACTGGAACTTGGGGAGACATTGATGGAGAGAAATAATTTCTTTTACTGAACCTGATCTTTTAGGGTTTTTTCTTGTGAAAAATAAATCCTCCTCAGTTCTTTCATGAGACCTGAAGCCTAGACATAGTTTTTTTTTCAGGTGCAAGACTTAAAATTCTCCAGAATGCAAAATTAAGCTGAAGGGAAGAGTGATATTTCCATATAAACCCCCAGCACTGCCAGGGATGTCTGGAGGGATTTTGAGTTTAGGAATGGCTTGGAGAGATGTCCAAACTGAGCTGAGGACAGCAATGGGAAGCACAGATCAGACTGGGACAGGAATTCAAACTTCATTTCTAAAAGGATGGAGCAGGTAGCAGGATTCTTTCTAAAATATTCTAGCAAGGTTTCTAATTTGTATTATCAACCAGCCAAAAGCTCTTACTGCTCCACAAAGCTGGGTTAATGTCCCACAGCCAGAAAAATACTGAACCAAACAATATATAAACTATTTAAATATATAATATATGAATTAGCACACAAATCTTACTGGTTTGGATCTTTTTGTCTCATTGGGAGAATGGTATGACCCAAAGGTGGACTGATTTTGTTGGAGTTTTTATATTTATATGAAAATATCCACCCTTCTCTTCAGCTTAATTTTGTATTCTGGAGAACTTCAAGCCTTGCACGTGATAAAAATAATTTATTTTACCAAATTCTAATTAATACATAAAAATACATTTAGTAACTAGTTTAAACTTACTTTAAACTTCATCCCTTCTGAACAAAAATCTATGTTTAGGCTTCATGTCTCGTGAAAGAACTGAGGAGGATTTATTTTTCACAGGTCAAGAACCCTAAAAGATCAGGTTCAATAAAAGAAATGATTTCTCTCCATCAATGTCTCCAAGTTCTAATCTGGGGCAGTGATAACATCAGTGCCATTAGTTTGGAGACAATTGCTGTTTGCTTTATTTTAGAGCAGCCAATCAAAAAGGGATTTATCTCCAGACTAGAAGTTTTCCCACACCAAAGAGAAATGAAATTCATATGGAGCCCAAGTACAAAGCTGGGCAGGCACATCCCAATTATTTCATTGGGGGGATTTGGTTTTTAAATTCTGGCACTGCTGCTGCTAACATGAAGGAAGAAATCAAACCCCAACAAATCATTCCAGAGGCAGAACAAGTAACAAGTTATTATCATTAGAAAAGTTCATGCAAAGATAAAAAGTGCAATAAAATTTATAGAAAATTATGCAGTGAGTCAAGGGTTACCAAAATGCAACAGAGAATGGGATAATTCTTGCATTTCTTCATGTTGGTAACAGGACTCAAAGGACACCAGATCAGCAGGAAAACGGGGCACAATTCAGTTCCTCTACTTACTCACTATGGCACAATTACATTAATAAAGGACATTTCTGTTACTCTGAGAAAATGGTGGTGTCACTTTGATTTACAATCCATAAAAAAAAGAAATGAGAAGCATCTCCAGCAAGGGCAGCACCTGAACTGATGAAATCATGCAGCAGTGAGACTGAAGGACAAATGTGTTTAGGTTGTCTGATTATGACAGCTCCCTGAAAAATGAGTTAAAGGACATTTATTGGACATGTTTCATAGAAACTGAGATGAAAAATTTATTGACTGGGCTCTAAAATCACGGCAGAGAGGAAACATCCTGCAGGAGAAGGAAGGTGTCAGAACACTGACAGCACTGAGGAACAGAGTTCAAAAGGAGACTGAAACAAAGTAAAATCATTTTTCAGACACGTCGAGAGTTCAGGCACGAGATGAACGGATCAAAACATGGCCAAGCTCATGGTGACTGACAACATAAAGGACAAAGAGGTGCCAGAATGAAAAAACCCTTTGTGCAAAACACAGGTAAAACCCTGCAGAGAAAAACTGTGGGTACATATGGGGCTGAATAAAAGAGAAAATCCTGCAGGTGAAAAACCTTCAATTACACACAAAGATCCTCCTGCACCAGGAAAGTCATCTTAAAACTAGTGGCACGTCTGCCTGAGGAATTAATTTTCATTCTGGAAGGGTCAAAAAAATGATGTGGACCAGCACCTTTGAGAAATATTGGGATATATGGGAATATTATGATTTTTTAAGTTTAAGAACCAGATTAAACAAAATAAGTGAATATCAAATATTGGGATCTATATTATGATTTTTAACGTTTACAACTGGATTTAACAAAATAAATGCGTTTTAAATGCTGGGATGGATAGGAATATTATGATTATTGAAGTTTAAGAATTGGATTAAACAAATTAAGTGAATCTCAAATATTGGGACATATGGGAATATTATGACCTTTGAAATTGAAGAACAGAATTAAACAAAATAAGTGAATCTTAAATATTCTGATATATGGGAATAGTACGATTTTTGAAGTTTAGGAACCAGATTAAACAAAATAAGTGAGTTTTAAATACTGGGATCTATGGGAATATTATGATTTTTGAAGTTTAAGAACCAGCTTAAATGAGATGGGTTAATTCTGGCAGCTCTAACAAACCAGATGACAATGGTGTTCATGCCACGAGCTCGTCCTCACCCCAGTGGAGCTCAGCTGACCAAGCAGGGCAGTTTTCATCACTGTGATAAAAACCTGCTCCAGCCTCCTATTCCCAAAGGGCTGCACAATGGGAATTCCAGCCTCCTGCTGAACCTCGTCCTTCCAAATTGCTTTGTCTGTTTTGGCCTTAGGCTGAGCATTAGAAATGATAAAAGTGCTTCTTTCAAACTCAAAGCAAGACAGCTCCAGTGCCAGTGTCAACATGACAGAGTGCTCGTGGCTACGAGGGGGGAGCAGGGGAAAAAGAGGGGCAGGAGAGAACTCTGCTCTTCGTGCTGGGCAAGTAGGAACAGAATTTTTCTCCCTGGCTGAAGCCCAGGCTTATCCCACCGTATTTTTAACCTCCTCCAAGTTGACTAGGCTGGAATAGCTGCTCTGGCAGCACCCAGTTGCAAATCAAACTCGTTAGAATTATTCTTACAACATGAAAAAAAATGAAGAAACGTCCCTGGAAATGGTTCTGTGCCTTTGATATGAGTTCAGTGCTCCTTTAATCAGGGTTTGCCTCATTCGGAGACACTGAAAAGAAACAACCAACCAAGGAATAAAGAGGATTTCTTGAAAGGAAGCCAAAATGCAATGTTTTATGCTGACCTACACATATAAGGTAGTTGAGAGGGTTTTTCCCCCCCTCAGTGAGTGAACAAAAGTTCAGTTTGAGGAGGAGAATACCTTTTTGACAGCACATAAATTAGAATTTGGGACAGACAGGCACATAACCCCAACAGACTGTAGTGTATTGTCACAGCACTTGAGCATCACAGAATATTCCCAGTTGGAAGGGACTCACAGGGATGTCCAAATTACACCCAAATAAGACTTTCCAAATATAATAATTAAGATCACAGAATCATAAAATGGCCTGGCTTGGATGCACACAAGTGTTCACCAAGAGCCAGAACAGAAAGTCTCAGCAGTCACTTATTTAATCCTGAAGAATTATTCCCCTTGCCTAAGAGGAAATATTTTTAATTGCAGATATTATAAGGTCCACAGAGAATGTGTTGGAGGAATTTGCAAAATTCAAAGGGAGTTCACAACACTGCAACGCCAATTTGAATTTTTCAATGTTTCGACTCGCGCCGTTATTAATTTTTATGAGCATAAAACACTCCCAACAAACACAGTCAAAATATCCTGCAGACAAATGCAGGTAAGAGTCAACTGAAAATGAAATACTTTTTATTTACATGATATGCAAATCCCCGTGGAACATGGCAAAGTTCTCCACAGAGCACAAAGCCCAAACCAAGGCTGTGAAAGCAAAGTTCCCTGGGTTGTCCCTTTAAGATTCTCCACGGCATGCATGATTCTTACCTTGCATTTCTGTTTATGTACAGTAAGCTTCCACAGATTTTATTTATAAACTCTTGCTTGGAATTTTCAATTATTTTTTTCCCCCCAGTGCTTCTCCTTTTATGGCCATCTGTTTCTTGCCATATTTTGCCCCAAGGCACATCAGCTGTCTCCACAGCTGAATGAAATTCCCAGCTCTGGCTCAAAGGAAAACTTCTTAATTTTTTGTTTGTTTGTTGAACTAGATAGAAGCCACCCATCAAAAGGAGAAACCTTTGCCTATGAGTTGGGTCTTGGGATGCTGCACGCATCCTCCCCACAAATATCTGTGTATTCTGACTTTGAAATGCAAGAAAATAAACAAGTTATTGAGTTTGGAGACCTGACTATTGTTACTAATATTAAAACTGCTCCTAAATGTTTTATAACAGAGTTAATTCTTGAAAATTTTCTCTTCAATTCATGATTCTTAAATTAATCATTTCTTCCATGTATGAACTGAGTAGTGAAAAGCAACGTGCAGAAGGAAAAAATAATTATTTCAATCAGGGCAACTTAAAAAAACCCTGGTGCCTGGCTTGGCATGATGCAAGAAAATGATGTTTAAATTAGAAAATTATAAATGGGCATAGCTGCCATCATTGACTTAAAAGAGAAAGTGAGACACAGGAGGGGAGATGTGGAGAATTTGGAAGGAGTAAGTTTTAAAAAAAGCTCTCTTTAGGCTTTTTATCTAAAATTTTCCAGAAAACGTTTTACAGCCAGGAGCCTCAAGATGAATGAAAAGCTGCTTGGAACAGCAGCAGCATCAAGCTATCAACAGCAAAACAATTTCCATCAAACTATCCACCAATCCCTACCAAAACTGCCCAAATGCACCAAATCTCTGAGCTCACCCTCCTCATTTTGGCCTGACCACTCAATCTCCTCCAGTCTCCTGCTGAATTCCAGCCCCCAAACCCTCCCTGGAGGCATTGGCAGTGGGAAATGGAGTGGGAAAGTGACTTGGGAGGAATAAAACCCAAAGAGAGCCCAACACCAGTCCTAAAAGGCAAAAAAGGGGATGGAGCTGTGTAGTCAAAGTCTCAGAGCAAACGAGGGAGGCTCCAGGCACCCCAAATTTTGCAGGTTTCCTTGACACGTAAATATCCTACATTAAGAGGTTGTGCTGCTTTTCCAGCTACTCAGTGCCCATAACACAAGGAACTTCCTTCCCTAGTACAAGGAATTTCCTTCCCTAATAAAAGGAATTTTCTTCCCTAGTACAAGGAATTTCCTTCTCTACCCACCTTGCTATGCTCATCCCTTGCCTGCCCCTGCTGTAGGAGATTCACTGTTCCATGTTACCAACTCCAGCTGGAGAATCAGATTAACAAAGACTGAAGGCAGCAATAACTTGGACAGTTGGATCACTGGAGGAGTTTTCTTGCTCAGTGCAAGCTGTTCCATCCTGACTGCTCAACAACACACCTAAAGAGAGAAAATGTCTTTACAACCAGGCTCCAGACAGGCTCCAGTGATTGGGACACTGAGGGATCACCCAGCTCCCTGCAGCTCCTGATTCCTGCCTGTCAAACAAAGCCTCCCACACGATGCTGCTGCTCAGGAGATAAAAATCACTCTATGTCTTTTGGGGACTGAGATCTTAATTCTGCTCCCTTTGAAGTCAGCCAAGATTTTGGCATTTATCTCAACGATGAAGGATGGGATCCCAAAGTGTTTGTTCAGCACTCCTGGAAGGGTGACAGCCTTCATAAAATCAATTGAAATGCATTTTTAAAGACATGGCCAATCCAAATATTTATTTGCAGGCTCCCAGACTCATCTCAGGATCTGGCATTTCTTTTGCAGCTGAGATGCAGAGCCCATGCTCTGCTTGGCAGAGGCACTGACATGTTCCCCACGCTGCAGGAGCCAACATTCCTGTTCCTGCAAGCATTCAAATCAGGAGCTTGTGAAGACTCAGCAGCACTGGAAACACTGCTCACTCTCTCATCTTCACTAATGGAATCATGCCTTTGATAAATCTGGCCCAGCAAGATCTTAATCCTACCGTTGGAAGGAGTTCATGAACTCAGCGAGGTTTTCCCCCTTGAGGAAGAATCCTCCTCAAGATAAGCTATGATATTTTATTTTCCCCAAAAATTAATTCTAGTGCTCCAATGAAAAACAAAAAGGAAAAAAAAAAAGCTGAGGGTGTTATTACCAATACTTTCTAAAAGTACTGAGCACTAATTAGAGTAGAAAATAAGACTTTTTTCCATGGTGCTGGTTACCATCATCTTATATTTTCAGGACACCACATAGGAGAACAGTTTTCTGTTTTCCAGGTTTTTTTTAGATTCACAGATAGAATCAGAACTGTGAGGAGAGCTGAAGGCTTCCAGGGGAAAGAGAAAAGGCAGCAACCATTTGCCACATCTGCACAACCTGGTGCATTTGCAGAGTGCACAGGTGGAAAGATCAAATGAAAGCAAATCCTCAGTACAACCACTCCAGAGCTCTGACACATTTTTTAAAAAACTGACCTCCAGCATTCCTTGTGATTTTGCTTTTTTTTCTTCCTGCATTATTTACATTCCTGAATCTCCAGAATTTCATTTTCTATAGTCTTTTGAAAGCTCCAAGATTTCTATAAATGTCACTTTCCCCATCGTGCTGTCTCTGTTACAGGCATGAAGTCCAGCACATATTCTCCACCTTCATATTTAATCCATCTTAAAATCTCCTTTCATTATGTCAAGAATCGTGAGTTTTGCTTAGAATTATAGAATAAATTAAGTTAGAGACACCTGGAGGTCATTTATTGTATGGGAAACTCATCCCATTTAAACCTTCTCCCCTTCACCTCTTTGCTTCCCCAACCCTTACAGAGTTTTCTGCTTAAAAAGACAGAAATGTTGTGTTCCAAGTGCAGTGCCTTAATCTGGAGATTATAAAAAATTATTTAAATTAGGTAGAAGTGTAAGTGTGGAATGAAATCACTTTTAAACCCTAAAACTTCTCAGGATCCTATGAAGTTCCCTCAGGATGAAGACTCCTCTGCTTGCCCTGGAAATTTAAAATCAAAAATCTCAATGCTCACCACAGTCCTGTGAACAAAACTCAAAACTTTTGCTCTGTAAAATCACAAATATTGATGACTAAAGGCTTTTTATTCACCACAGCAGAATGATTTTTGTTCAGCCTCACACAAATGAAGCCTGTCCTGTAAACTGCCCCTTTTCTTTAAGTTTAACTCGATCAGAAACCAGGTTTCAATATCAATTTAAGGACGTGACTTCCCACTAAACAATATCATAAATAGCAAAGGAAAAAATGGACAGGTGTAACCTCACTTTTTTAATTAGGAGGAAAAATTCGGGCAAAACAAACAGTTTAGGGTTTGTTTTATTTGGTTATGACTAACAAGTCTAAACAAGCTAAAGACACCTCTCAACTTAGCATTATGTTCCTCCTGGCAAAAAAGAAAAAAGAGTATCTTTACAGGCAAATTAGAGTTGATTTTTTTTTCTTTAAATATTAAAATATTCCCCACACTTAATTATGAAAATCTCCCCAAAAGACAACTTGGACACAATAAAGAACAACTCCCTGACTACTCTATATTCCTCTATTTAAGACACCTAAAACAAAGCATGACAGCACAAATACCTCCAAAATCCAGCACTGACTGAGCCTTTGCAGAGAAACCTTTCCCTGTTCATTTTCAAACCAGCACGTACAATAGAAACCTGAGTTTCCATGTGCAAAAATACTCTAATACACTCAATTTTGGTCAGCATCTTGCACAACCCAGAGATGTACCTCTACAGAATAAAGGTAAGAACACTAAGAATTCCCTCTCTACCCCACATTCCCATGGCCCAAGGGGGCACAGCTCCAGTTCAGATTCACAGGTAGCTGGAAAAATTAACTAAAAAGCCAAAATAAAGCAGAATAAGCCTGGAGCAGCTTGGAATTGCACCAGCACCCTCCAACCATGCTGGGGATGAACAGGAGGAAGATGGAAGGATTTACTCCACATTTGCTCCTCAGGGAACACCAGGCAGGTGCATCTGCAGAAAGTTTGCACTGCAAGTGTTGCACTGAGTTTACTCCTCACTCCCTGTCCTTGCTGGGTTGGTTTTGGCTTTGGCAAATTTTGATTTTGGCAAATTGCTTTCCTGGACTCTCCCTGGAAGAGAGGGCTCCTGCTGTGTGCAGGAGCTGAGAATGATCAGCCAAACCCCTCCTTTTCTGCTCTCACCCCAATATTTGCTGAGTAACAACATCAGCACCCCAAATTCTGAATCCCCACACAGAGGGCGAGACAATCTCTGGCTTTCAGGTTTGGGTGATTTTGCCTGACATTTCTACATTCACAATTCCCTATTTCAGTTGTGATCTGAGGCTCTACAGACACGGAACTCCAGCAGTTTAGCTGAAGGATTCACAACAAAACCTCCCTTGGAAGGACAGCAGCAGGACTGGCAGTCAAGTTCAGGAGAGGCACTGTCCAAATCTGCACTTAAGTGGTATTTTTATCCCATGAAACCCCCAAATATCTGAAGATGAATATTTTAATGTATTTGACTGTTGAATGGAGAAAAGTATATTACAGCCACTTCCGACAGAGTTTTTATACTTGGATTTTTTAAAATCCTTTCCACTGCAACCGTGCGCAACCAAGATAAACACCAAAGTAAATTTGTCACCTACATCTTCACTGCTAAAGGGTCTTCTTTTCTCTCCCAGGCAGCAAAATGTGCCAGATTTCCCTAAAGAAAAGCATTTCTCAGTGAATTGAAGGAGAAGTTGGAATATTGGGGTCCCACTTGCTGAAAACGCCTTTTTTTTTTTGTATTTCTTCCTCTCTTCTTGGAGAGGGGAATGTGAGAATGGTGTGAAACCTCTGACACTGGAGACATGAGAGCTGAAGTGTGAGACAATGCAATTAGAAATCCAATTTTGTAATACCTGCACACTCTTGCCAAGTTTGAATTTCTCTGATTTTTCCCCACAGAAGTTTTCTGGAGGACAGCTGGGAAAAGTCTGCTACACAAGCAAGAGCTCTCAAGGCTTCATTAATTTCTGTCAAAACTCCATCATCTTAATTAGGAACTAATTTATAACCTGAAGATATTGACTGGAATTGAGTAACTTCAAGGAGTTCAAGAAAACTCCTTGTGCGTGAAAACTCTGATAGATCTTGAGAAATACCCCAGAGGCTTCACTTCTCAAATTAATCCTTCAAAAAGACACAATTGTACTGCAAGCATCACATAAAGCCTTCAGATGTTATCTCCCCTAATTCCCTTCCACGGAACAAATCAAACAGAGCTGGATGTTGTAAAGTTATCTGTAAATATGGAAATTGTTTGGAATGACTCAAAACACAGCCCTTGCAATGGGAACAGTGGCTGCAAAGTTACTGCACTTCATAACATTTAAGAGAGACACCACTAAATGTCTTGAAATTGTAATTTTTCAGCATTTGATTGTCACTACAGATACCTACATGAAATACAAATAACAGGATGTGCCTGCACTTTGGAAAGAGCTGAGAGAATAAATTCACTTTAGAGTTACCATCATGAAAAGACCTTGCCCTAAAGCCTGACTTTATTATCAATATCCACAACAGCAAAGCTTGAACGAGCATTTCTGAGAGGCCCAGCCCTGAGCAACTCTTTGATTCTGATTTTTGAAATAAAACCCCATTTATTTCATAAAAGGTCTGCTAGTACAAGTTTTGTGCAAAGACCCTCCAAAGTCTCACAGTATTTGCATAGGAGTGCCCTTAAAATATTTGATTAGCACCAGGTTGCTGTAAAAACATTCTACAATTCCAGATTGCCATGAACATTTCAGAGCTAAAAGGAACACAAATATCCTTTAATTCACCGTGAATTTTTTGTTGTGCTGTTGTCAGACTGGAACTGCCCGTGTCAAATCAAGTACAGCTGCATTTCCAACCAAGCACAGAGAACAGCAATGCTGAAAGGGATGGGGACTGGAAAAATAACTCTCTTTTGCTGGATTTTTAGAAAAAAATGGCAAAAAAAATGCATCCCCAACTCACAATGTGCAATTTCAATGCCATTAGTTTTCTGTTTGGAAATAAAGATCAACATTTGGTTTTGTTTTGACATTTTTTTTCTCCATTTTAAACTAGGCTTTGCTTGCTTTCTAGGTTTTTTCTCCCTGAAATGATCATGTTATCTGGTAGGATTAGGTATTTAAATCAACTTAATTAATCTTAGTTATTCTGTGAATGCAGACAGGCAGATGTATGATTCAAATATCTTAAGTGTATTTTCAGTTGTAATAACATAAATCCAACCCTGAAGTGAATGGCCCACACAGGGCACAGGGATGAAACCCAGAAATTTGCTATTTTTAGCACCAGGCTGTGATAAACTGAGCCAATTATAAAACAAATCACCTCAGAATATCTCTGGGGCTCAGAGAAATGCTCTGGGGACACTGATTTGATTCAGTTTGCACTCAACACAACAGGAAAATATTGTCAATAGGAGAAATTGTTGCCTTTCAAGTCTGTTTTCTCCTCACCATCAGCAGCTCTCAAGAGATGCTGGCAGGTATAATATGTAGATGTTTATATGTAGATATTTATATGGATATATATATATATATACATACACATATATATATAAACCATAATATAGATATAAAATAGATATAATATATAGAAATATATATAATATTAAAAATGTATTATAATGTATATAATATAATACTATAATATACAATACATAATATAAATGTATAATAATATATAATATAGACAATATGTATACTATATAATATATATTATGCAAATATATTTATATAAAATATATTTATATAGATATATAAGAAATATATAAGAAATACAAATATATATAAAATACATAATATAATAAAATATATTCAATATATTCATTATATTTTTTTTTGTGTGTATATATATATTTATTAATTTTTTTTTCCTGAACCAGGAATAGCTCAGGATCATTTTTCTCACAATTCCCAGTGAGCCCCAGGAGAAATTTTCTTTCCTCAGCCAGAAATTCTCAGTGGGCCCTGCACAAGCACCCAGTCCCCTGGACAAATGTGGAATGACAGCAGTCAGAAACCTGGAGCAAAGCCCTTCGTGCTCCCTTCCAGAGGAGAGCACTGACAAACATCCGGGCTCTGGAAATCCCTTGGGGATGTTTGGACTCTGGAGCAGCACACTGCTCTCACACACTGGGCTGCAGCATCACATCATCCTGCACTTTTCCAAGAAAAACCCAGTCAAGTGAAAAGGCTTCATTACCATCAACCTTTCTTCTTAAAAGTTACATAATTACCCTGAAATCTCTGATGGGATCTCGTTTATTGGAGCTTTAATTACTCACTTCAATGAAAGGATTATTTCATAAAATAGATCTTTTCACTTCAATAAAAAGCACAGGTCTCTTTCTCTTTGCTGTATATTATTTTGTTTACCACTTTGCCAAGATGTTGTTTCACATTTGTGAAAAGAGAACTGGACTGAACACATGTGAAATAAACCCTTGGCAAAGGCACCGCAAGGCCTTGCCATTGAGGAGATTAAATTCACAAGAAAAGCCTTCTGCTTTTTCCAAAATCTACAAAGGTATTAAAAAAACCCCAAAAAAACAAACCTTCATAAAAAGAGAAAAGAAAGGATTTTTCAGGTAACTCTGAATTTCCAAGTGATGAAGGTTTTCCTCAGAAGATCTGAACATCTCTAACTGTGTGTCCACCAGAACTTCAGGGTTCCCAAGGCAGAATTATAAAGTCCTTCTTTTATTCCACTCTGTGCTCCTCACAAGACTGAAAACTCCTGATTAATTCATCAACAACTCTGCTTAAAATTTCTTTTATTGATCAGAATTGTTGTTCTTAGAATTCTGATTAGAATTCTGAGAGAGAGCATTTAAATTCTGCAGCTTTCCTCCATTTTTGCACCATCTTGCTTATTAGTCCACAACCCACATTATCATCTATTTTAAGTCCATTAGAAATGTTTTAATTATTAATTTGATAGCTCCAATTTGAGAGATGTTAAAAAGGATTTTTAACCTCCTGTATGCACAATTTACTGAATTCCAAGACAGGAATTTGTTGCACACCCAATGTTTGCATCTCTCCAGTTCTCAGCTGGGGCAGAGAATTGTTTTCAGCCAAAGAGATGCTTTTGTAAAATTGAAAATGAAATTATTGAATTTAACAGCTTCATCTCACCAAATGTGCCCAAATTCAGCTCCCAGGAAAGTTTTCCAGGTGCAAATTTACCAAATGGGATCTCAAAGATGGAATTTTAGGAGACAGCAGTTCAGGAAAAAAAAGTGTTACAAAGCTTCTACATAAATTCAATGTTAAACATTTTCTAATATTCATTAAACTATCATGTATCTACTTTAGGTTATCCATAAAATACTGCTAAAATCAGATTAAATTATACCCTCAGCTATGCCACAATTGTCTATAACAGTTCAAATTTTAGGAAACACAAGTTCAGGAAAGAAATGTATTTCAAAGCTGCTACATAAATTCAACGTTATAAAGAAATATTTTCTAATATTTATTCAATTATCATGTATCTGCTTTAGGTTATCCCTAAAATATTGCTAAAATAAGATTAAATTACACCCTCAGCTATGCCACATTTGTCCATAACAGTTCAACTGTGCAGTTTGGACAAACTTGCATTTATTTCTTTCAACTTCAAAAGTAAACGGCAAAAACACTAATGAAAAACTCTCTTTTAAAATAATTTTAAAGCTAGCAATTTTCTCACATTTTTTCAAAACTTTACAGGTGAAAAAAAACCCAGTAGGAGTGAGATTGAGCTCCCTGATAAAAAACCCACAAGAGCAGAAACAAAACTCGGAAAGGATTCAAGGATCCCCCATTGCTCCTTTTCTGTGAGAAATTCCCATTTCTTTCTAACCTGAAACAAAAAAAATCAAAGATCTGAGGAGATTTATGACAAATCAAACTGGCCTTTTATTTATCCCTGTCACAAACCACAGATTTTGGTTCAAACCCAGTTATTATGGGGGGGAAAAAAAAAAATCACATTTCCACAGCACAGGCAGATTAGAGCCCTTCAAGGTCTTCTTAGCAGAAATTGTTGCCTTTCAAGTCTGTTTTCTCCTCACCCTCAGCAGCTCTCAGGAGATGCTGGCAGGTATAAACATGCTTCTCTTTTAATTACAGAACTGGATTGCTGCTGTAACCCATTCCCAGCTCCAGCAAATTATCATCAAGTGCCCATTGTGCATAACAATCATTTAATGGCCAACAAACCATAATAAAGAGAGCTTTAATGAAGAAAGCTGGAGAGCTGCCCAATTTTTATGGCTCCACACTCCAAAAAGAAAAAGAGTTACAATCTGTATTTAAGATTAAGGGAGCCCTTTTTAATCCAGATGGCCGGAATTAAACCAGGCAGTGCAGGGAAATTTTTTGATCAAAAGCTGGTGCAACATGAAAGTCCCCAAAAATTCCCCCAGTGAAACCACGGCTAATTATTGCAAACAGAGGCTGCACGTTCAAATTGGATTGGGAAGAACTCAGAGGGAAATAAAATGTGAAAATGTTGCTCTCTCTGTGATACTTCACTCACCCATCAGCTTTTCTATCATAAAGCAGCAAGAAATCGCCGCAGGCAGAACAGTTTGGAGAGTTAAATAAGAAAAATTTCAAGAAGATCACAAAAGAAATAACAGATTTTTCCAGATTTTCAGCTTTAAGATACAGCTGAGTAGAACTGAAGCTGCTGCAACATGAAATTTGAAAAGGTCCTTAATGAATTAATAAATTACACTCAAGTTTTACCCAAGTTTGCTCCCCTCTGCTTTAATTTTCTGGAAGTCTCAGCACTGCTCAGAAAATATTGCTTTCTCTGTGATAATTCACTCACCCATCAGCTTTCCTATCCTATTTCCTATTTTCCATAAAAATATTTTCCTATTTTCCATTTAAAAAAAAACCAGCAAGAAATTTCTTTACATGCATTCATTTGAGGAGCTGCTTGGACAGTTAAAAAATCACATTTTCAAGGAATTTTCAAAATAAATGACAATTTATTTCAGATCTGCAGCTTTAAGATACAGCTGATTAAACCTGAATCCCTCTAATTCTTCTCAAAAAACTACAAATACTGATTTTTATTAGAGCAATAAAGCAGCAAGAGGTTCTGCTTTTCCAATGCTTCCCTTTCTGCTGCTGGGGGATTTGGAGAAACCCCAGCGTGGGGAGGGGCACAAAGAAGTTGATTGCTCAGCTCCTCTACAATAAAAATATTTGTCTTTTGCACGGAGCTGTTCTGCTGATGAAATAAAAACCCTGTAAAATTCATCGATTAATTAGAAATCTCAGAGTCCTGCCAAGTTTGAACTTGCACAAACCCAGCTTGGTTTCACCTTCTGAAAACACCCATCAGGATCCCATGCTGGACACTTTCCTCCTTCTTCTTGCTCTGATGTTTGCATCCCTTTCTTTGATCTGTTTGCTGAACCGTGGCATAAATCACTTTGTCACAGTCAGAAATACTGATTCAGACAGGAAAATTCAGACAGGAATCAAGAACTCTGTTGAGAGTGGGTAAATCCCAGGGAATGGTGATGCTGCTCCCTCCCTGAGCCCCCTGAAGGTCAGGGCAGCCCTGGCAGCTCTGCTTTTTGTCTGATGTTCTGCAAAATTCACAATGTTCTGGGCTCTGCCACAGTGACTTTTTGCTCTTGCAGAGCTGGAAGGAGATCACTGCATCTTTGATTTGTATTTTTTTTTTTTCTGTTTCATGATTTTCTGACAGCAGCAACCTTTGAAAGTGTGCCAGGAGGAAGGACTGACAAAATCTGATCACTGCTGTCACTGCTGTCCCTATTTATATTTTCTGTTATTTATGTGCACACACATACAGAGGGAACTTTAGCTCTCCCTGCTACCAAACACACACCAAGGGCTGCTGCAAGCACAAAAACTGCCAGATAATCTGGGTTTTTTTCTGTACAAAACAGCAACATTTCTACCTCACGGATTAAAGAAGTCGAGGAAAACTTGCTGAGAACACAAGTGACACACACAGAGGTTTGACAAAAAGGAAATGAAGACCTAAACACCAGAAACCTCAGGTTCATCCTGCCTGCACATCTTAAATTTTCTAAATGTTATCATTTTCCCTGTGAGCTCTCTCAGGGTGAACAAAATATTACTGACATGGCTGAAAATCAGCAAAAAAAATCCTGCAGCAACTGAGAGTGAGCTGAATCCCAAACTGTGCTGCTGGTGGTAACAGCATCTCCTAGATTATTTGCAGATTGAGCAGTAAAAAGTAAATCCTGTCCAAAAGCAACAACAATGATGGAACTGCTGCTCCCTCTGGGACAAGGAGCAAATCCAGGATTGCTCAGTCCCCCTTCTCCCAATTTTTCAAACAATTTTTCTCTTGTGCAATGGTCAGGGTTTGTGTTTCTGTGGACACTCAACAGCACAGCCCTGGAATAGGAATTAAACAGTGCAAGAAAAAGAAAGATTTTCACTCAGTGAAAAGTCTCCCGTGTCTTACTGCAAATTGTGTTCCTTAAATCTGGACAAACACACTTGGGGCTAATAATGTGGGGGGAGTTTTCATGGAAATTCAGCCTATCCAAAAAATATTCTATTTAACAGTCACTGCATCCTTGTGCCAGGAAAATGAGAAAATCAGAACTGTCACTCACAAGGGTTTACACATGGGAAAAACCAAATCCACTGGAGCTGGGACTATGGTCAACTGTTCGGCAAAAACAGCCCTGAAAAGGAGAAAAAATCAAACCAAAGGAAAATCATAAGTGAATTTTATTAATGAACGACACGGGAGGAAAATCTAATTGAGGAGAAGAAATCAAAATTGCCAGAACAAGATGCAAAAAGAAGCTGAAAGCAGCTGGCCTGAACTATTGCAGCTCTTCCTCCAGGGCTCATGGAAATCAGTGAAAAATCTCAGAGTCAGGCCTGTGTCTGCATTGGGAATTGGCTCCTGCTCCAAAGCTCTGGACAAGGGAATTCTTAGGATAACGAAGTTTAAAATTACAACATGCCATACTGAAATAAACACTGGAGAACAAATCGTTATAAACTAGCCATTAAAATGTCCCCCCCCAAAAATCAATGTATTGTTTATTTGTGGAATGCCTGCAATTGTTTTTTTAAGGGAGTCATAAAAATTCTTCACTCGCCAGGAGTCCATTCATGAGGGCAATGAATTTCCAGAAAATCCCAGTTTTTGTACAACTCAAGAGAAATATTTTTGGATACAGACTTAAAAAAAAAAAAAAAAAATAGTGCTTTTACATGAAGAGCTTTATTCTTTAAAATGAACAAAGACTTGCCTGCAATGTAAACAATGAAAATAGAATTAAAATAAAAGGAAGACCACAAGCCTTGTAACCTAAACACAATATCCATTGTCTGGACTTCCCTATTTCCACGAAGAACATCTGATTTTCATTCTGGATTAGAACATCCTGCTAAAATTACTAATATGCTGGGATAAAACTTCATTGAAAATTTGCAGAGGAACAACTTCAGCTACAATCTGATGGCTGTTCCATATGTGAGAATTCCCATTCTAACTCCAATTAAAATCCAATATTGAATCTCTGCTGCAATAAGTTTTGATGATCACAGAACATTAGAAAAAAACCCACCACGTAAAACTCAGATCCACTGGCAGCTTTTGCCACTGCCCAGCCAGGGAGAGCGTGGCTCGTGGGCTGGTATGTTTGTAATTCCAACAACTCCCAGGATTTTTCACTGAAGAGACACTCAACTGCCAGGGATAAAAATTCCACTTTAAACGTGCTGGAGTTGATTTTGAGAACAAGGATGACAAAGTTCTCTCTAATTTTCACTTCCTTGACTTTTCTGCTCAATAAAAAGCTACAGAGAGACCTGAGTTGGACAAAAAATGGGAATAGAAGGGGTTCCTCCTCCTTTTTGTTTGTGTGAGGGGTGTGAAAACAAATCTGGGAATTGTTGGTGATGTCAACATGATCTGGGGTTTGTAATAGAAACACACAAAAGCCAAAAGCTGCAATACCAGAAATTCAGCCCAGCTTCTCCTGGTGCTTCGCTCTTTCCATGGAATTGGGGGGAAATAACAACAAAAACCTCCAGTGGAAAGTCCAGAAAGAAAAACATCCTGACAGAAAAACCAGGGGCAGAAAGAGATGGACTCACTCTTGTCTGAATGAGGGCACACATCTAATTCTGACAATGAAATAGTATATTTAGAAAAAAAAAAAGATATCTGAGGCCATCAGTATCCTGTGGACAACCTTAAATTTCCAAGAAATTACATTAATTACAGGCATGAAGAAGATAAGAAGAAAAACAAGATTAAAAAAAAAAAAAAAAAGGGTGGTTTTGTTTTTTTTTTCTTCAATATAAATGTTAGGGTTTCAAGTGTAACTTTTGATGTTTAATTGTCAAAAGTGGAGGTAACAGGCCTTGGCAAGAGTTTGGATTAGAATAATTCCCCAGGCTGAGGGAGCCTGCTGACGAGGGGCAATGGGCTGAAGGAATATTTCCCCCCAAAAATGCCTGAGAAATTACACCTGATGCTCCAAAGGCAGGAAAAACAGGTACTGACAATTTCTGATTGCTCAACGGGGATGCAAATGTTGGAGGGCGCGTGTTTGTACAAGAGGAGTGGAAAATCAACCAGAATATGAAATCGACTTTATAGGGAGAACAGAATAAATGCTGGGCAAGGCACTCAGCTCTCACTAATGGAACAGACAGAATAAAACACAGCACCTGATCCTGACCTAAAGGCCACTCTTTGTACAGAACAAATTTAAATATTTAAATGCAAATTTTAAAAAAATTAAGTATAAAAATTAAGTATAGATCAGTTAACAGCACCACAATATTACTCTTAACCTAAAGTCCATTCTTTGTACAGAACAAATTTAAATATTTAAATACAAACAACAACAAAAAAATGAAGTATAAAAACTAAGTATAAATTGGTTAACAGCACCACAGTATTACTAACCTAAAGTCCTTTTTACAGAAGAAATTTAAATATTTAAATGCAAATGAAAAAAAATAAGTATAAAAATTCAGTGTAAATTGGTTAACAGCACCACGGTATTACTCCTAACCTAAAGTCTACTCTTTGTACAGAACAAATTTAAATATTTAAATGCAAACAAACAAACAAAAGTATAAAAATGAAGTCTAAATCAGTTAACAGCACCACAGTATTACTAACCTAAAGTCCACTCTTTTTACAGAAGAAATTGAAATATTTAAATGCAAATAACAAAAAAAAATTAAGTATAAAAATTAAGTCTAAATTGGTTAACAGCACCACAGTATTTCTGATGCAATTAATTTGTCCAGTAGCTGCTTAAAATGGAAGTGTTTGCAAGCATAAATTGAATAAATGCTGCATTACTCAATGAGATTATTGTGAAAGAACAGAATGACTGAAGAAAAATTATAGGGTTTTTTTTAACATGACAAGGCTCAGGAAAAGTGCTAGAAAGGGCCGGTAATGAACAGCATTTTTAGTAACTTTCTGATAAAAAACAGAGTCTATTATTGAAAAGTAAATTGTTTAGAAGCACTCTTATAACCATTAGAACAAAAGAATACAAAAATAACAGGAAGCTGCAAGTGTTGATCCTGAGAGTTTAGCATGAAAGAACTTGAAAAATCTGGGAAGATGAAAAGATGAACATTTTTATTTAAAACCCAACATCCAGAGCAGGCAAAGGAGACATTCAAAGCCAATGCAGGCAGGTGTGAAGCAAAGAGAGAAATTATGGAGCACAGAGGATGTGAGAGCACGAGAAATCCAAAGGAAGCAAGAGATGGGATTGGAGTGAGTGAGTGAGAAAGGAGAATTTCATCACTAAATTCTCAGCAATGACACATCTTGGAGAATTGAAGCAAAACTGAGAATATGTTAAAAATAACAGGAACAGAGGAAGGTTTAAACCAAACTCTATTGATGGGGCTGGAGCACTTTATAGTAACCTGGAAAAGCACAATAGGAGGATGGGAGGTTTTGAATGCTAGACACAAAACATTTGTGGGCCATGAATGAAATAGCTCCAGCTCCCAGCAACAATGACAAAACTGTCACAGCAAAAGGGAAACCAGGAAAGTAATTAAGAGCAAAAATAAGGCCAGTGGTTTGCACAGCAATAACATCTGTGACCACGTCAATATAAGCACAATGAAGAATGAGAGCTGTCTCCATTCAGCCTTAAAAATACCTTTGGGTGGGATACAGAGAGAAAAATGAGCTGAGGGCTTGCAGGGCTGGAGAAATCCCAGCTCTTGGGTTTGGTGGACTAACAGAATTTTCCTGATTGCCACTAATTTATAATCTGGGCAAGAGATTATTTCCATTCTTCCCTCCAACTCTTCGCCATCCAGAGCGAACAGATCTTTGCATTTGAAGGTTTTGATTCTGTGATGCCCCTCACAGCACAGAATGAGAAGTTTTAAATGAAAATATCCCAGTGCCACTTGGCCAACGGGCCCTGCAAGCCAACACTTCAGAGCAGGACACCCTTTGCTCACAGTTGGCTCTGCAGACTCTGATTTACCCCCAGATGGTGAGACACACATTGCAGAATCAGGACGGGCTGGTTTGGTTTCCAGGCTGTGCTCCTGCAGGATCAGGAATGATCCTCGGTGCTTCCCCAGCTGTTTCCTGGGAATGGGAGTGCCCTGCTGAGCCTCACATGGATCAACCACACAGTGTGAGGCTCCTCAAACACCCCTCGTGTGGTTTTTTTACTTGGCTCCTCACTGTGCAAAGCCCAAGGTGCTCCCAGAGTTCACCCAACTCCTGCAAATCCTCTGGAATGCGTCCAGCTTGATCCCCCCCCAAAACTGCACTGTGCACCTGGATTCCTCTGTGCTGTCTGCTCTGTCTACCCTGGGCTCCACAGCCCCCAGAGAGACACTTCAAAAGGTACAAAAGACATCAGGTATGAGAAATTACAGGTTTGACTCTGCAGGAAAATGATTTATTGATGCTGAGAGCTTAATTTAGTAATCAGACACTATCTGAAGAGAGAAAAAACCCCCACTCGGCCATGGACTAGTTAGATGAGGAAGCTATTGCAGCTTTTGATGTAGTTTTGTCCCAAATTCAAAGTTAAAAAGACTGGGAGATAAGTTATCCAATTTAGTGAAATCCAATCTCCTACTGGATTTCACCCAGGGCTGTATCTCAAAGGCAAAAGGGACTTAGTCATATTTTTACATAACTGAATTCCTGAGTCACATTACAGAGGGGAGAGTCAAAGGGAACTCAAGAACCATTTCTGCCATCACATATTTTCTCTTTAGAGTATTGCTTGTAAGGAATTAATGTTGCAAGACTTATTTCCAAACTTAAAAAACCTTTCATCATCGATTATGGCTCATTGCTCATTCAGCCTCCCATTAATTCCCACAGCACTAATTCTGCATTGTGCTATCAAGAGCAAATGGTGACTGCTGAGCTAATTTTAAGAGAGCAATAAATAAATTGCAATTAATCATTTGTTCAAGCAATAATCCTTTTGAAACATCTCTGCAGCACTGCTCCTTCACAGAAAGGAATGGAATGCAGCTGTCTAGAAAGCGTTTCTGGATGTCACAGCACTCCCTGAGCTGGGTGAGGGAAGCAATGTCAAAAGGCTGCCAGTTTTATCCAGCTGAGATTAATGAAATGATCCAATGGATGGGAGATACACTGAACTCCTGATTCACGCAGGAAAGAGACCTTGCAGCAGCCCAACACAACATAGAGCTGCTTCACATCTGCATTTCCCCTTGAATTCCACTACCTGTGACAAAGTTTTGCAGGAAAAAAAGCCAATTTCAGTCCTTTGCTTCTAAAGCCTGTCACTGTAGGACATGAAAGAAAGACAAAAGGCTCCAAATATTTCAGAAGGCAAAGAGCACAGAAAAAAGGCTTTATTATCTAATTCTTACTACCTTTTATAAGGTGTTTCCATCCAGACTGAACATGGTTGGTGAATAGGAACGACACCTCTCTGATCCCATGGGTTAAACCAGAGAAACAGCAAAACACCACCTGGAGAAAGATTGTTCTGAGAAAGGAGAGTTGTTTGCCAAGATTGTTTTGAGAAGAAGCTTTCTTGAGAAATTTTTCCTTGGGAAAAAGTCAGCAGCTGCCAGCAGGCTGAAATCTCTCAGCCACAGAGATACCAGGCTCACAGTTCCCTCCTTCCTCTTGTCCTGCTCACACCCACATGCTCATTGCTGTCCCTCCTCCTGCTCCCACCTCGGTAGCTCCCCACTGCCCCCAGGATGTTTTATCCCAGAGATCCAGCCCATCCCCAGCAGCTCAGGCCATTTCCTCCCCCACGAGCTCAGGTATTGCAAGTCATTTCAGAAATATGATCTTGATCACATCCACTCTGCTGCACCTCACTGCACTCATTAAGCCTCATTTCTCCGTGCAAAACCCGGATTTGTTCCTTTCTGTGCATTTTCCAGCAATGTGGAGAGCTGAAGAATGCTCCCATAAAATCCATCAGTGCCTCAGTGTCAGTTCAAAGCTGTCAAACCTGCTGATTCATTTCAGCAGCATTTACTGTGCTTCATTAATTCTAGAGCTCAATGTTTTCAACAAAATAATGAAGTTATATATAACTCAAAGCAGCAGCACCAATAAATCCTTCAGGCCTTTGGCAACTCCTTTAATCCAAAGTAATCATGTTTCCTTGTATAACAAGTCTTGTGATGTCTGTAATAGCATCTCACTATAGTAACAACAGCCTTCATGTTATAGCTCTCTGCATGCCTCGAGTATTAATCAGATCCCAGATTTAAATATGAAATTAGAGAACTCTTGATACTCTTCCTGAAGCAGATATGATAATCAGAGCCCCCCCCGCTTCCTCCCCAATTAAAAAAAAAGTCCAACAAGGATCAGGCCTGTGGAGTTGTTGCTGCTGGAATCAGAGATTGCAGCTTGCTGATTATTGCTGTGCTCTATTACTTCATCCCTTCCCATTAAAATAACAATTCTCAACAGCCAGGCTGTTCTATAGGCAGTTTTCTCTGCCACCAGCTCTTTTTCTTAGCTCTTAAACAGAAGAATAAAATAAAAATCTCACCAGAAGGAAGGACTGCAGACTTGATACTAGAACTGGGAATATCAATCCCCTTCAAATGCAAAGGACACAGTGATCAAAACGTTTATTCTTCAATTAAAAAATTCTCAAGGAAAGCAACATTCTATTCCATAAGTGAGCTTAAATCCTAGCCATTTTCCACATACCCTGACTTCTTTCTAGTATTGTCCTGAAAACTCCTGCAGCATCCTCCAGCAGCTGTTACTAAAGGGATGCTACCACTGACCAACCTTGCCTGAATTTAACCTCACTTAGCAGAAAACTTTGTGACCTTTGTACCTCAACAGAACTAAAATGATATTTAACAGCATCACTTCCTTTCCCCAAAATTCCCATAACCATCTCTGATTTCCACCATGTATAAGGAAAAGTCACAGTCAGCTCCTTGAACATTATCAACACATTTGGCTGTAATCAAGATTTTACTTTGTTCAGCAATCCAAACATCATCTGGAGGCACAAATCCACAAATTAAACAATATTAAATTGCATATAAAATCCAATTAAATACATATTAAATGCAATTTAACAATTTGATCTGAATACTAAAATACAGATTAAATCCAGAAAGCAGAAGTACCAAATCCAAAGAAGTTTCTTTTAGAGGCTGGAAATAACATCTTATTTTGCATTTGCATCTTCTTTGCCCGTTACCCTTTTCAGATCTAGTGAGAATTAAAATCCAGCCTCAGTTTCATGCCTGCCTGTCCCTGACAAGAAGCCCAAGGTATCAGAATTTATTAGATGTGAGAGGCCCGTGGAGGAAGGGATTAAATGAGTTTTAGTGCACGAGTTACTCTTGCAGAAAGGTGAACACGGCGAGCCCAGGTACTGCACCAGCAGTGTTTTCATAGGCACCATGTGTGGCAAAGGCAGATCCAGAGATTAGCACACATAAATCACTCACCCAGGGAGGAAAAAAACCCCAACAAACCCTCCTCGATTGCCAGCTAAGACAACTAAGACAAAATGCATGTTTTTACAAGGGCTATTCAAAGAAATGGCATTGGTGGGGAGAAATGAGTCATGGGCCAGCAGGATTCACACACTGCAGCTACTCACAGTGAGGAGACAAAGGGAATTAGGACTCAGATGATTTTTTTTTTTTTAAATAACCAAGAAGCATTAGCAAAACCAGCTGCTGCACTGGAATATTTCTAAATAGCTCTGTTATGCCTTCATGTTCTCTTCCAGTAGGAGTTTTCTCTTTCTGCCTTGCATTGGGTTTGCTGTTGTTGGCACGCTGTCTCAGTAGACACCAGACAAATAAACTTTTCAACAACATAAAGACTTTTAAAACTGTATCTCTTAACCCCCTATCCCCTTGAGAGGCTGCAAAGTGGTTGCTTAATTTGTCACACGTTTACTTGTGCTCCCCTTCTTCCATTTCTGTGACTTTCTTGAGTTCCCCCAAAATAAATAAGCCCCTAAGCAGTTATCTCCACCTAAATCACAGTTGTATCTGTTTCCTAAGCATGGATTTTTTGTATTTGTTGATTAACCTGCTGGATTTCACACTTGACTTGCAGGGGATTAAATCCATTGCCTGGTGGGCTTGAAATTGTAACTTTACAATTACAGGAGTTTATCTTGTGTGTAACAAGGTCCTCAGCAGAACCCTTATTTTCAGAGGACAAAGTCCTGATGTACTTGTACACGCAGAGTTTTTCTCCAAATTTATTTTAATAATCTCCCTTAATCTTAAGGTCATTCCAACTAGAGCAGTTTTATTCTGTTTACTTTTGTGTTTTAACTGGAACAGAGTCAATTCATCTCTTGTCTTAGAGGGTGCTGTGCCATTAAACCACCATTTTACAATATTTTACACTTCAATAATCAGACATCTGCACATGCACCTTCCTGCACAGAGATGGCAGCAGAACTGCTACACACAGACTTTAAATCAGCTCTGGGAGCTGATCCTAATTCCATTTTAGCCATGAATTTCCTTCCTACCAGGGCTTGCAGCTCAGCCTGACTTTTTAAAAGTTCTGCTGTTGCATTTCCAGGTGAAGCATTTTCTATTTACCACAACCACTCCTATTTATCCAGTAAAACTGCAGTATTTATGCATTAATGGCATTTATTTATCCAGTAAAACTGCATTATTTTAAGGTTGCTGTGTAACAACTAAATGACTAAAAAACATCATCACAGCTGTAGGACAACAAAAAGTTCACCTGTACATGAAAACAACAAACTCAGTAACTCACCAGCAGCTTTTGCTTTGTGAAATATCTCAAGTGGAAAAAGCTTTGGTGTCCCAGACTCAACAGTACAAAATGCAATCACTCATCACTAATTTGAAGCACATTATTTAATACCTGGAGTGGGGCTTTTAAAGGTTGAGAGACCAAGAAAATTCATCCTAAAAGTGTTTATTTTTAAAGTGAGACAGTTTTCTCTTGGCTGATTTTTTATTACATGTATACAATGCAGACTTTTTGAAGTCTCTTCATGAGGCCAGGGATAACTTTTTTACAACTTACAAGATTTAACTTTCCAACTAATTTGACCTTAAATCAACAAAGAGAAGTCACTGCTAAGGAAAAATTATCACTGAAGAGATAAAGAACCAATCCTTATCTTCTCAGGCACAAAGTGGCTCATCTTGGAATCAAAGCTGGCTTTTAACTACAGAATTGGTCAATAATTTTTATCACTCCTAAGATATCAGGTGGTTTCTCCAGGACTCCAGCCAATTCCATAAAAACAACTGTGCTGCATGGCAGATTTCAGCTGGAAGCCAAGTTTTAATGTGTTCCAAAAAATACACTGGAAAAAAGGAAACTTCAGGAGAACATGAAGTACAGTGAGGGAAACACCAGCACTTTGCAGAGATGTTCATTTAAGTGCAAACACCAGGAAAATATTCAAATAGAAAGAGAGCTCAGGCCAATTAGAGCTAGGTTAGGATTAATTTTAAAGGCTCTCAAGTCTGCCTGTTTTATAAATTAGTGTCAACCAAAATAACTGAGTTTTATAAATTAGTGTCAACCAAAACTCAGCAGCAACATGGATGCAAATCTTTAAACCCTCACGCTGGTAGAATTAATTCCATTGTTCACAGAGGAAGAACCCCTGAGCCATGGTGAGAATTTCAGCTGAGAAGTTCTTCCTGAACACTTTTCCATGTGAGATTTCCATACAAGAGCACGTCTTAAAACTGATGTTCTGTTCTTAAAATTTGTGGTGCTTAATTTCCTCTGTGAATTAGCAACTATTGGCATTAAAGAGAGGCTGGTACTGAACCCACAGGATTTTCCAGCAGCTCTTCACATTTCTATTGACTGCATTTATTACCATTTCCTAGTCCCACCTATTTTTACAGGAAAATCGATTCCAAAGCTGAAAAGAAGCCACTGCAGAAAGGTTTTGTGGTGTGAATCAGATGGTGGTAATGCCAAAGCACCAATGCATTGGGGGATGTGATAATTGCCTGGGTTCAGGCAATAATGTGATGCACCAATGCATTTGGGGATGTGATAATTCCCTGCATGGCTTCACCCTGACAGAAATGCCCTCAGGGAAGTCCAGGAGACGTTTCCAGAGAAAATCTGGATTGTCAGAGGGAGGCAAACACCATGAAACAATGAAAATATTCTGGTAGGCAACGTTTCATAGGCTCCAAGAGAGCAGAACACATTGATCCCTTAATGAAGTAACTTAATTAACACTGGAGGGGGTGCTGAGGCAGCCCTGCCCCAAGGCATTCACAGCACCTCTGGGTGAGGCTACAACAATTGGTGTTTATTGAAATCTGGCACTGATTTGGCCAGAAAAGCAGCAAACTTTTCTCTCTTTCTTTCTTTTTATTTTGCATGATCTACAAGGGCTCATATACTCTTGGACTGAAATACACATTGTAGAATTTATGGTCTTAATTAGAATTTTAAAAGTTCATCAGTTTGTCTGTGTTGTGTGATTTCTTATTCTTCAAATGAGAATAAGAGAATGCATCTTGAACAGTCTGTTCATTCTTCTTTGGGACAAAGTATATTGGAATGGAAGAGATTTAATCCCTGAATTATATAATTTCTCCTTTACTGGAGATTATTCCTTCAAAGGAAGAGTCAACAGAGTTTGAAACTCCTTCTAGAAGAGAATTGCTTCCCCAAAATAAAGACTTTACAGCCTCAGTCTAGCAGTTCCCTTCACAATTGTGGGGTGCTGTGTTCATCATGAGCTAAAATTACTCTGAGATCTTCAATAAAGTCCAATTTAACTTCATTTACCACCGCGGCACAAATCAAAACATGACTTCACCAGCTCAAATACTCCTTGTTTAGGTGCTGATCTAAGGAGGGCAATTAAATGAGTCATAAAGACCAGCAGAGCAGCACCTTGGCAATTGGCCTGGAGGTGGAGTTCTCCTTAAAGGAGGAAAGCCCAGAAAGCTCTGGGAGAGAATGGCTGATTATTGATCATCTCCAGTGATCAATTCTGCTCACAAAGAGCAAAACCAGCCAGGAATTCCAATCTGCAGCAGCTTCATGAAGAACACAGAGGGGACATTAATGCTGCTGCAGCTTTTCTCCAGGTTTTTCTTGCAAAGCCTCTTCCCCTCATGTAAAAAATGATGAGATAATAAATTTATTCCTATCAGCACTTTCCATTTTATAGTTACAGGAGACTGACTGTGAAATTCTACAAAGAGATTTAAACTCTATCCACGTTTTGGCACTAAGGCAGCAATTCAGTTAAATCCATGAAAAAAAAAAAACAACCCACAACCAAACCTGTTGCTAACCCAAAAGCCATTATTCCATTTCTGCCAGTGGGGTTTTCTCCCAGATATTTGACATTTCAAACAAAAATGATACCTGGATACCAACCAACTGTCCTTCCCTCCAAAAAACCAAATGTTTGCACAAGCTCCTCCCTGCCCCGAAGGGACAAACTCACATTTATTCAGACTTTTCATGGAACAGGAGCTCTTGTGCTCATCACTCGCTGACGTAAGTCCCAGGAAGATCATTTGAATATAATTAATGATAATAATTGAAATTATCAGTGAAAGTATCAGGGGAAAGGCCAGGAGCTCATGTTTTGGGTAGTAAACAGAGGCATCACTTTACTGGGATTTCTAAACCCTTCCAAAAGCAGCAGCAAAATAAAAATTACCATCATTCAAAGAGCTGGGAAACGTTGCTTAATGAATGAAGAAAAATGATGACACGAATTGACATCATGAGAAAACTCCAAAAGCAAAAAAAAAAAAAAAAACAACAACCCACCTCCTGAAAGAAAACAAATTAATCTCTTAATCTCTTAAGAAAGAAATTCCAGGGCAGGCCTGAATCTGTCAAAATTAATTTCTCCAGAAATGCACCAGATTAAAAACATGAAGGAAAGCAAACAAACAAAAAAGCTCAAACAGTCATACAAAAGTCTCAAAAGTCTCAAATATTAATTTTGGTCTCCCCATCAGTAATGATTTCTTTAGGAAGTTTTCATAACACCAAATAAAATGAAATTATGAATAATACTTGGCTAAGAGAGAGAAATTGTCAAGTTACAGAAATTACTGTTACAATATTGTTGGAGCTGGGTTTTTCTGTTTTGCTTGGGGTTTGGTTTTTTTTTTTGGCTGTTCATATGTTATTGTTCCAGCACCAAATACACTGCATAATATAATGCAGAATCAGAAACAAGCAGGATATTTTTAATAGCAAAGCACCACTGAAAATTCTGAAGTTTCTTCCAAATTAGGACAAGCACAAAGTTCCTTTTCAATACCAGCTGCTTGTTCTACAGCTGAGCCTTGTTCCTCGAGAAATGGCTGAAAAAATGGTCAGGCACAAAGTTCAGATAAATGCAGAAATGATAAAATGGGTGTGCCTGTATTTTTTCTGAGTATTTTTATATTTCTAAGTATTTTACAGCATAAATTCTTTTTTTTTTTTTTTTTTTTTTTTTTTTTTTTTTTTTTTTTTTTTTCATTAATAAAGATTGTTTAGGATACAGTAAACCAACAGAGAAAAGGGATTTTGGAAATACCAAACTTGCATCATTCACTCACTACAAGAAACTACAGACACCACACTTCTTGTGAGAGACAGAAATGTGAAATACAACATTGCTGAGGTAAAACCACACAGACATCCTGACCTGGCTGGCACCAAAACTTGCTCTTTAAATTCACATTCAAAATTAGCAACTCTGCTCCAGATTTGATTTTTTTTCCAGAGCTCTTTATGACCCTCTTTGACTGCAACTTCTATCCCCAGCTTGTTTTTTAATCAGAAAACCAAGTGACAATTTTATTTCTGCTGTGTGTGTGTGTTTTATAATCTCCTTTTGTCTGATGAAAGCAGGAAGTGCAGGAAAGCATCCAAGTAATCCAGGAATTGAAATCCAAAGGAAGAAAATGTATTTACACTTGTGCCTTATTGCAGAGAGAAATGAGAATTACGGACAATTACAGAGAGAAATGAGTTGAGCAAATCAGCAAAGCTGTGATTTGGGATGAGAAAACTTTAGATTGAACTGAGAATTTTAGAGGAAAAGCAACTTTACACCCCAACACCCTCTGCAGGGTTCATCTGGAGCACGTGGGGAGCAAATCAATTTGGTTTAGGGATGAATTATATAAAACAGTCCTGGGCAGCCCAGCCAAGCTCTGACCTGGAAATTCAGTGAAATAATTCCCTTTTCTGCCTCCAATTCCACACCTCCAGCCCCTGATGAACAAACCAAGGATGCTCAGGCTGTCTCTATTTTAAGCCCAGCCATTAAACTCAAGTGCAGGGCGAGCAAGGGTCAAGTGTAAAAGCTGAGGTTTGCAGAAAGGAACCAGAGTGATGTGGAAAGCAGAAATTCAGAGCTTCCATCAGCTCCTGCTCCAGATGAACTGGATCCAGTGGAAACAGGGCCCTGAGTGCTGACATGGGAGTTTCCCACAGCTTCCATTGGCCCTCCCAGCCAGCAGTGTCATCACAGGCTGCACAGAAACATCCAACTGGGGGAAAAAAAAAAGCCCAAAATATTCCTAAATTAAAGCCAGATGTGGCAGCAGCAGATGCCTGAGATGTGCTGTGGGTTCAGGACAGGATAGGAAAGCTTGCTGGTGTTATTATTTATTAATTGCCATGCTAAGGAAATCCCATTTCTGATTTCCTGATGCAGCTCATGTTGAAGAAATAGGTGTTCTATTGACTAAAAATCCTGCAATTTGTATCAACTTTAAACTACACTAAATCTGTATTAAAATATTTTGGTCGACAGCACAGCCCTGGAAGAGGAACCAAACAGTGCAAGAAAAAAAAAAAAAGATTTTCACTCAGTGAAAAGTCTCCCGTGTCTTACTGCAAATTGTGTTTCTAAAATCTGGGCAAACACACTTGGGGCTAATAATGTGGGGGGAGTTTTCATGGAAATTCAGCCTATCCAAAAATGTTGTTTTAACAGTATTTAACTCCTACAGAACATGCACAACTTCTCCAGATTCCCTTTTGAGCAAACTCAAAACTTTGTAAAAAATTTCTCATTAAAGCACTTTTATACTTCATGATAGCAGCTAAGCATTTAGGTGAATCAAAAATAAAAAAAATATTAATAAAAAATTGAAACATAAGAGCAGTAGGACAATTTTTCTGACCACAACAAAACACTCTCTTGGCAAAATGTTCAATGAAATGCTATGAGTGAATTCACATTTCACTAATGAACTCTTTTTAAAAAATAAGCACAAGATTGAGCAGTTCCCCTATCAGATGCAGGTTTATTAGTGAAATTCCAGGGATTTATAGATGGAATTACAACCCAATTATGATGTTACTGGGTAAATACAAGGTTGGATGACATCTAACTTTACAAGTCTATTTTCTTTATAGCTCTGGACTAGCACTGGATAGATTTTACTAGACAGGAGGAAAGGAAAATCTGCAGTTACCAGAAGCCATTTTTATGGTCTTCAAATGCACTAATAATCCACAAAATCTCTCTGAAGAGTCTGAGTGGTGAAAAGCAGATGACTTCTGGCCAGAAAAATGAAATATTCCCATCCCAAACCAGGCTGTGCACACCTGATGAAACCTCTCACTGCCTTTGCTGCAGCTTTTGGAGTGCAACAAGAATATCTCAAATTAAAGGAGCAAATCTAATAATAAAGCTCAGCAAAATCTAATGGCTCTATTTTAGGGAATCCATTGTGCCAGGAGCAGCTCCAAAGCAGCCAAAGAAGCCCAAGAAAAAATCACTTTGCAGACCTCACCCTCCCCATCTGCAGCGTGAGAAAAAGGAGCTCGAAATACAAGAGAAAACGAACTCGAGATAGGGGAGAGTAATTCTGCAGAAAAGACGTTAAAGCATTTTCTTGTGCACCTAAAAAAACCCAGAATGGCCTCAAATGATGAACTGAGAGATTTGTGGAGGAGCACAAAACAAGCTCCTTGTTTTTCAGAGCAAAATCTAACAAATTTTAGTTTTTAATCCAAAGCAAGCAAGATTGCTTCAGAATCCACAAATAATCTGCCTGTCAGCCCTTGCCATTCATGGACACAGGACTCTTCAACTGCTCAAAAAGATGAATTTTCCCCCAGAATCCAGCAAGCTCCCTGGTTTTATGGCAGTCAGCCTGATTTGAAAGCATCAGCTCTGCAAATTCTTTTTATATCAGATTTTCCACCTCTGGGTAGTGATTTCACTGCAGAAACCTCACTGAACTACCCCAGGATCTTTGAAAAGACACAAATTCTGAGTTTTCAGCAAAACTTTGAACCTCAGTAAATTGCAGTAAACTCACACCAGACTCTATTTTGTACAGAGTATCTAAAACTTCCTTAACACCTAATTCTGAAGCTGCAGAAGAGATTTATGGATTAACACCTGCAAAGTAATACATGACTAATTTTAATTGGTTTTACATTTTACATTAGCAGCCTAGACACTAAAAGTCAGGCCTGGCAATCAGCCTTTAATTGTTGTTGCTGTTAATGAGTGGCACATGTTAAAGGGTGCTTGTTTTCCCTTCTTGGATCCTTCTCATATATGTGTATATATAAAAAAATATATATATGTGTGTATAGATATATAATTATTATATTATTTTCTATAATACTTATTTATATATTTATATATATATATATATATAATTTTTTTTCTAGGTATGACCATGCTGATTCCAGAACACATTAGGTATTTTACAGTTCATGTTTCCAGCATCTGATACACTCATTTTTCAGAGGTTAAAACATGAAGCAGAGAGCCAAGTCATCATTATCCACCCAAAACTGTATTAAGAAACACTGTGGAGCCCTTTCCAGGAAGGAATACAAATAACTGTTAAATATAACATTAGAAAATACCTGTTTCACCTTTTATGGAACAATCTCAAAAGTCAATATTCAGTTATCACCAGTGCTGCTGCCCAGGAGATCAACACACCCCAATTTCTGCCCAAATTCTACTTTATTTTGGTCACTGGGCAAGTAAACATCATTGTTTCCCCCAGATTATGACCCATCAAGCAGCAGAATTACATTTTAATTGACATAAAATTGCAATTGATTTATTTACACCACATAACCCACCTGTTTCCTTTAAAAGTAATATTTGAAGACTCAGATACAGAAAGTTACAATTAATTTAAGAGAAAGTCTAAATCTTTGTGTCAATCATTCTGGAAATCAAACACCGCTGCTTAATTCTATCATTTGATCCCAAGATTAATTAACGTCCCAATTTTATCTGCTCACCTCAGCAGCCTGGGTCTCCTGGTGCAATAAGGTCAGACCTGTCAAGTCTTCCAAGAAGGAATGTGAAGAATTAAAAACTTTGGCTAGGAAATTAAACCCTTCTCGTTCATACTGCTCAAGGACCTGCCAAATAAACAAACAGAAAAAAAAATATTTCAAATGTAACACCCAGAATCTGATTCATCCTCGTGTTTGGCTCACAAAAGAAAAAGGAGAATCTCTCTGAACACTCAGAAAATGACAGAGAACACAACAATCATTTTCCCCAACTCAATTTCAACAGTGAAATTCAAATAAAACAGTGAAACCTTCAGGAAAGGTGGAAGCAAGAGAGAAGAGAAGTGGGGTTTAAAATTTCCTGCTTTAAACAGATTTTTAAGCTTGTAACAAGACAGATGACAGGGGCCAGAAGGAAAACTTGGCTGCAGAGTCATGAAAGGAGCATTTTTGAGGGCCACAAAACACAGTGAAAGCCTGTTCCAGGGGATCAGCTCAGGGAAAGAACCATGCTGGGACAGCCTGGAAAAACTCCCCGAGTAAGTGTCCAAGGCCAACATCCTCCCAGTCCCCAGAGAGTCGTGCTTCTGAGCCTCTTGTGTCTTGCTCTATTTTTCTGCTTGAATTTGCCCCAGTTTATCTTTTATTTGGACAATCTTCCAGGCCTCTACAAGAACTGTGAAGTTTTAGTTTATGTCCCTCTCGAGCCCTGAACATATAAGAAGTTTATTTCTTTACTTTTTTATATTTCAGCTTTAGGGAAGGAATTGCCAGGCTGATTTCAACCCCAGTGAGATGCAGATTGAGGGAAGAGAAGAGAAATATCAAACATGAACACAATCCCACACCTTTGGTGACTGCAGGCAGTGAGAAATAGAAGGAATTGCCTGAGCAACCCCAGGATCTATTGTTTTCTTTATTTTTTTCCAAGTTCTGATCATTTCATACCCTGCTCTCACAGATGAAGCAGCTAAGCTTGATGCCTTCCAAACAAGTTTCCCTGCAGAAACAACTTTTCCTGCAGAACTTTTCCTGCAGAAACAACTTTTCCTACAGAAGTCCAGAACAGGAGCAGAGCAGGATTCATGCAGGGACCTCAAAGCCACACAAATTTTATTAGAAAGGAGCAGAAGGTGTGAACAGGGGAAGGATCACCAGGATCCAGAAGAGGATTTTCACAGGAACAGAAATATTCCTATTTCATAAATTTCATTCTATTTCCTATTTTCATCCTAATTCATCAAAATACTCTCAGTATTATCTTACTCCTTCCCAGTTTAACAGTTCCTAATGGTCTCAAAGACCCATTTCATTGATAAAACTGTGGGAACTTGCCCAGCCCAGCAACATTCTTCAGCAAAACACATCCTGTGAGCTTTCACACTGAGTCCTACAGGAATTCAAACTCATTAAAAATTACATTTATATTTAGCTGGCTGGATTTTAAGTTTGCTGATAAAAATAGACTGGGATCCTCACTCAGCTCTTCATGCAAAACTATCTAATGCATAATTAGGTTTCAAAAAACACAAACTGAAACACAGCTATGAAAAGGAAGACAGATGTAGGTGAGTGTCAAACAATTGGCACCCTCTTGACCACACTTGTTCTTCTAAAATAAACAAAACCAGCACTTCACCTTGTCTTCCTGAATCTACAGTAATTGTTCCTCATACTTTAAAGACTTATTCTGCCATAGGGGTTTGGTGTGTGTGTACAATGGCTGATAAACATACTCATGAATTTAAAAAGAAGAAGGGATTTAAAAAGAAATTATTGGGAGCATTTCTTTGTATTTTTCTGGGGTTTTTTATTCCCAAGATAAATGAAGTATTGTGAGTGTTCACAATGCAATCCAGAGAAATGAACGACTTCAGCATTTCATCTGAGATGTGTCCTCTCAATATTAGCCACTAAATAGGGTGGGATTGCACTGTGGATTTACACATTTAATGAGAACTCTGGGTTTCAAAATTCCCCTAAAATAACCCAAGAGCAGCAGTCTCTTGCATCTGGCTCTTTGTGGAGCACAGACACCCATTTGTAACCCTGGAGTGTGTTCACAGCCTTGCCTGAGGGAATTTTTGGGTTTTTGGTTCCCCCCAAGGTTTTTGGGGGAACCACAGCCCAGATTTTTGGTGCTGCAGGACAGATCAGAGTTCATGGCCAGTGAAACCATCCCCAGCCTGCACACAGCAAACCACAGCCTTATTTTAAATTGACTTGGAGCAGTGCATGGCACTTAAAAGCAAAACTGGGTCCCAGTTTATTGTTCAAAGGGGAGTTAGTTACCCATGTATGACTTTATCAGATGTAGTTTATCATCCTGTTATTGCAGCCTGCTTTAGTGGAAGAGCTGAAAAAAGAAGCAGCAGCACACTTTTTATGACTTACTGTTTAAAAGTATCAATTAAGTCACTACTAAAACATCTTCACTACAGCTCTTTATCAAACTATGACTTCATTTGTATTTCTCAGTTGAAGAAAGTCCATGAGGAGAAAACACTGTGGCATTATTTTAGTCACTGTGTATTTAAATTATTACAGCACCCCAGAGAAACTCAGGGACAACAAGAGGGAGAGATTTTGGTCTCTTCCCAGGGGTAAAACTCACTAAAAGATGTAAAACCACCTTGGGCTCTGCAAATATTGTGAGTAGAGTCGGGAACTAAGTGTAACCTTCCTGTACACAGCTCATCCATCAGGCAGCCCTTGAACCTGGCTGGGTTTGTTATTCAGCGAACTCTGCTTTGATCCTCACTCCCAAAAACTGGGGTTTGAGCCTGGGGGGATGTTGGAGCCCTGGACACTGAGGATTTCAGACTCTCTGTGCTGACAGGCACTGACCCCCAAGCAAACACTGCATTGACCTGAGGCCGTGGAAAAGGCTCCCAAAATTGAGTGACAGCACTGGGATTGTGGGGGTGGAGTTTGGATAGAAGTGTGTGATATCACAGGAGGAAAACTCAGAGTTTAAGGGTTTAGAATACAGTAAAATGTATATAAAGAAAATGAGTATTTAGGACAGAGGCCAGTCCTTCTTTTCTACCTTTTCCTTCATGGGTCTGGGTGGTGTTTTGTAATTGGGTAAAAAAATCCACATTGCAGCCACAGGTGGTTGGTTATTGGGTTAAAAGTAAAAATAATTTAGGTTTCATTTCTTAATTGGACAGTTTATCCTTAAAAGGCCTTGTAGAGAGAAAGATGGGGCTCCATTTTTAGTTTGTTAGCTCATAGTGCTGTAGAACTCACAGTTTGTGAGACTGAATATAGGTAAGAATTAATAAAAATCTGAGTCTGAACACAAAATATGGTCTGGAGCATTTAATCCCCACCCTGGCAAAAAGAAGATAAAAGGAACAGAATGAGAATTCCCAGGTGCTGCTCCCTCAGTCTGTGCAGGAATCCAGAGGGTGCTGAGCATGAGGAGCCCTGGTTGATCTCAGGGATGGGCAGAGCTTGTCCAGCCCCTGCCAGGAATTCCTGAGCTCACCCAGAGCCCCCCTGACACCCCCCAGGTCCTGCAGTGCCCTGGATGCAGCACCTGGAACAGCCCCCCTGAAATCCAAGAGCCCTTTGTGTTGTCAACAGTGTGGACAATGCCAGGAAGTCTCTCATTAAGTGCCTTTAAACGTATTAATATTAATAAAATACTAATACTCATTAAATATTATTAATATATGTATTTGATATTACTTATTAAAATATATACCTTATTAAATAGTAATAAGGTTGCAGATCCAGGAGTTGCAGGTACATTATTTTTAGATTTTTTTTTTTTTTGGTACTTGTACACATTCACATGAGCAAATCTATCACTATGGAAAGATTTAAATCCCCCTGTGTGGCAGAGACCTTCCATGGTGCCACAGTGCCAAATTCAGGTTTGGCATTAATAATTAACTATTAATTTAGAATATTAATTAAATTATCAAACAAGGTATTAGTTAAAATTAATTAATAACTCTGACCATGCACGCAGGATCTTAAAAACCTAAAGCACAACAATGAAGAACATTTTTTTTCTTCTAGCAGCAACCACAGAAGGCTGAAAGGCTGCATTAAGAAATGTACTTGGTGATTATAACAACTTGCCTTTTTGCAATGAGGACAGCCTGCTGAATGGAAGGATTTATTAAGTGGTTTAAATCCAGAATTCCAGCCAACAAATGTCACATCAGAGAGCCAAAAAATCACCTGCAGCACCACATTTGCTGCCTGAGAAGGTCCCATTAAAGAAGATACCCACTACAATGAAATCCTTCTAATACAGGCAGTGACTGGGAGAACTTTTTGTGAATCCTGTGAACATTTTGTCACCCTCAGGGACTTTATTTCCCAATTGAGACGATTCAAACTTTCCAGTGCCACAAAAGGGAGGAACTCCCTGAAGCTGCCCACAGCTAACCTTTCCTACCCAAATTCATTTATCAGATTTCCCTGATAAATGGAACAGGGATCAGACCTCAGAGCTCAGAAAGGAAAAAAGAAATGAGGGAAAATAATCTCAGAGTCTTATGCCAGGAGACCACACAAGGAATAATCACACAGGAATAAAATCAGTCTGGACAACAAATAGACACGAAATAATTCTAAAAAAATGTTTCCAGATTTAATAAGTGACCAATTTGTTGTTGCAAGGAAAGGAAATTTTCTCCTATTTAATCATGTCCAACAGAGCCCAAAGGCCCAAGACTGGCATAAATTTGTTTTTTTGCACTTCTGAACAATTCCCCACCATCCTTGGTCCCACTGTGATCCTCCTCAGGAACAGTTTTAGAGGATGTTACAATTTTTATGATTTTTCATCTCAAACCAGTTGCTGTCTGACCACAGATGGACAAAACCCCACCTGAACTTTTCCAGGGAATAAACCCAGTCCTTCAGTGAAGTGTCACTATGCAGCTATTCCTTTGCCAGGCAGAAAAAAAAACACCTTTAAAAGCAGAACAAAAAGAAGCAGAAATACATAATCCTTGCACCCAGCCTGGCAAGCTGGAGCAGGAAGGATTTATTGAGGAACTCTGATTTTTCTTTACCTGCAGGTGACTTTTCAGAGCTCAGGAGAGCTGGAGAACTCCAACTCCTTCTGGATTTCATGGCTGCAACAAACACTGCCAGGAAAATCCTCATTTTTAGATCTCCCTCTCCTGACATGCGAATCTCTCAGGTTGATGCCACAGCCTTGATTTCAGTCTCCATTTCACACAGCAAGAACTCCAGAATTGGTGTTTTTTTTTTTTTGGTTTTTTTTTTTTTTAACACAACGGCATTTTAATAGAAGAAATCAAGCTGTGGATGCAACATCATCACACCAGGACCAAACCCATGGATTGCCAAAGCTTTCAGAGTAAATGATACCCACTAACCCATTTCATCAGCAATCTTTTTATTGTGGCCTGTTCACTGAAGTTAAAAAAAAACAACAACCCAAATCTCATGGCAGAAGGGAAAAAAAAATACAGGCTTGGAGTAAAAGGACTTGCTTTGCAATGAGAAACAGATGTGCAGCCTTGGTGTTATATTCTATTGAACAGCACTCTGCACAAAGCCCTCTCATTGCTGGGTACAAAGACATGCAGAAGGGGAATCTGGCTCCACGATTGCTTCAGAGCAGGAAAGTTAATATCTGGTTCAGCAAGAACACAAAAAACAAGCTCCTAACTCAAAGAAACTGGCTACTGATGCAAAAATTGGCTCTTGTTTTATTTGTCACATCAATTTCAAACTTTTTTTACCAGTATTTACATTTGGTTTGGCTTTTTTTTTTCTTTCCCTTTTCAAAGTAGTTTGCATCTGAGGAGTGCATGTGAACCAGTGCTGTTTACTTTCCAGGAAAAATAAAATAAGGAATGAATGCTACCAGCTGGATTATTCACACTAAATAAGATTTCTGGGTAATTTACCCCTCAAAAAAGTTCCTGGATTTAAACACTTCGCTCCTTTAAATGGGGCAGATCATTCAACAAACATTTCAGATATTCAAGAGTCACAAAAATCCCAATATTCAAGGTTCTGTTTAGAAATTGGACAGGCCTGGATGTATTTTTACACTCCCTGCTCATCCCAGGCCATGTAGCAAGGATAGAAATTTACTGTTCACCTGCTGAAAAGACACATTTGGAAAATAAGAGCCATGAAAAAGTCTTGCCAGCTCCACTCTTCAAAATTCAATGTATCTGGTGCAATTTAATGTAAAATGTTAATGTTAAAGCAGCAATTTAATGTAAGTTTTATGTTGTGAAGAATCCTCCTGAATGAGAAAGGAGTAAGCTGAGCCATTGAGTTAATATCTAAAATTTTACCACACGACCCATAATTCTGGTTTTCCTTTAAAAAATCCTCATTCCCAGCCTCTTGCCTTTTCACAAAGTTCTCAATTTTTATTGCCACCTGCTCCTGCAAAGTTGTCAAGGAAAGTCTAATAAGGTGCTGCTATAAGACAGCTCTGAAAAGGCAATAAAATCACACTTGGGTGAGGATCATGGAGTGATTTTTCAGGGCCTCAGTTCATGGCTTTGGAACAGGAAAAGTCTGACAACATTTTATGAAAAAAGATAATACTCCAAAAATTACTGAAAATTAAATCAACTAAAACTTTTGGATTAAGTTGGAAGAACAAAGTTGTGCAGAAAGCTCCAGGTGTGCACTGAGCAAGGCCACGCTGGAAATACTGGAAATCTAAAAACCACCAGGCAAAAATGGCATCACTTTGGGCTCGTGTCCAAATCATGAACTCACCCTCTGCACATACACAATTCTCTCCTTCCCTTCCCATAATGAGTATTAAAAATGAAAACAAATCAGTGTAAAACCCAAACTAATCCAAGTACAACATGCTGAAAAATCATTTAAGGAAGGGATTGTTGTTTTAATTTAGAGTAGAAAAGGAGTGATACAAATGAGCTTTGCCTGTTGCTGTTTCCTACCCTGATTTTGAATTGCAATGGGTAGAAAATGGAGAATTAACTCTCTGAAGAATCAGCTCTGAAAGGTCTCAACAGGATTTATTTTAGCTTGGGATTTTTCAGTTTCTTTTGAATAATGAGAAGAAGGAAAGTAGAGTTCTTAGAAATTTAAGAAACACAAGTTAAAGCATGGCTTTGTCAACATTTATTTCTTGGGAGAGGCATCCATTATTTCCAGGAATAATCTTGATGTGCTTCCTCAAGTAACCATTTTCTCTGATAAGAATTGTCTGAGAGACAAAACTACAGGACTTTGATTTGAGCTGCTCTTTCCTTTCTCAAATATTTCTCACAGTTTATTTTAAACATAACACCATCCCCAGAATCCAGCCAGGGTAAGGAAGTTTCACTGCACAGCTCACAAAACAGGACTACAGAGATATGAAGGAAAGGGATCAAGAGAAATTCGACCAGAAAATCCATTTTAGAGACTGAGAAAGAAGCACAAAAGGAGGTTTCTGGTAGCCAGCACCATCAGCTTGTGTGTCCTGACCTCCCTGAACATGTGGACACATCCTTCAGTCCCCTCCCTGATCACTCCAGCTTCTCCACAGGATGGATATTTACAACTTGGATATTTACAACTTCATTTATCCCCACTCTGCTTCCTGTCCAGAATTTCAACTGCTGAGCTCATCAGCAGCTCTGGCATGCTTGGCTCCAGCTCCTTCTGGTATCAGTCCCCTCTGTTTCCCAGGGAGGCAGAAAACCCTGATCCTCCCCAGCCCCATCCCAGGAAGGACAATCTGGGGCTGCATCTTGTGTTACACATGCACAGGCACCTAATCCTCAAATATTTGAAGGACCAGTCCAGGAGCAGCATCCACCATTCTGCAGAGAATCCCTAAAGCTGGGAGAGAACCAAGGGCACTTCCCAAAGTCTAAAGGAAATGATTCTTCTCCCAGCAAAGCAACTGCCTGGTGCTGAATGATGCTTTGGCTGCCTGCACAAAATGTGGATTTTCTAAAGGCAGGAGCGGCCCCAGCTCTGCAGGGTTGGCTGGAGGCAGCCAGCAGGCAGCAATGACTGGGGAGTGCCCAGGAAAAAGTCATTTATTCCACCAGCCCTCCCCTGCCAGCAGCACTTGAGGAGGAGGCAGAGCTGTCACACGCTGAGCACCCAAAAGTGCCTCTGGCTCAGGCAGGAACTGCAGCTGCTCAGTGACTCCCAAAAACAGCTCCAGCTTAAAAATCCACATTTTGTGGCTATTCCAAGCAGAGGGTTTATCTGGATGTGCTGCAATGCCTGTGCAAAACAGCACTGGAGGAGCAGCAGCATTTTCTCCAGAACTGAATTTCATCGATTTCTGCTGGTTTACCATCTCTGGAAATTAAATTCCCTCCACTCTGCCAATTTCAAACAAACAATTCTGGAAGGACAGATATATCAGAACTGTAAAAATGTGGAAAAATTGAACAGAAGTCAAACTTAGCTTAAACTGTTCAAAAATATTTGCAAACAAAGACCAGCTTTCCAATAAAGCCAGGCTGATGATCAGTTAAGTTTAAGGAAATGGGCATCAGGGTAGACAGACACCTGTCAAAGACTGCCATGAAAATGCAGAAAAACAGCTGAAAAATGAGTACAATAACTAAAATAAAAATGGTAATTAAAATGAGAAACAACTTTGTTAAATAAAAATATTTTGTCTCCATGAATATGCACTGAATCCTTGGAACAATCAAACAATAAACTTGGGAATAGAAAACACCAGGCTGCAAAAATACAAAGAAATCTTATGGAAGGAAAAAAGAACAACTGCAAATTGCTCATATCCAGTGAAACAAACTGATCTTTTGGGTTCCAGAGGGAATCCTACAGAATGAGGAATGAACACCATCATCATCATCCCAGCACCACACATTGAATATTCCTGAATTTTAATCCAGTTCAGTGTTCTCCAAGTTTGTTTTTGCAGTTCCTTTAGACAGATATTTCAAGCCAAAGTATTTTAGTGCAGTTTTAAGTGACAGAAAAGGAACAGTGTAAAAGCTTCAGAGAGATGACAAGAGAGCACACAGCTCCTGCTAATAGAAATAATTAAAAATTATATCCGAATTAAAAATTATATCCTATCCAGGTAGATATTGAACATGTCAATACCAGAAAACTGCAGTGATGCTGTCTTTTTCCTCATCGATAGACCTTTTCTTTGTCCTAATTGTAGTTACAATTTAATTGAATTAAAAGAATAAGAAATATTGCGGGGGAAGAAAACCCAAAGAAAAAATCCTTCAAGACCCATAAAATTTAATTTAAATGCAACAGAAATCCAACCTGCCAGAAACATGATTCCATAGGTTTCTTCTTTCTCTTAAACCCTCCTATTTTGAAATTTAAATGTAACAATGGGAAAATTCATTTTTATTCATTTCTAAGGGAAGTCCTACATTTAACTCAGAATGCTGAAAATATGCCTGGGTGTATCAATGATGAGTTCTTCAAGTCTCAATGAAATCTCTCCAGTATTAATACAGAGGCTGCACTGTACAGAGACTTGTCAAATGCTCCCATGTGGAAATTCAGGAAATAAAGAAAGTCAGAAATGGATTCTGTTTCATTGACTTCATGTTACAACAAAGCTACAGAAACAACTCTTTTAAAATTTTCTCTTCAATTTTGGAAATGTTCATTCCTGAAACGTTTCTCCTCATTTCCTTCACCATTTCTGCAAGCTTTGCAAGAGACTTTTTTCTTTTAGCACAGGAAAGACCAAGGCTTTTTCTCCCCCCATGACTTTTACATCCACACAATACTTGAATTGAGAAATGTATAATCTAAAAAAGCTTTAAAGAAGCTTCAGTGACAGATCATCCACTGCTACTGGGAGAAAGCAATCAGGAACATCTTGGTGCAGTCAGGGCAAATCTGAAGGGCCTGGAACCAAAATCAAAATTACCTCAACTGAAAACCACCAGTGAGTGAGTGAATCTTGCAGGTTGCTGTCATAAGTGATCAGAACAATTTTCAAATAAAAATGCAGGCCCAGCAGTCAGCAGAGGAGAACAATGAGAGCATTGTTGAGGCTCCACGATGATGGATTCCCAAACTGCAACGCTCATAAATAACTTACGCAACCCAAGCGCTCAGTAAATGTCACAGCAAAAGGCTTTAATGGGTTCCTGAGATGGTAAAAAGGGAAAAAAAGCATCTGCAAGGGCAGAGGAAGATCCTGCCTGAAAACAGAAACTGTAACATGATGCCAACAATCCCAACCCTGATGCCAGGGGCTGCCCCTTGGTGACACGCAATGAGACTGAGGAACATCCAGCAGGAACTCAGTGGGGAAAGCGCCACTGCAGCAGCTCCAGCTCCCAGCACAGCCAGGAGAAAGTTAAGAAAGAACTTGAACATGAAGCAGAGATCCTTTGTGCTGAGTTTTATAAATTTCAGAGTGGGGGTAGTTACACACGAGAATGCCTGTAAGTAGAGGAAGGAGATTTCAGAAATCTCTTTAAGGAGAACAAGTCACATTTCCAGCACGTGGGTGTTAAATCCTCACTCTGGAAGAAATGTGAGCTATGTGTAAGAACAGAGGGGTTTTACATCTTTATATTTTATATAAATATCTTTTGTGACATTTTGTGATATATCATTATTTTTTGTGACATTAAACTCTGGATCCGTGGGGTCTCCTCATTTGTTCCATGATGCACAAGAAGTAAAGGGGAGCAATAAAAGGAAATTTTCATTGCCCTCATTCAAACAGAAACACTGGCAGTTTTGCATTAAAATACAACCATATTTTAAATATTCATGATTTAAGGCTTTAAGCAGTTTTCTGCAGGGATCAGATCTGTTTTCCAAGGAATTCACTGTAATATAATGAATGAACAGCCTCATTTTGCTCCCAACAGGGTAAATAGGTTAATTAACCCAGTCAGTAATAAGCTAAACGTCTTCTCCTGTAAGTAAAGCAGTTGTTACCAATAAATATCCATCCTAAAGAGCTCTGGAGTCTCCCTTGCTGGTGCCAGAACACATTTGGCACCGTAAGAGCTCTCACTGCTCCCTCAGTGGCCTGAGCTCTGACAGGGATATTTGACATTCCAGAACAGCTTCTGCAGAACCAGAATAAGACAGAGGGGGAATCATACAAGGAAAAATTGGCCCAGAATAAAAATAGATTGGTTTCCTGCTGTGACCATCCCAAAATTCCTGAACAATTGCCTGTGGGAAGCTTCTCTGGCACGTGGCCTGGCAGGATAATTCTGGGTAAGGAAAAGTTGGCTGCTTGCATGTCTGGCCTCTGCAGCTTCAAGAGCAGAGAAGTGAAGGAATGACTGAGTCAAAAATGAAAAGGACTCCAATCTCCAAACATGCAGATCATCAGCAGCTTCTCCTGAGTCCTCCAGCTGGACTGGATGACTGCAGGAGGTACTGGAATTCTTCTAAAATTCCTCATTCATTGGTTTTGTGCTTTAAGAGTTACAGAGTGACAAGAGCTCAAGAAGAATGCTGACAAAAGAAAAGAAACATAATGAGCACAATGCCAGCAAATTCAATTCTATCTGTGCTGAAAGTCTGAATCTCCAGAAATTCTAACACAGAGCAGGACAAAAACACTAAATTACCTTATTGAAAACCAAACCAAGCCTCACACAACAAACCAACATACAGACTGCAATTAAATCATAATTGGATTTGTCGTTTCAAAAGCATCAGCATCAGATTTCCACATGATGCAGGGTGACATACTCTTATGCTAATAAATAAAGTTAGCAGAGTAAACAAAGGCTGTGTTTCTACTGTAAGGAAATCCCTGAGCCAATGGAGCAACCTTTTCAGCACACAAGTAACTCAATGCCCAAACCACATGAAAAGTGATCTCTCTGGGAATTGCACAGCTGCTAAAATCCAAGGCAGTTTTTATTAAATCATCAAGTCTGTTTATGTAAAACGGGGCTCTCTCAAAATGACCTCCAAGAGGAAATGATTTGCTGAGGAGAAATTGATCCCTGTGTTGAATTTATCTGTGTGGATGTACATTTTTATTGTTTCTACATATCAGCGTTTCCTGATTTGGAGATAAGGAGAAAAGAAGAGGAAAAGAAGAAGGAAAAAGTCTATTCTAACTTAGTTTAAATTCTCCAGCAGCAAGGTTTTAGCTACTGCTGAGCTTTCAGCTCTTCAGCAGGCCAGATAAAACTGCTGTTATTTTTAGAAACACCCAACTTCAGCGTTTGAACTTTTGAAGAGAAAATGCACATTAAGAGCCCTTCAAGACTTGTCAGATGTACCCAGATAGCCCAGAGGAAGAAAAGGAACACTGGAGAAGAAGACATTGTGCAAGTTCTCCAAAAGATGCCAGTGCCCCATGATTTTTTTGATGGCTGCTTGAAAGGAGGACGAGAGCAGTGAAAGGAACAGAAACAACTTCCTGCAGTCAGTCTCAAGGTACAGGAGAGGGAAATAAGTTAACGCCACTCCAAGCACTTCAAAACCACGAGTCAAAACCCCTCTGAACCTCCCTGCTGAGATATCCCAGGGAAAACTTCTGGAAGTTGCACTCCACGGCCAGAAAAGAACTTGCCAGAGGGAACTTTTCAAGGCCACAGGAGAGGGAAACAATACAAGAGCTGCCCCAGAGAGCCAAGAAACAGCTGGGAACTCTGAGGTGACTCAGGACTGGCAGCACCAGCAGCAAAATGAACAAACTGCTCAAGAAAGAAATGGGAAGAAGCAAATATTTTTCCTTTAATTGTTCATTATTGGTCTGTTTTGTGTCACAAACCAGAAATTTCGACAATTTTGCCTCTTTGGAAAGACACTAAGCTGCAGAAGGCTGAGGAGATTTACTCAGCACACATCAGAAAGGATTTCTTAAATAATACCCATCTCATCCCTCTCTACAAAGCTGAAAGATAATGACAATGCTTCTGTAATCAACTTTTCAGAAATGTCTTGGTCAATCTCTGCTTGGATCCCTCATCTGATGGCAGCATTTATGAGGAGATAAACATGCTAAGAGGTGATGTCAAATAAATAGCAAAAATAGCTAAAAAATTAAGCCTGTGAGGGAAAAAGAACTTTAGCTGAAGTGGGAACAGATTCCAAGCTCTAAGGAAATCAGAAAATGTCAAAAAGCACCCCAAAATTGAGATATAAATATAAAAATAATAGAAGGCACAAAGCCCTACCTTGGCTGAACAGGCCGTGCACTTATCAAATGCCAGGCTGACTGGAAGAACATTATCAAATCTGGATAAAAATCCTCGGATCTAGAAGATGAAAAAACCAAAAAATTACATTATTATTTTAAGTATTTCCAAAATTCAACATGAACTGGACCCAGACATTCCATAAAAAAACATCTGTCATGTTCTAACAGTAGAACTTGTAGTGAATTTATAGTAAGCACATATTACTGTGCTTAGCATATTATTTATTTTATATATTATTTATATTATTATTTATATAATATATATTCTTATATATTATATAACATTATTTTTTATGTACAAATAATGGCACAGCTACCTAAATGCAGCATCAATTCACCAGAAATGGAGGCACAGCACCATCTGCAGTTGGCCTTTCCTCAGTGCAAAGTGCCATGGAAAATAAAAAGTCTGACCACTGAAACACATTTTTTCCCCCATCTCTATAATCTTTACTCTGAACATTTAACTGGTGTGCATTTCTCAGTTATGATGTTAACATGATACTATTGATAGGCAATTTTAAAATTCCAGACCACTGTTTCTGCTGACAGAGGGGGAGCACTGAAAACACTTTGCAGCAGGGTTTGGTCACTTCAGTTGTGAACTCTTTGGAGTCCTGATCATCCTTTTTATTCTGTTTATCACAATGAGCAGATGGCACCAGGAACAGAACTTAACTAACTTCTGCAATACAAATAATAATACCTCAATTTTGAAGTTTTAAAACTGAGTTTTCAAAAAGCTGTAACACATTTGTGAGTAGAGTCTGGGTTGAGTTGAAGTTTCTCTTCACTTCTTTGTATGGATGGTACCAAAACAACGTGAATATTTAGTGATAATAATAATAAGAATAAATAATAATTAAAATCAGCCAACTGACATAATAATTGGGAGTTGGCTGATTTGAATTGTTTTCAAACTCTGAAGAGATTTAAAAAGTGAATTTTAAGATGCTCACACTGGCAGCTCTGATCGAGAAGAGAAAGTCAGAAATTGCTTTATTCACATAAATTCTGCTCCAAACAAATTCCTGCTCAGTGGGTAGCAGGAATTTTGTGTCCATGAGTAGCACAATGCCAGGAACACCCTGCCTGGGCTGTGTGATGGCTTAATATTATTTATATTTATTTATTTATTAATAAACATGGAGTGTCAGTGCTCTGGGGAATGGAACCAGCATTTTTTAAAGGAGACAACATCTGCGATGATCAGTTCCCAGCTCTTAAACAAAAGCTTTTATCACAAATATTTCACCTGGTGAGGAACAAGCCCAAGAGAAGTGGGTGGTTCATTCATTCTGTCATCACTGCTGCTGGCCACAGCATAACCACTGCCAAAAACACAACAGGGAAAATTAGAGCAAGACAACACACTCAGAATTTCCAGTTAGAATGAGGCAAGGAATCTATGTGGAAAGTCTGTTTCATAGGAACCAAGATTCTGCAGGATAAATATAAATAAATCAGTCTGAGACTCATCTTCAACTCCTAAATCACTTTTTCTCTCACAGGTTTTAAAGAGAGAACAATCCTCATGTTCAAGGTGCAGAATTTCAGTGTGATTTCTGGAGCACACACACACTGACTTTTAAATAAGATTTGCTGATCTTGGAGCCCTTCAGGTGCCACACAGCTCCTCATCACACCCAAACACTGGGCAGCAAAGGAAAGCCAAGATTACTAACAGCAATGAAAGACTGAACTGAAATGGAAAGATTCTTAATACCTTTCTGTGGTTAAATTCAGAGAGAGAAGAAAAACTTAAGACTTGATGAGGCAGCTCCCTCATACACTGCACAACATTGCATTAATTTACAGACATTATCCCTCACAGAACTGTCCTTGAGAGGTGATTCCTCCTCCTCCCTGAATTAAATTGGTCTGATTTCTCAGAGAACAGCTGAGGACAGCAGCAATGGCTCACCCTTCTGGATGCTGCAGCACAGAAACCATTAACTCCACTGCCAGGGCTCCAGCCACCATGGCCAGTCCAGGCCGGCTGACCGTGCACTGCTGGTCCAGTGTCCGATCCCTGGTGGACTACAAACACAGACAGCTCTGAAGGGAAGCAGAAACAACTCCAGAGTCACCAGCTGCCCCTGTGCAAAACACCTCTAGGGCTGTGCAAGTCGCAGCTGGGATCTTCTTTACCTCATGTACATCAACACAGGGCAGATCCCTTTGTGAAACACCATTAAAACCACATAAAAATTTTGAGTTGCAACAAAAGAGATAAAACAACATTTGAGGCTCTACTCACATCCCCTGGTGCCACAACATCATTGCAGAAGTAGCAGCCCAGTTTATAGCCAGGGATATTTGAGAAGAGGGAGGATCCCAGCAGATCAGAAGAAGCAGAGGCGTGGCTGGAATGGGAATCACCAGATTCTTGCTGTTTTGGTTTCTTCAGGCCATGCCTCATAACAACAAAAGTGTCAAATCCCAAGGCAGCATTGATGACCAACTGTGAACAATAAAGAGAGAACAACAGATTTTAAGTGAGCCAAAAAGGGAGGGGGAAAGAATAAGCAGCCTCCAGGTTTTTATTCACTGTAAATGCAAAACCCCACATGCTGCAGATGGATGAGCAATCCATTAACTGCATATTTACCACCTTAAACAACATAAACACCAGAGTTTCTGAAAGGTGCAGAATTGCAGATGCCAAGCACTTAGTACAAAACAAACTCAAAATAAAAGCCTGTTTCAGAAAGTCACAGGCCCTTGTCTTTTTCTGTGCCTTTCAGGGCAGTCTGCTCCCAGTGAATGACTCCCTCTCGCTGTTACACAAACTTGTGACAAAAAAGCAACAGCAACTTCGAGCAATGAAATGCCATCTGTTATCCAAACCAATTTCTGCTCAGTAAGGAAAGCAATTAATGATCACTTGTGGGCTTCATCTGCATCTGCTTAGTCCCATGGGGAGCAGGAGCAGCTGTGCTGCACAATTCCTCTTTCCTCACGTTCCCCTTTCTCTCCACTTTGTGGCAAGTGCACAGAGGAATCTGAGGCACAATATCAACACCATCATGACTCCAGCCAGTCAAATATAAAAGAAGATGCACTGCTTCATCTGCAGATACTCTTGATAAAAGTTCTGGTGCAGCACTTCCTCATTTCCCATTCTTCCAGCCAGGAATGATTTAAAAGAAGAGCTCTGAGGGAAGCTGTCTCAAGAATTAGTCATCTTAATTAGCAAGCTTTGAGTCTCAGCATCATTCTCAGTATTCCCAATTATTTCTGCAGATTCTCTTTCAGCCTTGGAGTAGTTTATTTTTCTCAATCCTGAAGTGGAACCCTGCTGTTGAATTTATCCAGGGCTGCAGCAATTAAAAGACTGCATCTTCTCACTGCATCTACCTGTAAAACCTGAATATGGTGCTCCACTTCCAAAATATGAGTAACAGCTGGTATTAGCAGAAATTAATAATATTGTTAAACAATTCCCACTGCAATCAGCTCTCTTCTCAGTTTACTGGCAGGTAACTATTTCATTCTGATTGAGCCTTAATTTAAAAAAAAAAATCATCTGGTTTTGATAAAGAGACAATGGGAAAGTATAAGAGACATACGGAAAAGTATCTTTTGGCACGGATTAACAAAAAAGAAAAACCAAGCAGATTTTCACAAGTTCCAGTGCTCAGCAGAAACAGAGATTGAACCTCTGACATGAGGATTTAGCCCTTGAGGGGTTTGTTTTGGGGAAGGGCTGCAGGAATGGCAAAGATCATCCAGACACTTGAACGATGAATTGGGGAGAACAGGTCTTAGTGCGACCCACAGAGCTGGTTCTGTGCATTTTCCACAAACCATCACTCACCATGTCCTTTATTTCCTGCGGGCCTTTTTGAGAGCTTCAGGACCAAACTGTGCAGTGCTTGAGATATGCAGGTGCCACACAAAATGACATTTGAAGCAGAGCTCCCACTGAGTGTTTACCAACATCAAATATTGAGCATTTGTTTGGACACCTCAAAATTTCCCTCCCTTTTTTCCAGTGACAGAGAATTCCATCTCCTCAGATCAAAGCGATGTTATCAAATCAACCAACTGTGATGCAGACATGCTACACCACTGAGTAACAGAGAAAATATCACTAAGAAGTTTCAAAATTTATCCTCAAAATTATTTGAATGCTGCAAGGAAAAGGGCAGAGAGGCACTGCTGGCCAAGGAAACATGGGAGAGAAGTTTTGGACATCATAAAACCACTCAATCCTGATTGAAGCAGACAGGATTCATATAAAATGTACACATAAAACTCCACATATTGCTGGAAATTCCCAACCATCATATCCATGGTAGAGCAGGCTGGCCCTGGCACTTCCCAGTTCAACAGCCACCTTTGAAAATTTGCTCTTTTTGTCATTTCTGTGCTGTTTTCAAACAGCTCTAACACTGCTGAAAGAGCACAGGTGCAAGCTGCAGAAAGGCCAGGAGGATTAAGGAGGAACTCATGAAATTATAAAGTTACACACACACAACTCAAGTTGTAATTCAGTGAAGCCCTCACTAAATCTCTCCAATGCCAAAGAGAAGTTAATGTGAGCTATAAGGAAATAAATTCCATTTTTCAGGGCCAGGAATGTATTTAAAAGAAAGGAAGAAGGAAAGGAAGGGAACTAAAAGGATCAGCAGAATACCTTCCTCTTGCTGGCTGCAATGACAGCAGGCAGCCAGCGGCTCTCCCGAGTGTCCATCAGCAGGAAAACAACATCGTGGGCATCGATGAGCTCCTCCAGCTTGGCCACATCCCTCTGAGCCTGGGCCATTGTCACCTCAGAAAAATTCACTGGGTGGCCTGGCATGGGGATGCTCATGTTGTAACCTTCAGAGCTCTGGAGGGAAGCAGAGAGAAAATCACCAGTTAGAAGGCAACCTTGTGAATTGGTGTGAAATTCAATATAAATCAGAGGCCAAACTCAATTTCTGTTTGGCACAGTGGCAGCTCTGTTCTTTGCACCTCTCTGGGTGGCAGTGCTGTGCACTAAAGCCACAGTGCTGGAGTTCCTCAGGCTGTGTTTATGCAGAACAGCCTCAGAAAGTCTCAGCAGGCCCAGCAAATAACTGCAAGAACAGAGAGGAACTGCTCCTGATCCCAGGGGTTACAAACATCATCCCAAATATCACCCTATAGCCCTGGTTCATGCCTAAAACGTTTAGTTTTCTGAAATCCCTTTCCCAAGGAATTTTCTGTAAACAAGAGACATATTTCAGTAATAACAAAATTATTTACATGTTTTCCCTAAAAAAAAATCCTCTCTTTTTGAAGTCCCTCTAGTCTGACCAATGTGATTGAAGAGGTTTGTCTTCTTGCCACCAATCAAATTGGTCTGCATAAAATAGTATAAAAAGAAAAACACTTCTCAAAAATAAAGTAATTTTCAACCTTCTAAACTCAAAGTCTTTGTCATCAACCCCAAAGCCAAGCAGCCACATCTACATTTGATTATGATCTGTGATTAAAACTTGTCTCCTGGGTTCTCTTTCCAGCCCCTTCACACACCATTTTAACAGGCTGCAGTTTGTATTTCTGCTGCTGGATCCTGACTCAGTGACAGTATCACACACTCTGCTCTTTATTCTCAGTTCCTGAGGAGAAGGACAGCCTCAGATGATTTCCCTGGAATTCGCCAGCCGTGTGGGAACCTGAGACAGCAAAAAGCCCCTCTGAGATTTGTCACTGCAGGGCTGGAGGAGTTTGTTCCTGTGGCAGGAACATTTCCCTCTCCCAGCCCCTGACTTGGGCAGGGCACACTGAGAGCAAATACTGAGCCGAATCAGCATCTCCACAATGCAGGCACAATGCAAACAATGAATTCACCCCTTTGGAAATGTGTCAGCACAATCTGCCAGCCATCTGCTGCAAGGCAAGGAAGGATGGATCCCTCATTTATCTCACAGAAGGACAAGCCTTGCCAAAGCCTCCCTGCTTGGCACTGCAGGGAAAATTAAAAACCAAAATGTAAAAAAACCTGGATGAACCAAGCACGAAATTCCATGGGAAGAGAGGGAAGGAAGGTTGGTGGAATGTGCCTTTGCACAGACCAATTAATTACCAGCATAACTCATAAATCCAGGTGAGCCAAATAACCAGAAGGGTGAATATACAAAATATCCCTGAGGATAAAAAGAACCAGGCCCATTTAGCAGCTTGGAGAAATAACTGTGGGTAATTTCTGCATTAACCTTTTTTTTCCCCTTTGTATCATCACCACAGACAGCAGGAAATTACTGGGGCAGGCTTTAATTCCAGTTGTCATTTTCTCCTCCAAAAAGTTGTGGTAGGAATACAAAACTCAATCCACGCTGTGCCTGCGTAAAGTATTCATGGATAACTCATCAAGCATGTGCTGCCAAGTGCTGATTGATCAGATCAGCTCAACTGACACTGCTGGTGATTTAGGAGGGCAATTTTTGTTTAATAAATTAAAATAAACAAGCTGGACATCAGCTACACCCAAAAATGGTCAATGAGGTTGTAAATACTAAAATCCTACCAGAATTAAAAAAAAAAAAGCTCAGTCCATGTATTGTAGCTGTAGGAATACAGACAAGTCTGGCAGCTTCAACAATTTTATTTGAATAATCAAAAAAATGACAGCAGTCACCAGGCAAAGTGGCTGAGGTGCATTTTGGCAGCCAAAAACGGGCAAAAAGAGCTCAAAGGGCACATTGGTATTATTTTGAGGATTAAATATTCATATACGTCCCCAAAGAAAGAGCTTGCTCATTCCACAGAATCCTAAAATCTCAGGAACCCAAGAAAAGTTTTAAAATGCCTCCATATTATCCAAAATATTTAGTTACCATCTCATCAAATATTAGAATGACATTAAAAAAAGGGACTGTATGCTGTTCCCTTTGCTGGAAGTTAAAAACTAAGCTAATATCTTCTAATGTAGAAAATAAATTTAGAGAAGATTGCAAATTTGGAGCCTAAAACATAATAGGAAATCTCAAAGATACATTTATTATTTCCCTCAAGACCTGCTCCCAAAGTTAATATACCTGACCTGGCATTACTCAGATTTCCTCAGGACATCCTAGACAGCAAAAATTCACTTCACTATCAATAAGCTACAAGATGACTTCACTATCCTTAATCACATTTCACTACTATAGATGTTTCCCTCCATAAAGCTACCAGGAGCAGAGATTTGAAATCAAGTACTGATTTCATTTCTGAAATAAACACTTTATATTATTAATTTTATTTATTTTATTATGTTTAAAAACCATTTTACTTCTGAAATAAAATCAGTAACCAACAGAACCACCCGCGCCGCGTTTTTTTAACATTTAACTACAAAAACTTGGAACAGCAATTTAACGTAATTTTTTTTTAATTCCCCAGTGATAATAAGATGGAAATAATGATCTTACCACTCCTGGGAAGATTTTCTGCAGCCTTTCTGCTGCTGCCAGAGCCTTGGGCTTGCCCCCACTCAGGCAATCCTCGAACTCGTAGAGTGGCTGCCGCACAGGGTTGGAGTAGGAGATCTTGGCATTGTCCACAAAAGTGATTTTCCTTACCCCCCAGCCCTAAAGGAGAAGAGAATTTAATAAATATTAAAGAGTTTAATTTAATTTTGTGGACACCATTGTCCACAAAAGTGATTTTCCTCACCCCCCAGCCCTGAAGGAGAACAGAAGTTAATAAAGGTAATGACAACAGCTGTGGGAAATCTTTTTGAAGAATGCCACATACTCCATGTTGAGTTTTGTCCACTTTTTTCAGCTACAAAAGCTTTTGCAATTAGAAGCAATTGAAATAAGGGAATAAAAAATTTGGTTCATCTAAATAGAGCATTGAACAGAAATCCCCCCAACTCTGCTGAACTCAGTGGGATGGGGTGAACATCCCTGAAAGGAATTGTCAGCACAGTTATTTCAAGTGCTTCACTGTGAATTTGGTCTTTATATCTTATTAATTTGTTCCAGAATTTCTTTCTTAATACAAATCCAAAATATTCCACCAAGGTTCCCTTACTCTCTAATATCAGCAGAACATTAAGTTATTTATTTCCATTGGCTACAGCTGTCACCTCTTCCCTGCAATTCAGAATATAACTAATGTGTATTCTGTGTGTTTTGATGCAGAGGATGCAGTTTGTCTCTGATGTGCAGCTGGACAAAAAAAAAAAAATAAATACAGAATTTATGAGAAACAGGAGATTATTTGTAAAATTAAGGGTTTACCATCAAGGTCCTTGCAACACTGCAGCCCAGGGTGCCAGCTCCCAGCAGCAGACACTTGGCACTCACAATCTTCTCCAAATCCAGAGTAGGCACCAACCTCCAGCACATCAACTTCAGATTAAGATCCACGGATGATTCTGCCAACCTGTGCCAGGGAATAAACAACAACTGAACCCCCCTGTGCTTCTCCAGCAGAACAATCACTGGGAGTTCAGATGGAGGAGTTAATTTTAAAGGGTTTTTTAAAGGAGAGAAAGAATTCAGCAATTTAACACACAGGTAGTACAAAAACCAAACAGACAGTGGCTTCTGAAAAAGCAACAATCTAAAATTAAAATTTTAGTAATAAGTTTGATGCAAGCATGAAAATAAAATGTTCTCTCAGCCAAGATTCCTGTTGAGGGCTAAGATAGATAATTTATTCATCAATTTTTGTTTCTCTTTTTAAACTACCAGGTTTCCTGTATGCAGTTACACCTGCCCTTAACATGCAATTTTTCACTTGTACCCTAAACTTGTGGGCAGTTCCTTGTGGAAGCTGGAGGAAGAAAATGAAGTAGGAAATCTGTGTTCAAGCAAGGGGAAGATTTTTGTACCCATCAGAACAGAGGGTGTTAAAATTCTCACCAAGCCAAGCCACCACAGCTCTAAGACCCCTGTAAGTTTCCATCACACATCATAAATAAAATCTCTTCAGCACCCAGTAAACTGTTTTGCAGCAAGGATTGAAACAGCAATTCTCAAACCAACACCTCTGTGGGAAGTGCTTCAGTAATTTACACAAGTAAAGAAAGTCAAGTTACCTAAAGAATTAAGAACCCTGAGATGAACTTTATTAAATATCCGTGAAGACACTGAGAATTTCCACAAATGCTTGACAAAAAAGGCTTTGCTTGATGGGCAAAATATGAACCTGAACCATCAGAACAATAAGTTTTTCCAAGGCAAGGACACAGGTGCAAACACTCTGTAACCTCATTCTTTTCAATCCATTGCCCAAACATTATGTACAGAATGATAAAGAATTATTAAAGTCACATTTCCTGAGCTCTTTCCTGGCCCACTCTGACAAATACGAAAGCAGGAACTTTCCCCCGTGTTTATTTTCACTAACACCCTGCAGGGTAGAGAATTCAATGAAATTACCACAAGCCTGTAACACTCTGACCTACATTTCACTCAGTTTTAAATAAATGCATTCTGAATTTTCAACTGGAGCCCAAAACTGCCAAGATTTCTGCTGCAGGCAGTGCAGTGCTCTGTAAAGCTCCTCACCTCCAAAAGGAAAGTCCAGACAATATCCAGAGTATGTTTTACTGCATGTTCTTACCTATTTCACATTTTCATTTGCTATGGATTTAACCCAAGTAAAAAAACATGGGAATTTAAAAGCTAAAAACCAAACCTTTTTGGATCCATGCATTCACTGAGATTCACCATCCTTGGCCCCATGCCTCCCTTTTGGTTCTTCTCCCATCCCACAGCTTTTGGGCAATCTGTTTGAAATATTTAAAACACACAAAAATCAAATCAAACAAACAAACAAAAAACCCACAAAAACCCAAAAAACCCCCAACAAACCCCCCCTCCCAAAAAAAAACCCCAAAATACCCCAACCAAACCCCCCCCAAAAAAAAAGGTCACAAAAACCCAACAAAAACACACACACACACAAAAAAAAACACATTAAAAAAAAAGGAAAGAAAGAATGAAAACCTTAATATCTCAGCACAGAAAAAAAGAAATTTTGTTGGATTTAAAGCTGTTGGAAAAAAACTTATTTTAAACCTGTCCTGGTGTATAAATTTTGCTTTTTACATCAACTGAAAGTTCCTGGAGAATTTCTTTGTTCTCAGGTGTCCCCTGTGCTGTTTTTCCCTGTTCAGCCTCAAACCCAGTACAGAGGTGGCATCATTCCCCCTCAGCTCTTTAATGCCAAGCTCAGGAAATTCATTATTCAGTCAATTTTGCCAATTTCACTCATCATTTCACAGTCTTTAGACCCCATCTGCAAATTCAGTGGAAAATTATATCTCTCCATATATAATATATGTATCTCTCTATATATAATTATATATATATAATTATATATATACTATACATCAATATTAATATATATTATAATATATATCTCCCTGATAGATATATCTCCATTTAATTATATATAATTTAATAATTTGCAACAATGGCACGTGAAGCATTCAGATTTTTTTGCCTGAGGTAGAGAAATTTTGTGTTGCTGTCCAGTACCTGAAAATTAAATATCATATTATCTTTTACCTTTTAACATTTCAAGTCTATTCCTTTAAAATCCACCTGGGTGTGTCACTATGGGATTAAAGGAACAATTCCACCTTTGGGGCAGGTTTTGATCATTTTAGAAATTCTCCAAGAATTTTCCATCCCATAAATCCACTGTCACTTTTTGCCTGAGGGCCTGTATACAAATTCAACAACAAAAAAATGAGCCAAATTGTTGTTTTATTATATTTTTTATGACACCAGCAGGACTTTTCTTGCTTTTTAATTAGAAACACAATTAGAGGCGGAAAACAAATTAAGAGAGAATATTATTCCCTCTTCTTTCTTTGTCCTAAAAGGAACCACTTCCTTTAGAGACATTTCACAGAAATTCAAACAATTTAAAACCCATTAGAAATAAATCACTCTAAGTAACCATTTTGTAGCAGTAACTTATTTTGCCATGTCAGCACTGATTAAGAAGGGAACAAAAAAGGGGAAAAGAAATGTTTTGAATGGATTACCTGGGCCCAGGGGTGTCTCTGGCAGTTTGATTTCAAAGATGATGCTGTGTGTGATGTCCCTCACCCCTTGCATGGTCCTGTCTCTGAAGCAGAGCACTTCAACCCTCTGCAGAACACTGCCCCTGCCATGGAAATAAAAGAGAAATACAGACAGACATGCAATTTCTGTAATAGAAATTAATAAAAATGCTGTTTTAACCAGCATTTCACACAGGTTTAGTGAATTTTCTGAATGAGGCTTTTTGTTGTGGTACTGAACATTGCTGTCTTTGTCAGAAAGAGAAATAATTGCTCAAGTGTAAGAAAATGACTGGTTTGGTGTGAAACAAAGCAATGCAACTGTCAGCCTGTCCTTGCATTCAGCTATATAAATTTATTTATTTACCGAACAAAGTGCAGATTGAGAGGAATAAAAAGCAGAAGAGCACCAGAGCTTTTGCTGTGCCATCAAGATCCTCAGAGTTCTCAACATGTCTAATTTTTCCTCTTTATGATTCAAATTCCCGAACAAAAAATGAGAATTTTAGTGCCTAAACTCCTCTGAACCCCAAGGCTGTGTAAATGTAACACCCAAGTGCAACCTAATTACAGTTTTGTTACAGCAACCCAGATTTATTTGATAATTTAAATCCTTTCTTTCAAAAGCCAGAGTGTAAAACTCCGTCTCATCCTCCCATCTTCTCCCCAACAAAAAATTCAAGCAGTACAAGAAGAAAAGCTAAGAATATCTGATTTTTACAATGTAAGTCTGCTATTACTTGACATTAATTAATGATATAAATTCACAGAATATTCTGAATCAGATTTGACACAGCTGGGGGGGTGTTGGCAGGGTGTGAAGCTGCCATTTCCAGGTCAGGATTAGGATTAATAAGAATTTGTGACTGACTGAGAAGTAAAAAACCAGAAAAATGCACAAAATCAGAATCACTCCGAGTGGGGAATGGAAAATAGCAAAATCTCAGATGGGTGATATGAGTGAAATGCCATGGGGAGAAAAACATCTCATTTCGTATCAACCAATAATTAATCTTTATGGGAAAGAATAAAGCAGATACCATTTGTGAGCTGCCAGGATCAGGAAGTTTCTCAGTGGCCATCCTGGATACTGGGATAAATTACAGGGATCATAAACTCCAACTGTCACCTGCAAATCAAATTGTTCTATGTGAGAAGTCATCTATCCACAGCCATGCCAAGATTATTTGGCATTTTTTAAAATAAAAATTCTGGACAGGGCAGGCCTACAAACACGTTTTGCATATTTATAAATACATAAAAAATATATAAGTTTTATAGAAGATATATAAGTTTTATATAAATTTACGTTTATGTAAAATATAAATAAACATAAATTTATTTATATATATATTTATTTCATATATATATATATATTTAATTCGTGGTCAAACCAGGTTTTAATCAAGGTTTTTTCCACAGCTTTGAGATTTATTCAGTTTGGCCTCTTTAGGGACACTGCAATAAATGCAATACCTTAAAAACACAATTACGAGAGAAATCCAGCAACTGAAGCCTTGCTCCCAATGCAAAATTCTACATTGATTTTGGGATTATCAAAAAGAGAAAGGGCACAAGGCAGCAAGAGATCAAATCAAACAGAAAACAGCATAAAAATCACTTTACAGCCATCCTCAAGACACAACCACTGTGCCCAGCTCAGTATCAGAGCTTCAAACCATGCCCAGATTAAACATTTAAATTTATATAAAATTCTCATTACTTTTCCTCCTTGGTCTTGAAAGAAGGCCTCCCAAGTTTTCAGCAGGGATATCACCACAGAATTATTGTGATATTTAATTAAGAAATAAGGCAAGGCTGTCACCCCCTCCTGCTGGCAGAGCTCATCGTAGCCTTTCTGCAGGGCTTGTATCTGGAAGTGGAAACACAACTCAGCTACCAGTTTGAACAATTCTGAACTCTGATACCAAAAATCAAAAAAATTGTTCAGCTTTTCTCCTAAAAAATAAAAATAACCTTCTTTTTCTTATCTAATCACGCATTTTATTAATAATTCTGTGATTTTTATGAGTTGGCTCACTCAGGGGATGCCCCTTTATAAAGGTTTCTTTTAAATAAGTTTCAAAACCAAAGCTATATACATAACTGCATATTAATTTTAATTTTTATTACAGCTTAATAAATATTCTCAAAAATAAATATATTATATATATATCTTAGAATAATCACCTCTTCAAGACTCGTTTGCAATATCTGCATCTAAACTGAGACAATTTAAACAATCATGGAACAAAAGGTAAACAAAAAAACACCATGGAAATAAAAAAAGTGAATATTTTAAAAGAAATTGGAGTCTCCAATTAATTCAGCTTTTGGGAACAAAAAATTTTGAGTTTTAAAGCTGACAGAAGTTCCCAGTACAGCAGAATTCATAATATTTAGGATTTTGAGTACCTGAGTTAGTGAGAACCTGTCCCCAAGACACACAGGTTTCTGAGTGATGTCAATTCCATCAGGGAAGCAGAGAGCAGGGTAACAAAACCAGTAATAGAAATGATACTTTTTTAAATCCTAGGGAAGAAAAAATTAATTGTAAAATTAGATAATAAAGAGATATATCAAAGTGCAATATATAATACTAATTATAATACTAATATTAATAATTTATGATTTTAACCATGGGAACCACATGGATCTTTAACCTCACAAAGATTTTAGGAGATCATAAAAAACCAAAAAACTTCCATATGTTTTTATTTAAGATTTAAACAATGTGTGTACAATCCTTCAGGTTTTGTTAGCTGGAGCATTTAGTAAAACTCTCAATTTATTAAACATGAAGCAGCTGCTCTACTTTTACTGATATCTGTAAGGACATCAGGTAATCTTAAACATTTTTAGAAAATAATATAAAAATATACTAATGCAGTGTTATTATTAATACACTAATATTAATGTAATAATAAAATACATTAATACTCTTAAAAAGTAACCATTTTGCTATTTCCACTACAAGTAGGAGACACAAATGATCTACAAATCATCTGTACTCACTGCAAATGTCAGCAGCAGGAACCTGTTCATGAGCATTGGGTTCTCCAGAGCAGCCCCAGACTTGATTGATTCCCAGATCTGCCACAGATTGTGGGGACAAGAAGGAAGAGAAAGGGCAGAGAAACACCAAGAGAACTTGAGAAAAGCTGCAAAAATCTGTAAGTCTTCCAGCTACCTTTAAAGCATGCAAATAAACACTCACTGTGATCTTTTCTAACTGAATTCATCCATTGTTATCTGTGTTAAAAGGATTTTTAAAGGTCACACAACAGGGAATTACAAAGGCACAAGAATGCAAAAAATTCCTGGTTTGGAGTGAAGGTATGCATGAAAACTTTGTTACTCGAGGCAATTAATTAAAGGAATCAAGGACTGGTCAAAATAAAACATTTTAAATTTGACTTTCACATCTCCCCAGGCTATGAGATTAAATTAACTGGTGACAGTGCAGTTAGACCAGCTCCTCTGACACATCTTCTCCTTACTTTATCTCAGGCCTCTTGCTGCTGTAGAGCTTCCCCATCTCTTTGTCACACAGATAAATTTAAACCTCAGTAATCTGAGGTGTAAACCAGGCACTGCTGAGTTTTTGGTATAAAGAGAAATGTTAAAAATGTGCTGATATATTTCAGAATTCAAGTCCCTGGCAGCTCCAAGAGCACTGTAGAGTTTAAAATGGTGATGGAGTTCTCCAAGTAAAATTAGTTATCATTAATTAAATGTAGAGAACAGTAAAAAGCAAACACTTAACTCTTCCCTCCAGAATAAGCTAAATCCTGAGGCCACTCAGGACTGGAGTATCTCCAAATTTGGGGCAGAGTGATAAGCACCACAAGTGGAAAAAGGACTTGGAAACACTCTGTGATTTGATTTTAAACCTCACCTCATTTGCTTCCTTGTCCAGAAGTGATTTCTTATCACAGGATTTGAAAGTCTCCAAAGTGTTGGTATTATACAGAGTTCCAAAAGCAGGACAGCAACGTGCTGGTATGGAAGCATTTCTGAAAAAACAGGAGGGAAAACTCTGGGAAGTAACACAGTCAGCAGCAGCAGCATGATCTGTCTTCAGGTGGAAACTTCAATTATCAAATGATGAGGCACGGGAACTGAGTTAACACCTCCTCTAATGAAAACACCTTTATGAGCATGGATTGATGAAATACATCAAAAATACATCTGGCATCTGTGTCTTCTCCAAGCAGAGTGACACCAAATCAGGGATTGAAGCTTTTAAATTCTGGTCAAATAGAGGCCACCTGTGACAAATGGGATTTGCACTGAGAAAAACTGATTTAAGCTGAATTTAGATGGTCAGTGTTGTCCTCACCTAAAGACTGACTTAAAATTTGATGCTTAAAACACCCCCAGAGAAATGATTGAGCAGCTTCTATAGTTTGTAGCATCATCAGCTGGAGAAGCTGCTGTTTGCAAACAGCATTTTAATTTTGAAATAAATTAGGTAAAAACCCTATAATATTCCCTTAATTTACAGATCAGACTGACTTCATTACCTCCTTTAACACTGTTCTCAAAACCTGATATTTTTCCAGTCATAACAGATAAACACTTTGGAAGAGATTACAGTGTAACAACCAGGGACTGTAAAAACAATTTGAAATCCTAGTTAAAGCTATAAGGGAAGGACTCAAGTGTCTAAAAAAGCCTCCCTAATGCAAAAAGCCGAGCAAACAGGAAAAAAAAAAAAAAAAAAAAAAAAAAAAAAGGTATTTTATATAAACATACATGCAGAAAGTGAGTGAATTTGAGAATTCAGAATATTTTAAATTCAACCAGGAGGAGTTAATTTTTTGTGACTCAAAGCAGTCTCTCCACTGTTATAAAGTTCATTAAAATGTTATTTATTCTCATGTAGAGTTTCTCTAACTAATATATCAATTTTATGCCAGGAAAGTGTCTTCACACGAACTAAGGTAAAGTACAGCCCGTACTTACATATCAAAGGCACTAAACTCCAGTGTCAATCGAGCTGGCAAACCCAAAGGATCACCTGGACAAAAAAAAAGCAGCAACAAAGCTCCTTTTAAGCTGAAATACTCCAGTTATTTTTGTTGATGTAAATAACCCAGTGAAACATACAAAATACCCAGTGTAACATACAAAGTATCCATTGAACATACAAAATACCCATTGATACATTTGTTTTTTGTTGATGTCAATGACCCAGTGCAACATACAAAATGCCCAGGGAAAGTTTGTTTTTTGTTGATGTCAATGACCCAGTGAAACACAGAAAATACTCAGTGAAACATACAAAATACCCAGTGCAACATACAAAGTATCCAGTGAAACATCTGGGTTTTGTTGATGTAAATTACCCAGTGAACATACAAAAATCACAGCCACGCTTTCTAGTGTTTCAGCAAAACATCTAAAATATACCAGATACTTAGAGGAGTGCCAGGAGAAACCTAAACTAGTAAAAAGAGTTTGTACTGAAATATACCAGATACTTAGAGGAGTGTGGGGAGAAACCTGACCTGGTAAAACACAGTTTGTACTGAGATGTATCAGACACTTAGAGAAGTGCCAGGAGAAACCCGAGCGAGTCCAAAGAGTTCTTACGGACCGTTGTAGTAGTAGCCCTTGATGCCCTTGGGGGTCTCGTCCAGGCGGTACTCATTGAGTTTCCTCTGGGTCAGCTCGTGCCAGAAGCCGGCGTCCAGGGCGCTGCTGAAGGGCGCGAACTGCAGCCGGGACAGCGCGGCCCCGCCGGGATCCCCGCCCGCCGCCGCCGCCATGCCTCGGCTCGGCTCAGCTCCGGGGCCTGGGGGGAGAAACACGGGGGGCTGCGGGGACGGGACACACCGGGGACACGACCCAACATGGACCGGCCCCGGCCCCGAACGTGGACGTGGCACCGGGCCTGTACACTGACACGGGACAGGGACCGAACACGAACATGGCATCAGCCCTGTACATTGACAGGGCCCCGGCTCCGCACAGCGACATGGGACTGGCACCGGGACTGACAGCGACACCGCACAGCGACACGACACCGGGACTGGCCCCGCACAGCGACACGGGACCGACACGGGACCAACACGGGACCGGCCCCACACAGCGACACGGGACTGGCACCGGGACTGACAGCGACACGGCCCCGGCCGCTCGGCACTGGGCAGCCTCCGCCTCGTCTATACGTGACTGCAGCCCCGGGGAGCCGGCTGAGGGCCGCACACACCGACCGCGGGGGCTGCAAGGGGCAGTGCGGAGGGGACGGTGCCGGTGCTGTGACCCCGAGGGGGCAGTGGCGGGGGCAGGGGCAGTGCTGGTGCCAGGGGCCGGCGGGACCCGAAAGAAGCCGACAGGAGCCGATAGGACCCGACGGGACCCACCCGCTCCTCTCACCGGCTGCACTGCTCGTTCCGCACTTCCCGCATCGCCGGCCTGCGCACACCGGTGACGTCACCCCCGCCGCGCGCAGGTGACGGGGAGGCGCGGAATGATTACGTCACGTCACGGTGGGCGGGCATGCCCTGAGGCGGGACCTGGGGTCTCGACCCTGATCCCGGTCCCGTTGCCAATCCCAATCCCGGTCCCGTCGGGATCTGGCGGTGCCCGCCCGCCCTCGGTAGCATCCCTCGCCCTCGGTAGCATCTCTCGCAGCCAGGGCCGCCGGCTCAGGCGGGCCGTGCCCCGCAGCGCTCGAAGCCGTGTGTCCGCAGTCCTGCTCCGCCTCCCCGGCACACGACAGAGCCCTCACAAAATCTAATGGAGTTATTTCAGATAGTGAGAAAAGGCCAAAATATGCGCCTGCACTAACGTTTCCTGTCCTGAAAACGCAGGGCAAAGCACGATGAGGGTTCCCTGCAGGCCGGGGTTCGCTCCTGCCCCAGCAGGTGTCCCCAGTGCGCGGGGAACGCGCCGGCTGAATTCTGTGCCTGCAGCACCAGGTTCATCCCACCACACCTCCATCCCTGAAACCTCCAGGCTCTCCTGCTGTTCTCTGGAAGCTCCGTGCCCTCTGACCTTGGCTGTGAAGTGAAAAACGCTGAAAGTATTTTACAGGAAACCACGCCTGAAAGATTCTCTTGAGCCATGGCCCCACGTTGGTGGGAGGCTTCCCCTCTTGTTACCTAATTTTCTTTCCTCTGCTTCTCTCACATTCCCTCACAGAGGGACTGGAATTGCCTGTTCAGTGAAATAAACTGAGAAATTTTCTTAGGTGCTTGCAATTTAAAATAGGCATTATCCCATTTTCCTGTTTTATTGTTATCTGATAGCTATAAAATGTGGCTATCACAAATCTCTCCTATCAACACAGTTACACAAAGATCATTGGTAAAATGACTTGAGATAAAAAATATTCTGACAGCTTTATTTGCCTGGGTTTAGCTCTTTGAGTGTTCTTTATTTTTACCAAAGGTTTTTATCAGTCACCATCATTTTTAGACCAGTTTTCAATGGTCCTGCTGAGGTTTTGTCATGTATTGTACATTTTAAAGTCAGAAAAGGCAATTTGCATGATCAACAGGACAGATTTCTTGATGAATCTCAGCAGCCCTTGGGTAAATGTGTTTATCAGCACTAATAACTGTGGCTGGCTTTTATTTCTTCATCTAAATTACCATCCATTTTGGCCTGAATTGCTATTGCGAATCAGAATAAAAAAACTCCAATTTAATGGATGTGAAGCTCAGCAATTGTTTGTGAAAGGCCAGGGCTTAGAGAATGTGTTGTAAAGGTTCTGTTCTCTACTCCAAAAAGGTGCATTTTACTACTTGTGCAGGTGTTCTTCCTGCAGGGAAAAACTTGCCTGAATTCTGAAATGAATTTTGTTCTCTCTCTGCATTTTGCCTGATTTGTCCTGGATTTAAGTTTCCTAATTGCAGTTTTTCCTGTGTGCAACTTGAAACCAAAGCCAATTGGTCTCTGAACCTTGCATGATACACTGAAATAGACTGAATTTCAGTGTATTCCTTTAGCACATTTCCCCAATTTATTAAAATGCAGATATATTAGGGCTTCATTTAATACCGAATCCTTTAAATACAATTAAGAAAGTGTTCAGGGTGTGGGAAATTCATCAGCACAACAAAAGGGATGAGAGGACTTTCTTTTTAATTTGTAACACCAAAGCCAGCCCAGCTTTCAGCTGTGCTCCAACATTTTTGTCTCTTTTCCAGCATCAAGTATTCTATTATTGTGTTTTTCCCCTGAAATATTTGACAGCAAGATTTATGAAATACAATTAAATATAAAGGGTAAAAAAAAGGTAAACATATTTCATTTCTCATATTTCAACTACATTCTGCAGGTCTAGAAACAGCAGCACACCCTTCTGGAGCAGATGGTGACAGTACATTGAGCATGGAAACTCTTTTGGGACATAAAAATTCTACTTTTTTTTCCAGCAAAGTTAATATAAGCATGATATCAAAGAGATACAGTAGGATACACACTAAAACTTGATGTTTGATGAAATTTTGTGATTTGGAGGAAGGTATAAATAAATAAGGGAGGGTTTTTTGACAGTTTTTTTAACAGTTGGAAGTTCTATCTTTGACTGTGCCAAGTACCTCCACTTGCAAATCTCACTTCACCAGCAATGTGTTTAATGGAGTAAGTTGAGAGAGAAAAATGTTTCTGGCCAATCACAGAAATGTGATTCTTCCCTTTCTGTGGATCAATAACTTACAATCACTAAAGATGTGTATTTGTATCTCCATTTCTGTGATGGGAGTGGTGATCTCAAATGGTAAAAGCTGACAGCAGTGTAACAGTTCATACATTGACCTCAAGCTTTTCAGATTCTTGATCTGAAGTTGCTCTTAAAATGTGTTAAAACTATTAAATGCATGTTTCCCATTTTTACTAACACTTCTTTATAGACCACATTTGGCCAAAGTCTTTTACTTTTCAAAGTACCCATCCTTTGAAACTGGAGCACTTTGGTTTGGTTGAACTCCTGAGCTGCACTTGAGCTTCAAAACCCCAGACCAGCATCAATGAATGTGAAGGATCTTTTTAAAAGTCTTCTTGAAATTGTGGTTGCAGAGAGGATAGAGGAAGGGGTTTAGGGTGGAGTTGATGTAGCCCAGCCATATGGTGAACTTGTGCAGTTCTGAGAGCTGCTCCTGGTCGTGGAAGGTGACCACCAGGAACAGCACAAAGTAGGGGATCCAGCAGAGCATGAAGGCTGCCATGATCACCCCCAGCTGCCTGGCTGCCTTCCTCTCCCTGTTCCCGTGCCGGTGGCTGCTCCTGGAGTGGCTGTGCAGGGTGTGCCAGGTTTTCCTCAGGAACGTCAGCCCCCTGGACTCCCTGTGCTCTGCCCCTCCCTGAGCACAGCAGGCTCCTCTGGGGCTGGGGCTGGGCTGGGCACGGGGGGCCACCTCAGTGAAGGTGTGGTTGTCTGATGCCATGCTGGAGTCACTGTCCTGGCAGCCAGGCTGCTCCTTATTCCCACGTTTCTTGGTGGCACACACCCTTTTCTTCCCTGCTTTATCCAAGCCAGGCTCAAGCTTGGCTGTGCTAAGAGAGAAACAGCTCCACTTTGGGACCTTCCCATTACTCACTGCCTTGGAAGCCTCGTCAGGATTGTGGGAATGAAGCCCTGCCTCTACTTTCTGTGTCTCTGGGGAGCTTTGCTTGTCTGTGCCAGGGCCATTCTCACCTGGGATTTGCTTCTGGAGGAAAATACTCTTCTCATCCCTTGTCTTAGTCTGATTTTGCACATTGGTTTTCTCCCTGGAAGACCAATAAGATCCACTGGAGAGCTCTCGGTGCTGGCAATGCTTTCGGACCGCCCTGAAGATCTTGCAGTAGAACCACAACATGAGCAGGGAGGGCAGGTAGAAGTTGAAGATGGCTGTCAGCACTTTAAACCAGGTCACCTGGGAGAACTCCGTCTCGCACTTGTCCTGTGGCACCCTCCTGTGCCCGTGGTTGGCAAAGGCGTGCCAGCCCAGGATGGGGATGACCCAGGTGAAGGAGAGCAGCCACGCCCCCAGGATCAGGAGCAGGGCTCTCATCTTGGTGCGGTACTTGAGGTACCTCAGCGGCTGCTGCACCGAGCGGTACCGGTCCATGCACAGGATGAAGAGGTTGAAGATAGAGGCCGTGCTGGCCACGTAATCCATGGAGAGCCAGAACAAACAGGCTTCCAGCCCCAGGGGCCACCTGGGGCTCAGCAGGTCCACCATGTTCAGGGGCATCACGGCTGCCCCCACGATCAGGTCGGCGATGGAGAGGCTCACGATGTATAAATTGCCCACGGTCTGCAGCTTCTTCTCTGTTTTCACAGCACACAGCACTAAAATGTTCATGATGATGGTGGTCAGGGAGATGCTTCCCAGGAACAGGCCTAGCACAGTCCAGGGAGCGTTGCTGGAGGTCTCTGTTGTGTTGTTGGACATTTTTTTGTGGGTACAGAGAGTGAGAATCCCAGTGGACGTCCAGGCCTTGGACATTCAGTCATGGTTTGCACTCCTGGATGAAAATGTGTTGGGTTGCTTGGAGATTTTTATTTCCAGAACTAGAGAAAAGAAAAAAAAAAAAACATACTCAATCACTGTAGTAATAAGATAATGAAGCTAATTTATGCCTCAGCTCTGCACTATCCCTTTTAGGACTTTCCTAAATAACAGGTTTTTGCAACATTTTACATACAGGTAATCTGTGTTTTATGAAGCCCCACTTAGCAATCCCAAACAGTTTTCATAGAGCTTTATCTATTTCTGGCCCCAGAATCTGAAGAAGAAATTTGATTCCTCACAGTTTTAATTCATTATATGTCATTAAACAGCTGATCATGAGCCATAACATAAACTCCATATCAGCAAACCAATTTAAAATGTGGTAGTAAAAGAGCAAGATTAACATATTTTGTACTAAATAATTTAAACAAGCCAGTGCTTATTTACAACCTCCATCTAACAGTTTGGGAATCCAGCAGTTGGCAGTCAGTAGGCAGTTAGTCAAATTATAGGTAATGAGTAATCTCTTCCTACACAATTTAGGCTCACACAGATTTCAAACATTTAAAGATGCCAGGCCTATTTGAGATAAAATGCAATATAAAAGGATTTTTCAGGATTAAAAAGCATCTTCTGCTTCCCAGCTGCTAACTTCATGTATTGATCCACATATATTGATTAATAATATCTTGGGGCAAATGATCAATTGACCAAATTCTGCCTCCAGTCCATTGATGAAAATTGTCTGTGAGGGTGACACACATTTTGTGCCATTTCACAGCTTGTCTGACTTTATGTTCTGGTAAATCCCTTAAAGCAATGAGGAAGGAAATTGAGACTGTAAATATATTTGCTCAGAGTATTTACACAACTGGCATTGAGATATGCACGGGATTTCTCACCCTCATAACTCTAAACATGACCAGAGCAATACAATGCAACAGATTGTTCAATAATCAGCATTTCCTATTGAAATTCAGTGATGCAATACTTCATTTAACTTTATCCTTTTTATTCCAGTAATCAGGCTTTAAGCTCAAATGATTTGTGTTTCCTTATGAGAGGTCAAGTTCCTTCTTGCATGGGCTTTACTCACAGGTGAGTGTTGGGAGAGGAGCTGTGCCCTCGGTGTCAGCAGCATCCACAGGCAGAGGGATGAGGAGCATCCTGGGGAGTGCTGTGATCCTGGATTCCTTCAGGTTCTGCCAGCACAATTCCTCTGTGGCAGCTGCTCACAGGTCACAGAGCTCTCGAGCATCTCCTGAGAACGAGGACAGAAATTATTCTGTGGATGGTGAGGACAGAAACTACTCCATGGATGGTGAGGACAGAAATTCCTCCATGGATATTGAGGACAGAAACTACTCCATGGATGGTGAGGACAGAAATTCCTCCATGGATATTGAGGACAGAAACTACTCCATGGATGGTGAGGACAGAAATTCCTCCATGTTTGGTGAGGACAGAAAACACTCCATGGATGTTTAGGACAGAAACTACTCCATGGATGTTAAACCAGCATGTCTGGAAAGAGGTTACATCCCAGTCTGTCTTTCTCTCCATCTCTTCAAGTGTTTTTAAATTTAAATGTACAGGGCATGGCCAAGGCAAGGAGCTGATGTAACAACTGGAATGACTGATCTTCACTCCCACATATTTCCATTTAAATATATGGTAAAATAAAGGGAGAAAAGGCAACTTTGTTAAGTCTGCAACTGAAAAAATCACCAGCAAAGAAATACCAGCTGGTGAGAGAGCTCTCCTTGGTTGTATATGGAGTATATGAACTGCATTTGGGCTTGGACTGGCTGATCTGCAGAGATCCCTCCAGCCCTAACAATTCTGTGAATAAAGCAGCAGGATGCAGTAAATGGTGTTCACTGCTTCCCAAACTTTCTCCTTAGCCCTGCTGTGGTTGGATAGGGCAGGATTTAGGAAGCAACTTGCAGAATTGATCTGGGCTATTCCTGCTCCAAAGAAGGTTAATGTGCCCTTTCTTCAGGAGATACTGATGTAATTCCTTATCTCTACCCCAGTTGCCAGTAGAGGAAACCAATAATAATGAATAAACGGGGTTTAATGTTTGCACAGTTTAATTACACTGAAACAAAGTTCACTAAAAACAGATTAAAAAAAAAAAAAAAGACAACCAGCCCAAACCTTGGATTGCTTTGTGGAAGTTCTAAACCCTGACCTTACCACGAAATGCCTCTTTAAGTTTTGCTGTCTGTGAAGAGCTTTTTCTACAGGGAAGCTCAGCAATCATGATTTGTTATTGTATTACATTTCCAAGGAACAAGACTCAACTGGGAGATGTTGAGTGGATGCCTCGGTGCCTTATTAGTGCAGGTGCAATCTATTAAACCCTCACTGAGTGGGAGTAAGTTTCTGGAAACTGGCACATCTCTTGCTGATAGATTTCTAAGAAATTACAGCTCCAAAGAGCAAACTTCTTGTTCATCAGACTAAATTGAAGGCAGAAAATGAGATTTTAATTCAGATGGCCTTTGCTCGCGCTGTTGTACTTAAGAGACTTGTTTATTTCTATTGATTTTTCCCCCTAAATTATTCTTGAGTTGTTGAAAGTATGTTCAACATGTTAGAAGTTTGATTAATGTCCCTCTCAAAAACTCATTCATTTCTCCATAAGGGAACAATCCCTATTCAATGCCTGCCAATATTCAAGGAATAGTTTTGATAAAAAGTAAACAAAAAAGGTTCACTTGGTAAACCTGCCTGTTGTTCCCACTCAAGTGACAACATCTCAGTCCAGCCAGGACAGTTTGGAAGTGTAGCTTCAGGATTTTTTATGCAGCATAATCAGCTACTTAATTAAACAATTTCCTACCCACAATTGTATTTATTTCCTTTTTTTTTTTTTTTTTTTTTTTTCTAAGTGAATTTATGATTTAAAGTTTCAGCCTTAAGCTGAAATTATCAGGAGATAGATACAGACTTTTTTGACTCTGGCTGGCATTTTTTAAACAACTCTCTTTAACACTTGACCTATATTCCATGAATATTACAAAGAGCTGACAGAAGATGGACACATTCCAAAGAATGTTTTGGCCTTCCAAATGTAAGCTCCGACTTCCATGAAACTCCTCTTCCATTTTCTGGTTTAAGTTGTTTTAAATGTCAGGTTTTCCATGACAAAATCCAGTCTTGTTCTTGTGATAGCATTTCCCAAATATGGATTATTTTTTGCCAAGAGATTGGAAGAAAAACTCATCTTGTCTAGAATCTCCAAGCTTCCAGATATGGTTTTAATTTTCCCTGCTAATATAAACATCATCAATATCAACTAATTGGTCATCAATGTGATCTCTTAGCAAAACTGTATTTAAATGTAATTTTCTCTGAGTACTGCTGTGCTGTCTTATATTCTTTACTCCAATACTGGTGTGTAACAAGAGAATTTGCTATAGGTGCCAGACCTGTGAAATCTCTGCTGTAATAGAAGAAAAGACCTTTGTGCTGTGATGCATTAAATAAACCCATGAGCTGTAAAATCCCTTATAAACAAAGAGGAATTTCCCAGGAATGTGGTTCCTTTAAAGCTGAGCAGCTGCAGTGGTGCCTTTCTGGGTTTGGAACCCATTCAGTCTAACTCAGTCCAACAGGACATCTTTCCTACAAGGACAGCAAAAAAACCCTTGATTTTTTGGACTCCACCTTGTGCTACTACTGACTCCAACCCCTGACAACTGTAAAACTTGGTGGGTTTAATCCCTCTGCATCAGAAATACAATTAACTTTTAGAAATGTAACTCACCCTGTCATTCAGACATTGAGATCTGGTTCTTTCCAAGTGGCTTGGGAAATCACTACTCACAAAATTAAAAAAAAATATAGTGAATAAGAGTTGGGAGTTCTTTAATTTGGAACCCATATTTTCAAACATCTGATGATGTTTGAAAGTAACTTGATGAGTTCCTTCATATTTTAGCAGTAACTCATTGAAAATACAAGGCTTTTCCTTTATAGAAATACACATCTGACTTAAACAAACTCCTTTTAATTTTTTTTCCAGACAGTTTTAATGTTTTTTTGTTCTTTCCAAGTGGCTTGGGAAATCACTGCTCACAAAAGTGAAAAACAAAGTATGTGAATAATAGTTGGGAGGTCTTTCAGTGGTGAGGTTGATCACTATGAAACCACTTTGGGATTTGCTTGAATTCAGCTCAAGTGAACTTTTGGTGCTTTGGAACTGAATGAAAACCATCACAAAAATGCAGAGATTTAAAAATCCTAGTGGGTGTGAGGAGTCGCTCTCTCCTTGTACTGTGAATAAAAGTAAACCCTGTTACTGAAAGATTTATTTTGGGTCACTTACTTTTTTTTCAACCTTAATTTGGAACCCCATTTTCAAACATCTGGTGAACTGACTGTAATAATTTGATGAGTTCCTTCATATTTTAGCAATAACTCATTGAAAATACAAGGCTTTTGCTTTCTAGAAATACACATCTGACTTAAACAAGCTCCTTTTTTTATTTTTTTTTTCCAGGCAGCTTTAATTTTTTTGTGTTAGATTACACAGATGGCAAAGGGATGCATGGTCTCTTACAGTGAGAGCCTGGTGCCTTGTAAGTAAAAACTAAAAACATCCAAGAATTCTGATTCCTCTCCATCATTCCTGTCTGTACAGGAAAGCTGCATCAATAATGGGATAAGGTTTAGGGCAGGTTATGTCTTTGCTATAGGGTCAACCCCGTCAGGATGTGTTTGAGAAAAGATCAGGATGAAAACAATGCATTTACAGTTTTTCCTCGCAAGAGCATCATTGTTTTCAGAAGAGGGTGAGGAAGGGGGTGAGGGCTTAAGTTTTTCCCTTCCTCTTTCTTCAGCCAAGCCACTGTTCTCCCTTCAAACGAGGAACCAGCCCCTCCCTGCCTGTTTTTCCCGGCCAGGTACCCTTCCCTTCCCTTCCCTTCCCTTCCCTTCCCTTCCCTTCCCTTCCCTTCCCTTCCCTTCCCTTCCCTTCCCTTCCCTTCCCTTCCCTTCCCTTCCCTTCCCTTCCCTTCCCTTCCCTTCCCTTCCCTTCCCTTCCCTTCCCTTCCCTTCCCTTCCCTTCCCTTCCCTTCCCTTCCCTTCCCTTCCCTTCCCTTCCCCTCCCCTCCCTTCCCTTCCCTTCCCTCCCCTCCCCTCCCCTCCCCTCCCCTCCCCTCCCCTCACCAGACAGACGCTTGAAACAAGAGCATGGATATTCTGCAGGCAGACAGGAGCTCCCTCGAACCATCTTAATTCAAGTGTGGCCACTAAGCCCAAGGGAGAATGGGGACTTTATCCATCTGTTTCCCTTCCCTTCCTCTCCGTTCCCATGGGAACATCCCCTCCGTGCTCTGGCCTGACCCTCAGTGACTCCTCTGTGCCCCGGGGGCAGGGGGCAAACGTGGGAAGGGCTGGAGCTGCAGATCCGCAGCTCGGACAGGTGTCCTGGGGGAGCAGAGCTGCCTGAGCTCCCTGCACGGTCCTGATGCGCTTTTGGGGTTTTCCTTCAGCTTTGTTTGCCCCTGTTGGGACACCCTGTGCTCCACGCTCCCCTCTGCTGCTCTGGGCCGGGTAAGGAGCGGCCAGAATGTGCCAAGGAACTCCCAGTTTCTGCTGAGGGAGAGTTCTCAGCAGCGGAGCGTGTTTGTCGGTGAGCTGTGTGTGCTGCCCGTGTTCCCTCTCCTGCCCCGCTCCTCTCGCTGCGCTCGGGCACCGCCGCAGCCTCAGCCGGGACGGGGAGCCCCGAGGAGCCGCCCGCGCTCCCCACACCCTCCAATCCTCAAAATCCCTCCAATCCCTCCCGTTCCCCCGGCCCAGCTCCGTCCTCGCTGTGCCCGCCGCAGTTCACTCACCAGAGCCGGCAGCAGAGCGGGAGCGCCGGCAGCTCGGGCGGGGCCGCTCCTGCTGCCCCGGGATGGGCCGGGCTGGGCTGGGCTGGGCTGGGCTGGGCTGGGCCGGGCTGGGCTGGGCTGGGCACCGCTGGGCTGGGCACCGCTGGGCTGGGCTGGGCTGGGCTGGGCTGGGCTGGGCTGGGCTGGGCACCGCTGGGCTGGGCTGGGCTGGGCTGGGCACCGCTGGGCTGGGCTGGGCTGGGCTGGGCACCGCTGGGCTGGGCACCGCTGGGCTGGGCTGGGCTGGGCTGGGCTGGGCTGGGCACCGCTGGGCACCGCTGGGCACCGCTGGGCTGGGCTGGGCACCGCTGGGCTGGGCTGGGCTGGGCTGGGCACCGCTGGGCTGGGCTGGGCTGGGCTGCCACCGCTGCAGGCGGAGGGTGCGATGGATGGGAGGCGATGGGAGGCGGTGGGAAGCGATGGGACGTGGTGGAGGCGGTGGATGCGATGGGAAGCGATGGATGAGATAGGATGCGATAGGATACGATGAGAAGCGGTGGGATGGGTTGGGAAACTATGGAGTAAGATGGGATGGGAAGCGATGGGAGGCGGTGGATGCGGCGGGAAGCGATGGGATGTGGTGGGAGGAGGTGGCTGCGATGGGATGCCCGGCCCCGTCCCGCCCCGGAGCTCCCGGACGCTGCTGAAGGATGCCCCCCTCTCTCCGGGGCAGAGCCCGGCTCTGGCCGCTCCACTCCCCGCGGCTCTGCCCTGCCCTGCCCTGCCCTGCCCTGCTCTGCCCTGCCCTGCCCTGCCCTGCCCTGCTCTGCCCTGCTCTGCTCTGCCCTGCCCTGCCCTGCCCTGCTCTGCTCTGCTCTGCCCTGCCCTGCTCTGCCCTGCCCTGCCCTGCCCTGCCCTGTGCCCTGCCCTGCTCTGCTCTGCCCTGCCCTGCCCTGCCCTGCCCTGCTCTGCCCTGCCCTGCCCTGCCCTGCCCTGCTCTGCCCTGCTCTGCTCTGCCCTGCCCTGCCCTGCCCTGCTCTGCTCTGCTCTGCCCTGCCCTGCTCTGCCCTGCCCTGCCCTGCCCTGCCCTGTGCCCTGCCCTGCTCTGCTCTGCCCTGCCCTGCCCTGCCCTGCCCTGCCCTGTGCCCTGCCCTGCTCTGCTCTGCCCTGCCCTGCCCTGCCCTGCCCTGCCCTGTGCCCTGCCCTGCTCTGCTCTGCCCTGCCCTGCCCTGCCCTGCCCTGCCCTGTGCCCTGCCCTGCTCTGCTCTGCCCTGCCCTGCCCTGCCCTGCCCTGCCCTGCCCTGCCCTGCCCTGCCCTGTGCCCTGCCCTGCTCTGCTCTGCCCTGCCCTGCCCTGCTCTGCTCTGCCCTGCCCTGCCCTGCCCTGCCCTGCCCTGTGCCCTGCCCTGCTCTGCTCTGCCCTGCCCTGCCCTGCCCTGCCCTGCTCTGCCCTGCCCTGCCCTGGTCTGCTCTGCTCTGCCCTGCTCTGCCCTGCCCTGCCCTGCCCTGCTCTGCTCTGCCCTGCCCTGCCCTGCCCTGCCCTGCCCTGCCCTGCCCTGCCCTGCCCTGCTCTGCCCTGCCCTGTGCCCTGCCCTGCCCTGCCCTGCCCTGCCCTGCCCTGCCCTGCCCTGCCCTGCCCTGCTCTGCTCTGCCCTGCCCTGCCCTGCCCTGCCCTGCCCTGCCCTGCCCTGCCCTGCCCTGCCCTGCCCTGCTCTGCTCTGCCCTGCCCTGCCCTGCCCTGCTCTGCCCTGCCCTGCCCTGCCCTGCTCTGCTCTGCCCTGCCCTGCCCTGCCCTGCCCTGCCCTGCCCTGCCCTGCCCTGCCCTGCTCTGCCCTGCCCTGTGCCCTGCCCTGCCCTGCCCTGCCCTGCCCTGCCCTGCCCTGCCCTGCCCTGCCCTGCTCTGCTCTGCCCTGCCCTGCCCTGCCCTGCCCTGCCCTGCCCTGCTCTGCCCGGCTGTGGCCGCGAAGCCGCGGAGCCCCGAGGCGGCTGCAGCGGGGGGTGACGTGGGGGCTCAGCTGAGGTGACTCCGGGAGGATCAGACCCCACATCCTGCCTGGGATGGTCCCAGCCCTCATCACTCCCAGGCTGTCACTGTCACCGGCACTGCGGCTGAGGCAGCGGAGCTTGGAGAGCCTTTTAGTGGAGCTGCTTCACTCAGCGACTCTGAGAGCCGGAAAACCCATGTGTAACACACCACAGCATATTTACCTGGTGATGTTTCTGTGATTCACATAGCTTCAGTGCATCTACTGTGTATTATACACACAGGGTTTGTTTGGGTTTTTTTTTTTTTTTTTTTTTTTTTTTTTTTTTTTTTTTTTTTTTTTTTTTTTTTTTTTGTCACTTTTCATTCCTTTCTTCAAGATCATGCTTATTTCCCCCTCATTGTAAAAAAAGCTTAGAAATGTGTTGCCCAAAACTCTCTGCGGACTCCAAGGGGTGATTTTGTCATGTAAAGTCACAAAGCATTTGTGCAATGATGTTTTTGCAAAGCAGCGTTGCTGGGCACTTGGTAACTTCATTGTTTGTGAAACTGGTGAAGAGGAATTGTAAACTTTGCACAATCCCCCCCCACCATGAGCAAACATGAAAATGCAGGAAATCCCCGTGTTCCTCCCCTCAGTCAAAGAAGATTATTATCCATTGTCAGAAAGTGCAACTCTCAGCACACAAAGGGTTACACCCATTAACTCCTTTCTTGGTGTTACTGAGGCAATCTTTCTGCTCTTGAATTGTTCCCTGTCCCATTGCAATGATGATGAACCCAGTTTCTAAAGAGATTTTAGAGTGGGTGTCTCTGGGTGGCAGAGCAGGGACCAGGCTCTGAGAAATAGGAGAGGCAACAGGCAGGAGGTGATGCCCAGGGAGTTCCACCTGCACAGGAGGCAGAACCTTTTCCCTGGGCAGTGACCAAACACTGAACAGATTGTCCAGAGAGGGTGTGTGGGGTGTCCCTGTCCCACCCTGGGGTGTGTGTGAGGTGTCCCTGTCCCTCCCTGGGCTGTGTGTGGGGTGTCCCTGTCTCTGTGCGTGTGGAGTGTCCCTGTCCCTCCTTGGGGACATTCCAGAGCTATGTGGACACAGTCCCATCCATGTCCCCTGGGATGGTCCCAGGTGGCACCAGCTGAGCCCCTGTGGTTGCTCCCAGCCTGACCCATCCTGTGCTGGAGGATTTACCCTGGAAATGGTTCTGCAGGAGATGAATGAATGCCTTTTCTTGCTCGTGGCTGTTACACAGGACTTGAAGCACGACTTGTGTGCCCACCCAATGCTGTTTGGCCTCACTTGTGCAGTAGTTTCCTGCTCAGTCTCCTTTGCTGTTTGACCTTTTTGCTGAGTGCAGACAGGTTTGAGATAGAGCACTGTAAATCAGGGATGTTTATAATCGTTTCCTGTAACACCGATTTGCGACTGCTGTATGTGTTTATTCTCCTTTGGACCTCTTCCATGCAGACAATGCTGTGTGCAGGCACAGGGAGAGATGGAGGCTTTAACCCCGTGCTGAAGAGTTGCTCTGGGATGTTCCTGTGTCCCAGCAAAGGTTTTTGTTCTAAACTGGCTGTCACCTCCTTTGGAAGGGCAGGGGCTTTGTGCTGTGTTGTAGGACAGGAAAGAAAGATGAGAGACTCCAAATATTTCAGAAGGCAAAGAGCACAGAAAAAAGGCTTTATTACTCCTTACTACCTTTTATAAGGTGTTTCCATCCAGACTGAACATGGTTGGTGAATAGGAATGACACCTCTCTGATCCCATGGGTTAAACCAGAGAAACAGCAAAACACCACCTGGGGAAAGATTGTTTTGAGAAAGGAGAGTTGTTTGCCAAGATTGTTTTGAGAAGAAACTTTCTTGAGAAATTTTTCCTTGGGAAAAAGTCAGCAGCTGCCAGCAGGCTGAAATCTCTCAGACCCAGAGATATCAGGCCCACAGTGCTGCTGAAGGTACATCTGGAATTGGCATTTATAGAGAAAGGAGCAGACTAAATCACAGAATCTGGGATGGGTCAGGCTGGGAGGGACCGCAGGGACTCAGCTGGTGCCACCTCCTGCTCCAGCAGGGCCAGCCCAGGGCACAGGGATGGGACTGTGTCCACTCAGCTCTGGAATGTCTCCAGGGAGGAGATCCCACAGCCCCTCTGTTCTGTGCTCAGGGCTGGGCACAGGGACAGGGTCACTCCAGATGTGCCCCCAGGGCTGGGCACAGGGACAGGGTCACTCCAGATGTGCCCCCAGGGCTGGGCACAGGGACAGGGTCACTCCAGATGTGCCCCCAGGGCTGGGCACAGGGACAGGATCACTCCAGATGTGCCCCAGGGCTGGGCACGGGGACAGGGTCACTCCAGATGTGCCCCAGGGCTGGGCACAGGGACACTCCAGATGTGCCCCCAGGGCTGAGCAGAAGGGCAGGATCACTCCAGATCTGTTTCACAGGCTGGGCACAGGGACAGGATCACTCCAGATGTGCCCCCAGGGCTGGGCACAGGGACAGGATCACTCCAGACCTCCTGAAAATGCTCTTTGTGCTGTCCCCAGGACCCCATTGGCCTCCTTGTCCCCACCACCCTGCTGGTGACCACACCTGAGGGAGCTCCAGCAGTCACAGGAAGGACCCTGGGGGCTGTGCCTCTGTTGCCTCATGCCCAGAGCTCTGTGTTTATTTTGGGATGGTCACTCACACTGCCAGGCAAAGTTACAAAAGTTGTCCTGACGTGTGAACAAGCTTACAGAGGGTTATAAATTAGAATTTCACCAAAGGCTCATACAAATTTAGCAGGCTGCTCAAGCTTCCTCTTAAAAACTCCCAGCCCAGAGTACTTTAGCTGGAGGATTCTGAAGTGATCCTGTTTCAAACGAGCTCTGCTGGAATTTCAAACAAAGCAAATGGATTATGGTCAGATACACGGAGCCCTCTTGATTTACATCATCATTACTTTTTATTTGGGAAGACTGAGCAATGGGCTAATAATAGTACAAGTGTTTGAGAGTTTGTCAGGGTTTTTAAACTTTGTTTGAATGTTCATTGAGTGTCTTCATGCCCACTAATCTCGTTTTTAATTCTGCATATGAAACTTCAGAGTGCGGCAAGCAATTATTAAAGTGGATTTTTGGTTTAATTTGCAGTTTCTTCTTCATAATAAACAATAAATAATAAATTAATCCACCCATGCAGAAGAGAAAATCTTCGTGAATTCTTTTTGGTGCCTCTTATGCCAAAAGCAGCAATATGTGAGAGCTGAAATACATGCTGGAGTTGCTTTTCTGTATTTCCGTCTATTGATTCTTCTGAATGCAAGCAACCTTCTGTTGCCAGCACGTATTTGAAATATCTGTGAGCTTGATGTCTGTAATGATATCCCTGACTTGCTGCTTCCAATGCACACAAACCTTACGTTATTGTGCACAACTTGCCCATTTGGGAGACTGCTTAATGTCATTAAACTCACTTGGCACTTTCTTTTTTTCTGATTGAAAAACTGCCTATTGAATCGTCTTTATCTCTCTCTCCCACTCTTTTGGTTGTCTCTCTTTTTATAATTACTATAACATTTATTTCATATAGATACTGTTTATATTTATTATTTTATATAAATATATATAATACGATATAAAAATATGCTATGTAAGATATATAATATATAATGCATATATAATGTATATATGATATATGCATTTTAATAAAATATATAATATTTATATAAAACATATATTTATATATTTTATAATATATATTGATATATTATATTATATTATATATCAAAATGTATTCATATTTATATTTATGTGGCTATTCCTGACAGAGCACAATAAATGTGGAGCCTTGCACCTATAGATTCTGGGACATTTACTGCATAGATATACCATTTATATTTATATTTATATTTATATTATTTTATTATTTTTATATGTAATACATACACTATATATTATATACTATATAATATATAAAAATATAATACATATATAATATTATATTTTTACATATTATATCTATAATATATATTTGTAGTTTATAGCAATATTATATTTACATATAATAAATTTATATTTATATTTATATTTATGTGGCTATTCCTGACAGAGCACACTAAATATGAAGCCTTGCACCTATGGATTCTGAGAGTGGCAAATGAAGCCCATGTTTGTTAGTCTCAAATTAAACCCCTGCAAAGCAAAAGCTGAGGTGCAAAACCTCATCTCAACAACATCCTCAACATTCGTGGGGCTGGAGAAGGAGGCAGGTGGCTCCCAGCCACATTTGTGCATTTATAAATGTTTTTATAAATGAATTTATAATGGGCTCAGCCATATCCCCTTTCCCTCAGGTCTGAGCTGCAGGAAAATGAGTCAGGCAGGTGAAGTTTGATACTCCATGGCCAGGAGTTCTGGACTGAGGTTTAAACTCTGATTCCACATTTATTTTTGACTTTGGACAACCTCTGTGCTGGTTCTTCATGTGTTGGATGTTATTTTTGTCCTCGGGGGGTTGCTTTGTTATCAATGGATCCATGGCATTGCTGGATAAACATGAAGTATTTAATGCAGGCAAATTTTCTGGTGCTGCCTTTAATATAAGTCAATGAATAGAAGTGTCATGGTCATTATGGTATCTTTGCTAATCACTCTCCAATTTTTGTTTGTTTGTTTGGTTGGTTGGTTGGTTGGTTTTTAGGGTTTTTTGGTGGTTTTTAGGTGTTTGGTTTTTTTTTCTTTTTTTGGACAGTCTGGTGAGTGTTTTGTTTAGACAGTGCTGGGTTCTGAGAAATGGGATGGACATATCAAATCCCCATTATAGTTTCAACACGCCAGGTGCCTCTGGGAAATCTCTTTAAAAGTAGGTGAATGCTCAGCCTGTCCATTTGGGTGGTCAGTTTTTTAGTCACAGCTCAAGCACGTTCACGTGGAAAAGTGAGCTCCAACTTCCTGAGAATATGAACAGAAATGACACTTTTAGTGATCAATGATGTGGTAAAATTTCCCTAGAAATCTCAAAATAGTCATCCTCAGAAAACACTTGGGAACTTGGCTTCTGGCACTAGAATTCCCTGATTTTTGTCATGCAGATTGTGGCAGGCCCTTCTGAGAAATGGGGAGATTAATCCTATTTTATAAATATGCTCAGTGTTTATTTGTGCTCCCAGAGAGGGATTTATTCTGGAAGGGGATAAAACTGTGCTGTCAGAGAAACTGCCTAGTAAAGATAAACAGTGGAGCTAAGAAACAGCTTTCTGCTCCTTCAGAGGGCTCTGTTCTGTCACAAGGGCTGAATATATATTAACCATGAGCAGCAGGGTGGAAAAAAAAAAAAAAAAAAAAAAAAAAAAAAAAAAAAAAAAAAAAAAAAAAGAGAATTTTGTTGTTTGAAGGCTCCTGACTTCTGGAATAGAGGAGAGACAAAAGTTCTGTGTAATCATTCAGCTGCACATTCCCGGACATCCAGAGCCTGCTGGAGGCAGAAAACTCTGCTCATTCCCTGTCTTCCACCTGCCAGTGGATTGTGGATGCTGTTTGAGCTGGGATGTTCCACCCTGAGCTCCCAATTCCAGCTTTTCCAGGCAGAAATCCTGTGGTTTCTGCTTTGCTTTCTGTGCTCTGCGAAAGGAAACTCATGGGGAGGTCACCAAATCTCTGTCCCAGTGGGATTCGTGCCTCTCCTGGAGCTGCCCAGCAATGGCTTTGTGCAGTTTTAGGAAGTTTCCAGGGATGGGAATTCCACCTCCTCTCTGTGCAGGTCACTCTGGTATTGCACTGCTCCCCTAAGGTGAAGCCCAGGCCCTGAATAAATGAGATTGTGGGATGAAACACTAGAAAGGGTTGTGGTCATCCTTTAGAGGTCTCATTGGGAATGGAAGTGGAGGAAGAAATGAGGTGAGCAGCCTCATTCAAAATAGTTGGAACACTTTTTAACACCATGAAATAAATCTATTATATCAGTGCATATATTTAATAAACCTCTCCCATTTTAACCAAGGGAACAAGACTAAGAAAATGTCATTACAGATGGCTTTAAAATGCTATTTTAGTTATTCGGTTTAAATATGAAAAGGTGAATTTTTTGCTGTGGGAAATCATACTTTGATCCTGAGCTACTATTTCCATGTATGCTTTAAATCTCTTTGCATGGTTTGGGGGTAGCTGTGAGCCAGGGAAATTATTATTAGTAAATTACTGTATTAGAAATTATTATTAGTAAATTATGATGGTCATGGATATGGGATTGAGTCACAGGAGAAGCCGAAAACTTGGACAAAATTTCCTTGTCATTCACTTCTTTGGTGTCTTTCAATTCAATTTTTGAACTTTTCCACATAGGGATACGAAGGGTAAAGACTGAATCTCTGGTGGAAACAAATCATCCTCCTCCCAGGCCCTCCAACTTCTCTGCTGTAAACAGAACACAATCCAAAACCTGAAAGGTTACATCCGTGATTAATGACAAATAAATAAACCAGATTCAATTTTCTAATGCAATCAAAGTCAATGTTTCCTACTGGAAACAGTCAATATTCCTACTGAAAATTTATTCCATTTCTCCGTTCATGGATGTTGATGTGCAGAGTTTTCTCCAGTGGAGATGAATTTAATTTTTTTTTTTCAGACAAGAAAAATTAGTTTTGAAAACATGGAAGGATTGTGGAAGCTCCTGGAAGGAAGAACTAAAAATAACCTTGATTTATTTCAGATCTGTGACCATGCAATTTTTTTCTTTCTATAGTTTTTGTAAAGAATGGAAACACTTTGTGGAGGGAATTTTGGGGGGATTTCTTCGGTTTATTTGTGCTTAGTGTTCAGCCACCACATAAATAGATTATTCTTATTAATGCTTCTGCTAAGGACTGTCCCAGCATCTCTGCTTTTGAGCTTCTAAGAGCTGGCTTTGCTGGAGATTTCCAGAAATTCTGGGTTTTGATTGCTGTTTCCCCCTGTCTTTCTTTATTCTTGATGCTGTTGAGTGAATATTCACTTTACATTGATGTAATTTCCAACATAAATGCTATTTCTATCCTTGCCTCCACACTGGAGCTGTTAAGGTGGGTAATTTCCCATGAATTTTAAATACTGGCTGATTGTCTCTGTGGATGAACAGAAACTGGTCGGGAGGAGGATTCTGTGTCTTTTTAATTCCATCCCTGCATCTGTTTTTAGCTGGAGCTTGTTCCACACCAGGCACTGCTACAAAAATGCTTTTTAAAAATACCCAAGTGCTTTTTTTAGTGAACCACAGAGCTCTTTTTAGCCATTAAGCCACACAGAAACCACAGGAAAGTGCTCACAGGCCACTGTCTGGTGCTCACACTTCTACAATATTAATTTAAATCTGTGCCTTATAGAAAACTTGAGGAATTTCAAAAATTGAAATTTGAAAAGCCAATTTCAAAAATCTGAAATTTGACTGCTTGAAAAGGGGGAATGTGTAATCTTGAGAAACTTCACTTTTCCTGGTCAAAAGTCTCAAGTTTTAGATGCTTAGGGAAGTTATTGTTTGGTAACTGTGTTTGGTGAAGGAAGAAGAAAGATTTTCCTGTTCAAGAGAAGGGAGACGATTCTGTTCTGCCCCTCTGTATTGAAGGAAGGTGCTGGAAATGAGAACAATCAATTGGTTTTCGTGGCATAGGGCCAGGGCCAAGAGGAAAGGAAATTATTTTAGATTCTGAAGAGACTTGGAGGAGCTGAAACTTGGCCTGGACTGAATTCAGCAAGGAGAGACTGAGTTGTTTTCACAAATACCTTTGAGCTTTTAGGGATGAAGAGCTGCTTCTTCCCCCTCCCTGCTTTTCTTCATTAAGAGGTTTTTGAAGAACTTTTCATCCTGAAAATTGCCAGATTGTCCTTGCCTCGGGCAGTCCAACACATCCTGGATGTGTGTGTGTATGTGGGCAATATGTGTCATATATATAAAAATATACACATTATTTCTGGGTGATATATTCAGAATTAATCATGTAGGGAATGTTATGGACCTGACAGGAGAGCTCACTGATTTATGATGTGTTTCAGACTCTTCTGGGATGGTTTTGGTAGGAAGGAACAGTGGCTGATTGCGTTTCCTGTGAAAAATTCCACACAAATCAGCTTCAGGGAATTCTGGAGCTCAGTACTCCGAGGGAAATAAAAAAATAAATCAGTGTGAGGAGTCACACTTTGTACCTGCAGTGGCCACAGAAATATTTCCTTGGAGGAAGAGCAGTGTAGGGAAGGGTTCACAGTTTTCTCCCTTAATTGAGGTGATTCTCAGCTGTTCCTGAGCTGTGCTCAGAGTTTCTTCTCCCAGCACCTGGAGAAGATCTGCTGATGGCAGTGAAGAGTTCTTCTGGTCCCTGATGGAAAAAAATGAGTGATGCTCATTTTAGTGATGCTGACAAACACCCTGTGAAGTGGAAATGTGTCATTTTCATTGGCCAGATCCAGAATTCCCAGGGAATGGGTATTGGAGCTGGAGGTGCTGGAGAGAGCCCAGAGGAGGCTCCAGGATGATCCCAGGGATGGAGCAGCTCTGCTGGGAGGAAAGGCTGGAGAGCTGGGATTGTTCACCTGGACAGGAGAAGCTTTGGGCTGAGCTCAGGGTGGCCTTGCAGGGCCTGAAGGAGCTGCAGGGAACATGGAGAGAGATGATTTACAAGTGCCAGGACACAGGGAATGGCTTCAAACTGCCAGAGATCAGGGTTGGATGGGATATTGGGAAGGAATTCCTGGCTGGGAAGGTGGATGGAATTCCCAGAGCAGCTGTGGCTGCCCCTGGATCCCTGGCAGTGCCCAAGGCCAGGTTGGACATTGGGGTTGGATCAGCCTGGGACAGGGGAAGGTGTCCCTGCCCATGGCTGGCGTGGCACTGGGGGAGCTTTGGGGTCCTTTCTCCCCCAAACCATCCTGGGATTCCATGGAAATAACCTGCAGCTCATCTGTGCAATTGCAGGACTATTCCAGACTCCCAGGAAAAAAAAAGAAAATGTTTATTCTGAAGGTGTCCCTGCCTATGTCAGGGGTGGATTGGGATGAGGTTTAAGGTCTCTTTGTACCCAAACCAGTCAGTGTCTTGCAAAACAAGTTTTCTCTGAAGTTAGCAGATGTTGCAGAAAGAAACTGGAACGTGGCTCATATCAGGGATCTTAATGACCCCCAAAGTCACTAATTGCCATCCAGATCTACACTTGTTGTCTGAGAGGTGAATCAATTTCAAAGCAGCAAATGCACTGAAATTGCCTCACTTACAAGAATTGAAACCTTGGCTGATTTTAATCAATCTGAAAAGTGGAGAGAATATTATCCTAAAGATATGATTGTGAGTCTGAGTGCAGTTTTATGAGTGTTGTTGTGACAGGTTCTTAGTGCTGGGAGGTTTTTTTTTCTTTCTCATTAGACTTTTCTTTTCCATAAACCAAATCTTTCAGATGTGATCAGCTAAAATCAGGCTGCCTTTCTAATAAATGGTTCTAGTTCATTTATCTGACAGAGGAAAGAGCAGGAGATCCTTGTCCTTGTAATACAGAAAAGGTTGGATTTGTTTTCAAATTGATATTTTAATATTTGTAAAATGTGACTCGATTCGACCTAATATCTGTAAAATACTCCAATTTAACTGGGCTTGCCAAAACAGCTTTTCAATTTTTTTATTTACTGGATTTGATTCCAAAATCTTGCAGATATTTTGAGTGAGAAAGTGAAATCTGTCCCCAGGGAATTAAGATTAAGATTAAGAATTAAAATTAAAGGCAAGATGCCTTCCTTACCAAGCCAACAATTTTCATGAGGAAAACAACCTCTGAATGTGGGGAAAGGTGCTGTAGCTGCAACAGGATTGATCCAAAGGAAGAACTCTGGATTATGTCAGGTCTCTGCAGTTCCATAAGTGCAGGGTCTAAACCTTGAACCACTTAAACTCTGATTATTTCACCCTTTTCAAATTATTCTTTTTTCCTCTAATTATTACTTGTCTCTGAAGAAGCAGTAAGAGAAAATGTGGCAGCCAAGACAAAATATTTACCTTTTAATTTTTCATTAGGCTGCTTGTGACAGAGGAATAAATGTGTTTGTGCTGTTTAAAAGGCAGGTGGCACCCAGGGACACGATTTTGTGGTGGACTTGGCACTTCTGGGTGTGACTGATGCTCTTAGAGGTTCTTTTCCAACCTAAATGATTCTCTGATCACACACTGGTGTCTTAGAAATGCTTTAAAGGGAGAGGAAAACAAACCAAGGTGTTTGAAATGTTTCATTAACGCTTCCTGAGCCTGTGGATGGCACAAAAAGCATCTCAGGAACCTCAGGGCAGGTTTGGCACCAACTCCAGCAGCACTTTGGAGGACATGGAGTTGGAAAACATCTTCATTTTCAGCTTTACAGAAAATGTATTAAGAAATACTAAAGGAAAAGCTGATGAAAAAATCCCCAAATCCCTTTTGAACAGAGTTAAACTTCAAAGGAAAGAGTGAGTTTCTGCTGTTCTCAGGATTAAGGTTATTTTGGAGCTTTTGGAGGGGAGAGATTGTTTTCCTCGTTGTTTTTGCAGCTCTGAGAAAGAATCTGAGTCACTTTCAGGCTTGGCTTTGGCAGAATTCTGCATATTTCTTTGGGAAGTGTCTTTGGGAATAGTCTCTTCCCATCAATGAAATCCTCACGAGCTCTTCAGGGCTGAAAGGTGATAAAATGCTAAAATATTTCCAAGTGGCTCCTTTCCAAATGATCTGAGTTCAGGTGGGGTGAATTTGACCAAAATTTGACCAAAAAATCTGGTGACAGGTTTCATTTTTAACATCCTTGCTTGTTCTTACAAAGTTCTTGAAATGGAGAAATGTAGAAAATGGGTAGAATTTTTTTTCACAGATCCTTGTGCTACAGACACAAATTCACTTTTCTGGGTGATTGATTTAGGGCTCTTTCCAGTAAAATAAATTAATTAAACTCAGGATAATAAAAGAATAGGAATAGGATAACATTAGGATTAGGATAATTAGGATAATAATAATAATTAATAGTATTAGGATTAATTAATTAGGATAATGGTATTAATAATTAGGATAATATTAGGTAACATCCTTGTGTCTTGGCCATAGCTGGGAATTGTTCTCCTCATGAATCAGACTGATTTTCTGTGCCAGGAGGAAGAGCAATCAGTCCACCCCAGAGAATCTTGGCTTGTACTTGTGAGGAGAAAAAAAAAGAACACTGAGAAATGCCTTATACCCTTGAAAAATGTAAAATAATAGCAGCAGAAACTGGTTTTTGCTGCTGTTTTGTGCACAAGGTGTGGTGTTTGTGGAATTCATTGCCTTTGCCCTGGATTTAAAAGTCTATTTAAAATCCATGTTGCCCTGGGTATAAAACCTATGTAAAAAAAATAAAAAAAAAAATCAATATTTCTGAGTGATAGAAGGTCTTCAATAATTGCAGGATGGATTCAGGGAGACAGAAGGGCTTTCAGTGGAAGGTTAAGTGCCTTTTCAGACACTTTATCCATTTGTTTTTATGTTCTATTGCATGTACTGTTCATTATTTTGCTTTAAAAAAAAAAAAAAAAGCTGGTGTCATCTGTGCACTTCTTCTTGCAGCTCTGGGGTGGGACTGGGAGGGGAGTTCAAGGTGAAAAACTTTTCTAGAGCAGCTTGAGCTGAGCTCAGGAAGGGATGGCTGGAACTCAGAATTCCTGTCCTCCCCTTCCTTTGCCCCTGTCTCTGTGTTTATCTGCAGGTGTTTTGTTATTTCTCTGGTCATACAACTGGCCTGAATGTTTTCGTCCTCACAGAAGTTTGTTTGGAGGCAAAGTTCAGCAGAATTTTAGGAGGGAGTGGAAAGCATTCTGAAAACAGAGTGCTCTGAAGTGCAAGAAATTGAGTTAACACACCTAAGCTTGGCCTGGAAACGAGTTTATTATATACAGTAAACTGAAACAAAGTAGAAAATTATTCCATGGGGGGAAAAAAGCTACCAAATAAACTATTTGTCCACCTCTGACAGGTATGTACTTGAACATTATTACTTTTAATGTCCACCACGGGCCGTGGGGAGCAAAATCCAATGTTCCTGAGCTCTTCTGTCTCTGTGTGCAGCCTGATCCCCCTGTGTGCTGCCTGCAGCTTCCTGTAAATGCTGTGTGTTGTAAAGGGCTGTTTGGAGTGAAGGGGGAACAGAAAGTTAGCAGAGAACAGAGACACTGAGGGCACTTTGTTTCTGCACAAACAAAGTGTTTTAATGTGGACTTTACTGCAGGGACCTTTGTGCTGCCCCAGTGGCTGTGGGGACACTGGAAATTTATTGCAACATGTAAATGGAATTTCTATTCCATTGTTCTAAGCTCTGAGGGTTTAGGAAGTGCTCAGTAATGAAGGCTGACACATCCCCAAAGCTGCTTTTCTCCACGTAAAATCATAAAAATTGGAAAAGAGCTCCAAGGCCATCGAGGCCAGTCCCCACCTTGTCCCCAGCCCAGAGCTCTGAGAAACCTCCAGGAATTCCTTGGACACCTCCAGGGCTGGGGATTCCAAACCTCCCTGGGCAGTTCCAAGGCCAGACACCCTTTCCATGGGGAAATTCCTGCTGATGTCCCACCTGGCCCAGTCTGAGGCTGTTCCCTCTCCTCCTGTCCCTGTTCCCTGGGACTGGATCCCAAATCCCCCCAGCTGTCCCCTCCTGCGCCGAGTCAGGAATTCCCCCTGAGCCTCCTTTGCTCCAGGCTGAGCCCCTTTCCCAGCTCAGAGTAACAAAACCCATGACCCATTGTCCACTTTTTTGGGTGCAGCCCTGGGGGGCTTTGTCTGCCCTCAATGTCCCTGAAGGCCCTTCAATAAATAGAACAGCTTTTTTCTCCCTGAATTCTGTGTGGCCTCTGTTTTTAGGTAGCCCCAAAAGGCTCAGCCTCTCATGGCTCTCACATCATCATTCCACCATTGCACTTTGCAGCTGTTGCTCTAAATCCAGAATATTTCCCAAGAGTCTGTTTTTGATGAGCCTTGTCCTCACTCTCCCCTGGTAAATTATCAGGGATAAATCCCCTCTTTTTCCCAGCCACGGGGCTTGAGGCTCCCCCATTAACCATTTAATGACATTAAATCACAGCTTTTTCCTTCCTGGGAGCCCTCCAGTCCCATTTTCTTCCTGGGCCCTGCAGGGTGTGGCTGGGAATGGGAACAGGAGCAGGAAACAAACCCAGTCCTGGCTTTGCCCTGGGGAAATCGTGGTGAACTTGGGCAAGAAGTGATCTCCTCATTCCAGTGGGCCACAGGAAAGGTGGAAATTCTATTTTTCTGCACAGATTTAGGTAGGTGATTATAGAATGCTCCCATTTAGCCAGGAGTCACCAATTGCATCAGGTGTGTGTGAAGCACCATTACAGGGCAGCAGAACTGCCCCAGGGGGTGCTGCTGTCATTTCTTCTTTAAAAACACATTATTTCCCAGGTAATACAGGAATTTATCACTGTAATTAGAGTTGTAATCCGTCATCACCAGCAAATACTGAGAATTTTTAATTATAGGCAAGAAATACCTTGGGTGAATCTCTTCCAAAAGAATTAAATAATATAAAATATGATATATAAATCCCTTTTAGTTGCTTTCTGGGAGCTGAGGCAACATCTTTGTTTTACAGCAGGATTTTTTCCATGAGAAGGAATTCTTTGGGAATGCTCTGTCCAGACTGAGATGGTGTAAAATTTACAGAAGCAAGTTACTTGTTTGAAAGGTTCACACAATAAAGATATAAAATCCATCTGTGTGAGTGGATGCACGTCATGGAAACAATCAGGAAAACTTAAATAAAGTCCTAATCCTGGTCAGGACTGCGTGGAAACAGCTTTGCTGCTGTTCCCACTTTTGATGGGAACCATGCTCAGTGCAAGACAAATCCTGTAAAAATCCACAACTTCTCCAGAGATGGTGACCATGGTTTACCTGAAGTCCTGTTTGTGTCCTTAAATTTGGTCATTTTTTGGCCACTTTTGGATGCAAAGAAGGAGCTTTTTGCTTTTTATTTTTTTTTTCATGAATCCAATTTTTTTCTTTCTCCATTTGCCTTGTCATAATGATGAAGAAGACATGAGGGGAAGGATGAATTCTGGGAAAATGGAGGGAATGGAAAGAAAGAAAACTACAGGAAGCATCAAGAAACAGAAACAGAATAATTTATTATTGTTGTTGTTCTAATTATTATTAGTCTCTGTAACTATCAGCTTCGATGAGGAGACAAACCCAAAAGAAAGAGTGGCTGAAGACTTTATTTCAAGTTCAGAAGAAGAAACAGCCCAGGTCTGTTTGGTTTTTAAAGCAAACAAACCAAAGTGTTGGGAGTGGAAGGGAATAATGGGCTGTCAGCAATATCAACAAACAAGAAATGTGGTTTGCCACTGCTGCTTTGGGTCAAACAAAGAACATCTCCAAAACCTGCAGAACTGGAAGGCGTTTAATGCTCTAGCCTGGAAGTCTTGGTCCTGGGGAGGGGTTGCAATTAAAATCCTGTGTGTGAATGACTTTCCCTTGGTTTTGTGGGCTCTGTTTGGTGCAGGCTGCCATAAGTGAAGGGCCAGCCATGTGCACAGAGTTGTGGCTGTCCTGGATTCTTTTTTCCCCCAAAATTTGTTTGTGCAATAAGCTGGTGAATGAAAAACTGAGTGCAGGAAGTGTCTGGGTTGGAGCAGCAAGCAGGTATGGGAAAGCAAGTGAAATAAAAGTTCTGGCCTGGTGTCCAGAGGCAGCAGGGATTTCATCCTGGAAGTGACAGAAATTCACAGATTTCAGCCCATTTCCTCTGAGTTTATACAGAAATTCAACCCTGGAGGAAAGCTTTTGGAGAAATAATTTTAAAGATTTCCTGCTAATTCTCAGAAAAAGGGAAAACAGACAAAACCACAAAAGCATATGCAGGGATTGTGCACAGAGTTGTGGCTGCCCTGAATTCTTTTTTTCCCCCCAAATTTGTTCCTGCAATAAGTTGGTGATGAAAAAACTGAGTGCTGGAATTGTCTGGGTAGGAGCAGCAAGCAGGTGAAGGAAGATTGTGGCCTGGTGTCCAGAGGCAGCAGGGATTTCATCCTGGAAGTGACAGAAATTCACAGATTTTAGCCCATTTCATCTGAATTTGCACAGAAATTCAACCCTGGAGAAAAGCTTTTGGAGAAATAACTTTAGAGGCTTCCCTGCTCACAAAAAGGGAAAACAGATAAAAAGCACAAAAGCACATGTAGTGTGCATTCTCTTAGTTGAAAACCTGGCTGATACTTTGTACACAGAGAAGTGTCTTCTCAGTGATGCTTCATTAAAAAAAAAAAAAAAAGAAAAAAGAAAGAAGATGCAGAAGTGCCTTTTAAACACTCACTTTCCCCTCTGTTCCCGTTGTCTGTCATTTAGCGTGGATTCACTGGGAGTTTCACCTCTCACTGCCTCCTCAAAGAGCTGCCAGTGTGAGAGAGAGAGAGCAGTCCCTGCCAGTGGGGAAATTTATAGGGGTGACCAGAAAATGGAGGAAATTGAACTCCAGCTGCTGCCTTTGGGATCAGTGAGAGTCAGGAAAGGCCCCTGAGGGGCTGGGACATCAATAAAAGCTCATCCCTTGGCATTCAGGGAGCCTCCTCCTCTTGGTGTGTGTCAGGGATGGATCATCCTTGGGCTCACAGGCAGGGGCTGAACTCAGAAAACCCCTCTGAACTCCTCTGGGGTTGATTTTCATCTGATTTGGCTTCAGAATATATATAATAATAATGAAGGGGGAAGGGGATCTGCTTTGGCCATTTTCTGGTGCAATCCCTTACTGCAGATGAGAGAATTCAGATCTGATCTTGAAGTTGGGTTGGAGTCTAAACCAGAAGCACTTTGGATTCTGAACCACCAGAATACCCACAGGAAGATTGGTACTGGGATTATTTGTGCTTTATTACCTTGCATTTCTGGGCAGCCTTTGCCAGTGAGGGGATAACAAAGCTTTAAAGGGGTTGAATTGTAGGATTTAATTGGGGGATTTAATTGTAGGATTTAATTGTGGGGAGAAGTGCTTTGTTCAGGGGTGGAGGAGCCTTGGCAGGGTGACTTTGGGGAAAGCCTTCAGGACAACAAAGGAATTCCAGGAGAAGAGAAGGGATTTGGGCATCTGTAGAGAGGGGAGATGAGGAAAATCAACAGTCAAGAAAATATGCATTATTTGCTTTACACTTTGCTGCTGAGATGGGGAACTGGGAATGTTCCTCTTTCAGTGCTTTTGGCATCTCCAGCTCTAATTGCTAATTAAATTATCCCCAAAAAATCCCTGTGAAGGTCCACGAGGAAGCTTGAACAGGGTACGTCTGTCTAAGTGATCAGCTGAACATGCAAACAATATCCTCATCAACTTTTACAGACTCCCAGAGAAACTGTGTGGCAGAAAATGTCTCATTGGCAGGTCTACATCAGCCAGGCAGGGATTTTGTAGATAAAAAGATTAATTTTTTGGTGCTTGTGCTGATTGCAGTCACTTAGAACAGAATCCTGAATTTATGGAGAAGTTGCAAAGGATGGGTTTGGTTTAATACTTGACAAGTTAGAGCCTCATACTCAGGTTGTTAGAGGAAATCAGAACTTCCTAAATCCACGCAGAAGCACTGCAGGTGGGGAGAAAAATTCTCTTTTTCACCATGGCCTGCCTTTTTCAAAGCAGAGTCATGCATTAAATACATCTGTACACACACAAGAATTTAAAGCATGGCTCTGAGGTGAAAATGTGTTAAATATAAATGTCTGAGGACGAAGAAGGGGCTTTAAAAATCCTTCAGGATGTGGATGAGGAATTACATCCTTGTTTCTTGTTGGTGGGAAGTTAAGGGGAATGAATTAACAAAACCATGAATACATGGATACATTTTCACCTTGCTGGGTTTGCTTCCCAATCTTTGCCTCCTAACCTGCTGCAGGATGGGCATTTTTCTGGGATTAATTAAGTTCATCACCTCCAAAACTCCTTCCAGTATGTGCAATAATGAGTGCAAGTTCTGCTGCTGTGATTTTTTTTTTGCATGGACAGTTCATCTGGGAGTGTTTACACTTAAAAGCAATATTTTCATGTGATACTCAGCAGGAATAATAATGGAAGCATGTAAATGTGGAAAATCACTCAGAACTAGAGTTAATTGCTAAAAGTGAAGAATTTTTGTTCCCTTCTGGCTTTTCCTAGGAAACATTCTGGGGAAAAATAGAAATGAGATCATGACCTTTGCTTAATGTACCAACTTACCTTCTTTTTTTGTTTGACTGTTTTCCTGTGCTCCTGGTTACTGGCAATGAACCTCTGTTGTTCTCAGGAAGCATCAGCACATTTCTGAAGGAATTTCTTGAAGTGCTGAAAAAAAAAAATCCTTCTTCAGCTGGTTTAAATACCCTGCATTATTTCAAATGATAGCGAGACACTGTGAGATAATAATTTCAGAGTTAATTCCAACAGCTCTGTGAGGAGAACTTTCCCAGACTTCAAGAGACAACTCAGAAATTGATAAGGAATTGTTTTGAAAGCTCTGCTGGCTTTAGAATTGTTCTGTGGGATTTTTTTAGTGGAAAAGGAGTGTGGATGGACAGTGGTGGTGGATGGGCAGAGGTGGTGGATGGAGAGGATGAAGATCCAGCCCAGAGATGGAAGATTTGATGTGTGCAGACACCAGGGCTGGGAATTCTCAATTGCTTCACCTCTTGCTGCCCTGACAAGTGAATTCCTGCTGAAAACTCCTCCCAGACTCTAAAAAAGCACAAGAAAATAATCCCAGAGCCTGCCAGTCCTTGCATGCAAGTTCCTGTAGGTGAAAGTTATAAGAAAATCTGAAATTTCTGCCAATTTTAAGAAAATCTGAAATTTCCTGAGACCTGGAGCCTTTCCCTCCCACCTGTTGTTAGCTCTGCTCTTTGTCGTGGGTGGAGTGAGGAAGTTCTGCCCCTCAACAGACAAATTCCGCTGCTGCCCCCTCACCAAACAGCTCTTTTCTTCTCTCTTTGGGTTTCTGAGATGCACAAACACTTTTATTTTTCTCCTCTGGACTCTCCAACTGACTCAAATCTTTTCCAGTGGAAATATAATACAATAGAATACAAATATATACACATATATATATACAATATAATACAAATACAGGCTCCTGCCACCTGCAGAAAATCAGGGCCATGTGAATTGGCTTGCTCTGCCCTCTCATTTAACCTTTACTTTTTGCCATGAGTTTGGTTTGTTGGAGCAGAAAAAGACATTTTCTGTATTCATTTTATACATAATTGTAATAATTGTGAGAATACAGGGAACTGGGCGGGGTGTTGGGTTTTTTTTCCTTCTCTTTTGATTTGTCTGGATTTTTATTAAACTCCAAATGCTCTGTCCAGCTCTGTAATATCCCTCCCATGAAAGAAGAACAAGCAGAAGATTTGATTCTTCCGTCTACTTCAGAAAAGAACCAAATTTTCCTTTAATATCCAGAAACTATTACCATTTAAAATCCCATTTCCCAGCCCCAAACCCCATGTTTCAAACCCTGAAGTGTTGTTTGCACGTTGACAATCATCCTGCCACCTAAACTCCCCGTGCTCCTCCTAATAATTCTGCCATAAACATTTCCCTGAATGTTTATTCCAGAACCTTTCAGCTTCCTCCTGGTGTGCCAGAGGCCAAACTCCTCCTGGTTTCTTCCTGACCCTCCTGATTGACCTCTGGCTTTTGCACAAAGGCCAGGCAGAGCATTCATCATCCAAAATGTGATTCATTAAGGGTAATACGATATTAAATCACCCTGACAAAGGAGCCATTTCCTTTTCCTTCCTGCAGGCTGCAAAAAGCTCTTTCTGCTTTGGGTTTCTCTCTGAATTGCCCGGGAGTTTTCTGTAGTTTGGCACCCACAGCTCTGCTGGAGGATGGGAACTCCCAGCCTCGAGTTCCCAGGGGGAATGGGAAAGGTAAATATTGCACATTTTTAATAATAATATAATAATATATATTAAAATATAATATAATATAATGTATAAATACATTATAGTAAAATATATTTATAATATAGACATTGGTTAATATGAATATATTAATATATACATCAATATTATTGTAAAAATATAATAAATATAACATAATATGATACAATGTAACATAACAATGTAATATGATATAATATAATATAATTAATGTAATATTATATAAAAATGTAATATACTAGAAATAATATATTTATATTTATATAATAATGAAGGGTGAAAAGGGATCTTCTTGGGCCATTTTCTGGTCCAATCCCTTATTCCAGATGGAAAATGGATAGTAATTTTCTCCATGCTGCAGAGCTGAGAAAATAAATCGCTTTTTCTTCTGAGGGGCATAAATCTCTCAGCAATAAATATTGTAGAAAAGGTGATAAATATTGCTGAAATTATTATGTTTGCGGGATGAAGTTGCAACTTTTAAATTCTTTGACCTGAGTGAAATAAACAGAAATGATTAAACTTCTGCTGAGGAGCATTGGAGGACACATGACTGGGGTAGGATTCAGAATAAACTACGTTTGTTTTCTTAATTTCAGGTGTTCCTGATTTCATTAGAATGAGCAATTTCCACTTGATTCCCTGGATTTTTGTGTTTATGGGGCTGCTGTGTGTTTTCTGAGCTCAAAACGAAAGAGCAGCCTCTACTGGCAAAACCCCCAGCTGAAAATAACAACAACAAAAAAATCAATAAAATCCCAGAAAAATGAATTTTTAACCTGCCTGTACCAGCTTGTGGGGCTGAAATGTGAATAAACCAAATAAAATGTGCGATTCTCTGTGTGATTTGATGGGCTTTTAGGCCACTTGATGGGCTGGGTTAAAGCTGCCCTGCAGCTTCCCGAATTTCTGAGCAGACTTTCCCAAAGCTGCACCCATCCCCTGCTCATCCTGCTCCCTGCTCAGCATCACAGGAACTTCAGGAGACTTGTAGAGGTCTCAAGATTTTGAGGCTGCAGTGAAAGAAATTGAGATTTTTTTTTAGCAGCACTCAATAAAGTGCAGTTCAAGTATTTATTCCTTCCTCCCTTTGCCCTCTCTCAGAGGCAAGTTGTATTCTGCTTTTTTTTTTTTTTTTTCTTTTTTTGTGTGTGGCTGTGTTAAATCTTTTGCTCACTCAAGGTTCTGAACCCTGTGAGAGGTTTTGAAGCACAGGATCCACCTGTGCCAGCACTGGGGGGAGGAAAAACTTTTCATTTTCATCTGTAAACTCACTTTCCACTGTGTTTGGATGTGTATTTTTAATCTTGTTATTTGGAATAAATCTTCATGTATTTAGATAAACTGCTGGTTCCATGCTGTGGCTGAAGACTGCTGAATATTCAGGATTTTTTTAAAAAAATCAAAATAATACCTTAATCTACTGGTATTCCACCAGAATAAGCACCTTCATTGCAAACTGCATGCACATAAAAGGGAAGCCATTTGTAACTTAACAATAAAGAGTATTTGATCTAATACATAATGGTAGTACATTTCTTGTTAAAACTGCAGGCTTTTACCAAAATGACATGAAACAAATGAATTTACCAAATGAAACCAAATTCCAAACAGGTGAAATTCCAATTCAGTTTGTGACAACTCTTTTTTTTTTCTTTTTTGTGTGTGTGTGCATGTGAAATAAAATGACCAGGCAAAAATCCCACTGTGCTAATGTACAATTTCTCCTAAAAATAAAAACAAATCACCAAAAATCTGCTTCAACTGACCATTTCCCATCCTTTCTCTTGGCTAAAATATTCCTTCTCAGGAAAGCCAACCACCACTTCCTTTTAGCAGCAAAATGGCCCAGGAAATTTATTGTGACATGGAAAGAATCTAATTCTTGTCCTACTTAAAAAAAATCAGTGTCTGCAGCTGCTCAGATGGGAATTTGGAATGTGGGAATTTTTATATTAATTATATAATTTAATATTATTATTCTTATCATGTTATACAAGTATATAAAGATATCATTATATATAATAAAATATACTAAATAATATAATATAATATAATATAATATAATATATAATATATAGTGTACTGTTAATATAAAATAAAAATTAATAATATTAATACTATATTTATATTATATTATATTATATTATATTATATTATATTATATTAGTATTATATTACTATTATATTATATTTATAGTATATTGTATTATAGTATAGAATAGTATAATATGATATTAATTATAATTATTATATAAATTATATAGGACTAATGGATAACTTTATTGGGCTGAAAAATGGATTTTGCTGCTACAAAAATTATGCTCTGTAAAAATCCAAGCCAAAATGAGAGTTTCTGTAGCCCTGGTTTGTGCCTGGGGTGTTTTGCTTTTCTAAAATTCTGTTCCCAGGGAATTTTCTGTAAACAAGAGAAATGTTTTTGTAACTGTAACTTTGTTATTCATTCCTTTCCCCAGGAGGGACTTCTCCTTGCTGTCCCTCTGCTCTGACCAATGGGAGTGAAGAGGTTTGTCTTTGTGTCACCAATCCAGTTGGTCTGTGTGAAATGGGATAAAAGGGAGACACATCCCTGTTGCTCTGACCTTTTCCACCTTCTAATGTTTGTATTTTTGTATTGGAGTTTTTTACGGACTTTCAAGTGACATTATGGCAACTGTCTGTCTTGTTTTGGAAACTGTTCTTGATGTTTTCACATTCCTCTCTAGAGGAGGGACCATTAATGGACCTCTAGTTTGACCAGTGGGGTTGGAAAGGTGGCAATCTTCATTCTCCAATCCCAGGTCATTGTCCAGGCTCTACATAAACCCAAGGAAACATAAACCGCCTCTCTTTTTGCTCTGACAAACTGAGTGTGTGAGTGTCCTTTAGCGATACATCCCAAAAATAAAAGAGTCATTTTCAGCTCTTGGGTTTTTGGTTTTTTTCTGCCCAAAATTCCAAGGATGGTGGTTCGAGTGGGTCTTTTTCTGTCTCTGTGCTATCTCTGGGTTCTCTCTGTGACCTCTGAAGGTTTTAAGTCTGGCTCTGTGCTCGGTGTGAGAATTATGTGGAGTCTCAAGGTCTTGGTTTTCTTGGTTTCTCACGTTGTTTATTATTTCTTATTTTACACATTTCTGTGTCCAGCCAAGGTGTTCACAGCAGCTCGGACACGATGGGACTCCCCCTACGTACTTATTATTTACCATACCAATGCCTAGGAACTATACAAGAAGGGTCATTTCTACTTTGACCCAATCCACTGAAACTACTTTGTGCCCACATCACTGCAGAAGGTGGAGGCCAAGGGAGAAAAGGAGAAGGGCTCAGGGTTCCACCCTAATTCTTCCATCTTGTCCCCTTGCACCTACATTCTAAAAATCCCCAAACTACAAAACTTTCTACACGTTGATAACTACACTACTGTCTGTTACACATTTGTGACTTGGAATTCCTCCCTCTGTTGGATGGTTTTTCACATGGACCAAAATCAAAGCCTGTGTCTTCCTGGGCTCTGTGCCAGGCAAACCCCCCTGCACAGACCCCAGACCCTCTTTCTTGAGTCCCAGGCCTCTCTACCAAGGTCTGTGACTTTCCAGGATGCACAGAGGGATGCCCTGGAGTCCAACATTCAGCCTTCTGAAGTCAGAGTCTGGGTCGTTGTGGTGTACAATGTCACATTTTGACGCCCTTCCAGGCAAACTGGGAGCCCAGAAGGTGTCTGGGAATGTTCCTGAGCACCACACAGTGATCGGGGCCCTGCTGGGGGAGAGGAAATGCAAATTCCCTCCCTGTGATCTTCTCTTAACAATGAGCATAATTAGAGGATTCTGCTAAAAGGTTAACAGCTTGCAGAACTTCTGGGAATTTTAAAGTCTATGGATTTTTTATTTTTTCCCCCAATGGTTTGTAATTAGAAGTCTCATCTTCTGAATTTTTTTCCCCCCCTGAAAATATCCCACCAGGATATTGTGATAAGGAGAATGGATATCCTTGCTTAACCTTTTTTCCCCTATTTTTTTTTAAGAGTTATTTAATTTACAGCAGTCCTTTAATTAATGGCTGGTTAAATGTTCTGAGAGGAGATTTTCTGTAGGGGAAAAAGCTGAGCCAGGTTTGATTATGACCACAGGAAACTGCAGGGTGGGCTGGGGAGTGGTTGGATCCTGGATGCTGATGGAATCTGATAGAATTTGATGGAATCTGATGGAATTTGATGCAGCAGAAAGAAGAATGATGAGTTCAGTTCATATCTGCAGCCCGGAGTGGGAGCTGAGACAGACTCTGAGCTGCCTCAAGTGCCAGGGAAGGAGCAGAAAAGTCTCAGCGTCTCAGCTGAGGTTAAACATCAAGGAAAATCTAAAAAAAAAAAAAAAAAAAAAAAAGCTTTTCAGCTCTCAGCATTTGCTCTGGTGAGCTCGTAGAGAGGAGCTTTATACCCACATAATCCTTCTGCTGTCTGAGGTGAAATGAGAACTGAGTGTGGCAGCAGGAAATAAAATTACCAGCTTAATTTGTGTCATTTTGAGGCCAGGTGGCACTGGGAAAAGAGACAGGATTTGTTAACTGGCACTGTTCTTCCTGCCACTGGATGGCAATCTTTGACTGAAAAATTAAATGTTTGTGAGGAAATTAAACTGATTCCCTCTTTTTGTCTTCCTTTGGGTCTGTGGCTTTCTGAAATACCTGGAGAGGAGGAAAACACAACATTGCATTAAACCAGCTAAATTCCTTTGCTCTGTTTGTGTTTATTATCCCAAAACTGCTCAGAAACCTCTTGGGCTCTGAACTTCAGCATTGAAGAAAGCGTTGGATGCAGAAAAGTCACATTTTATACATAAATGTTGGTTGCAGGCAGCTGTCAGTGAGCTCAGCCCTGTGGAAAACACGAAATCAGTGCCCCCTTTGCCACCCTTGCCTCTTGCTATGAAAAAAGCAGCTCGATAATTAGTTTGAATTATTAATTTTAATTAATTTTGCCTCCATGAATATTCAATGCTTCCAATTGCACAGGTGCTTTAAATGCTGGAACACTCTGGTGTGTCAGGTGAGGTTATGAGTGGTGTTTGTCAGACAGGATTAATTTGAGGGAAACAAATGTGGGTTAATGGAGCTGTTTATTCCTCCTTAAATGGTGAATGTTTAATTTATGGTGGAGCTCAGAGCGAGTTTAATTGGGTGGGTCAAAGGGAGTGTTTAATTTAGCACTTAAAACATCTTCAACAGGGAATCATCCAAGAGTTGGGTCAAAAAGATCCAGAGGTCTCCTCTTTTGAAAGGCTTCTTCCACGAATTTCTTGGAGGTGTTTTTTATTTTTTTCTTTTTTTTTAAATTGTTTTTGCTTTTCAAACCTGAATCTCTTAAGAGAAGTTCCACAGCTCTATCACATTTTGTGCAAACACTTGATTTCTTGCAAGTTTTGGCTTTAATTTTGTTGTATTAAAAGCATGTCAGACCCTTAGAAAAACCTCGTCCTTTGTAGCTCTGGTCTGCCATCAGCCAGAATTTATGTGGATTATTCGGCTTTGGGCCAAGCCAGCAGTTGCTTGGGGACTCATTTTGTTTGATTTATTTGCAAATGGCCAAGGAGGAAGGAAAAAGTGGATTGCAGTGGAGACAGAAAGGAATTCTGTGATTGTGTCTGGACCAGGGCTTGTTGTATCATTATCCTGAATCATTGCTGTCTAATTAATTTAAGGTTAATCTTATCTTAGCCAAGCACAAAATTCCTTTCTCTTTTGAAATAAACCCTCCAACAGGTTTAGGATCTATGCTGCGAGTGTAAAAGCATTGGAAAATGTGTTTTTTTAAGATTTAGAACTCCTCTTTTAACCCCAGAGAAGCTCAGACCATGTAGTTTTAAAGGCAGGTTCACCCCTCCACACATCCCTGAAGACAGTTTTCCATAGCAAGGCCCTTGCCTGGAATTGGGGGGGGGAAAGGTTTGAGGTGCAATTTCCTGTGGAATTTGGACTCCAGTAAAACCTTCCCAGCCTGACTCCCTTGGAGGGAAATGTATTATTTTGTCTACACATTAAAAATTTACCCTCTTCTCACAGGGGATAATATTTGATGAACTCAAGGCTCCTTTAGAACTCTCCCTTTATGCCAGTTTTTTTTTTTTTTTTTTTTTTTTTTTTTTTTTTTTTTTTTTTTTTTTTTTTTTTTTTTTTTTTTTCCCCTTCCTTGCAAGAATCTGCTCAAATGTAGAAGTGTCAGGGTGGTTTTGGACAGATAAATTATCTTTAAACTCCATTGGGGCTGTGCATGATCCACTGTAAATTCTCTGCTTCCATTTTCCTCTCCAGCTGTTGTACAGCCCCTGGGACACGGAGCGGGGAACTGGGAAAAAAGTGAGGGCAAGTGTTAAAATTTAGATTTGCTCTCAGCTATGACACCGTGGAAACATTTGTGTTTGAAATCAGAGGTGTTGGGAACACCACCAGGACACAAACAGCTGGTGTGGCATGAAGGATAATGACCCTGAACTTGTGGTTTGTGTTTTATTTAAGAAGTACTGAAGTGATTGACAGATGTTATTCTCAGAAACTTTCTGATATTGATCCACCTACACCTGGACTTTTTTCAGCTCAAAGGCACTTGGTAAAACATCACAGATTTATGGGGGTCTCCTTGGTTATTTGGTGGGAGATCAGCTCCCTTTACATTTCCATTTAAAGCTCCCTTGGGTTCACAGTGCAAAGACAAACCTCTGAAGGGCTTTCAATAGGATGCTCCAGGATTCCTGTAATTGTAGAGCAAGGAAGGGAAGATTCTTCTGCAGTTCCAGATGGTGTCTAATGGAGATAAGGGGAATGTTACCCTTTAGATTCACTCTGATGTGCTGCTTTTTGTCCAGATCAAAGTGTTCTCAGGGTTTTATTCTGTTTAGATGCTGTGAAATGTCATTTTTAAGGTCAGGTTGTCTTGGGTCCCCTCCTTGAGGTACAGGCAGCACAAAGACTTTTTTTTTCTTTGCTTTTTGCCTCTGTATCTCAGCTCCAGCTGCATTTTGGATTTGGGATGCTCAAAGTGTTGGAAGGGAGCATTAACAGATATATTTGATGTGGACAAATAGAAGAAGGATCAAACAACTGAACTGCTGCTTGTGATAATTCCATTTTTCCATTCACATCTATTTATTCTGTGATGATTTTGACAGGTTTTTCTGCCAGCTGCATGTTTCCCCAGAGGATTTGGGAGTATTTGCCTTCCTGTCCTGGGCTTTCCAGTGTCCTGATGCTGTTTTTGGGGTGATGAAGGCACCAGGCTCACTCTGAAGCTCTGGCCAGTCCATCCCATGCTCAGATTTCCTGCTCCAGATTCATGGAACAAGTGTAGGTCACTTCCCCAAAGCTTTTCTTCAAGCCATTTGTCATTAAAAACCCTGCAAGTGTTCCATGGTTTTGGTCAAACTTCCACTTCCCACCTTGGAGTAATTAAAAAGATTTGGTGATTAAGGGGAAAATTGATGCTTCTCTTTGGTTTTGGGGTTTGGTGGCTTTTTTGTTTGTTTGTTTTTTGTTTGTTTGTTTGTTTGTTTTGTTTGGTTGGTTTTGGTTTTGGTTTGTTTTGGTTGGTTGGTGGATTTTTATTCCTAAGGGGCAGAATTTACTTGTCTGAACGCTGTTCCCAAAGAGAGAGAGAAAAAAATCTGAAATATTTTTGAATATTTTCAAAAATATATTAATTATATATTGAAAAATCTTTCCTAAGAAAAAGCTCAATTTGCTGAATTTTGGACAAACAGACTGAAAAAAACATTCCTGAGCAACAGCTTGAGCCCTTAGAATGGCACCAGTGAACTGGGACATTCCTGCAGGTGTTGTCACTCGCCAGGATTTCCATCCCAGCTGTATCCTGAGGATTTACTGATGTTAAAAATCATCTGAAGCTGATGATGTGTAAAGAGCAAAGGGAGGCTCTGTGAGTGTGCACAGGGAAAAACCTGAAGGGAGGATTCTGAGAGGACCTGAACTCCCCATGACCTGCTGCCTGTTGGGCACCAGCTTGGCTGAGCTCTTCTTGATTGGTGGTGTAGGAACAAAATTTTAATTATTTTATATGTAAAATAAGAAATCTTGACTAATATTTTTAATCCTGGTGTGAATGTAACAATATATTGCAAAAATATTCAGTGTTAAATACTTAATAAAAGTCTTCAGAAGGTGAAACTACAGCACTGTAAAATTTTTGCCACCCTCAAAATAAATTCTATACCTGTAAAAGTGGTTGTAAGTTATCCCATTATGGTAGTTCACAGTTAAATGTCACTGGTTGTGTTGTTCAAACCACACCAAGTGGTTATTTTATATATATATATATTTATATATATATACATATAATAATAACAACCCTCAAAATAAATTCTTTACCTATAAAAGTGATTGTAACATCCCATTTTGGTTGTTCACCATCAAATGTCACTGGCTGTGTTGCTCAAACCACACCAAGTGTTTATTATAGATATATATAAATACATATAATAATAACAACCCTAAAAATAAATTCTTTACCTATAAAAGTGATTGTAACATCCCATTTTGGTTGTTCACCATCAAATGTCACTGGCTGTGCTGTTCAAACCACACCAAGTGTTTATTTCTGATATAAATATGTATAATAATAACCCTCAAAATGAATTCTTTACCTGTAAAAGTGGTTTTAACTTATCCCATTTTGGTTGTTCACAGTCAAATGTCACTGGTTGTGTTGTTCAAGCCACACTGAGTGTTTATTTCTGATATAAATATGTATAATAATAACAACCCTCAAAACACCTATAAAGCGATTGTAACTTATCCCATTTTGGTTGTTCATGATGAAATGTCACTGGCTGTGTTGTTCAAACCACACCAAGTGTTTATTATAGATATATAAAAATATATATAAAAATACATATAAATACATATAATAATAACAACCCTCAAAATAAATTCTTTACTTGTAAAAGTGGTTGTAATTTATCCCATTTTGGTTCTTCACAGTCAAATTTCACTGGCTGTGCTGTTCAAACCACACCAAGTGTTTATTTCTGATATAAATTTATATAATAATAACAACCCTCAAAATACCTATAAAAGTGGTTGTATCTTATCCCGTTTTGGTTGTTCACCATCAAATGTCACTGGTTGTGTTCAAGCTGCACTGAGTGTTTATTTCTGATATAAATATATATAATATTCTGTTATTCCTACATGGAGGTGGGAGAGATCTCTTGGGAAGAGCTGGATGGAGTAAATCCTCCCCCAGAGCAGGGCAGGCTGTGTGTGGTGAGGAGGCTGCCACAGAGGGGTGCAGCAGGGGAATTTTTCTCTCCATCACTGTCATCTCTGGGTGTGTGGCAGCTGCAGGAACAGCTGTAGCCCAGGTCCATTGTCCTTGTGACCACTCCGTGCCTATTCATGGCACTCTCAGGGCTTGGAAGCTGCCTGGTAGAGGAATAAAAAATCTGAATATTCTAAATGCCACTGGCTCATTAGGCAGCGCTTCCCACAATGATATCTAATTTCTGAGAGTTCACTTGGCAGAAGAAAAGGCGTTTGCAATGGGACAAGTGTTCCACGGCTTTACAAATGCGAGCAGCGTTTTCCCAGCCAGCACAAAGGGGGAGGAAAGCTCTCCACAGATGGGTTTAATTGCTCCTTCTCCTCCCTGGGCTTGGTTCCTTCCCAATTCCTGAGGGATTCATGGCAAGGAAAATAATTCCTGGCGTGGAGATCCAGGTGCAGGTGATTCCACAGGAAGATGGGGAAGGTGGAGGATGTTCTGTGCTGTGTCTGATCTCACAGACAACATGAAATGAGATCTCGGTTGTATTTGTCACCCTGCACTCCTGGAATTTTGGGGATTTAAGCTCCACCTTCCTGCTGGTTGAATTTTTCTGTTTGCTGATTCCTTAAGGGTTTTTGTGCCTTGAGGAATTCGAAGTTTTCAGAATTTTTCCAGAAGATTTCTGAAGTTTTCAGACAAAGAGGTGGACTTCTCCAAGGCACAGGGAATCCAGGCTAGAGGCTGTGTTGCAGAGGGGATTTTTATTCAATTAAAGGAGGAAAAGAAGGTGTTGGAGACCTTTGAAAAAAAAGAATTTTGAAGAGGAAGAAAGAATGATTTTACCTCTTGTTCCAATTGAAGTTTCACAATCTCAGGAGGCTGAGCCCTGCTTTGCCTCCTTGCTCTTGCTCCAGTGAACTGAAGATATTTAATGTATTTCAGCTTTTTTTTTTTTTTTTTCTTTCTTCAGGTTAAGCACCTGCTAAACTTTCTGCAGGGTTTTATTTTGGTCCTGCATGTCAAACAAAACTCTGTAGGCACTCCTCCCTTGCCCAAGTCCATCATTTTGGTGCAGTATTTTGGCTGCAGAGTTTGATGAGTGTATTTTGCTTGGCAGTTGTAGGAGCCATATGGAGCCCTGCTGAAAGCTGAGACAGGCTCGAGACTTGGAGAGAGATTGGAAAAAAAAAATTAAAATCTGACAGCTGCTATTTCTGCTTAGAAATTGGAGGGAGTTTTTTACATGGCACTGAACCTCAAATCTGCATGGCAGTAGTGAAGGATTCATTGAAATGGAATATATTGAAATTAATATTTAAATGTATGGCAGGGCACTGCATTTCCAGTTCCTCTGGTCAAAGGTTGTTTCAGTTCTTTCTGTGGCTCTCACTCCATTTATTATAACTTCATTTATTATAACTTCATGACAACCTTCAGTATTTTTACTCAATTTACTCCAAGCAATGACAGAATTAGTATTTGATTTATATAATTTATATAATTGTACAGTGTGGAGAGTGTTGGTTAACAGTGCTTTTCACTTATTTATAGTAAATTTATTTCCTCTTCCTCTTCCTTTTTTTTTTTTTTTTTTTTTTTTTTTTTTTTTTTTTTTTTTTTTTTTACTTTTTTCTTTTTAAAGTGTTTCTGGCTCAGAAAAAAAAAATATAAAAAGAGAAGCTGCTGAATCTCAGGGACTCTTTATTAACAGTATCTCCTTTATGTTTATCTGTTCCACCCCTCTCTTCTCTGGAAATAAAGTTTTTCTGTTCCACAAGGTCCAGCCTGAGCTGAGAGCAAACCTCTGATGGTGTTTTAAGCATTAAAGAAATTTTAAAAAGGAGCTGTTTGGATTTGAGGGACAGCAAAAGAAAGTGGTGATGCTGTGGGATTTCCTGCCACTGGTTGTTGGTATCTCCTGCCCCCTCATTTTCTTTGGATCATCCTGAAAATTTGGCAGATGTGAGTGGTATATGTGAATAATGTATATAACCAAAATAAGCTGAGAGAATTATGGTTGTACAGTATTTGCAGCTACTGAAAGACACTAAAACCCCATTTTTATTTGGGTAAACTCACCCACATTTGTAGGATTTCACACCTCCCACCAGCAGGATTCCTTCTGCTGCATGTTGGTGCCGCTATTTTACACACAGATCAAAACAACAATTGCTACATGTGCTCTAATGTTATGGATATTAAAATGCAGCAGAATATTTTTGGTCTGCTCCAGTGATCTAGTGAGTGGAATAATTACAGAGGATTCAGAGTTATGGGTTAGGATTTAACCTTCCGAATTTAGTCTTTCATTTGGAGGAGATAAATGAAATATTGGACTGGTGACAGTGAGGAAGAAACTCTAGCAAGGCTCTAATATCTCCTGAAAATAAATACAAATGTGTGTTATATCCAATAGGAGTGTCTGTGATCCGGCTCAGCTGAGAGGCAAAGGTGAGCACAGGTGAGCATCAAAATAAATGGAGAGAATTGTGGTTGTATACTACTTGCAGCTACTGAAAGACACTAAAACCCCATTTTTATTTGGGTAAACTCACCCACATTTGTAGGATTTCACACCTCCCACCAGCAGGATTCCTTCTGCTGCATGTTGGTGCTGTTGTTTTACACACAGATCAAAACAACAATTGCTACATGTGCTCTAATGTTATGGATATTAAAATGCAGTGGAATTTTTTGGTCTTCTCCAGTGATCTAGTGAGTGGAATAATTACAGAGGATTCAGAGTTATGGGTTAGGATTTAACCTTCCGAATTTAGTCTTTCATTTGGAGGAGATAAATGAAATATTGGACTGGTGACAGTGAGGAAGCAACTCTAGCAAGGCTCTAATATCTTCTGAAAATAAAAATGTGTGTTATATCCAATAGAAATGGAATGTCTGTGATCCAGCTCAGCTGAGAGCCAAAGGTGAACACAGGAATGGTTGATTTTGCCACTTCAGAGGGTGATTATTCCTCTGAGGAAAGGGATATGGGACAGGGATAGATCAGATATTAGGAAAAAATCTTGAAGGAGCTCATTGAGAGGAACTGCTTTTAACAGATGTTTGTGGTTTTCATGTTTGGACATAACTGGAGCTTACAAAAGAGTGAAGTGTGAGTGTTACCTGTGAAACAGCTGTGTAAGGGAGGGAATAAATGGGAATATTCATATTCACATGCCAGGGAACAATCCCGCTGATGGAAGAATGTCTGTGCTGTGTGCATTCACATATAAAAATGGGCTTTGATTTTAAATGACACTCAACATGGCTGGGCTGGAGGGAGCTGCTTCCTATTTTTCTCTCTGTTGGAATGCTTGTTTTCCCATTTATAGACAAAAGGAATGATGCTCCAGCTCTCTTGTGGACAGCTTGAACATGACACCTGGAGCACTTAAGAGATAAATCCCCCTTACTTACTTTGTGCCATAAATTTATTTCTTCTGCTCCCTGGAGTTCTCTTCCTCCCGTCTTCATTCTCATCACTAAAAGCTCACCTTCTTTATTTTATTTTATTTTATTTTATTTTATTTTATTTTATTTTATTTTATTTTTTTAATGGAAAACATGGAATATATTCCAAATTTGCACTGTATGATAACATGAAGTTTTCTCTTCTTTTCCCATTTCACTGTAATTTGTGTAACTGTTCTTCTTCCCATTCTATATTTTAAAAACGAGCACTTTGAGAAGCACCTTGATGGATTTGCCAGCCCCTCCCCATGTACAGCTGCCAGTATCGACCAGAACATTTAAATTATGTAATTTTGGCACATTCCAAAGACTCTCTAGATCCCTGACCTGGAATTTTTTGTGTTTCCTGAAACCAGGATGGCCAAGGAAAGCATCATCCTTCAGCTCCAGAGTCAGGATGGAAAGTTCACCTTGTCTTGTTCTGAATCCTTCCTGCTAAAACCCCTGCTCTGAGTGTGAGTGTGCAGTAAAAAATTACCTTTATTAAGAAAAGTATAATGACAAATGAATGGGTTTTCCCCATTAAACCAGACTTTTCCCATCCCAAGGAGCTGAACCATCCCATTGTGGTCCATGGTGTTTTCTGAAAGTGGATTTTAGTCCAACTCTCACCTAATTTCAGTTTAATTTCACCCTGATCTTGAGGATAATAAAGATGATACATGTTAATTATGCACATTAGAAAGCAACGTGTCTTACTTTAATTAGTTAAGTGATCAGAGGCAGAAATATAAAAATATAGAGTCTATATTTACCGAGCTGCTTTACTTAGAAAAAAAGCCTGAAAAACCCCCACAAGCTGATGCTGAAAGACACCCAACACAAATTAATTTATATCCACAAGATAATTTTACTTGTAAATCCACTGCTAGTGCTTAATTTTTCAGATTTATTTCCTGGCTACTTATTTCTCCTTGATTAAAATATCTCCTGATTAATGCTGAACTGGAAGGCTTTGACTGTTCAAGAACTGACATCGCAATGAGTTTTTCGACTTGCAAAATGGCCTGGAGGAGAATCTGCTCCTTCAGATTTGTGTTTGTCCCCCCCCCATGGTAGCCTGATTAGAATATCCAAACACATCTTCCCTCATGCACAAACTCTCCTGCTCACTTGGAAAAAAAATAAGTAAAAATGAGAATGATTATTCATCAAGGTGCACAAAATAGAAATATTTATGTGTCATGCCAGAGCAGGGGGAATGTGTGTTCTGCTTCCCCCACTGAAGAATTCTGTGGCTCTGGCCCTGCCAAAATCCATTTTGTCCCTCATTTTCCAAGCTCAGCTCTGCCTGGTGAGGCAGACAGGATCACCTGGAGTGCATCAGCTTGGGGCATGCCAGGGAATTAAACACCCCAAAGCCTCTGGATTTCAGAGTTTACTGGCATAGGAAATGCTGATCAGTGGGGAATTCATTTACAGTGGTGTCAAGGAGACAATATTACGGCTCTTTATGAAAGAAATGTGTAAGTAAATAAAGAGAAACTTGATCCAGAATGTGAATTAGGGATCAATTATACAATTTATTGGGTGCCACACAGATTTAACTTGGTGGATTTAATCTCTGCTGCTCTGGGTGTCAGGCAGGTCCTAAACAGTGAATAAATGAACAAATGATTTATTTACCAGAAGATGTTTGGGAATGTTTCTCTTGGCAATCCTGCTGTGTCGTAAACCAATATGTTCAAATGTCTGCAGCCCCTTCCTGTTCTGGGGAAAGGTTTTTAATTCCTCTTCCCTGGTTCTCTCTTTAAGAAGAGTCATTAGGCTCTATCACAACAAGATTATGAAGACAGAGGAGATTTACAACATTTCCAATTATTGAACTTTACTAGAGAATAAAGCAGCAGGAAACAATTTCCTAATAACTGAATTTCAACAGTTCTGCATTAAAGCTTAGTGAGGTGATCCTTTACCTGAAACCACTCAGTTTTGCTTTAGATCAGAGAAATCCTGAATTGAAACAGGAATCCCACCAGCAGTTCCTGCCTTCCCTGATCTTTTTTAGGAGGCTTTGGTTTAGGGATTATTTGGGGAAAGTCATTATTTTTGGGTAAAAGGACATAAATTTATGGAATTATTGGAACTCTGATAGAAAACATCACCTGAGAATCTGCCCCTTTGTATTCAAGTATCACAGGGATGTTTAAATCTGTTTGTCTGAAAGAAAGGCTCTTGCCCTTCTTAAGGAAAATTCACTTTCATAAGGAAACTTCACTTTTCTTAAGGAAATGCACAAATTTCCACCATGGGAGGTGGGACCTGTTTGAACCCATTTGGGCAGTGAATATTTGGTTCAGAGCTGGATCCATTCCAGCAGAGTCTGCCCTGGGCCCACAATATCCCACAGAACTCACTGTTTATTGTAATTATCAGATATTCAGCTCATCTATGCCATATAAAAAAGTTCTTTAAATGCCTTGTGGCATCTTGAATGAGGTGATCACAGCCAGTCTGTGATTTACCTTTCCCAAGCCCTAAGTTTATCTTCCAGTCTCTCCTAAAATGTGTTGTCACTTTGACAGAGCCCTGAGATGCTCCTGCCCTTTGTAGGGTTAACGGGCTCTGTTTGGATGTGAATAAAGTGAACAATTAGCCAGGATATTTACACAGATGTAAGCACTGCACAAAGGATGGCTTGAATTTTTAAATACTCACATGTGGAGTGAGGGAGAAAAAAACCCAAGAGAATAACAAATATTTTGGTCTTTATGCTCGCTGGAGCAATGTGATCATAGAGAAAGGAATCAGCTCCTCACTATTCCTGTCCTGGTCACGGGGCAGGGCTGATGCAAACTGCATCCCCTCAGCAGAAGGAGAGTTCCTGAAGATGCAATTTCTAGGAGTTCATGTCAGAGCCTGAAGTTCTTGGAAGATTGTTTTCCCTCGTGGCAAAGCTTTTGGGAGTGATTCATCAGATCAAGGTAATTTTTGAATCCAGGAAGGCAGGTGCAGCTGGAGGCAAAGTCACTTTGCTGTGTATTTACAGGTCTCCTGTTACAAATGTGCCCCCCTGGGTTTGTGCTCACCCACCCTCACCTCTGGAACAGAAAAACCCCAGCCCTGACGCTGCCCTGAGTGCAATTTGGGGATGATAACAATTCAGAGGGCTCAGAATCTTGATAGGATCAGTTCTGATTTGGCCCTGACACAAGAGCCCCGTGATGGATGGCTCAAGGAGCAGCCAGAAAATGGCTTGTCCAGTGCTGTTAACATGAGCCATCTCCTCAGTGCTCCTCCAACCCCTGACAGGAGTGGTGGGTTTGAAACACATCCTGGCTGGCCCTGCAGCAGTGTCCTGGCTGGGTGCCTTTTTGGTGGGTTTGTTTGTGCAGATTGTGAGCAGGCTGTGCAATGTGACACATCCCATTAGCCTGAGCCCCGCACGCAGCGGGCACAGCGGAGCTGCTGCACTGACGGTAATCCCTTGGGAAGGTGTGGGGCACTGATGGGAAAACCACCACAGGGAGATGTGCAGCCACTGATAGGCTGTGCTATGTGTGCTAGACAGAATTCTGGGCTCATGGCTTAGGCTGTGCTCTGTGCTCCAGACAGAACTCTGAGCTCATGGCTTAGGCTGTGCTCTGTGCTCCAGACAGAACTCTGAGCTCATGGCTTAGGCTGTGCTCTGTGCTCCAGACAGAACTCTGAGCTCATGGCTTAGGCTGTGCTCTGTGCTCCAGACAGAACTCTGAGCTCATGGCTTAGGCTGTGCTCTGTGTGCTAGACAGAACTCTGAGCTCATGGCTTAGGCTGTGCTCTGTGCTCCAGACAGAATTCTGAGCTCGTGGCTTTGGTGCTGCCTTGGCTGGGAGAATTGCAGAACTGCCCAAGTCTGGAAAAGTGTTTGCCCCAAAGGGTTGACTTCAAGGTCTGGAGAAAAGGGCTGCAGCATTTCAGCTGGGGCTTAAATCAGCTTCATTTCAGCTGTGATTTGTGATTCCTAAATAGGACAGCAGGAGCTCCCCAACCATCTAAATATTGGCATGAGAAGCTGGTGCAAGGAAGGGGGAAAGTGTTTTCCTTTGTATGAAGTTTCAGCTCCAATTTCTGTCCTGCTCCCCCAGTAAAATGCACCAACATGGTGCCAGGAGGCACAACTGAAAGCTCAGCAAGTTGGGGTTTTTTCACACTTGGTAGAACAGAGGAAAAATAATCCCAAATGAAGTGCTGTGCTGTAGTCAAGGGGAACAAGATCCAAGCTGTCCTGAGGAGTGATAAGGGAGGTGTGCATTTCTTCAGCTGAATTCCTGATGAGGAATTCTGGGGCTGCCAGCCCTGCTCGAGGGCACTGGGGTGAGCAGGTTCTGCTCTGTGACTGAGGCTGACATGGGAACATCACTGCCACAATCAGCAAAGGGCTGCAGGAAACCAACCCCTGCTCCCAAAGAGAGGGAAAAGCAGTGCCTGTAGGATGTGTTGTTTGCCATGAAGAGCATCCAAAATCTCTGGGATGTTCCACCTGTTGCACTCAGATTCTCTCCTGGCATTCTGTGGGGTCTGTGGGGCATCTCCTTTCCTCTAACAAATTCTCTGTGGTTCTGGGTAAGGTGAAAAATGCACCTTGCTGGGCCTGCAGTGAGGCTGTTTGGATTCTCTTCCACTCTTAAAAAGCAAAACAGAGGACAAGCTGATTTAGGAATTGTGGCCCTTCTGTAGAAAAGGTAAGATTTTGTTTTTTTCAATGGGATTAATGAAGGTGGTTTAGTGTCTGAGGGACAAAGGCCATGAACTGATGACATTAATTTTATCCATGTGCATGTTTCAGGTTTATTCTCTGCTAACAGGTTCTTCCTGAGCTTTGGCAATGCAGATGTGTTGTAGGGCTCAGGAGAGCCCCATGGGACAAGAGCCTGAGTGTTCTGAGTCGTTGGGAAATGTTTTGGCCACATCTCCCCTCTCAGGTGCTGCTGAAGCACAACTCAAACCCCTGCAGTGCCTCCTGTTCCAAGCCCTTCCCACTGCAAAGCTGGGCCATTGCACTGGGGCAGAAAAGACTGCAAATAACAGCAAATCTCAGTAAAATCCCCCTTCCCTGCCCCCTTTCCCAAAATCTCCTACAACAGAACAAACCAGGACTTTGTGTGTTTAAGGCTCTCCTTTCACTGCTCCTTTAGCCAAGGGAGAGATGGGCTGTGTTCCCTTCTTCTGGTATAAAATGTCCCAAGAGCTACAACAGTGTGAAAAGCAGGAAATCAAACATGCAACCTGGAAACAATTGGACCCCTCAATTATTTTAGCTATCAGTTGAATTCGAGTGGCTGCAAGCTGCAGCTGGTTATTTTTAGATTGCTTTGATGGCTTGATGATTTAAAGTCCCATCACTGCCTCCAGTATTTATCCCAGCAATCTATTTTAAATTTGATCAGAGACTGTACAATCCTCCAGAGTTTGTTCCTGTGTTATTTAGGAGCTGGCTGGCGAGGCAAGAGGCTGCCCAGATTTCAGTGTTCAGCTCCAGGGTGTGCAATACAAAGAGGAATTTTGGATAAATCCCTCCCTGATTCCTCACTTTCACCTGTTGCAATATCCAGGGGATACCTGTGAGGGCAGGAAACCTCCAGTAAAAGCAGTCAGGCTGCTTTGGCTACAGGCAGGATCTAAAGCTGAAAGAGGATAAAATGAATGGGGAAAAGTAGGGAAAGAAAATCCATCAGAGCTTGGGAGAACTCCTGAAGTTATAAAAAGGAGTTCCAGACCTTCGTGGGAATGTCAGGGCTCCTCTCTGTGATGTTCTGAGGAGGACAGCAGTGATTTATAAACCTTTACATTCAGATGAACAGTCTATTAAAAACAGCTTAGCACTTTCCAGCTCTCATTGTTAATGACTAAAGAACCAACCCATAGATTCTTCTTTAAATTATAAAAGTATAAAATTATAATTTGCCAATTTAAAGTAGAGGACTTTTGCCTCCTCCTTGCTGGGGAAGAGGCTCATGGGGTTCTTTGCCCTGGATTGCAGATCCAGACATTCATTGCAGCTCCCTGTAAATAAATTCAGAATCACTTGATTTGTTTTTCCCAGGTTCTCTGTTTCTTAATTCGTGCAGTATAACCTAAAAACATTGTGGAGGAGACTGAGTTTCAGGGCTGACTTTGATTTTATAAAAGAGCCAACAGGGAAGTCTTGCTGCTGGTGGGAGTTTTGGGTTCTTGTTTGCCCAAAGGACCAGGCTGCCAGGAATGGGGTTTGTTATTGATGGGGAATCAGTGCTCAGAACTTGTTTTTACACAAGCCAATGTGAAATAATTTTTCAGTTCATTATTAAATTCATTATAATTAATTATTAATTTTTCCTCTATAGGTATGAAACCCAACAGGGCTGTCATAATTGTGAACTCCACCAACAGATTTTCTTTGGTTTGTTTTGTTGGTTTTTTGGTTGGGGGTTTGGAACTCGATGACCTTTGAGATTCCTTCTGTTCCATTCTGTGACTCCATGAAAATCCCACAAAGTCATTTACTCCCACAGTTATTCTGCTAGAAATAACCATACAGTTTATGACACTTTTGCTGTTGCAGGCCCATCACAGACAGCTCCTTTTCTCCAAAGCTGCCATCCTGAGGTCAACATTTCCAACCTGGCAGAGCTGAGCTGCCACTACCCCAAAATTGCCATTTTTGTCACCAATACCTGCTGAAGTTCTGCTCCAGCTGGGGAGGAGCTGCTCCAATTTTATCTTTCTCTATTCTATGGCCACTAAACAGTTGACTTCTGCCATGTGCCTGACTGGGGACAGATTTGTGTTCACTGCTGAAAAATGTACAAGGGAAGATTTGTGCTGGGCCACTGAGAAAATCCAGGAAATAAATATTTAAGGAAGCATTTATCAGATGAGTTTAATGCTGGATTTTACATAGGCTGGAAAACTAGGAAAATATCCAGGACCAGAAGGGATTGTTTGTGTTCCAAGTGTAATTTCAGGTATGCTAATGTCTGTGTGAGCAGTGGGATTTGTTAAAAAAGGATGGAAGAGCTTTTTTTTTTTTTTTTTTTTTTTTTTTTTTTTTTGCTTTAAGCATTTTGGCTGCAGAAATTTAGGATTACAGAGGACCATTGGCTCTGGCTTAATTTTTAATGTTCAGGGAACCAAGAACTGTATTTTTTTAAATTTTTGAGTGAGAGCAGGTTGGTGGGAAGAAGGCAGATTTTCAGGTTTTAATACACTGAAGGATATCCAGAAGCAAGTTGGGGTTTGATTAAGAAAACCCAGAGGTGGAAAACATTTTCCCTTCATTTTCTCTTCCATTCCTTGTTGTGTGAAATCTGTTCAGCAGCACCCAGGAATTTCTTGAGCCTAATGACAAGAACATCCTCCTTGGGTGGGTGCCTGGAGCAGAATTTGTTTCCAGCTTCATCAAGTACTTTCCACACTCAAAGGTCTGTAATAAAGGATGAAGTGTGGCCTTCTGTTTTCTTTTTCACTCTACATAAGAAGCTGCTGTTGAATGAAATAAGTTCTTTCCTGTTAAAGAGAGAAAAGACAAAATTTAATGTAATTTATTTGTTTAATTGGAACATATATTTGATATACAACATTTAAACTTTTTTTGCCTCATTAAGCAACTTAGTTTGGATTTTATATCTGAAAGGTTTTTCAGTTTTGCTGTTGAGTGAAGGAAACAGACTATGACATCCTCCAGAAAGAAAAGAAAAATACTGGCACTCTGCAACTTAATAAATATAAAGGGGTAAAAATAGATAGGATATGAAAAGGGTAAAAATATGGAATATGAAAAAGGTAAAAATATAGAATAAGAAAAAGACAAAAGTATAAGATGTGAGAGCTGAATGTTGCACGAGGAAAGCAAAGAACGGCTGTGCTGCCTAAGGGAGAGAAGAGCTCCTTGCCCACCTTGTCCTGTCCCAACAGAGCTCTGATATCTGCCCTGCAAACCTGACTGAGTCATGGTTATTTCCCTCCCACCTCCCCTTCTGTCTGTGAGGCCAGAATTCAGCATTTCAGCAGATTATTGCTTTAATTACCAGGCACAGTCAGAGTTTTCCAGGAGCCAAAGGAGCTCCTTGCCCACGGCGCCATTGGAGCTGGCAGGAATGGGGCTGGGGGGTTTTGTTTGCTGCCACATCAGATGTTCCCCGTGCAGATCCCTGATGCTGAGGTCGTGGTCTGGGTGACATCAGGGCAGTGTTGCTAAGGAACAGGCAGCAACTCGCAGCCCACTTTTGGTTCCTCTTGATTTTGCATTTGGGATCTGTCCTGAGGTGTTTGTGTTCCAGACCTGGGAACGGGCCTTTGGGCTGGGGTGGGTTTCTCACATGCAGGAATTGTCCAGCTCACCTTGTCCAGCCTTTTGGGATAGAGTAGACTTGACAAAGCTTTGTAGGCTGAGATACCAGCACAGGCTGTGGAGAAAGAAACAAAATAAAGAGAAAATGGAGAAATGAAGTGATACAATGGAATAGAGAAACCCACAGAATCCTCTCTTGGGTGACATCCCAGCTGGTCCCACAGACACCTCTTTTAAAAACACATATTTATTTAAAGCTGCATAGTATTTGTCCTCCTCCACACAGAGCAGGCTAAAAATGGGCTTTGAATTGTGCCAGGCATAAGCAGAAAATGAGATTCACGACTACGTGCCCTACATTTTGCATTCAGCTTTGTTTTCAATTGTATATTCTCTCCATTATTAGCCCTTTCTGTTTAATTCCACACGAACATTCGGCAGCACTTCGTAAATGTTAATTAAACTTTACTATTCACCAGTGGGGAATTATTCTTGTTGGGTAGGCAGGGAGCACGGGGTGGAAATGGATGAGCATAACCTGTGTAGGTGGGGGACAAATGAGCAGAATGCACTTTTCCTAGGGTTTTTTGGGGTTTGAATTAGCACTGCCAGGAGAATGCCAGGGATCTCTTCCCACAGTGTCTGAGGTCTGTGTGACCACGGTCACCTAAAGCTGACCCCTGCAGAACATCCAGCTGAGGTCAGGCTGCCTTTCCCAGCCTAAGCTCCAAACTGCTAATTAATTTTCTTTGCCTTGATGTGCTAATTTTCAAGCACATGGAGTGAGGGTTGTCCAGCCCTGGTAAACACAACAGGCAGCAATTTTTCCTCCCCAGATATCAATCTAATGAGGCAGGAGGGGACTGTTATCTCTGGAGGGTGCACGGGGACAGGAAGCAGCAGCGTGGTGGGGTGTTTGTTATGTCCTCACAACACCCAGAACTGGGGAGCAGCCACCCCTAAACCCTCCAAACCCCACCTGTCTCATCCAGCTCAGCCCTTGGAACCTGCAGCCCCTTGTGTTACACCCTCAGGAGCAATGCCAGTCGAGTTTTTCACATGTAAGCACCTCAAAATTCAGGTTTTTGGGAGAAGTGTCTGTGTTGAATGCTGCTGGTTTGGATTTTCTCTGGCACTGGGGCCCTGCCTTGAGGCAGATATTCCCCCTTGTAAAGGAGAATCTTTGCACAGCAGCACTCTGCAGGCATTTCTGGTACCAACAAACATTCCTTTCCGAGGAGAATTTGCTTTTTGCTCCCACTTGGAGTCAAGAAAATCAATCCATGTGCTTTATACTCACAGTGGTTTTGCCTTGGTTTGGAAAGACAGGTGTCTGCCAGGGAAAGCCAGAGCTTCCCTTGGAATGGAGAATGTAAACCCTCCTTCCTCCAAATTATTATAATTTTTAAATTAAGGGGCTTTTAGGCAAAGATATGGGAATAGGTATAACAGTTCTTTACTAGGAATATTAAAAATAAAATGTATAGTAAAAAAAAAGGCAAATAACCAAACAAAAAGAAAACCCTGACAGGGTCAGAACACAGCCTGACCCCTGTTGCTCAGGGTGTTGGTGTCAGCCCAGCCCAGCCCTCCTGCAGTGCCAGATGTGGTTCTGCTGGAGCAGAGAGGATCCTCTAGAAGGGCCCAGTGGTGCTGAGCTGGGTCTGCTCTCCCTCTGGGAATCCAAACAGGCTGTGCTGCTGTTCCCAATGCCAGGTTTGATCCAGGTGGGAATTCCGGGCTCCTCCCCCTGGGTGGAGCATCTCCCCCTGGGCTGATGGAATTGTCTCAGCCCTGCAGTGAGCCTGGATGGGCCATGGACAGCAGAGATCCCCTGCAGGGAGGATGGGCCTGGCAGGGATAAAGAACTCTGCCCCAGCTGGTTTAACACCTGCCCAGGAACAGAAGATTCCCCTGGAGTTCTGAGGGATGGCTCATGGGAGAGAAAAACACCTCCCCAACCTGTTTCAATGGATGGTGATGGAATACATAATTTTGGTTCCATCTTGCATTTGAACCCAAGACAGGTTTCCTTCTGTTTACCCCACTGAGGGCACTGAACCAGTGCTGCTGCATCACCCCACATTCAGCTACAGATTATTAAAGCTGGCTCTTGGATCACTATTGGTTTCACTTTTTTCCCAAGGAACGTGCTGCAGTCACACATCTTCCTTATCAAAGCCAGCCAGGGTTCATCAGTCAGCCTGAATGTAATATTTGGTTCCCAGGTTACAACAAATCCTTCTGGGGTGGTGTTCAAATCTAGCAGGGCAATATAATCCTCTTTTTTAGCCTTCTGAATATCCCTCTTTCTCAGAAGGTTTCTCATTGTTCTATTCCATCTTTGTTTCCAGCAGACGGTTTGCTCCTTTCACGTATTCTGCATCTTAGTTAAATTCTAATTATTGTCACTCTCCCGAAATGCCTCATACTTTGAGTGCTGACAAGCACACATTTGTGTTATCCCAGGAGTGATTTTAATTCTGTTTTTTAACAGCCAGTGCTAAGTTCTGTCTGTACAATTAATAAAATACATTGTACAGAGAATAAAGCTGTGTCTGGACTTCTTAAAGTCACTGTTTGTATTTGCAAAAATACCTGAAAAATCACAACACCTCTGCTGCCAAAGGCATCAGGATTTTGCTTCTTAAATAAGGGCTAGATTAAAAAAAATATATATATTATAAACCCCAAGGCCTTGGAAGCTGATGGGGTGAGTTTCAGAAGTTCAGTGCTCAAGTGTTGGTGGATTTTGTGAAATTCCGGCTCCTCACATCGTGTGCCTAATTAGGAGACTGGAGGCTTTTGGAAAATGAAGGCCACAAAGTTCAGTCTCCTCCAGGAGCAACAGAAAGAGCTGGATTAGGATGCTGAGAGGAGACCTGCAGGCTTCAATTAAACAGACTACAAAGCCTCGTGTGTCTTGGGGGGCTGCACAGAGAGACCAAGGTCAGCCTGGAGCACCCAGAGAGAAAAAAGTCTCCTGAAAGGGAGGCTACAGGAAATGCTCTCCAAGGGCTGGAAAATAATGCAGGACTAAAAGGAGAAAATGAGGGAATGTCTGGGCATGATTTGCAGCAAGTGAATGAGGAACAAACTGGCCCCGTGGTGATAAATGGAGCTGTTCACGAGGCTCTCCTGAAATACTTCTGGCTTTAGTTCCCAACAGAAAAGGCAGTAAAGGGGTTAAAAGGAAAAGCTAATTTTCACAGATTTAATCAAATCTAAATTTTGCTAAGTATGCTCCACCATTTTCCAAGAGAGAGGTGAAACAGTGAAGAAAAAAGTTATTTTCTTCTCCTGCTGGAGTGCTGAACATGCAATGTCAGTGGAGCTGAGCCCCAGAGGAAAGGATCATTCCAGGGAGCCTAAAGCTGTGTGTGGTGGAAATTTGTCCATGCAAAGCATTTGGACATCACCTTTCTGGAGACCTGAAAACACTGAAATATGTGCCCTGATTTCAGAGCAAGAACACAGAGAAATGTCAATATCCAGTGTTGTCAGTCTCCACTGACACGGTTTGGTGGCACTGATCCTCACATGGACCTTGTGTCCTTGCAGGGAGCCAAATCCCAAATCCCTGAGATTCCCTTGGAGGGTGAGAACCTCGAGGGTTTGTCTACATACCCTGCTGATTCTGCTTATTTATTTGCTTTAATTTTATCTGCAGCTGAAAGGCTCTTCGTGAATTAATTTTATGTTCATTTGAAAATAGTGTACTTAAAACAGGTTATGAGCAAGGCTTCCTATGAAATATATATCCACATAAGAATGGGAGGTGGTTCATTTCCAGGTGAAAATAAATGATAAATTAATAGTTTATTGAGTAAATTAAATCCTCCCTATCGGGAAGGGGAATTTAATGCAGTGAGGCAGCTGTTAAATAATCATTGCATGGTGCTCATTTGGTCTCACAAATCATTGGGTACCATTTAATTCTTTGGATCCTTTTGGAAAGAAATCTAAAATACCTTCTAATATATATAATATAAAAAAGAAATCTGATGGTTTTTGCTTAATGGGTAACTATGATCAAGTGATATTTTGTCGTCTCTTGCCATTTTAACTTGTGAAAACCCAGGAATTTATGCCGTGAAAAATGGCAAAATCTGGGAGCTGGTGGCAGATGACACTGGGAAGAAAAGGGGTGATGAGGTGAAACTGAGGGACCCAAACACCTTGGGGGTCAGCCCAGAATGTTTGTAGAGCATTTCCCCCCCCCCTTTTTTTCCCTTTTATATCTTTTTGAGAAGCACATTCTGTTTGCCATGAGCCCAGCAGACATTGACAATGCACCAGGTGCATTCTCTCACCTTTGGCACTGACACAGGACAGTGGAGACAAATAAATTCCATATTTCCATGACTCAGCTGAGGAATGGATGGAAAGCAGATTTCTAACACAAGCTAAAACAATATACTATGAGCAGCAATATTATTTATTGTTGAAAAATCATAATTATAACCATTTGTGGGGAGAAAAAAATAATTTCTGAGCTCCAAAGACTCACCTGTAGCAGCACTTTACAAGGTAAAGCAACACAGGAGGACAATCAATTAGCAGGACTAATTAAGTCAGGAATAGAGCATGGAATTAGCTGAGTGTGGTCACTGAAAATCAGCACTGTAAGGGCAGGCTAAACTCTGCTGTTCCCTGACAGCAGCTCAGTGGATTTCCACCTTAATCAACCCAGAAGTCACCACAGATACAGGCAGACATGGAAATGCCTTTGAAAGTAATTGCTGCAGGAAAACTTCCAATATTACAGGAAATAAATGTATTGTATATGCCAGGACTTGACAGAGGCCAAAGCCATCCAGGAAAGAGATGGAAATAACCTGAGGCATGTCCGGGGTGATGTGGAATTTGGGAGAACATGTCAGAGGAGCTGATTGAAGGGATCTATTAAACAGCACTGATGGAAGGAAAACCCACTGGGTTTGTAGAGCATGGACAGCAGAACCTTCAGCCCTGGAGGGATTCCCAAAGGAATTAGCTTAAATGAGGGGATTTTTAAAAAATCTTTTTCTATCTTTATAACCATTTTCAGAGGAGAAATTGTCTTTGCTGGTTCTTGAGGAATTTAATTTTTAATTGGTGACTGAGGAAAGACCAGTGAGCAACCCCAACCCTCACTGAGTGGCTGCACCACAAGCACTTCCACTCCTAAAGTTTAGTAGAAAAATAAGTTTTTTGGTTTTTTTAAAAAAAATTTATTTGTTTTATTTTTTTTTTATTAGGAGTTAATTTTTTTGGCTGTTATGAGGTTCATCCTTAGCTTTAAAAACTTCTTTTCTTCCAGTTTTAAAGGCTTTACATGTACAAAGCAAGCATTTTTCTTTATCCTGACTCTCTTGGGCTAAACCTGAACAAAACCACGTTTTCTTCCCCCTCAAATCCTTCCTTCCCTTAAATCAACATCGATTAAACAACTTTATTGTGTCAGCTTTATGAGCTTTCTACAGAAGGGGATCACACACTGCCAGTGTTGTTTTGAGTTGTTGTTGTGTATAAACCAACCCAATCGTTATTTATTTAACTACTGATGAGCTTTGCACTTTGCTTTTCCAGCATCAAGGAAGATTTATTGACTGAGACCGAATTTGAGTTCTTTAAATTTACCTAAACTGCCAACTCTGGCAGGAGCTAATAACTCAAAGCTGCTGTAAATCAGTTATTTTTAGGCTTTATTGATTTGTACCTGTAAGCAAGGATTCAGTTATTCGAGTTATTTCCCCAAACTGATTTCCAGGCTTTTCAGTGTATTTTGCTGGTTTGTTTTG